>NC_082656.1:76443837-77643837 GCF_028023285.1 Balaenoptera ricei
TACTTCACTCAGTAAAGCAATCTCTAGGTCCATTCCTGTTGCCGTAAATGGCATTATTTCATTCTTTTTTATGGCTGAGTAATGTTTCATTGTATATATATATACCACATCTTCTTTATCCATTCCTCTGTTGATGGACACTTAGGTTGCTTCCATGTCTTGGCTTTTGCAAATAGTGCTGCAATGAACATTGGGGCGCATGTACTGTTTTGAATTATGGTTTTCTCTGAATATATGCCCAGGAGTGGGATTGCAGGATCATATGGTAGTTCTATTTTTAGATTTTTGAGGAACTTCCATACTGTTCTCCGTAGTGGCTGTATCAATTTACATTCCCACCAGCAGTGCAAGAGGGTTCCCTTTTCTCCACACCCTCTCCAGCATTTATTGTTTGTAGATTTTTTGATGATGGCCATTCTGACCGGTGTGAGGTGATACCTCACTGTAATTTTGACTTGCATTTCTCTAATAATTAGTGATGCTGAGCACATTTTCATGTGCTTTTTTGCCCATCTGCATGTCTTCTTTGGAGAACCAGCCCAACCCTACTCATTATTCATGGATTGGCTCAATTGCCTTCCTTCCAGGAACCACCATCATTGTTACCATCACCAACACCATTACCCAAATCGTCACAAAAACACCTCTGTCGCCACAACCAATGCTGCACCCTCCTCCCTCAGGCTTGAAAAAGTATGCTTTCTATTCTGTTATAAAAGTGAGCAATTTTCTTCTATATGTAAAACATATCTGTTTTAGTCTTATTATTTCTTTATACTACAAGGGACATTTTGTATCATTGTATTCCAGGCAAGCCATAGCACATGGTAGGCATACAGAGTATAGTTTTCCATCATAGTATCCTCCTATTTACAAAAAATATATCTTCACAAAGAGGTGAAAAACTCATTTGGCAATTAGAATGATGCAGGTTGGAACGAAATATACACATCTTACTGCCACTGTGTCTGCTTTGGATTATAATTTATACATGGCCTTGGTTTCATAGTAAGGTTGGAATATTAACCTACTAATATCATATATATCCTTTCATACTAACTCATTATAAGAATAATGAGTTCTTAGTAAATGATTAGTGGTAGTGAATGTTACAGTAGCACTGTGGAAGTGGGGAGAGCCAGGAAACTTTTGATGCATAACTAAGATTTTATTTTATTTTATTTATATTTTATTTTATTTTATATTTTATTTTAGCATTGAAGAAACTAAATTAGCGGTGTAAAAATAGTGCCTCTGAGTATAGGCCTCACTTTCTAGGAAAACATTTCTTATTGAAACACACACAAACATAATGTATAGTCATTTGCTTATAGTAAAATCACTCTCAATTTTTTGCATAGGACTTATAATTTTCTGGATTTGAGATATAATAAGGAAACTTGGCAATGATCAAATACTGTGAGACTTACTATGCCTTATATATGTTAAATTTCAGTTTCATCTATAAGCAAAGTGCACGACTAAAGCAACTAAAGAGTGATATAAATGTAGGTGATTTAGACAAAATAGTGCATGTTGCTAGAGAAATCCTGCAGGTGCAAAGAATTTAAGCAGGAACTTTGGAGGAAAACTAATAGTTGGATTTTTCAAATCCTTTTGGAAACATTTGTGGAAAGAAATATTGGGACTTTTAATGAAACAGTATGAGTGTACATGAGAGTCCCAGCAGTCTGAGATGATGGTAGACTACTTCCCCCTCAAGCAAAGAAAAATGCAGGAGCAGACACTTTCTGTAACCCACCCACTGAGCTGGCAGTGCCCAAGACTCCCAATAACCTCTGTTTGACTTGTCACTTGCAAGACAAATTTGCTCGTATTTCATGACTGTCAGAATCCCTTTTAGGCAACTGTATCAGTAATTAGCTATGCCTTGTTAGTGCTCGAGGCATGTGTATCTGTCACAATGATAAAAAGTCTAGTTTTTTTTTTTTAATTTCAACTAACATGTTAGCCTCTCAGCATTATAATGCCAATGAAGGGCCACAATATTGATCAAACCCTCATTGATGACCTTTACAAATACTTACATTATTCAAGAAAATAAGAACCAGTGTGCTGTGCCACCCGAAGGACTATTACAATTTGAGAAGAAAGTAAACTCGGTAGTTAATATTTCAAATCACTGGGGAGCATTTTCATAAATTCTTTGGCTAACTTTTCTAATAGAGTCAAGCAATGTGAACTATCTTCTGTAGAGTTTCCTTTGAAATTTTAGTCAATTAAATGTATTCATACGTTGTTTATTATAAAAAACTAAGAGGTAATTACACTAGTTTCAGTTCCACTCAAGGGAGGGGGAGTCATTTCAGATGTTTGTATGTAGACCAAATAAAAAAGCAGACATAGAATTACATAAATCAGAGATTTTCAACATTGGATCATCAACAAAATCAAATGCAGTGTTGTTTTTTTTAATAAAAATTCTTAGGCCCAAACTTAATGAAACAAAATATCTTAAGAGAAAATATACCATAAACAAAGTTGAAAAAGCAAGAAATAGTCTCGGGTGAAGTATTTGGAAAAAATATATAAGGTGATATTATCATTAACAGTTCAGCAATATTTAATTAAAACATAAAAACACAATTAAGCTTCTACAAATCAATGAGACTAATATTAAAAATCAACATGATATATGAACAGGAAATGAACAAGAACTATAAATGACCAATAAATATATAAAATTATATTGAACATCTTTTGTGATCAAGATAAATCAAAACAAAATAACAATGGAATTTTCCCTTTTCCCATCAGATTTATAAAGTTAAGTAAAATTTTAAAAGATTGCCAGTAACTCTGGCCATGGTTCATGAAATTTAACAACATCATCAACTATTGGTGAGATTGTTCACTTTGTCAACTTTGAGGAGAGACATAAAAATATCCACCAGCAAATATGGTATCATCATAAAACAAACATGCCTCCCACATCTTCTACTGTACCTTGTACTCCTAGAATAGTGACTAACACTAACTAGCACATGGTTGATTCTCAAATATAATCAGTTCAATCAGATATTAACTATGCACATTCTCTACCCCAGGTATCTCACTTCTAAAATCAATCCCATAGAAACACATAACACGAATGGCTAAAAGTGTACTAGGATGTTCATTGCAACACTGCTTTTTGAAAAGAAAGACAATTTAAATGTGAATCAATGAAAAAGAACAAGAAAGAACTAAATCTTATATGCTTTGGAAAGCTACCTAGGTTATTAAGTTAAAGTTAACAGAACAAAGCAAATTGTAAATTTGTGTATAGTGTATGGATTCTCTAGAATGTTTAGTTAGGTAGGAAAATAGCTAGGAGTTGGACAGATCTGTGGATGTATTTTAAAATTTGGAGAGAAAATCTAAACTCAGACACAGAATACCAGTCAGATGAAAATACGTGAATGAATGATTAAATTCAGGAAACATAAGAAAAGAAACATAATAATAATAATAATAACACATTACTTTACTTGGCAGTGCAAATATTCAAGTAGTTATAGTATGTAAATATTTGCTATTTATATATTTTAAAAGTGTCTTTAAAATGGGTTGTTTTAGGCAGCATGTGGGGAATTTAGAAAAAGTGAGCCCTCAGCCACTGTGACAGGTGGTTAATAGGTCTTGTCTATAATTAATTGTATCAAGAAATCGCTACCTAAGTATATTATTAAGAAAAATGCAAGTAAATAGCAAAAGAAGTGTCTCAAAAAAGAGGAAGGCTCAGAAAGGAAAGAATAGCCTAGACAGGCTTTAGAGAAAGAGGCTACAAATTTAAACCTTTAGCACAACCAATTTTTAGATTCTTTTCAGTTTGAAAATAAGTACAATTTGTGTTTCTGTATTTTTTTCCTTTGCTTTTTTTTGTGTGTGTGTGGGGCTAGGGGCTAGGTGAAAGATTTTTAATATTTCATTAGAAGATTTGGTAAAATTATTCGACTACCTGTCCTGCATCTTCATTATTTTTTCTATGATTTTTATACATGAAAATAAGTGTTTGTTGTTGTATAAGCATGTCGAGGGGCACATGAAAGAAAAGATTATAGAAAAGGGGGTAAATACCATTGTGTTACAGGAGGGAATAACACACAGTGAATAATTTGTCTCTTTTGAAGTCAGGAAAATATCATTTTTAATACCTGAGCAGTGTTACATATAACATATTTTAGATATGATTTGAGAAAATAAACTGTTCAATTTTGCCCATGAATTTTATTCTCTTATCATATCAAAATATATGCTAGCAACAGTTTGGGTAATACTGTTCACATTCTCCTATTATTTGAAAAGAAACAGAAACTATTTCCTTTAGCTCAGCACACAGTAAGAAAGCTTTCTGTGCCAAGATAGCTTTTACTTAAGGTAAATTACACTTTCAGCCAAAATACATTAAATATCTATCATCAAGTAATTTTATTTTTAGCACATATATTATGAATAATTTCTTATGAGCTATACAAACTTAGATGATTCTATTAATCAACTTGAACCTCAATTAAATGTTGATAAAATTGGAATTATACAAGGAAAATTTGAGTTGATCATTTGAACTTCTTACTTCATCATAAATTAGCATGCCATGGTATCTAGATACATAAAGTATAATGTCACTAATTCATTAGAAATACAAAAAAAAAAAACCAAAATGTGATTTGGCTTTAATAACTGACTAGGTTATAAAACCAATTTTTAAATATTTTCAAATGCAGTCTAAAATACTTGTTTTCCTTTGCCTGGTAATAGTAGACAAAAATTTCTTAAACATTTATTTTCTAAGATATTTCTACAATACTAATTTTTCTTTTTGTTTCAAATGAAAGAAACCAAAGAGACAATCCCACTCAAATCATAATCAATCCACACTGACATGATGGCCTCAACATTAGCCATGCCATATGCTTGGCTGTAAAGTGGAGTAATTAGTGTGTGCCTCCTGAACAGCAGCTTGCTAATTTACTAGGAACATATTAATACACATTAACAGGAAATCACAGAAATCTGCAAATACATGTATCCATTTTTTGAAATGAGCCTATTCATCACTCCTCCTAGCTTTCTCATGCCCCTTTGTGATTCTTCCCACAGTTGCCCCTGCCTCCTGGCCATCCTCAGGCAATGCACTGATTTGCATTCTTTCACTCTAGGTATCTTGTATTTTCTAGACTTTTATTGAAATGAAATCACACAGTATGCATTCTTCTTTTTGGCTTCTTTCCGTCAGCATAATTATTTTGAGACTTGCCCATGTTGTGTGTATCAACAGTGACCTTTTTATTGCTGAGTGGTACTCCACCGTACTATGTGTTTTTCAATTCCCCTAATAATGGATGTTAGGGATGATACTAAAACATCTTCTAGGAACGTTCGTGAACAAGTCTTTATATTGGTGTAAGTTGTCGTTGATCGTGGGCAACAAAATGCTAGAAATGAAATGCTTGCATCAAATGTCAGGAGGATGCTAAACTTATTAAAAAAATTTTAAAACTACCAAACTATATTCCTTAGTGTACCATTTTTATATTCCCATCAGCATTGTATGAATGTTCTAGTTACTCAACAGCATGACAAAAACTTAAGATGGTCAGACTTTTAAATTTCAAGACATTCTAATAGGTGGATATCTCACTGTAGGTTTAATATATTTGCAAACAACTAAAGAATAATGATATTGAGCATCTTTTCATATGCTTATCTACTCTTTGGTTAAATATGTGTTCAATCCTTTTTCCATGTTTAATTAGATTTCTTGTTTAATGATTGGGCTTGTGAGTTTTTTATATACTGTGTGTGTATAAATTGTAAATATTTTATCCTAGTAAATAACTAGTCTCTTCAGTTTCTTAAGACTGTCTTTCAAAAAAGCAGTTCTTAATTTTGATGAAATTCAACATAAATAAAACTAATTAAATATGATGTACATACTTTTAAATAAAGAAGGTCCCTGACTTATGATGGTTTGTTTGACTTAGGATTTTTTCCACTTTACAGTAGTACGAAAGCCATATGCATTCAGTAGAACTGTACTTTGAATTCCGAATTTGATCTTTTCCTGGGCTAGTGATATACGGTAACAACTGTTACACTTACAACTATTCTGGTCCATACAGCCATTCTGTTTTTCACTTTCAGTATAATAGTCAATAAATTACATAAGATATTCAACAGTTTATTATAAAATTGGCTTTGTGTTAGATGATTTTGCCCCCCTATGGGCTCATGTAATTGTTGTGAGCACATTTAAGTTAGGCTAGGCTAAGCCATGATGTTGAGTAGATTAGGTATATTAAATACATTGTCTACATATTGTGGATTTATCCGGACTTAACCCCATCTTAATTTGAAGAAGATCTGTATATTCAAACTTATTTTATATCCTAGAATACAGTTTATCTTGGGAAATATGCTCTTCATTAGCTTGAAAAAAATGTGTAAATCTAATGTGTTCTGGTAGCTTCTTCTATAAATGTCAATTAGGCCAAATTGATTAAGAGTATTTTAAGACTTTTATATATATATATATATATTTTTTTTTAAAGATTTATTTATTGATTGATTGATTGATTGCTATGTTGGGTCTTCGTTTCTGTGCTAGGGCTTTCTCTAGTTGCGGCAAGCGTGGGCCACTCTTCATCGCGGTGCGCGGGCCTCTCACTATTGCGGCCTCTCTTGTTGCGGAGCACAGGCTCCAGACGCGCAGGCTCAGTAGTTGTGGCTCACGGACCTAGTTGCTCCGCGGCATGTGGGATCTTCCCAGACCAGGGCTCAAACCAGTGTACCCTGCATTGTCAGGCAGACTCTCAACCACTGCGCCACCAGGGAAGCCCCAAGACTTTTATATTTTAAATTGTTTATCATTTGCTTATTCTATGAATTATTGAGTCTTAAAATCTTTAATAACTGTGGATTTGTTTACTTCATTTATTTGATCAGTTTTTGCTTCATATATTTTTATTAGCTTTAGTAAGGTATAATTCACATGTAAAATTTACCTATTTAAAATGTAAAGTGCAATGTTTTTAGTGTATTCCCAGAGTTGTGCAACTATTATCACATTCTAATTTTAGAATATTTTTCTCACTACAAAAGAAACACTGTAGACATTAACAATCCCCCCTCACTACCCACCCTGATCCCCATAACTGCTGATTTGTCATTCTTTCTCTATTTGCATATAGGGACATTTTACAAAAATGGATCACACAATGTATGGGCTTTGAGATTGCCTTATCTCACTCTGCAAGATATTCTTGAGGTTCATCCATGTTGTAGAACGTATCTATACTTCATTCTTTTTTATTATTAAATAATATTCTATGATATGGATACTTTACACTTTGTTTATCCATTCGTTAGTTAATGGATATTGGAGTTCTTTCCACTTTGAGGCTATTTTGAATAATGTCGCTATGGATATCCTTGTATAAGTTTTTGTGTGGGCATATATTTTTATTGATAGATACCAAGGGATGGAATTGCTGGGTTATATGGCAACTATGTTTGTCATTTTGAGGAACTGCTAGATGTTTTCCAAGGTAGTTTCAGAATTTTATGTTCTTGACAGCATTATATACGGTTTCTAATTTCTCCACATCTTAGTCAACACTTATTATAGTCCATCTTTTTTAAAAAATATTTATTTATTTATTTACTTATTTTTGGCTAAGTCTGGTCTTAGTTGCGGTGCACGAGCTTCTCTCTGGTTGTGGCGTGCATGGGCTCTGTAGCTGTGACACACAGGCTTATTTGCCCCATGGCATGTGGGATCTTAGTTCCCCAACCAGGGATTGAACCTACGTCCTCAGCATTGGAAGGTAGATTCTTAACCACTGGACCACCAGGGAAACCTGCACTTTTTTTTTTTTTTTTAAGTCATCCTATTGTATGTGAAGTGAGATCTTATTGTGGTTTTGATTTACATTTCTGTAATACCTAATGATGTTGAGCATATTTTCACGTGTCTGACAGTCATTGTATATCTTCTTTGGAGAAATACGCAGTGAAATTGTTTACCTTATTTAAATTGGGTTATGCTTTTCTTCTTCCTTCCTTTCTTTCTTTCTTCCTTTCTTTCTCTCTTTCTTTTCTTTTACAGAGCTCCAAAATTTTTTATATATTCTGGATACAAGTCCCTTATCAGATATATGATTTGGAAATGTTTTCCATTCTAATTCTTGTGCTGTCACTTTCTTTTTTTTTTAAATATTTTTACTAATTTTTGGCCATGGTATTCTATTTATTTATTTATTTATTTTTATTTTTGGCTGTGTTGGGTCTTCGTTTCTGTGCGAGGGCTTTCTCTAGTTGTGGCAAGCCGGGGCCACTCTTCATTGCGGTGTGCGGGCCTCTCACTATCGTGGCCTCTCTTGTTGGGAGCACAGGCTCCAGATGCGCAGGCTCAGTAGTTGTGGCTCACGGGCCCAGTTGCTCCGTGGCATGTGGGATCTTCCCAGACCAGGGCTCGAACCCGTGTCCCCTGCATTGGCAGGCAGATTCTCAACCACTGCACCACCAGGGAAGCCCCTGTCACTTTCCTGATGTTTTAATTTCTAATACAGAAGTTTTCAGTTTTGATGAAGTTCAAATTTTTATTTTATCATTAGTTGTTTGTGCTTTTGGCATCCTAAGAAAGCATTGCCCAACCAACGTCAAGAATATTTGCTTCAATGTTTTCTTCTAAGAGTACTTGAGTTTTAATTCACACATTTAGATCTTTTAAATGAATTTTGAGTCAAATTTGTATATTATGTAACTTAGAGCTCAAACTTCATTCTTTTGCATGTGAATATCCAGTTGTCTGGCACCATTTTTGGAAAAGTGTATTCTTTCTTAATTGAATTTTCCTAATACCCTTGTCAAAATCAATTGACCATAGATACAATGTTTTATTACAAGACTTTCAATTCTTCTTCACTGATCTATATGCTTAGCATTATACCAATACCACATAGTTTTGATTACTGCAGGTTTATATTAAGTTTAAAATCAAGAAATCTAAAACCTGAAAATTTGTTCTTTTTCTTTCAGAATTATTTTGCTATTCAGGGTCCCTAGTAATTTCATATAAATTTTAGGATTAACAAGTAAATTTCTGCAAAAGAACAAGCTGGGGTTTTGAAAGGGATTGTGTTTAATCTATAGATCAATTTCGGGAGCACTGTCATCTTGACAATATTAAGTCTTCCTATCCATGTACATTAAATACCTTTTTATATATTGAGATATTATTTAATATCTTTCAATAATATCTTGCAGTTTCTAATATACAAGACCTGAACTTTTTTGTTAAATGTATTCCCATGTATTTTATTCTTTATAGTGTTATAATAAATGAAATGATTTTCTTAGTTTTGTTTTCAGATAGTTTATATGCAGTGTATAGAAATACAGTTGATTTTTTTAAACGTTAATCTCACATCCTGAAACCTTCCTGAACTCAACTATTAAGGTATAATAGTTTTTAATGGATTCCTTAGGATTATTTTTATACAAGGTTATATATCCTGTGCAAATACTGATAGTTTTACTTATTTTTTTCTCAATCTGAATGATTCCTACTTCTTTTTTAGCTTGATTTCCCTGACTAGAACCTCCAGTGCAATGCTGAATTGCGGTGTTGAGAGTGGACATCCTTGTCTTATTTCGATCTTAGTGGGAAAGCTCTCAGATTCTTACCATTAAGTATGTGGGTTTTTCATTGTATTCTTTTTGCTATGGAGGTAGAATAACCCCACATACAAAGTTTTGGTTTTAGCTTTTCAAAAACATGATATCCTGCAATAATAAGAATTAGCCATTTAAAGAAATAATATATATATATAATATATATATCCTATATAAAACATATATGTACATTATATATATTATAAAAATAGTAAGGAAAGACAAATTTAATTTTTGGAGCTTATAGAAATAACATTATTAAGTAGCTGCAAAATTTATTGAATCGAGTAAAAAGTGGCTTCAAAATAATTCAAAATAAAATCTGTATTTAAAATAAAGTATTATAATGAAGATGAAATCTAAAACTCAAGTGTAAATGCAAAGGGTTAGGAATAGCCATAGAAATTTTGAAGGGAACAAAAAAGCTGTAGTATGTACATTTCCAGATATTAAAAATTATTATAAATTATTATAAATTTATATTCCAGATATAAAATTATTATAAAAATTTATATATTATATATAAATATATAAATAATTAAAATTATATAAATTATATAAATAATTATAATAAATTATTTATTATAAACTTATAATAATTATTATAAATTATTATAAATATATATATAAATAATATATAAATATATTTTTATATATTATTATAAAAACTATAATAATTAAGAGAATGTGGTATTGTAACGTGAATAGAAAAAATGGTCTATGGACTAGAATAGAGGCCAGAACCAAACGTATTCATATATAATATTTATAAATATTTGCCTGGGTTTATCTAAGATAACACTTCAATACAGTGGAGATAATACGATCTTTAATATAAATGATATTGAGTCAATCAGATATACCTCAATCACACACACAAAGTTATTTCCAGATGGCATAAAGATATTCATGTGAAAGGTAACCTAAAAACACAAAAATGTGAAACATCTTTCAGTCCCAAAGTTGACAAAAATTTCTTCAATAGGAGCTCAAAATCACTTACCATAAAGGAAATACGATGAATTGAATTATATTAAAATTCAAATTTTCCATCTATCCATTAGAAAATACCAATGTTAGATTGAAAAAGCAACCCACAGTGAGGGAAAATATTTCCAGTGCATTCCTTCAACAAATGCATATATCTAGAATATTAAAAAATTCAAATACAAATCAATAAGAAAAAGGCAGACAACCTAACAGAAAAATATCAGAAGACTTCAGTAGACATGTTGCCAAAAATGTAAACACAGGATCAATAAATATATGAAAGTATCAATAGATGCTTTGGATTTTTGTACATGTTTATTGAGCCATGATTGGCATACAAAAAGCTTTACATATTTAATGTATACACTTTGACGAGTTTGGAGATCTGTCTACATCTGTGAAACCATCACCACCACTATGTCATAAACATATTCCTCAGCTTGCGTTATATACATATGTATAATAGAATAATCAGCCTTCAAAAATGAAGGAAATCCTGCCATTTGCAACAACATGGATGGATTTGGAGAACATTATACTAAGTGAAATAAGCCAAATACAGAAAGACAAACACTATATGATACTCCTTATATGAGGAATCTAAAATAGTCAAACTCACGAAACAGGGAGTGGATTGATGGTTGTCAGAGGCTGGGGGGGGAGGGGAAAACAGGGAGGTAATGGTCAAAATAGACCCTATTCATCAAGGAAAAGTAAATTAGACTTATAATACGGTAATACCATGCACTACCAAATGACTTAAAAGAGGAAGCAACAATAAAGAAAGCTAAAAATTATAAAATAATTATACAAAATGTTCGCAAGACTGGAAAAACTGAAAGGTTCTGGCACTGCTGGCAGAAATATTAATTGATAACAACCCCTTCGAACCACTTTGGAAAATTCTGGTAATGTTGCAAAGCATAGCTTATATTCCAGCAATTCTACTCGTAGATGTAAACCCACAAAAATGCATACATATGTGAACCAAAGGCACACACTAGATAGAATGTTTGCAATGACGATATTTGTGACAGCAACAAACTGGAACCTACACAAATGCCCATGATCACTATAGAGGTTTATTCACACCATGATATTCTAGATGACAATGTGAGTGCACAATGGACAACTGCCCACACCAAGGTGAATGAAACCAGACACAGAGCACACACTGTATGATTTGATGTACATAAAGAACAAAACCAAACAAAACTACTCTCTGCTGGTAAATGTCAGGAGGGGGGGTAGAGACTGGAAGAGGGCACAAAAGGAATATCTGAGCACTGGACATGTTCTTGATCTACTGGAGATGGTTATACAGGTGAGATCCCTTTGTGAGCATTCAAGATGCATACTTACAACATGTTTTCTGTATGTAATTTAATAAAAAATAAGTACAAGAATAGAGTGTGGCAGGAAAAATGTTACTCTGGATAATGTACAAGGCAATAATTCCCCCCCATCATGTTTAATTGCTCAAAAGAATCCTTGATGCTGCATTTTCCTAAGCCCTTTTCTTGGAACTTTCTACTACTGATATTATGCCTCCCAGAGGAAATCTGGCTTGTGGTTCCCTGACTTGCAGTTTTGTGGTTTGAAAGCAATGTCGTCAAATTGTCACTGGGTTGAGTTTGTTTCAAGGCATTCATTTTGAATGAGGAAGAGGATTCTTATGTCAAGTAATACTGTGTTCTCAGAATTCACTAAGAGCTCTTTTGGGGGCAAGGAAGGGAACATTTTGACTTTATGTAGGGCACAGATTGTATCCATCACTCTTTTCTTAAACTCTTTAATTTTTTGTTCTCAATTTTTAAAAGGAAACGATGTTAAAAAGTAGATAAGGTGACAAACAAATGAAAATAAGTAAAAGGATAATAAAAAGAAACTTCTGCAAGTGGCATAGAAATGGCTTATCTGATTTACATCTCAGTGAGAGCTGTTAGTTTCTGCATGGCAGGAGAATGAAGCATGAAGTTGTTGTTGACTAGGATTAGGATAAGGATAGAGGCAATTAAAGACTAAAACAGAATTGCTGATGAGAATTCTTAAAGACTGTGTTCCCAATCCGATAGAAGCTCTTAGTGACTCTAGTCTATTTCAGATAGAAGCTGAATCCTGGTAATCAGACTCACGGCTGAGTTGGCCATGTAGGCCACAACTCAGAACAAAACATGCACTCTCTCAAGGCTACATTTAATCAACGTGTGGTGGGAGCTTTCTGGATAAGCCTAACTAAGCCAGCTTCTCCATTTGATTTTGGAAAACAGCCTTCTCAATCTAGAGGCATGCTGGCATTTGGATGTTAACATTCATTTATGTATTTGTAATAAATGATCTATTTATCCAAAACCCATTATGGAAGCTAGCATTTACTCAAATTACAGTTTTTGTATTCTTGGCAAGGCGTTAGTTCTTTTTTTTTTTTTTTTAATTTTAATTTTAATTTTTGGCTGCGTTGGGTCTTCGTTTCTATGCGAGGGCTTTCTCTAGTTGCGGCGAGCGGGGGCCACTCTTCATCGTGGTGCGCGGGCCTCTCACTGTCGTGGCCTTTCTTGTTGCGGAGCACAGGCTCCAGACGCGCAGGCTCAGTAGTTGTGGCTCACGGGCCTAGTTGCTCCGCGGCATGTGGGATCTTCCCAGACCAGGGCTCGAACCCCTGTCCCCTGCATTGGCAGGCAGATTCTCAACCACTGCGCCACCAGGGAAGCCCTAGTTCTTTTGCTTTTACAAAGAATTATGATTTACTGTTTAGGAATAGATGAATACCTTCTTGACTTACTGTGTCTGATGAAATAATAGGAAAGAAGAAACCAAATAAACTAATATATATATATATATATATATATATATATATATATATATGTAAAACCAAATAAAGCTAATATATATACATATATAGACAAGAACAAATTAAATTGCTCATAATGTCCATTATTTATCCAAATAGGTCTCATTTTGGAAAGATAAGGAAAGTAATAGGAGCTATTTCCAGACCATATGGAACTGCATAATTTATTGGGGATATTGCCAGATTCAAGGAAAGTGAATGTGTTTCACAAGCTGGAGAGTCCCTTTCACAAGTAAGATTACAGAATGAATATACTCATCTTTATATGGTTCTGAGGGTTTTCACTGGATTTGTATATGATGACAGAACACTATGATGATGACATTTTTTCAAAGTTTTAAATACATAATGTGGTTCTGACTTTTTATTTCGATTTAAAGTAAAGCTTGTTATGCCAGACGATGAGATATTTCCATTTGGTTGAGTCAATAAGGACATGACAATTTTTATTTTTGCAAGATGTTGTTTTTCACAATTTCCAAACCTCATTTTCCAAGAGGAGTTGTTTCTTGGATGGGTTGATAGTTAATTCAGTCATGAGCAAAAAAAGTGTTTATTCTGAGACACACCAAAAGCCTTTTGACAGTCTCTGACTTATTTCTTTCATGGGCTTGGTCATTCCTTTCTGCAAGTTGTCATGGACTGAATTGTGTCCCCCCGAATTCATATGTCGAAGCCCTAACCCTGTTACCTCAGCATATGACTGTATTTGGTGATGGGGCCTTTAAAAAAGAAAATTAATTGAAAATGAGGCTGATGGGGTGGGTCCTAATCCCACCTGACTGGCTCCAAAATGTTAAATCCCTTACTCCCCCATCTCTTCTTTTCAGATCTAGAAATGCTCAAAAGTTTTACCGAATGTCTTTCTCCTGAGAACATAATTCTGAAATTCTTCTTTTTATTACATTTTAAGTCCATGGAGTATCATATATTAACAATTCTAGGTACAAACATTATTGTTCTAAGATACTCAAAATTCCATTAAACTAATTTAATTTAAAAACACACACAGCTATACTCAAAAGAGCACTTTCTGTTTGAGTTTTCAAGTAACCAAGAGCCAATTTCTTGACGTTGAAATTATGTTGCATATTTCCACTAAAGATATTTGTGAAAGAAGTTATTATCTTCACTACCACTTGGAAAGAGTACACATGAGAAATATAGACACACATACTCAACGTTAAAAGAAAATCAATTTGCCTTTGATTGCATGGTACATTTTTTGTTATTTTATTATCTGTGATATTACAAAGGATAGATTTACTGATAACATTGATTTCTCGGCTTATTCCTGTAATGGGTTCTGTGATAAAGAGCTTATGGAACTTATCATAAACTCATATTCTTGTTTCTGTTAATAATGTTCTGTATGGCCCCTTTATACATTCTATGAATTGAATCTCTTAATGACTCACTGCTTTCTTCGGGGTGCATTGTAATGGTATGAATTCCTTGGGCCTCCCTAGCACAGGAGCTATAGCCTAAGGTTCCTGCCTGAGAGAATGAATTCTACCTATTTAACCCCTATGAGAAACAAAGGTGCCAAAATTGAGTGAGTGCATGTCGAATAAATAATCTCCCTCAACTTCAAGATTACATTGATTGCTAAGATTACCTTGTATATTGGCTCCATGCTATAGATTACATCTTCCCCATGCATATCCTTCTTATTATAATCACTTTAACTTTTTCAACATTTCTGTGAAAGCATAATATATAAATAATTAAACTATTCATATCCAAGAAAGTTTTGCAATGATTTTTGAGAATATGTCAATTTGCCACTGATTATGCCACTAATTTTCCCCTTGACTGTATCCTTTAAACAGTTTTCTCCCAGGAATTCAGAGGATCCTGATATATGACTACGGATATGACCTGTGGTCATATTTATGTTTTTTGGGCCAGCTCCAGACCTGGAAAACTCAATGATTTTTACGGGACTTTCTGAAAGTGTCTGATTTTAGGTTGAGCGTTGGGAATGGAATGAAGGAATCACATGTAAGGAATTATGTCTAGCACTAACCTGATTCTCATTCACATTCCTGGCCCATATTTGGTGGTTACACAGTCTCAAAAAAGAAAGTGCTTCTTCTCTCCCAGCTTCCTGGGAAGTAATATCCTAAAGAATGTTGACTTGGCAAATACATCTTAAACTCTTGGAGTGATTCTGACACTTGCTCCTCAAGCATCCCTCAAAATAAATATGTACAATCATAAAAACATAAATAATGGTTATAGTAACCATGTGGTTCCTGATGTGAAATGAAGACTCTCCCAATTTAACAGATGATGGCTGTATACTTAATAACACAATTTCCAGCTCTAGAATCCTCTGATAATGTTCAGAATGGTAAAAGTATTATTCTGGAATTATCCTGGAAAAGGTTGACCTTCATAAACACTCTCTTCTTTGTATGTACATCTCTTTATCCTTACAGAATACACATTTTAACACTTTGGCCCCAAACAAATCAAAGGCCTAAAAATCAATTTTCATTTTAAAATTGAAACAAAGCCAGGCAATAAATCGATAGAATATCCAAAGTCCTTTGCATATTTTAAGATACAAATCAATAATGATGACATATGTGGCTTCAGTTTTTTCATGTATTATTGTTTGTCTTCAAATTTTTACAACAGATAAGGTTAAAAGTTTACAGAACATCTATGATCTTTTCTTTGGAGAAAAGAAGACAATACTTCTAGAAAAATAACAATAGCACAAGCTATATTGAAAGCTATTTTACAGCATCAAAGGTAAATATTTTTGACCTGTTCCAATGGAGCATGTATTATACCTATAACATGCTCAGTACAATAACAGATAATCTTAGAATATTATATCTGGCACATGGTAGGTACTAATTATTTATTGAATTACTGAATGAAATGACACACTATTCTTCCACAAGTGGGACTTTTATCTCTGCAAATACCTTTGAAATCTTTGAAATTTAAAGAAATTTAGCTTACGAACTTCAAGGCTTAATAGAAGGTATAGTTCCTAGTATTCCACAGCTAAGAAATGGAAGGACATTCAAAAATGTTAACTGAAATCAATAATAAATATCAAAGAGAAGCTTGAAGTATTAGCATTAACTGACTGATCCAGCAAGTTAGATATGTTTAAAAAACTTAAGTAACTTATTAATATGTTTTCTAAAGTGTTATATTTCCAAATGCTCAATCATATTTTGTGACTGAACTCTCTTCAGTGTAATTAAGAGGGGATAGCTATTCTGTTCACCCACATGTAAATAGTAAATAATGAGAAAGTGATTTTAAAGTCACACTATAGGCAGCGAGATGGAGATGGTGGAGTAGGAAGACCTCCAACTCAACTTCTCCCACAAACACACCTAAACTACAGCTACGTATAGAACAACTCTCTCTGAGAACAATATGAAGACTAGCACAATAGCTCTTTTACAAGTAAGGATAAAAACAAAGTGAACAAAACAAAACAAAAGAAAAAACATCGGGACGGGTAGGAGCGAAAGAGAAGTGACCTAGTTAGGACCCACGTGCCCAGCAGGCAACCCAAAAGAGGAGGGGTGTGTCACAAACTCAGAGGTCCTCCCTAAGGAGCAAGGGGTTCGAGCCCCACATCGGGCACCCCACTCTGGAGACCAACACTGGGAAGACAAGCCCCCTTCACTGGTTTTGAAAAAAAATGGGCGCTACAACCAGGAAAGCCAGAGGGCTCCAGCAAACTGAGACTCAGCACTAAGAGTGTGTACTCTTACTCTCTCCAAGACCCAGCACAGAGGCAGCGGACTGAAGAGCAGGGGGCACTCTAGCCAGCCTGCCAAGGTTGCCCCCCATGCCTCCCATCCCACAAACAACTCCAGCTCCAACATCCCTGCCGACTCAGGGACCCCATGTGTGCCCTCGGAGAAGCCCCAGCCCGTGTTGGGCTCTGACTCTAGCCCCTCCGGATCCAGCCACCCCTTCAAGATGGCAGCTTCTGATGTGCCCAGGGCAAAGCTGTGACCTGCGCTGGACTCTGGCTCCAGTGCGCCCACCTCAGGAGATGGCTTCCAGGGCACCCCAGGAGAAGCTCTGGCTAGTGCTTACTTAGCTACAGCTCTCCTGCTAAAGCTGCTGGGCTCCTATACTAGGACACTAGGATAGATAGATAGGTAGATAGATAGGTAGATAGATAGATAGATAGATAGATAGATAGATAGATAGATAGATGATAGATAGATAGATAGAGATTGATAGACACCTTTCTTTTTCCCACTAATTTTAGCATGCATTAGTGAATCTTTCCTGTAACTAGAATTACTGAGATTTTCTTTTCTTTTTTTTTTTTCTTTTTTAACATCTTTATTGGAGTATCATTACTTTACAATGGTGTGTTAGTTTCTGCTTTATAACAAAGTGAATCAGCTATACATATACATATATACCCATATCTCCTCCCTCTTGTGTCTCCCTCCCACCCTCCCTATCCCACCCCCTTAGGTGGTCACAAAGCACCGAGCTGACCTCCCTGTGCTATGCGGCTGCTTCCCACTAGCTATCTGTTTTACATTTGGTAGTGTATATATGTCCATGCCACTCTCTCACTTCCTCCCAGCTTACCCTTCCCCCTCCCCGTGTCCTCAAGTCCATTCTCTATGTCTGGTGATTTTCTAGGTTCTTTTTCCTACCGCATGTATTGATTGAAATGCTTCCATGAGGAAAGTGGTTTATTTTTTTTTTCCATGTATTTATTTACTCAATAATTTATTTCTATCAGCATGGACTTAAGAATATTTATTTAGTTCCAGGGGGTGTTTGTCCATGTATATGTTTTTAAAATAGAGATAAGGAATAAACTTTTATTAACCTCAATGAGAGTTTACAATGGCACCCTCATTAGTATAAATGTCGAGTAATCTGGGACTTCCCTGGAGGTCCAGTGGTTAAGACTGTGCTTCCACTGCAGAGGGAGCGGGTTTGACCCCTGGTGGAAGAACGAAGATCCCGCATGTTGTGTGGCATGGCCAAAAAAAAAAAAAAAAATGTTGAGTAATCTGTTGCATAACACAAAGAGAGGTCCTGATCCCAGAAAGGTAAATGAAGACGTTGGCAGAAGCATTATCATGCATTCATTAATGCATTGAATCCTTCAAAAAATATTCATTGCGCACCTACCATGTGTCAGACCATGTTCCAGGCATGAGGATACCCACTAAACCAAACAGACCAATTTTTCACCATGCATAGACTGGAGTCAAAATGAGTGTTAGATAAGGACGTAAAAGGTTACCAGGAACTACCCTGCTCCAGGTCTGCTGGTATTAAGGAACGATAATATTTTAAAAGACGAGAAATCGTAGAAGCACAAAGGTGGAAGAAATGAAATGAGTTAGGAGTAAACTAAGGGAGAATAGATGGTGATTTGGACTAGGAGGATATTTACTACGGTGGTGAGATTGAGAATATGTTTGGAAGTTTAAGTCCCCACGTTGGCTAATGGATTGAATATAGGATATGAAAGGGGAAGAGTTGGGGTTGATTTCACAGTATTGGAACCGAGCAACTGAGGGAATGTTTGTTTTATTCTCTTGAGAGGGAGACGTTGGGAAAAGGGGCTTATTAGACATCCAATTGGAGAAAATTCTAATATATGACTGCACGTGCAAGTTTCTATTTTAGCCATGGAGAGCCTGGAGTTGTGAACTGAGGATTCATGAGTGTATAAATAGCATTTGATTCCTCTGGTAAAGAATGTTTCATGGAGTATATTGGAAAGATAAGAGTCCTGAAAACTGAGACACAGATGTACTTTAAGTTCAGTACTGGGGAATTGGGAATGAGATCCAGAAAATCAGTTTGGGAAGGATGAGTGATGTTATTATAGGAAGCAAATCATAGAATAGTGACCGAAAAAGAAACAGAATAAAATTTCAAGAAGAGAGAGGCAACTTCATCAGATGCTGCTGTCAGGTCATGTAAGATGAAAATTGAGACTTGACTATTGGATTTGGCAATGCTGAAGTCAGTGTTGACTTTGACGAGAGAAGTTTCTGTGGAGCAATGAGGAAAGAGGCCAACTGGAATGAGTTTAAGAAACAATAGTAAAAAGAGTTGAAAAGATAATGAGAACCAATGATTCATATAAGGAATTTTGATACAAAGCAAGGTAAATGAAAGGAGTAGTTGCTGATGAAGGAGGTTCTTTATAACTCCTTTTTTTAAGGACGTTCTTAAATAAGGTTCTTTTTTTTTATTTCCAGCTTTATTGAGATATGATTGACATATGACTTTGTATAAGTTTAAGGTGTGCAATGTCTTGATTTGATACCCATATATTGTATACAACTACCACTATACAGTTAGCTAACACCATCAAGTCACATAACTCCATTCCTTTTTTGTGGTGAGAATATCTAAGATCTACTTTCTTAGCAATTTTTAATATATAATATTTGTTAACTATAATCACTATATTAGATCTCCAGAAATTATTCATCTTCTACTTGGAAATGTATACCTTTTGAAAGAAGGTTCTTGATGGTAAAATACTATTTTTGATTAAGTGAAAGTGCAAATGGCTGAATTCATGAGCAAATAAGCACTTAAAAGTATTTTTCCTTTATTCTAATTATATGTGCAAAAGGTTCATTAATAACATCATTAGGTTCAAGACCTACATTCAAATTTAATATTTTGATTTTCTCTGATAGTCTCAATATTTCAACCTTACTTCTATCTTATTCTCCCACTCTTTTATTAAAAGTTATAATAATAACAAATACAACAAAATAATAAAGCAAAATAAAGAGAGTGGTTGGTTAGGCATAGAGTGACCTTATGTCTTGAAGTAATTATACATGGATCCCTTTTTTACTTTCAAAAATGTTCTAGTTTTGACAGTAAGGTCTGTGATACTCTTGTTAGGCAAATGTGATATGCTGGTAATGTGACTGCTGAAACTGTAAAGTCCAGAGGAGGGAAATTATTGTAGGGATAATTTTTTTCATGTGACTTTTAACCTATGTTGGCTCAGCAGGCATCATGAAAAATAAATTTAGATAGCAATAATAAAGCAGTTCTACACTATAAAATTGAGATGTAAATTTATCTATACACCAACTTATTATTAATGCTTTACCTTGCTGATGTCTGAATTGATAAAGTCTTCTTGGTATTTCAGTTAATTTATTCATAGATTGGAAGACTCTATAGATATGTTGCTTTATTTCCTACAGCCTCGTAGTAAAGATAATTATTGAAAACATTTTAGTGTAGGGAAAAGGGAACTGGATCAGGAGTGAGAAAATCTGGGTTTGAATCAGAATTCCACTCCTTGGCTAGGAGACCTGGGGCAAGCCACTTGCACTCTGAACCTCAGATTCCTTACCTATGAATGGATGTGCTGTAAATAGATAGCCACTGATCAGGAGTTTTGTAAGTATCTAGATAATAAAAATAATGTTCAAACTATAAATGTAAGATATAAAAATACTCCATACTTATTTCACACCTTCCTCTATTTTAAGGATGTTCACATATGTGTTGTCATTTGATCCCTCAGCAACTTTGTAGATTAGGCAGGGAAGAAACTTTTGCTGCAAATTTGCTTACAAAAAAAGAAGCAGAGGATAATAGACATTACAAGCCTTAAGCAAATCAACAGTTGAAAAACTATGGCATGTGTTAAATATTATTAATTCATGTGTTTATATATTACATGGTTCCAGATCCATAAGAGGAGTTTCACATGTACAGACTAATGCTACTGAACACTGTGAAGTCATTATTGGATTAGAATATCAGAGATAAGTAGAAATTTAGAAACCATTTCAAAATCCTCCTTCAAGGGCTTCCCTGGTGGCGCAGTGGTTGAGAATCCGCCTGCCAATGCAGGGGACACGGGTTCGAGCCCTGGTCTGGGAAGATCCCACATGCCGCCGCGGAGCGGCTAGGCCCGTGAGCCACAATTACTGAGCCTGCGCGTCTGGAGCCTGTGTTCCGCAACAAGAGAGGCCGCGATAGTGAAAGGTCCGCGCACCGTGATGAAGAGTGGCCCCCGCTTGCCGCAACTAGAGAAAGCCCTCGCACAGAAAGGAAGACCCAACACAGCCTAAATAAATAAATTAATTAATATTTTTAAAAAATGGAGTATCATTAATAATAACTAAGTATTAAATGCTTATTCTGTGCCAGGCCTTGTGCTAAGTGCTAATCAAATATTATTAAAAAAAAAAAAATCCTCCTTCAAGATGAATGAACTGAGACATAAAAGAGTTAAGCATTTTTTTAATGTAAGAGTGAAAATATATGAAATAATCTTTGTATTTATTGTGTTCTATTATTTTCTAAGTATTTCATGCAAGTCCATTCATTGTTAATCTACGCAATTAACCTCAAGCTAGACATAAGCAAGATTAAATAAGATACTCATAAGTGATGGAGCCAATTTCAATCTGAATACATGCTCAGATTTGTATCATCTTGCATCACTGTTTTGGTTGTGTCATGATGAAATGTACTTATTAGTAAAAAAATCCAGAATTAGGCCTTTGGTCTCCTGAATAAGTTTGGTGTTCTCTTCCTCTTACGATTTGATCCACTTATAATCAGTTGCTGAGTACCTATTGCAATGTGGAAGGCATTTCTAGGTCTTGAAATATGTAAATATGTTGAAACATAATCATGTGTATACAGACATTAATATAGATGACTGTGATGGGTAAGGAAAGAGAAGCATATAGTTAGTGCTATGGAAGAGATAAGATCAGTATTCAGTTATGATTGAAGAGCAGGGACTTCAAGAAGATGTTACTTACATTGTTTTATTTTATTTTTTTAGTCTTAAGACAGCGTTGTTTCTTTAAATCCATTTTTATTGGAGTATAGTTGATTTACATTGTTGTGTTAGTTTCTGCTGTACAGCAAAGGGAATCATTTATACATATATATATCCACTCTTTTTTAGATTCTTTTCCCATATAGGTCATTACAGAGTATTGAGTAGAGTTCCCTGTGCTATACAGTAGGTCCTTATTAGTTATCTATTTTATATATAGTAGTGTGTATATGTCAATCCTGATCTCCCAATTTATCCCCCTTCCTTCCCCCTTGGTAACCATAAGTTTGTTTTCTACATCTGTGACTCTATTTCTGTTTTGTAAATAAGTTCATTGATATCACTTATATGTGGAATCTAAAAAAATGGTACAAATGAACTTCTTTGCATTGTCTTTAAATTGTATCCCTGGAAAAAAACTAGCGTAGTCAGAAATAGAGGTGTGAAAGTAGCATGTGTTCAGAGCCCAGCTATGGCCGGTAGATCAGAGTCAATGGACAGGACTTCAAGAGACGAGCTTGGAAGAGTGGAACACAGCAGATTGTGGAGGGCATTGTCTGCAGTGTTGAGGTGTTTAGGTTTTTTTCTTGAAGTAATGAGGAACTATCATAGGTATACGAGATGCTCAAGCAAGGAAATGACATGATTCAATTATTAGAAGTTTTACAGATATATTTAAAATTACATGGAAGATACATCAAATGTGGAAAGTCTCATATTTTTCAATGCCAAGATCCATTAAAAGAATAATTAAAGAAAATCTATTTCTTTAACTTTCTTATTAAATTTTTAAAAGTGAGAACTCATTTATTTTGTACGATTTTGATGATTTAATCTCATTTCTTTACTCATAACTTATGTCTTTAGGTACAGTCAGGAGCAAATCAATATTTTCCAAAGCTTATGGTGCCAACATACTTTAGTGAAAGGAGGTGGGTTACTTAATTTATAAAACTGAAACACAGTAAAATATGAAATCATTTCTTAAAATATTTTTCTATTCACATCTATGTTTATTTATGAATTAACAAATTTGCCAAGAAAAAAAATTATTGTATAGAAAAGCTTGCTTATTTTTCACTTGTATTCTAGGGAAAAATATTTTGCATATATCTGAGGTGTATCTTAATATTCCATCATTTTTACACCTAAGTTTATTTATCTCTGTTATTTCTCAAACAAATCAAGGCTACTAAAAGTCCCATAATTTTGTGTTAGGTCTGTGAAATGAACAGATTTTGTGAAAATCACATAAATCTAATTAATGCAAGTGATAAGCAGTATCTACATTTTAAAATCATTGAAATAGTAGTGAGTATTCTCACATAAGGATACTTAGTTATTAAATCTTAATTTTAAGGCAACGTAGGCACTTATAGATTTAATTTGACTTTAAGGTTGATGGGTAAAATTTTCAAATTAAAATACATTTAGCCATAAATGATCCATTACCTCAAAACGCATGATTATTACCTATCAATATACATAGTTATTTGATTTTCCACTATCATTAAATAAAAATAAGTTTGACAGATTAGTTAAGTAAACTTTCCTGAAAAGAATTTTTTTCTACTCAATTATTTTTTGGTGACTGTTCATAGACTTTTCTTCTTTTTTCCATGGTGTCTTTCTTCTCTAAAATCCACAATGGGATGGAATTACATTTTACCTATAATCTCTTCTCATAGATATAGCTTTACAATTTTGCTATCCTTTTTTTTTTTTTTTTTTTTTTTACAATTTTGCTATCCTTTAAGGATTTTTGTTTATGTATATTCCGTCCATCCATTTACTCATTAAAATTTATATTGAGCACCATGCTAGGGTTTAGGAATATAAAGACCAAGAAGTTCATAGTTTTGTTCTTGGAGGGAGAACCAACAAAGGAATGAATGTGTTATAAAATCCAGCCTGATGAATGTTGATAGAGAGGGAGCAGAGAACACACAATTGATACTTTTTAAAAATTTTTATTAGAGTATAGTTGCTTTACAATGTTGTGTTAGTTTCTACTGTACAGAAAAGTGAGTCAGCTATACATATACATATATCCCCTCTTTTCTGGATTTCCTTCCCATTTAGGTCACCACAGAGCATTGAGTAGTGTTCCCTGTGCTATACAGTAGGTTCTCATTTGTTATCTATTTTATACATAGTATCAATAGTGTATATATGTCAATCCCAATCCTCCATTTCATCCCACCACCCCTCCTTTCCCCCCTGGTATCCATACATTTATTCACTACGTCTATGTCTCTGTTTCTGCTTTGCAAATAAGATCATCTATACCATTTTTCTAGATTCCACATATATGCATTAATATATGATATTTGTTTTTCTCTTTCTGACTTACTTCACTCTGTATGACAGTCTCTAGGTCCATCCACATCTCTGCAAATGGCACTATGTCGTTCCTTTTTATGGCTGAGTAATATTCCATTGTATATATGTACCACTTCTTCTTATCCATTCATCTGCCAATGGACAATTGATTTTTGACCTGATCCTTTTACAGGTGCAAATCGCTTCCTCACTTTGCTACCTTCATAGACCTCAAGCAATTGCACAGTAACGCTTAACACACATCTCTTGCACTATAACATTTTGCCTATAAATACTCCAAAGGAAAAACCGGGACATGTCTTGGGTATATCCATATGCAAAAGCTTCTTTCTATTCTGCAGCGTAATTACCCATGATATGTAAAGGGTTCACTATAGGAGGTGAATACTTCATTTTTATGTATTTTTAGAAGCCATCTGACTGTGGACTGTTTTGTGCCCATGTCTAGAACATCTCTATGTCATCCTAACCATAACTTTCTCCTTCCTTCTCCTCTTCACCCTATCACTCTCCCTCTGTTCCTGTCCATCACTTACCCAACTCCAAATCCCTTTACTTCCTTCTGGTCACGTCTTAGGTGACCAGTGAAGGTCATAGCAATTATCATACACTATATATATAATCTACTTACTTCTCTCTTTGTTGTTCTTTCTAAGGTACTATACAGTAATTGTCCTTCCAACTGTTTTCTCTCTAAGTCACATTTTCAGTACTTTATCTCATAGGATGCCTTTCTGATTAGACACATATGCTTATTAATATTTTCCTAATATCCTCACTCCTCAAATTCCAGTCTAGTTACTTAATGTAATTTTCTACTTTCATAATATTTTTATATTTATCTGATAACATTCATAAGGCATATAACATTGAACCCAATAAAACACCTGAATGGAAAGTAAAAATCACATTTAATCAGCCAGCAAAGTAATGACATTTGTTGCAATTTGTTACAGTTAGTTCAGTTGTATATTCTGTTCAAACACAAAAGCACACTAATTTTAAAAGTGGACCAAATTGTTTCTTACAGCTATGTAGCCTGATTTTTCTGAAAAAAATTATTAACTTGTCCCAATGTCACTAAATATTCTAAAAATTTATTTTAATTACTGCCTCTATTCCATATTCATAAATAGATGTCTTTAACAGAAGCCTCATTGTTGGTAATTATATTGCTCCCAATAGCTCATGATTAAAAATGATGCTGCTATCAACATTCTTGTATAAAATCCTTGGACACATCTACAATAAATTCTTTGGCATACATTGCCAGAGATAAAGTTGAATTGATCAAATACCTCAGAAAGTTTAAAAATAAAGGACTGAGAAAAATACACACAAAAGTAAACTATTACTATTAGTACTAAAAATACAATTTTAGCAATATTAATGTAGGCAATTTTGATTAAGTATTAATACTTTGCTATGCATTTGAATTCTTCCAAACACAATCTTATTGGTGAAGTCCCAGTTTCGAGAAACTATTTGACTTTACAAGAACCAGAAATGATAATATGATTATGGACAAAGCACAAAATCTCAAACAATGTTAACTAAGGAAAAGTAAGTTATTTGATTTTGACAAATATTTTATTTTAGATTTTATTACTTATATGTAAATAACAAATGTATAAGTATTTGTAAATATTTATAAATCATAAAGTGCAGGAACCAGTAAGTGAAAAAAAGTTTTAGAAGAAAACAAGCATATGAACATTTTTCACTTGCTTTTCGTTTAAAAATATAATGAAACTAACACAGTATTGTGAAGCAATTATACTCCAATAAAGATCTATTAAAAAATATATTTATAATGATGCCCACTGCTGAAAGTGACCTCCAGAATCAACACAAGCATAGAATTACTGCTCCAGGTCGAGGATTTTTTTCTTTTTTTTTTTCTGGAAGCAGGGTATGAAATGGTTGTAGATGTCAAGAAATAGTATAAAGGAAATGAAATGATTACTCACTTAAGCCAGATGGAAAACTGGGTCTAATTGTCTGACTGCTTCATTGACTTCAAATAGTCTGCAGTCACAGACTCCTGAGAGGTATAATGCACTCGACATCTCCACAAGGAGCTAATAGTTCTTCTGCAGCAGTGAATGTCCATGGGAATTCAGATAGATTCCGGTTGATTCTGTGTCTCTTCATGTCTTCTCAGTGCTAATTTTTTTCTTTTAACACGCACTGAAATTTCTTGGTTCATGGTTCTCTTGGTTCTTAGGGATTGCTAGAAAAAACAAAAGCTTGGGAGTAATAATATCAAAGTAAGATAACACTATTTCTTTTTGTTATTTTACATCTAATCAAAACACACTTGGGTCATTTTTGGTCTCTTAACGATTCCATGGCTATTGCCAGCACTTTGGTATTTATTCAACCATTCAAAAAGATTTTCTTTTGTACAGTATTTTCCAACTTCATAACAGAGTCAGTCTTTTTACGAGCTAAGAAAATATTTCATGGGATATTTTAATATTCAATTTTTTTCTTTGATGTTTAATTAATTAAAGTAAAATATTGGACACATATCCTACAGTTAATATGCCAAATGAAAGCGATTTAAATAATAGAGTTTCCTAAAGAATGTTGAAAATTGTTCATTGTTTTCACTAGCCATAGAGAAATTTTTACTTAATAAAAGCCAAAAATATCCTATCAAAAATTCATAAAATCTTAATTAATTGAAATTTCTTAAGTTGTGTAAAATTTTCTTATCATGATGTTCTGGAAAATTAGAAATTATAATTCCTTTACTATTAATATGGTATCATATATATTTATACATATACCTAAATTATAAAACAACTAGAATAATAAAATAATAACAGCTCAATTTTCACAATATATATTAACTCTGTTTCCTGTTTTCATGTTTCTATTTCAACATTTCTATGGCTTCAAAGAAAACCCTTTGTATAACAGTTAATGACAGACAAAAACGGACAAAATTCCAATGGAAATGTTGGATCAGATAATACCCAAATATACATACATATTATAATATTAGTTTGAAAATAATTTACAAAATTATATCTTCATTTTCAAAAATGAATGGCATCAGAGTTTGCCATTGGCTGAAACGAAGCAACATTTTAATAGTCTTTTTTGTTTTTTTTGACACGGGGGTGGGGAAGGAGGGGTGGGATGAACTGGGAGATTGGGCTTGACATATATACACTACCATGTGTAAAACAGATAGCTAGTGGGAACCTGCTGTATGGCGCAGGGAGCTCAGCTTGGTGCTCTGTGGTGACTAGATGGGTGGGATGGGAGTGGGTGGGAGGGAGGTCTAAGAGGGAGGGGATATATGTATGCATATAGCTGATTCACTTCGTTGTACCGCAGAAACTAAAACGACATTGTAAAGCAACTATACCCCAATTAAAAAAAAACATTTTAATAGTCTTTGAGGATGCTTTTGAGAGCCAGTATCAGAATCAGATATCATCACACTGGGATGATTGACTCAGTGAAGCACAAATTATTGTCAACAGTAGAGGTAAATAGGAGCTACACATGAGAGGGACATCAAAATTCATACAACTTTTGGTTTAATAAGCCAAAAAGCACCAATGAATTTCACTTGCTAGCATCTTAGGGGAATGTGAATTGATTAGAATAAAAAGGCTCACATAGAAACAGAGAATATAAAAAAGCCACATATTTTGCTGAATATTCTAATTTAAGACCAAGTATTTACTCTGAGAAATGATTAGAACATTGGAAATTGTAGTACAGATATGGACCATGATATGATTCGAGGATCCGAGAGGAACAATAACAATGTGGAAATTTTAGAGACCCCCTTAACCTCCAGGCAACCTAAAATATAGCACAGAGGAGAGATATCAATTATAAGAGTTTGGTAGAACTTATTTGGCTGAGACATGGCTGCAGCCCTTAACAATTGTGTGGATAGGGAGAGAGAGGCAACCTTGCAACATTATTACTTTTCTTTAAAAATAGCCTTTGGTTTTCAGTATTTATCAAGTTGACGTCACACACCCTCCACCAAGTATATCTATTCTCTTCTATTCATCATATCTAGCTATCCATCAAAACCAATTCATAACCCTGCAAGGCAGAAACTACATTTCATTTATATCCTGAGCACTTAGCATGTTTTGGTTTTTCAGTTATGTAGTAGGCATGGATAATGTATTTACAAAATGAGTAAGCTGCTCAAGAAAGGATATAAAATTTATATTTTGTCTTGTGCTCTTAAACTATATTTAACTGTATCAGTACCATTTTCTCTTATTTTTTATATTGATTTCTATTAAATCAGTAAAGCATAAAATCAATCCAACATAAATTTTTAAATATTATCCATTATTTCAATAACAATGCAATTGAAGCCACAGTTTTGATATTTCTAATTTCTATTGAGTGGATTTAGCTAGCAATTGAGATTAATTCTGAAGGATTCCAAACACGAAATCACTGATATGTCTAGATTTCCATAAGAAATGTTTCCCTACTACATCCTTGTCTGAATCCTAGAGCAAGTAGATCCCTTCATCCAACAAAATAAGTTACCAGCATTCCACAGCCTCTTTAGGGAGAAAATCCTGAATTGGTATCTCACCAGGAGTCTAGTTGAGAGAAATGTTATAGAGATAATACAATCCATGTGATAGAGTATATATTCACTCCTCTATATGGCCTGAGTTCTGCCTGTGAATCCATCTGACTCACCTCTTAAACTATATTAACTTAACCCTTACAGAATATTCTTTGTGTGTGTGTGTTTATTTTTACTATATTTTAATGTTAATGTATCTTTTATTAATGTATATATAAATAAAGAAAAGCACAAGGAAATGTATGTACAATTAGATGAATTTACATGGTACTAACACCAAGATCAATAAGATTTTTATGAGTTGCCTCAAAATATTTTTTGCCTTTTTTTCAAGGATATTTTTCTTGGGTTCAGGATTCTTGGTTATTTCTTTTAACATTGTAAAGAACTCTACCCATTGTCCTGTGATTTTTGTGATTTCTATGGAGAAGTTACTTGTCAATCTTATGCTTGCCCATTTGAAGGAATTATGTCTGTTTTTTTTCTCATTTTTTTAAAACTTTTTCCTTCCATTTGCATATATTCTATTAACTTCCATTTCTCCATGTGTTCTATGTCTAATCTTCTGTTAATATGACCTAAATAGTTCTTAATTTCAGGAGTTCTATTTTTCACCTTTAGAGATTCCATATATTTCCCTTTATGGATTCTAATTAATTCGTGAAAGTCTTTATGTTTTTGTCTAACTTGTCCACCCATCCTTAAAAAAAAAAAAAAAATCATAATATTCATTTTCAAACCCTAGTCAGCTAACTTCAATTTCTGCCTCACCTATCAGTCTGCTTCATCTTCCTTTCGCTTTCTTGGTTTTCAGTCCTATCTCTTGGTACAACTAGCAGTTTTCGACTGAATGCCATATATTGACATTGCATATAAAAACTGTGAAGGCTTCAGCTAATGTTAGCATACTCTAGACCTGGGGTTGGCAAACTATAGTTCATGGGCCAAATCTGTCTAGTTTCCTGTTTTTGTAAATAATGTTTTATTGGAACATGGGCACACTCATTTATCTACATAATGTCTATGATTGCATGCACAATACGTTGGCATACCTGAGAAATTGCAGGAGGAGACTGCATGGCCTGCAAAACAAAAACTATTTACTATCTGGACCTTTACGGAAAAAGTATGCCCCCAGCTCTCAGCAGATAAAGTAGGTTCTGATCATCTTAGTCTAATCAGGGACTTGCTATATCTCAGCTGTGTTGCAGTCCTGGAAAGGCCAACTCTATCCATGATCTCCTCGGTCCTTTAGGGTTTTAAAATAAGGTCACCGTGGGTCCTCTGGGGCCTTTCTCCATAAAACAATCTTACCCTTATCTCAGAAAACTAACAAAATGCTCTGTTTTGCTTTGCCTGGGCTTTCAACTTAGGTGTTTAGTCTCAGCCCCATAGAACCCTCGTATTCAGTAAATGTACTTCGGGAAAAACTGGCTGTATGTTTGCGGCTCCTCAAATCTCTGCAAAAACATTTGCCAATTCTCTATTTCTTTCAGCAGTTGTCCTCCATGGGTATGTAAGCAGAATCATCAGCCTTCTGTAATCACTCAGAATTAGAAAATGGCTCCACAGTAGAATTGTTGGCAGGAGGTTCACTTCCTTCTAGAAGGTTCTTTCCTCTTAGCAGTCTTAGCCTAGTTCTCTTTGCTTCAGACACTCTCATTGCCTTCTTACAGCCTTTTTTTTTGTTTTTTTTTTTCATTTTAATGCTGCTTTTCTAGTTGGTGAGGAAGGAGGACTCACCTACCACCAGCTAATCTGTATCAGCCAGTGAACATCACACATTTAATTTTCAACAGATGTTACTATAGATGCCAGTATTTATATATATTTATATATATTTTTTTATATATTATATTTACTTATATATATATATATATTTATTTATATATTTATATTGCTTTCCATTTCTTTCCCCTTGGACCTAATTTCAAAATGTTCATCTTATTATATATGTCCTGCTTTGTAAGTCACCTCAAATATTTCTTGGTAATTGGACAGCAATAAATGCATTTAGTGATTAACAGGAGTACATTAGAAACATCTGTTCTTTGCATTTAAATATATTTAAATGCAATATATTTAAATAGAAAATAAACTGCTTGTTAATAACAGTACATTTACGCTGGTGCTCTCCCAGACTCTTGCAAAAGCAGTCTGACAATAAAAAAGAAGCTAGTGTTCCTTTACAAACACAACCCTTCAGGAATTTCCTTCGACCCAGAGAACAGAAAACAAAGGTACCATTCAAGGTACCTACTTATTGCTCAGAGTCTGTAGTGTGATTCTTTTCTTCTCTGCAATAGAGTTGTCACTTGATGATCTTTAGTCATATAATTTTCAATTGCAACTTATTCATAAACAACATATTCTAATTACTGCTATTGTCCCAGTCCTGCTTTTTTATCATGGTTGGTGATTAGCATTAAATATGATTAAATATGAACATTTCATTGCTGATTTTTAGGGGCAGACTCTTGATAGATGCTCAGCAAAGACTAAGCTGCTTCTTCCTATGCTTTTGTCAAAAGTGTCCTATGTTCTGACATGCCCTTTTTGATTCTGTTTCACTCATTTTTCAAATTTTTGGTATTATTTGATATTATTTTAGGTAAATATTTCATTAAAATAATGAGTACAAGGGAACTAAAATTTACCAAGAAAGTAATATGACCCAGTTACTGTGCTAGTTACATTATACATTATGCACATTGTTTTCAATTTAATTCCCTATATTGTTTCTCATGTTTAATACATGAAAGAACTAAGCTGAAGGAAGTTTAACGAATCTCCTTAGGTTACACCCCAAGTTACCATTTTCACACCTTGAAAGTTACCAATAATTATTTGATGTGTGCAAATACCCAATTTCGTTTTCCAAATTGTCCTGTAACAGGGTTTCTAATGTATTCTGTGTATCATAATTGATTAGTAGTTTCCTTAAGTCTGTTCCAGTTTTTTATTGCTACATAAAAAATCTCTCTAAAATTTAGTGGCTTAAAACAAAAAAATGTATTATTTTCTTTTATGTATCTGTAGCTTGCAAAGAAAAAGTATGTATTATTTTCTCTTATGTGTCTTCGGGTTTACTAGGCTCTGCTAGGTAATTTTCACTTCGAGTTTCCTCTGAGACTACAGTTAGATGGTGGTTGGGCTGGAGAAGGAGTATATATTGGAGCCAACTTTTACTGACTTAAGAGAGACAATGTAAAGATCTAATCTAATTAAAATTTGATAATCTCTGCATACAACTTAAATAAAGGCCACGCTTTTCCATACTTTTTCGTTGGGGTTGATGCTCACCCATATATTCATGTATTTATTTCAGTCAAAATACATGTATCTAAGGAGTATAGTTAAGCCAATATAAGGAGCAATTCTGTAATTACTTAACAGTATTTTTTTCACTATATAGAGGATATAACACCCTATTATCTTCCATCTTCATGATGAACAAAACAAATCAAATACTCCTAAAAGGAGATTTCAGAAAACTCTAAATAAATAATTTTCAAACTAGTGATAAGAGTTTGGGAGCCCTGGGAGTAAAGAGATAATATTATACTTTCATTTTACTATAATCTGACTATGACATTAATCTGCTGAAGTTTGAGATAAGACTAATTCTGGAGGTTTTTCTTTCCATTTAGTTTTTTCAACAACATCATATTGGATAGTTGAGAATTCTACTACAAGATACTTTGACTCTTTTTTTTTTTTTTTTTTTTTTTAAAAATTTATTTATTTATTTATTTTTGGGTGTGTTGGGTCTTCGTTTCTGTGCGAGGGCTTTCTCCAGTTCCAGCGAGCGGGGGCCACTCTTCATCGCGGTGCGCGGGCCTCTCACTATCGCGGCCTGTCTTGTTGCGGAGCACAGGCTCCAGACGCGCAGGCTCAGTAGTCGTGGCTCACGGGCCCAGCTGCTCCGCGGCATGTGGGATCTTCCCAGACCAGGGCTCGAACCCGTGTCCCCTGCATTGGCAGGCAGACTCTCAACCACTGCGCCACCAGGGAAGCCCCATGACTCTTTTTTTTTTTATCTCAGATCTATTACATATTTTAAAGTAAGTCTTTTCCTCAAACACAGACAAAAAAAAAAAAAAAAAAAGAGAGAGAAAAGAGAGAGGAGGAAGATACTCTATGAAACTAACTAAAGATACAATTTAAAAAAAAAGAATTCTACTTTTGTGTTGGTAGGCAATATCAAAAAAATTGCAAATTGAATTAATGCTACATGCTTTTCAAGGAGAATAACTCCCTGAAGAGAGGCCTCTGAAAATAGGTGAGACTATTGATTAGTAATGTTTCTCATTGGCTTAAGGGCAAACATCCTCGGTTACAAAATCTAAAAAAGACTTGATGGAGTCAGTGTTTTAGAAAGAATTGGGTAATGACTTAGAGTATGTTATCTGAGTCAAACAGACTTGGATTGTAATACTTCATGCAGTAGCTGAGTGAACTTGGGCAAATTTCCTCTGAAACTTGGATTTCCCACCTGTAAAATGGGGGAAATTAAAACTATCTCAAAGGATTTTTGAAGATAGTAAATAAGGTAAAACATACAAAACATCCAGTAAATAGCATATAGTTAGCATTCAATCTGTTATTATTGCCTGTCCATAGTGGAATTCGAAAACCTTGCGGTAATTCTCATATGGAGTTCTCTCTAAAATGATTTGGGGGTGAAAATTTTAAATTACAAAGCATGTTCATTACTGTAAAGATTAAAACACATTTTACAGTAGTATTTATTTAAAATAAGAAAATACGGTTTTGTCATGGAGGATGGAGAGACAAATCTGAAAGATTAAGGAATATGAAATCACTGAGTAACAGTATCTAAAGCTTTTGTTAATGACTGCTTAATTTGTTAATGACTGCACTTCCTTCCATTTTTGTAATTGTTTTTTTAAAAATTAATTACTTAATTTTATTTATTTATTTTTGGCTGTGTTGGGTCTTCGTTGCTGCACGTGGACTTTCTCTAGTTGCAGAGAGCGGGGGCTACTCTTTGTTTCGTTGCATGGGCTTCTCATTGCAGTGGCTTCTCTTGTTATGGAGCATGGGTTCTAGGCACATGGGCTTCAGTAGTTGTAGCACGCGGGCTCAGTAGTTGTGTCTCACGGGCTCTAGAGCGCAGGCTCAGTAGTTGTGGCACACAGGCTTAGTTGCTCTGCGGCATGTGGGATCTTCCTGGACCAGGGCTTGAACCCATGTCCCCTGCACTGGCAGGTGGATTCTTAACCACTGCGCCAGCAGGGAAGCACTGTAATTATGGTTTTAATATAGGATCTTGACAAAGTGTAGTGCCAAGATTTTTTATTCTTAATCTTTTTGTTTTTGTTTGGACTTACTCTAGAGTTCATTATTTAAGCTGATTTATGTGTGATTTAGCAAAAAAGTATGTAAAATCCCCTAACAAATTAAAGCTATGCTGTCATCAGACTCATGTTGGATCATATCATTTAACAAAATTTGTTTTTCATAGCAGAGACTTAAAGAACTATTTCAAGGAAGAAGTTTATCTACTTTAATGAGGAGAGAAAACTTTTTTTTTGTAAAGGTATCTTAGTCTAATGACAGAGGAATAATATTTAGTGACTACTACAGTTATAACCTAGGAAAAGAATGATTTGGTGTACAGTTCCATTCACATCTATCAGAATGAAGCATATTTGATAATTTTGTTTTAGTATTACTTGCATAGAGAAGTGAAGGGGATAGCCAATAGAGTGATAGTGAATGAATTCTTATTATTTCTAGGTCACTGCCTTTTCAATTAATACATTCCAAAATATTAGAGTTTTTAAAAATTGATATTTATTAATTAGCCAGAGTGTAAGACACAATTCAATGTACATCATAAGAAATATTTCTAGTTTTCTCAAATTATTAATTTCAACCTTACGATAAAATGTTATGTCCTGATAAAACCCTTTTGGAGTGAGCCCTTATGGCTTGTTAAGATTTAATCATAAAGATATTTTATTATTTATTATGATTTATGATATTTTATTGTAAGTATGCAAAGCATTTTTTTTTTTTTTTTTTTTTTTTTTTTTATTTATGGCTGTGTTGGGTCTTCGTTTCTGTGCGAGGGCTTTCTCCAGTTGCGGCGAGCGGGGGCCACTCTTCATCGCGGTGCGCGGGCCTCTCACTGTCACGGCCTCTCTTGTTGCGGAGCACAGGCTCCAGACGCGCAGGCTCAGCAATTGTGGCTCACGGGCCTAGTTGCTCCGCGGCATGTGGGATCTTCCCAGACCAGGGCTCGAACCCGTGTCCCCTGCATCGGCAGGCAGACTCTCAACCACTGCGCCACCAGGGAAGCCCTGCAAAGCATTTTTAAATGTTTTCCCTTTATACCTATCAACAAGCCGATTGGTTTGTACATTTTCTTTACAAATGTATATATTTGTAGTCCAAAAAGGATTTACGTCACGATGGTATAATTTGCTTTACTAGTTTCATTGGATTAAGATGCAGGGTACTCAGTTCATTCAAAATGAAAATATGTACAGAGTTTATAGAATTTTACAAGAGAATATTATTATTTTGTAGTAGCCTAAGATATATGACTTTATCTTTCTCCATGTTTTTTTCTCATTTAAAAATAATGTTTAACTACATTTTTTTTGCACGAAGTATAGATTTGAAACTAGGCCAGTGATATTTTAGACACAATTTTGTGTCTTTTGTTATTACATTTAAGAAGGCATTTGGAAAAATAAATTATGTAAATTCAAGTTTTGCTTATTGATAAAATTTAGGGTGAAAGGTGTTTTAGTAATATGTTCCAAGGAATTTTCATTTCCTTCCAGAATATATTGAAAACTGGTAAAACTGAAGTCATTTAATTTCCATTCTGGAAACATATCTTCCTTTTCCAGATCATGAAAAAATTTTGCCAAAGAATTTTAAGTGCTCTTTAATCCTCTTTTTCTGCCATGATATTCTGAAACTGTTTTGCTTTACTAATCATATATTATGCAATTAAATATTTTCTTCTCTTAAATGATACTTTATGAGAAACATTCCTTAAATAATTCAATATGTGTAGTTAATATTTTCTAAATATGAACATTGCAAATGTTCTGTTGTCCCCAAGATATTCCTGTAAAAGTATTTTCACATCATTAAATTTCCTGAATTTAATATCACAGTTGAATAGTGATGTGTAATTGGGTTAATTCAAAACTAATTCAATTTAAAAGCAACTTCTCATCACAACAAAAAGTAGTTCCACTTCTGTGATTCTACTAAGGTAATTGATTTTTTGCCTTCTAGGTAGTGTTGTATTTGAGCAAACTAGAAATTCAATGGCTCAAACACTTTAATGTATCCTAAGCAGACTTTTCCCTTTCTGGGCTGGGAATTTTTTATTTATCATAAGATCTAGATGTCTAAACTTATGGTAATTAGTATTCAAATATATTTGAGTCTCAAACATGAGAAATAGCTGACTTGTTACAAAACATAGAATATTGACTCTAATAAGATGGTTTAAATCAGATCGAAAGATGAGTATGGCGTATAAATGCCACCTTAAGTGGGTATCATTAGAGATTAATGAAAATATTTAATTTTACTAGTGAAAATGCAGAAAAGTCCATTAATATTAATAATCCTTTTAATTTTAAATATTCCATTCATGATATTTTTTCTAGAAAGTAATGTAGCATTTACAAAAGTAAGAAATAATGACCTATGTATCTATCTACCTAAGTATCTATCCATCCATCCATCCATCTGTATATCATCTATCTCTCTGTTTATTAGCCACTTCATCTCAAATTCAATAAGACTTTATTTGGCAATTCACTAACAAAATTGTTTCAATATTTATGTCTAGCACTGCAGTTTATAATTTGCCTATTCAGGCCTTATAAACTTTTATACAGGCATTTTATTTGTAAATGCCATCAGGTACCAAGTTCACCCTTAAAACATGGAAAATAAATGTGTGAAGATACAACATATTACGCTGGTATTATGGACAAGAGTACATGTCTATGTGTAACATGAGACCAATAGCAGAGCTATTTCTAACCTGAACGTACATGTTGATTTGCAACTCTTACTAGTGCCTAAGAGGCATTGGAGGCACTGGAAAGGATGCTGTGAGTTCAAATTCTGACCTTAGCCATCTCGTGGGCTTTGAAAAGTTTTAACTCTCTTTTGGATATCAATATTACCACCTGTGATGGGAGGGCTAATACCATACAACTGCGAAGGTCTACTTTGCTCACACACACACACACACACACACACACACAGTGCTGATCTGTGCACCTGGCCAGTTGTACCTTTTATACCGTTGTTTTGTTTTCACTTGTCAACTTCTTTGCTAAAACGATCATGGATATTTCACCTCCTGGTCTACGCCACGCATTTGCTAAATAGAAGGTACTGACACATGGCTTTTCATTTGCTGACCAGCTTGTCCTATTGTTGGCTGTCAATAATGATGCTTCCCAACAGTCCACAGTAATTGAGTTGCCTGAATATTTGCTTCAGAATATCTGCATGTCATCCAAAAGAAAGTGAACATGTTGACGAATGTTCAAGAGTGTCAATCAGTAGAGTGATAATTGGAAATGCTGAAAGGTGGCAGTTGTGATAAGGTATCAATGCCTGAGGGGAAAAAGACCTGATGGTCAATGAAATGTGGTCTGAAATATGGTGTCACTTGAAGTACGAGTCCTTTCTCCAACAAAGAGCACAGCGACATAAACGTAAAGATATGAAAGTCTAAATTTCAAGGAGGGAGGCTTCAAGAGAGATAATATCACACGTTAATAAAAGATTTGGCACAATTCTCTGGCTTTCCTACAAAGTACTGCTTTTCTGTAAATCATTTTCTATTTTGAACACCTCACAGATGACAGAGCACAGAATGGATGTTTCCAAATATTTGATGATTTAATGAATGAAAAGGAATGAATAAATAAATATGTCACTGGGACAGAAAACTAAGGTAGAGTACCTCAGACAGCAAGATTCAGGTGATCAGATTTTAATATGACAACAAATGCATACGATTCATTTGCAAAGAAATTCAAATGAAAGAAGCGCAGTTCACAAATTAATAACTAGTCAAGCAGTTTGCAAAACACAGTGATTGAAAATTAAGTGCTAGTAGTAACGTAATTCTTCAAGACACTGCAGTTAAAATGAATTTTGAGCAAGAATCTAAATACTTAAGGTATACACAGGTGAAGGAATCTATTCCCAGAATCTTAAAAAGAGTGAGGTGCCACCAAAATGTGAAAAGTAAAAGTAAGTCAAATTGAACAAGATTCAGAAAGAACAAAATTAGTAAACTGGATGGAAAACGAAGAAAATATTTTTAGAGATTGATGGGTAAATACTTACTTAGTAAACATGTTACTTGAATTTTTAATATCAGAAACTCATTATAAGTATGCTTTAGAATGCTAGATCATAAAATGTATATTCAGTCCTGCTTTAATGATACCCATGTTATTTTTAGAAACACATTTCAAATCATTTTATGAGTAGATTTTTACAGCAAATTATTCCTGCCTGACTTGTTTTGATTTGGGGGTAGAGAAAATTTAAATGGATAAGCAGCACACCTTACAGAATGTTGTCTTATCCAGACGAGCTTGTTATTGTCTCTGTTGCTCTCTCACCTCTGTTATTCAGTATTCAAGTCACCATATTTGCCAAACTTCAAACAGAATTTTCTGATTTATATTGCTTGCTGCATTGATGGCATTTAGCTTTGGGAACTTCTCTAAGAATATTTTGTATTATTTGTCTTCTAATGGACCCCACAAAAGAGCTCACATTAATTAGAGTCATTTTTATGTATTGTACCATTTATCAGCTCTACTACTTGTTGCAACCCAAACTGGGTCCACTACTAGGACTTCGACTTCCAACTTAGTCTCATAGATACAGTGATATACAAACACCTGAAGTAAAGAGTAGCAGTAGCAGCGCTGAAAACAAATCTCAACCCAAGGTTCTTGGAGACGCTGCCAATTTCCATATTCTTATTCAAGAGATGGGATACTCAGAGAAAGCAGAGCAGAGGAAGAGCTCTAGTAAAGAAACCTATGAATTTCACATGTGCCAGACATGAAGAACTGGTTAGAATAATTTTCCAGCCATACATTCTTTTTAGTGAAATAGATAATGGACTCTCCATCATGGGACCAAAGACTTGATAACAAGGGTGTGAACAGGTTGGGTTTAAATGCCCTCTTCTGTACATTGTCTTATTTATGTTTATCACAACATACACTTTTTATGTAAAATAAATAATATTTTATAATATCTTTGGAAACTATTAAAAAGAATACATAGAAGAATAATCCCTGAAAGTATTGTTAGGAGGTGGTTGTTTTCCTTCTAATATTAATCTCTGTTTTGGTCTACGTGTGTCACAAGTCTGTTCATTCTGCATGTATGATTTGTAGTCCTTTAATTCACTTACAGTATAGACATTTCTGAAGACATACATAATTTTACTTAAAAAATGGGTTTTAAAGTTCTCCAATACCCTGCTGAGCTTAGGTTTACCACTTATACATTATAGCATAGGTGGGTCTAATGTTTACTGCCATAGTTTCACTAGGAATATACACCATTTGCAAAAATATGTTTTTCTACCAGATGCTCACTGGAAATGAAGATTATAGTATCAGAGTATCATATTTTAAAAATGGTGTTTAATTTAATGTACATCTATTTGATAATCAGTTTCAATAAACATTTTATCTTGCTATTATATTAATGGAATTGAAGACATGTTGCATTTTAAAGATTTTAATTAGAGAGCTAGATTTTGGCCTATTCACTTGAAACATAAGTGTTTGTACAAAGGTTAATAGTTATTTATTAGCCATATTTGTCACAAATATTTTCTTTTTATATTTTAACATATTTTTTCTTTGCAGTGTGAAATGTATTTTATGTTAACATAATATTTTACTTTGTGATTGTTTCCTCTGATTTAATACTTAGATAGTTTTTCACTGTTTGAGCAAGTAAAATTTTCTACATATCTTTTGTTTTTACATTTTATTAAGTCATCTGTTTATTTATCTTGGGATCTGTAAGACCAATGGAGCAAGGAAGAGACCTGTCAAAATCACAGAACAATTATGTTTCTCTTAGTTTATCATTGTTATTCTAACAGGGTTCTGGCTTATATATTTTGTTTCCATCCTATTTATTACAGAAGCATGCATGAGTGATTACTCATTGTGGATTGGACATTTTGTCAATTTGAACCAACCCTATTTGTCTTGGTCAAAGACTTTTCTTTTAAATCCCTCTTTGTCCACAATTAATTTGCCACAAGTACACTGTTTTGTGTCCTTTGTCCACATCACTTTGTCCACCTTTGTTTAAAAGTTTCATGTCAAATTTCTTTTTAAATGTGTCTCTTCAAAGTAGTATCTATTTGGGTTTAATATCTCTAATTAATCTGAGCATCAAAATGGGGTTTAATTGGTTTACAATAGTTCTCAGAAGTGATGGATTTGGTTTTCTGCTGTGTTCGGTCAAATGGATTATTTTACACTTTTTGGTTGTGTATTTCTCCACTCTTGTAAAGTGAGATTTTTTCAAAGAGAGAGTTGCTGGTGGGGCTGGATCAACATTCCTGTGGCTTCTTCGAAGAGCAGCAGAGGAGATCAGGCCGTTATTACTCGCTTGTTTTCATTGTTTTGCCTTGTTTTTTGTTTGTGGTAGAGGGGCAGATATTATGACTCTTGACAGTGGGATTATAGCAGTCCTAGCAAATAAAAATGACAGGGGTTCACATTTTGTTTCTCAATGGTTGCACTACACTTACAGGATAAAATTCCTCTGTATTCTGTAAATGGCTTTATTGTAAATTCTAGCTGGTGTGGTGGTGTGAGCCTTCATCATTTCTGTTTTTCTTTAGTCTACACAGCAGTTATTTCAACCCTTCTTCCCTCTCTTCATATCTCTAACCCTGTATGCACATCCAAACTTCTAGCAAAATCACTTAGTATCTGCATCACAGAAATAACTTGTCATAATCAAAGTAAACCTACCTGCCTTAACTTTCCATCATAGACTCTTCTCAATTATTTTCTCCAAGCACAAATTTTCCTTCTTCCTTTCTGTTTAGTAAACATCTGGTGCCTGTCCTCTGCGACCTGCCATTTCATTCTGGACCACGTGGTCTTCAGCCTTCTCAGGGACCTTATACTCCAAGTACTCTCCATCTCTGATATTTTGAAAGGCTCCTGCTTTGTTCACTCCATTTTACCAGCTTTTATATATTAATAAGTTCTCCAGTTGTAAAAACAAACAAAACACAAAATAGAATCTAAAACAAAGCTCAGCTTCACAATGCCCTCCAGCTACCGCCTTCAGTCGTTCCTTGCTTTCCTGCCCAGATTTCTTGTTTTCACTCTAACTTCTCAACTTGACAGCCCCACTCATTTTTGAACATTGGTGGGCATTGGCCCTTTGGTTTTCCACTGCCCGTTCTTTATCCTGCATAGCGTTTCTTTCTCATTCCTGTGGAATTATTTTTCCTTAACTAAAAACATGAGTTTTTTTTTTTTTCTGGAGGAAAATGAAAAACATAATACCCCACTTGTATCATTTGGCTGTTGTCTCATAAAGGTGATGTGACAAAGAATGACCCCCAAATTCAGGAGTTTTCATTAATAACCATTTGTTCACCGTGACCACAGGTTGGCCCCATGTTGCTGCTTTAGATTGAAATGCAAATAGGAAGATCTGCTTTAGGCTGCAGTCGGTCTGGGCTTGGCTCTTCCTGCACTTGGGCTCAGGTTTGCTCTACTAACATCCATATTGTGGATTAGGGACAACGACTCCTCAGAAGAAACTCCTCCAGTCCTGATGGCTGGAGTGAGAGAACAAGCTGGACAAAGCTGGCACATGTCAGGGCCACTGAGAACTGTTAGCCAAGGCAAGTTCTATGGCTGATACCAAGCCAGGGAAGACACCGCCCCACCCATCACAGTCACATGGTTGAGACTGTCCCAGGATGTAGGGGGAGGGGTTGGAGCTTTTGGAAAGATAATGCAATCTAATACCCTCATACTCACCGGAAAGGGTTTGTCAATTTAGGGGCAGACACCTAAGTCAAACCGCAGGGGTGTGGCATATGCATTCAGACCAAAACTGGGTCACTGTTCTTGCCTATTATTTTTCAAACAAATTTTAGTTTAGTAAGAGATTCAGTCCATTGCTGATAATCTGAGTTTTGGTCAACCTCCCCTGGCTGTCATTTCTCCTAAAATTAGAGAAATCACATTGGAAAGAATAATGCTTATATACACACAGAAGTCAGGGATGAAATGCAGAAAGTGTTCTCCTTAACTCCAAGACCCTGATTCCAGCTATTTCTGAAGTCCAGCCACAAGTGCACTCTATTTAATGTTAATAAATCTCTTGGTTTGATGTAGATATTCAAACTAAGTTTCTCTCACCAACGTCAGCTCAGATAAATACAGTCACACGCTCATTCACACCATTCTGCTTTTTTTTTTTTTAACCACATCACATTGAAACTGAATTCTCGCATGTCAGCATGGTCCAGCTCATCAACACTTAGTTTTGTTAGTCTCGTGGAAAAAAATGACAATATAAATGACATCATCTTTAAAGCTCTCCTCCCTTGACTTCCAAAAATTTGCCCATTTTTGGTTTTCCTCAGTTTCATTTGTGGGCTTTTCTATCTAATTTTGTATAATAAACGTAGATGTCCATTGGGGTTCTGCTTTAGCAAGACTTAACCCCTCATTTTAGACACTTTTCCTATGCAGTCGTATCCATTCCCATATTTCTAGTACCATGTAAATGAAGGTGAGTATAGAGTCACTATTTTCAGTGCAAGCTCTTTTCTAAATATCAGATGCATATATGTAACTCATCTCTGGGCACATGTATGTAGATGCTTCACAGGTTTTTCAACCGTACTATGCCCACAGTTAAACTTGTTTTTTCCCTCAAACTTCCCACTTCCTGCCTGCCTGCCATCATGTGATAAATGTCTCCATCATTCATGAACTTGGATGTGTTTTAGACTCTTCTTTGGCCTTCATTACACCAGTAATGTTCACCAAATCTTGCATATTCCACCTCTTAAATATTGCACCAGCTACTCCTTTCCTCCAAAAACCACTGCCATTTTCTGTTTCAGGTTATTCCCATTTTCTGCACATGGATTTCTGCCATAATATATTCATTGTTTTCCTCTCTTCAGTTTGATATCTGCCAAGCTATACTCCATATTTCGCCCAGTATTGTGTTTCTATGGTACCAATAATATCACAATGTCCTCCACTGATGAAGATTCTCCGATACCTCCTTTTGCTCTTGGGATCAAGTTTACACTCCTTAAGATGCTTATTGGAGCTCTTGTGGTCTGGTTTGTGCTTACCTTTCTTACTCTTCTCTTATCCCTCTTCACCAGCACTCTATTCTGATACTGAGCATGTATCAATTTCTTCAATATGCAGTGTTCTATCTTGCCTCATGCCCTTCCATGGATGTTCACCTCTCATTTCAAAGCATCGATTCCCTTTTTATTCTCCCCACCCCTTTGCCTTGCTATTATTAGTATTGTACTGCAATGTTAAAGGACTTCAGGCAAAGAAAAACAAAGACTTGGCTTTTTTTTTGGTTTGAAAGCAGAAATAAAAATGTATTCTTTCAGATGTTAACCTGCTGTACCCAAACAATGAGAATTTCTGCCTTTATATCTTTCTTTATGGAAAAATTTGTCCAACACCTCTTTTTTTTGTTGTTGTCGTATCTTTAATTTTTTAAAAATTTTATTGAAGTATAGTCAATTTACAATGTGTTGATTTCTGCTGTACAGCAAAGTGACTCAGTTTACATATATGTATATGTATATATATATAGATATTCCTTTTCATATTCTTTTCCATTATGGTTTATCACAGGATATCGAATATAGTTCCCTGTGCTCTACAGTGGGACCTTGCTGTTTATCCATCCTATGTATAATAACTTGCGTCTGCTAATCCCAAACTCCCAATCCATCCCTCCCCCACCCCATCTCCCCCTTGGCAACCACAGGCCTGTTCTCTATGCCTGTGAGTCTGTTTCTGTTTCATAGATAGGTGATAAACAACTCTTCATCCAGCCATTACAGAAAACAACTGATTGATGTTGTCTTAAGCTCTCATGAGGCAATTTCTTAATATTAGTTATTAGTAAGTTAATTTGTATATGTTACTTTTTAACAATTTATGTCTACCATCAGAGAATCCAGGGCCTTTCTTCCTTTTCATTGTCTATGCTTTACTTGGTACCAAGGTAGAGAAAATAAATTCACTCAAATAATTGGACTTTATTAAAATAGAAACAATATGAAGGAATGATTTAGAAAAGTGTTTGTAAACATGAAGATAGATTTAAAATTAATCTGGGTAGATAACTTTTCAAAGCAGTGTTCAGTTAGTAATTCATGATGATGTGTAGATTGCACAGGGTTGAGAGCATATGTCCCTGTTCTGTCCCAATCTGCAGCTACAACTGGAGATGTAGTTTACAAGTATGTCACCTGCATCATTGTTGAAAGTGAGCCCTGTCCCTACCCGGCGTCAGAAGTCACTGACCAAAGACTCACTGGGGATATACCTGTAGTCCAAAAGTGAGGCTAATTTAGCTCACTGCAACAAGGGCAAATGCTTCCCAGAGGCATCATGGCAACACCTCAAAAAGGACTGTTGGGAGGGGCATTTTATAGAATGTATAGAATTCAGGCTTGTGCCAAATGATTCTTGCTAGGAATTCAGGAAGCTGTGGCTGGTCCTTAATTGGATATTTTCTGGAAGCAGAGGGAATTCGGATATTGTGTACCTTAAACATTTTAGCTAGGGAGAAGGAGTGTCAGAGTCGGCTAGGATAGTCACCGGTTAAAAAAAAAAAAAAAAGCAGCGGCATCCATATTAATCAAATGCAAGGTTTGCTCAGTCACTGTTAGGGTGGTGGGTTTGGTGTGTCCTCATCTTGTTCCAAGCATGGTTGCAGCTTGGCCTTATTGGATATCATCTGTGTTCAGCTGGGAACACCTTGTACTGGCTGCAAGCGGTGCTGTTTTTAATTTTCTCAGAAGTGATGATACATCGCCTCCACACTGATCAACTTGGCCTGGGTCTTATTTGGATCAGTGAGTAGAAGTGATATCTGTTATGAGGAAACGCTCTGAGACCACCATGTTTTCTAGCCCATCGTTCTTTTGCCTCTGCTCTGAAACCTGGGATATTGCTGATAGAGGCTGCTCCTCCAGGCTGCATCCTGGCATGAAGACAGCACAGAGAATCATAGCTCACGTTTAAGGACATATAAATAAAGGTGCAACCCGTCTTAGCTCGAGTGAACTCCTGAGGTGTAAGGGTTGTTTGGTTCCGTAATATTACTAAGTCTGAGCTGTATGATATATAAAGTTATCAGAACAAGCTCTTGTTTACTAATAACCATTCCATGAAAAATTGCCTAATTTACATTTTCTGTTACCTTCAAAATAATTGCAAGCTAGCAACATGATTTGTCAGTATACTGATTATGGATTCATCTCTCATACACAGACTCTGTAAATAATATATAACACTAGATTTCCAGCATTTTATTCTCTCAACAACGTGTATCATTTACAGAGAAATATCACTGCTGGGATGTCAAGACTCCAAGTACTTATATCTGTGCTTATAAGCAAATCTACAAGGAAAGATAAACCATGATGAAAATACTGCCTGGAAAACATGGAATCATTACACAATGTTTTAGGGAAATCAAATGTTTATTCGCATTGCGCTAAGATGCAATCATCTTTAATATTGAATGACTTCAGCAGGTGTGGGCTGCTCAGAACTGATTGGTTCTCTCTCCCCTGGACAGCTCATGGTTGGATACGACCCTTAACATCTGCACTAACATTAGTACGCTGTGACATAAATCCTCATCTATTTATTCATACGTTTATATACATGTATGAAAATCTGAAGGCTCCAGTCCTAACTTTCCATTCAGCACTCTGATGGCAAAATATACATTTGCACATTATTGGAAACATATTTTCCTAATTCCTTCCTATATGGGTTGTTAGTTTTCTTAATGGTGGCATTAAACCCTCTTACAATGATCGCATATTTGTCACCATCTCCTTCTTTTGTACATCCATAAAGTACATCTCCTGGGACTACTGAACATGGATTCTTTGTGAAATGAAGCTTTTCAGTCAGGCAGTTAAAAAAAAAAAGTACCACCCCAGCAGATGTAACATCAGTAATTTAGTACTAATCAGCTCAACTGGTTTTTACAGAATTTCTGCCTTTAATGTTCTGTGCCTTCATTGTGTATGATTGACATCTTAGCTGAGAGGAGCTTCAAAGGCTGGCAGCTATCAATAGCTGACTGATGCTATCTGCCTGTCATGAGCCCTTCCACTGCCAGTGGTCTTTGGATCAGGTGACCAAGTACAGCTATAGAAAAGAGCACACTTGTAAGTGGATTTTCCCTTATATGAGCCAGATTAAGACTTAGGAGAAAAAGTGGTGCCCTATATATGTTTCAGACCACCAAGTGACCTAACCATTATCCCGTCAGCCATCAAGGAGAAGTGAGATGGATAAGGCTAGAATACTTGCAAATAGAGTCACTTTCATCCAGAAAGAAGATACTAGAACTTCAAAGACTGGTTCCGCCATGCTTAAGTATGTGTTAATTTCGGCATCCACGCAATATCTAAAATTTCACATGGTAAAGACTTGATTTTGTTTCAACAGTTTTTGAAAAATTACTTAACCAACAGAAGTCATTAGAAAATAACTTGCACTGGGTGCTAGGCTTTGGGGAAAATAGCTATTTTATTATTTATTTTTTCAGGGCTTCATTTCAAGATGTTGTATTCCCCAATGTTATTACATCGAGCAGATGCTCAATAGTTTATCCAGTTTCTTTTAAATGCCTGAATTGAAACATTTTATCCACACTAAACTTCTCTAATTTCCTTTCAACTCCAAAAGTGGAATTTGCATTAAGTAGAATCCCAGAGGAATTTAGATCCTGTGATCTAATGCCATGCTGTTTTTGTTTAATTTAGCCACTGGTTTTAAAGGCATGAGAGAAGCATTTAGGATGTTGATTCATAAATGTTAAGGAGCATAGTGCTTTAATTTTTTTTCAGTTTTACTTTAGCAAGTCCTCTCTAAAGGGAAATGGAGCTGAATTACTTCTAAACAAATACCAGCAATAGCTGAACTTGGTAATCTGATATCAGGCTGCTAAATAGAGATAAGCCAGCCCCTTCATTGGATGATGGATGGAACAGAATTAATTTTAGAGTTAAAGCCATTGCAGAATGTGGCAATTATCTCAAGAAATATCAGTTGTTTTACAAGAATGGGAATAAACACTGTATGTGCAAGCTGCTTACAAAATGATTCTTTTGCACTACTTTTCACTGTTGATTTGATGCTCATACCTAAATGTCCATCAAGGACCAAGATTCAGCTCCCTTTTGAATCTTAAGTGTACCTATGCATAATTGGATGCCAAAATGTAGACCTAACATTTCTTAAGAAATAGCTGCCAGGAAACCAGCTTCTATAGAAATAATAAGTATACTTGCCTTTATTGAAGGGATGAGGGGTGGGAGAAAGTAATTCATGAAATCTATTAAACTTGCTTTTGCCTTTTACAATGATCATGTTGAAAGAATCTGAATTTCACTATGGTCATCAATACGTCACTGCTAAGTTAAGGTGTTGTCCGTATGTGTATTGAGGTCAGAAAAACTGAGTTCATTTTTAATAAGTTCCGAGATCTTCTCCACTCAGATACAAATGAAACATGCTTGAGTACTACGTGCCAAGTGTGATTTAAAATGTTTTAATATGAAAAACCTCCAACATGTATAAAAATAAAAGGCACAGTATAATGAACCCAGATGTACTCATTACCCTGCATCAAATATTGTATACTCCTATCCAATATCATTTCATCTGTAACCCCACCCATTCCTTGGGAACCCATATGCATTTTAAATAAATCCTGGTATCATTTCATTGTATTTAAAGCTATTTCAATATCTATTTCTAAGAGAGAAAATTAAAAAAAAAATACCCATCATCGCATTATCATTATTTTAAAAATCCCTCAAAATTATCAAATATCCAGTCAGTGTTTATTTCCCCCACTTGCCTGAATGAATACTTGGGTTTTGAATCGGGATTCAAAAAGCTATATATTGTAATTGGTTGATAAATTGCAAGTCTCTTTTATTATGTAGTGTCCTCTTTGTTGTCGTGTTTTCCTTTCGCAATGCGTTTGTAAATGATACAGAGGGATTAGTCCCATAGAGTTCCTCATAGTCTAAAATTATTTTATTGGTGTCACGTTTCACGTTCTCTGTCCCCTGTTTTTCTGTAGATGTTTGGTCAGAGTAAGGTTCTATTTTTTTTTTTTTTCTGTCAAGAATATTTCATCAGCGATTGTTCACTTCTATGAAGAAGAAAATAATACCTTATTGATGAAAACATGACTGATTTTTAAAAAATTTACACCCCCTTGATTTAGCTGACACTGACAAACCTGTGCAAACTTTGTTTTTCAGTCTCTGAAGTCTCACAACCAAAGTGACAGCTATTAAAACAATTAGTTAATTCAAAATCAGTTGGGGGCATATCATTTACTAAGGACTGTTCTCTTACAAAGGGACAGGATTGGAGTAAAAGATAATCCCTGCCCTCGAGGAGCACAGTTCAGTGTATGAAGATTCATGGCATTGCTGAGAGGTATGAATTTAGACAAGATATGACTCTTAGTCTGGGGAAGACTTGGGAGCAGAGATCTAGTCTAGGGGAAAGGTCTTACTAGAAATGGGGCAAAAATAGAGCAGGGCACGTTTGGCGTGACTCAATAATAGAGTTTACATGTCATCCACTAAATTAGGGCTTTATCCTGGAGACTATAGGGAAAAATAGTAGTTTACTAAATAGGAAAAATATGATCATATGTATGTTTTAGAAAGAAAACTGTGGTATGGAAATGCCGAACGTTTAAACTGAGAGAGAACTGGCAAAATGGAAAGAAGACAAGCTATTTTAAAAGCAATTCCACTCCTGTATATATATTCAAAAAAAAAAACCAAAACACTAATTCGAAGAGATACATGCACCCCAGTGTTCATAGCAGCATTATTTACAATTGCCAGGATATGGAAGGAACCTAAGTGTCCATCAACAGATGAATGGATAAAGAAGATGTGATATATATATATATATATATATATATATATATATATATATAATATATATACTCTATATGTGTGTATATATATGTATACACACACACAATGGAATAGTACTCAGACATAAAAAACAATGAAATTTTGCCATTTGCAGCAAGAGGCATGGATTTGGAGGGCATTGTGCTAAATGAAATAAGTCAAACAGAGAAAGACAAATACTGTATGATATCTCTTATATATGGAATCTAAAAAATACAACAAACTAGTGAATATAACAAAAAAGAAGCAGACTCACAGATATAGAGAAAAAACTACTGGTTGCCAGTGGGGGGAGGGAGTGGGAGGTACAAACTACTGGGTGTAAGATAGGCTCAAGTGTATACTGTACCACACGGGGAATATAGCCAATATTTTGTAATAACTGTACATGGAAACTAACCTTTAAAAATTGTATAAAAAAATTTTTTTAAAAAGCTATTCAAATTAAACTGCTGATTAGATAAGCTCTAGAGGTATATAACCCAATGGAATGCAACTAGTATATCTGACTTCAAGTACATGTGGCATAAAGGTCTCAGACTGTTCCCTGCCCTACGTGATCCTAGACAAAGTACTTTACCTCTCAGCATCTGAATTTTCTTACCTGGAAACTGGGTATAACTATTACTTGAGAGTGTAAGTGACAAGAAACCAACTCAAACTTGCATAATGGAAAAGGAATGCATCATGTCATGTGAAATAACATCCAAGAGAATGTCTGAAGTGACTTGATTCAGGGACTCAATGTGTCACCAGAAACTGGTGTTTCTCCATTTCAGCTCTATTCACATCTCTGTAAGCACCATCCCTGAAGAAGTAACATCTACACAGCAGACTCCTGGAGCCCCAGGACTGCATCCTCTTCCTCAAGTCCAATAGATGAGGAAGAGATGCTGATTCCTAAGAGTGTATGTAAAAGCTCTAGTTCTGGATCCCATTGGCCTAAATGGGATTAGTTGCCCATCCCTGGACCAATCATTTGGTTGGGAGATTGGGATTTACTAACTGACTCATACTATGACCGCCTTGAAAATTGAGATTGGGTGACTCCTTCCAACCACAAAGACTGAGAGCCAGGGAGGTGGCTGGTCTTAATTAAAAAAAAAAAAATTATAGAGCTCTCATGAGACAGATGAGAAACAAATGCTGGGCAATAAAGTAACAGATGTCCACATCACACAATGAAAATAAAGATGCCTATTGAGTTAGCAGTATCTTATTATTCTGTCAAATGCTCTTGGCCCATATTTTTGTTCTGACCATCGCTAGGGCATCATGGGTGCACAGGTAGTCTGACAGCCCCTCATCCCAGCTCTGCTGTGTATCTTCTATTTCCACGTCAGTGACTGTGGAAGACACAGACTCATGCTGTTCACATTCTCCTCAAGAAAGAATCACTGCCCAGGTGCAAAGAAAGTGGTTACTCTGACAGACCCAGGCTGTAAATTCTTTCAGAGACCACTTCAGCTTCTTAACTAAAGTCAAATTATTCTCCATGTGGCACCTGGTCAATGTTGTTTAGAACTGCTCAAACTCCAGGTATATGAGTAGAGAATTTGGAAGTTTGTATACATTCATGAATTGGGTGTACTAAGTATATGCAGTGGAAGAACAGAAATTAGAAGTACTCTTAAGATGTAGAAATTATTGAAGAAATGAAACCTCAGGCCAGGTTATAAAAGTCAAAAGAGAAGTAAAGGACAATCACTGAGGTAGAGTAGATTAAAAATCTATAAGGCCGGGTGTAATGTTTTTGTCTACTAATTATGACCCATATATTGGCAGTAATTCAGGTAGAGTGTAGGAGATAATTAAATAAGGTTGAGAGGGACTTGGAACTTTGTAAAAGTCAGTGACATATATGTTTTAAGAATAAAATTGTTAAGTAAAATGGATGTCAAAGAAGAGGTTTTGCAGGATAAATGATAAATTTAAAAGTCTGCAGTGAAAAGCTTTGAAAACAACCTTGCCATGAACCCTCACTGGAAGCATAGATAATATGAGAAAATGAGCAGATTTCACCCAAATAGGCAATGATAGAAGCTGCAGGCTGAGGGGAGATAATAAAGTCAGCAGGGAGAGGGAAATTCATGGATGAAACTAAGAAATAGCAAGAACTAAAAACAAAGTGAAAATGTTTGGTAAGAATATTAGCTGTAACGTTTGAGTCGATGTCAAAGAATGAGACAGTGGAATAGAAAACAACGAAGGGGGGAAAAAAAGAAAAGTTTTAAATTTTACCCACAGACGTCAAGGATAGAGGCATGGCTAGAACTACCTAGTCTTGTGATTCCAGATGGCATCTTGATGCTAGGTTGCTTTTGGACCAGAACCGCATGCACTGAGGTCATTGCTCAGTCATGTCTTCTAACGTCTTTGTCACTCCTGAGTCTAGACTGTACTATTGCACTGTACATCTGTGCACTATTATGCAATCAGCAAACCTTAACTGAGTACTTCCCCTGTATCAAGTGCTATCTAGGTTGAGAATATGGCATGCTTTTGCTCCTGCTTCAAGAATTTAATGACATCTTATGGGAGATAAACAAGTAAACAAGCTAGGAATTGTGGACATGGAAAGTGCTATAACTGGAAAAATGTGAAACGTGCTGTGGGAACACAGAGGCGGGCCTACAGACTCAATCGTGTGCAATCAACAAAGACTCCCCTTGGAACTAAGTCTGCAGGAGTTTTGAAGGGTAAGTTGGAGCCATCAAAGTCAATGAACAGAATCTCTGGAATAAAGAAAGCATTTTAATATATTTTTGAAATTTTACACAGTGAGAGACACATGTACAGTGCTTCAGAGATGAATGTGGTATATTAGGGGATTTTAAGTAGTCAATATGGCTGCAGTCCTTGTGAAAATGAGGAGGTAAAGGCGAGGCTTGTGGGAAGATAGGCAAACAAAAGCAGCTCATGGAGGACCTCACTTACCTGGAGAAGGAATTTGAACTTTATTCTGCAGAAAAGAGCTATTAAGCAAGGGAAGGACATAAGAGGATTTGATTTTATACTCTGAACATTGTAAAGGATTCATTGGATGGGGAGATAGATAAAAATAGACTGATCTGAGAGATATTTGCCAGGGTTCTAGTACATTCAGAAAGAGTTGTCAGTGTGCTATTGTATTTGCAACGTTTATGAAAATAAAAAGAAACAAATACAAGCAGTATGTAACCTCAAAAATATTTCTTTTAGGAATATTGACAATGCAAAGGCAATTTTAGAAGAAAATGAGCATGGGAAAATAAAACAGGGGCACACATAAAACACAGTTATTTAACATTGTAGTAATTTACTGTGTCATTCTTGTCTTGAATTTTTTCCATGATTTGTTGGGAAATCCAATGCAGAACCAAATATCACATTCTCAAATATTATTTTATTTTTGTTTTGTTTACAATAAACTCTAACAAATTTGAATAAAATTGTTAGTTTTGTTAATATTATATGTATATTTAATATACAACATATGTATTCATATGTACATATATATTAATATACATGCATACATCTTATATATGTACACATATATATTATATATGTATACAAATAGGTATGTCAAGTTTTAAAATATTTGTTTCTGGTAGACTGTAAAATTACTGCTATGCTAAATAGAACATAAATAACAATTCTATATTGGTGCAATTAAACAATTTTAATTGGTATAAAATTAGAATGAAAATTCTTTTGCCCAAATACTTTTAATAGCCATAAAGTTTAAAAAGCTATCTGATTAGTATTTTCACTAGGCAAATGTAAAACCTTGATTAAATCTAAACTTCTGTCTACTCCACACTACACACGTGCAGCTGGAAAAGAAACATAGCCTAGGTGGCTGGCTTTGTTTTCACTGGGTAAGAGCAGACCTCAAGTGTGCCCTCAGTGCTGTCAGGCAGTCATGCTCCCCCTTAGTTTCTAGAATATTCACTCTTCCCTTTTCCAAGGTAAGACTTCAATCTCCATTATTTTCTCAAATCATAGCGTCCCCCTTTCCGCTCCCACTTTTAACCGGTTACCTAGGGCGGGCGGGAGGGAGGGAAGGAGGAAGGGAGAGAGGGAGGGGTGCAAATGAGTAAGGTAGTAGAGTTTGTAAGGGAAAGGAGTGGATATAATAATTTATCATGGATTTAACTTGGGTAAGAAGAAGAGTATAGATAATCAAGGGAATACCGGACAGTAAAAATTTGGTGAATCAATGAACTGGAGGTCATTGGTGAAGTTGAAAGGTTGACAAAAATATGGTACAAGATAGAGAGAGCTGAAAAGGAAGGTGGAAGGGATCCCAGAGAGGGATGCAAGGAATTTAGATAGGAGTGGTGGCCCTTATTGGTAATGACAAGGTCTAGCTACAACCATAAGGGTGATAGAAATTTAGATGAACTGAGATTTAGATGAATTAATGTTTAGAAAGTTTAGTAGGCTAGCACCAGGATGCAAACCCAGGATGTCTGACCTCAGAGCTCATACAAGACTGCTTCCAATTTTTTATTTTCAAGTTTTTTTTTCCTTTTGCTATAGACTAATATCAAGTACATGGTAACCTCCATTTGCTGGTATTGCTGCCAGAAAAATGCAACAGATTTTCGTTCTAATGAAGTATAACTTTCCATTTGTTTTGAGAAATACTGAAGAGTTTTTACCCCAGGAGGCCTTTCAATGACTCCCCAGCAGCCGCTGTGGCCACCAGTGTAAGATTGCCAATCAACATTCCCTCCAGCGATACTCAAAGGAGTTTGCAGTAAGGGCTTGGCCAGAAGCTGAGCTGCTTTTAGAATTTTACTTTCAATATCTCAGTATTCCTCCAACTTCCAGGAAATGCTCTTCCCTTTCATATCACTCAGATTTAAAATGCACATATTTTACTCTTGGAATTGTTTATTTATGTCTGTATTCTTAACGTGGATTTGTACCACTGGCTGACATTGTAAATTCCTACAGGACAAGGGCTGTTTGTATTTAAACCATCTTTTATTTCTTATAACTCAGTGCAAAAAGTATATTGCTTAATAAATGGCATTGATAATCATAGTTATTTGCATTCCTTAGAGATTAAAATCATTCTTATGATTACCAAATGGTAAACCACGATGGACGAATGGGCAGAAGAAAAAGAGAAAATGTTTACTCCGCTAAGTGCTATACAGTAATACACTAAAAATAAATCTTTGCAATAATTACTCAAGTAAAAATCACGTGACTCTTTTCTTCTAAGTTTTCTTAACTGAGACTCAGCGTCAAGCCAGATATTACTGAGTATGATCATGAACATCGATCATGTAGTCTGTCTCTTTTTTTATAATTTCTGTAACCATGTTTTAAGACAACTTTTTACTGTTATAAAGCAAAGGGAAACAAAAACAAAAATCTCTAAGAGATAAATCTTATTTTGTCATCTGCTTCCTAATGAAGATGTTAAAGAAGTTCATCATTATCTAATTTGATCAGAAGTTGTATTTCTTAAAATTATTCCCTATTATTTTAAAAGTTTGAAGACAGCTTTCTAGTAAAATTAATGTTTGAGAAGAGCATTTCACTTTGTAAATGTGGACCTTTTGAGAATAAATTGGCTATAGACTTCTAAAGATCTTTTTCAATTTTATATTCAGATATATTCCTCACCACGTTTACTGCTACACGTAGAGACGGATCTATAGTTTCAGGGGATCCATAAAACTATGTTCAATTGCAGAAAATCTGAAAATCTGGCTGAAATTTTGAGGTGCAATCAAGTGCCTACTCTATTCCCAGAATCTAAAGAAAATGACAAAACTTGAAAGAAAGAAAAAGGGGAGGGAAGGAGGTGAAGGGAGGCATCATCTATCATCAGATATGCATATTAAAGAGAAATGCCAGAAGCTATAAGAGAATAAGTAAACAGAAATAAAAGCATGTAGAGTATATCTTGTGAATTCTCTCCTTGTGAAAGCATTGATTCAAGAGTGTCTCTGGAGACTGAAAGAAACCCACTAATTCAGAGATACGAAGATAGATTTGGGTTCGATGACTTGACAAGGAGAAACCTAATGTTAGGGTGATTGCATTTTGGGGACAGGTGTCCCAAAGAAACCTTACACAAAGACTTTGGAAAGAGTAGTAAATCTGTATGGCAGGGGTATTTATCCACTGAGCAAAAAAGGAAAAAAAAAGAAAGGAGGTAATTTGTGAGAAAATGCTGAAATCCAAAAGAGGAACAACCCAAAGAATAAAAATAAAATAAAATAATGAAATACAACTAATAAAATAAAATTAATAAATATAATAAAAAATTAAAAACTATGAAATCTATTTCAACAGAAAGGAAAATAATAAAAATAGCATCTATTTTCTCAGTTTTGTTAAAGAGTACATTGTCTGTAAAGGTAAATACATAATCATGGTAATATAAAATGGCAATAAAATTAATGAAAGAGAAGGTATGATTTGTGAGTTGACATAATTCAGCAACAAGGAAGAGGAATTATAGTGTAGAAAAATTACATATGTAATCCTGAAAAGATGAGAGTTTTGTTTTGTAGGAGAGAGTGTGTATGTAAGAGAGTAGCAGGGAAATGATTTGGGGCATCCCTGAGGATGGGGAAAATAGAAACTACCCACCTTGCCAATGAGTTACCTGGGGGTGTGAGAGTATAAATTAATCATACAGTGGATAATGAAATAAATACTCTATTTACTGAGAGGCAAAAATGCTACCAGTACTATGTAAGGTTTGCATATTCTAAATATAATTCTGGAGCAGAGATATTTTATTCAATATGCAGAAACTGTAGCTCATAAATACGATTAGGATGTACATTAGATTACTTACCAACATCAGGACAGAAATCCAGTTCTTCATGAGTACAAATTTCATGTTCTTTCCATTAAAATAGATTTTACTGTGTACTGAGGGACAGAGGTACAGGAGAGACATTATCAAAGGATCAAAAGATAAGAGAAACAGTATCTGTACAAGTGTTTCTCTTGTACAAGAATCAAAAACTTGAAACTTAAAAATCTATGGCGGGGAAGAAACTTAAAGGCTAAATTGTTGATTTCCTCTTTGTACTTTAGTTTTTACCAGAAGGATTTTGTGGACAAAGATCAAGGTTGAGGCGTTTTGGTAAAAGCAGTTTTCTAGAGCCACGATATTCAGACAGACAATGACAACATCAATATCTATGTCAGTCAATACGTTTCACATGGACAAAGTGACTATTTCACAATAATTGGTGCCAGCATCATTCTACATGAATGTGTCTCAAATATGCGCCCGTGGTCATGACATCCGAGTCATCGAGAATAGCTCTGTCACCCTGTGGTCACAATTTTATTTAATCGGTCTTTGAGACATATATTCTCATTATTTTTAATATTATTTATTAATTCTCCTCTTAGGAGGCACTAGCTAATAGTGATAACAAGTATGCCAAACCTTTCCTAATCCTAGGAAATAAATTTAATGTATATGCTTTAAGAGATTGTAAATAATTCCTTAGCGATCATAGGTAATGTATGTAAAATGGCATGTCTGAATTCAATTGCGTCAAACAAGGACCATGAACAAGGCACTGATTGCATTGGGATCCCTGAAAGCTGCATCTGCCTATTTCTCCCCAGCTCTATCACCCTTGGTCACCACTTTAAATCACTTGAAGGTCTCTATTAACTTGCTTTACAACTTTATATGGCAACAATGATTCATACAGAGTCATTGAAGGTGTTTTTAAACATCTTACTTGAATTTGTTGTTTTCTAGGAACCCACTCCATTATACTACTATTACTTTACTTTGGCAAACATTAGGGATTTCCCACTTCTACACAAATAAGCAAAAAGAAGCCCCTCTGTAGCGCAAAATTTATACCAAATCACCTGTTGCTTTTATTCTGTTTTATTGTCAAATATCATTAACATTTTTAATTTAGAAAAGAACAGGTTTACCCCCCCAAAACATTCCATTGCATGAAAATAATTTGTCAATTTTATGAGATCTATTCCAGGTCCTAGCATTTAAGCAAGTTATTCATCCTATCTTAAGTCATCAAGAATCTTAATAATCAACGGATTCATTTTTAATTGCCTCAGAGTGTTGTATAAATTTAATATAATAACAAATTAAAATAACTGAACACATAGAAATCTTCAGTACTCAGTAACTTTGTGACTGTTATTATTCTTCCAAAGTCCTCTCACTTACCCCTTGTGAGTATCATTGCTTATAGTAGACTTCATAATATTTACCTTTTTAACTGAGTACATGAAAGACAATCTTTCATTCAAAGTTTTTAAATTTCTACTCTCAGTGTTAAAAATAAACATAAGTGTTGAGATCTAACATAGAGTTTGTGCTTTTAATTTCTTTAAAACAAGCTTAACCTTTTCAGGCCCAGTGTTACATCAAGTCTACTAGTGGGTCATTGTCATCTGAACTACCTAAAATTGATGGTGGGTTTGGGGGGCACACTTGTGGTGGTTAAGGTGAGTCAAGGAAAACTAAGAAAAGTGATTAAGGAATGTCAAGGGTAAGTATATCTGACATAAATATAGCCTGGCTCTCCTGCCGTGCAGGCGAGTGTTGTGGAATCGTGTAAGCAACCTCATTAATGAGCATAATTATCTCCTCCTGCTTTTTAACTATTGTTAACTTTTTAAAGTTCCTTTAGCAAGAGCGTGCCAAAAATTGTAATGATACAGCAAACAAGGTCATTAAGTAGATATTGAGCATTCTGAGGTGAGACACACATGAGGAATACAGTTTTAAAAAATTCAATTTATTTATTTGCTACATGAGATTGTAAACATTCCTGAAGGTAACATAGTATCTTCCCTTTTATGTCTTACCTGGATTGATGTACTGAAAGATTTAAAAGACTGCCAGAAAAATGATCTAAATTAAAATAAAGATAAATATTTTGGAATTTCCTCATTTTTTTTAGTAGTTTGTGTTTGTGGATTTGAAAGAATTGAAGACTAGAATTGTGTGGTTTCTCCTGACTTTCTGATACATCAGTTTAGGTCAGTCAGTGTCTATCCTGAGTATTTACAATATTTGGAAACAAAATTTGACACGATTAAACACTTTAGTGTTACTCGTCTTTAATTTGGAAAAGCAGTTGACTTTTATTAGGCGTCCTTTCTCTTCTGAATCACTACAATTCTATAGGAGATTTTAACTAAGTGGTTTGTTGCAGTAGGTTCTAAGGATCCTCTGAGTTTTACTTTAGATCATTAATTTAGAAACATACTGGTTATTGCCATATTGTTACAGCATCTCTTCTGTGTTTATCCATATGTGTGTGTATTTTAATTTCCATTCACGGGAATTATTGCCTTATCTCTTTTGCTATATTTCTGATTTAGTCCCACATGTTTTAATCCTTGGCTATTATGTAAATAAGATACTAACTTAAGTATTCAAATTAAAATGTAACATATGGGCAGCCAGTTGTCCCTTTCTTATAAAAGAGCTTGAGGATTTAGGAAAATATTTTGCAGAGTCAACCCCTTTGATTATATATTTCACCCTTAAAATATGGGAATTAAGAGTGGTGCTTGCTAATTCTGTTTGAAGATGTATAAATCTGGTATTTCCCCCTTCTGTCCTAGAAGCAACAAGGAGAACTAAAACAAAAATGAAACATTATTTTTATTTTTTTTCTTTTTTTAAAAAAATAAAACTAATAAAAAGTTAGAGCCTCCATATGAAGACTAGTTGGAAGACCCTCCAGGATGTGTGAAGGGACCAGAATATCATGAGGAAGATATCAAGAAAAGAGGACCCAGTGGTCAGAAAAAGACCCAGTCAAATCCCATTCTCAAGGGCTAGGTGTGAAATCCAAACCACTGGTTTAAAACAGAGGGAAAAAGGACTTAGTAGGATGATAGCAGAGAACCACTGAATTGCTGTTTGATTTCAGAAAGTGATTCTGCAGACTAATAAAGAATTGCATGAAAAAATCCATATTTGTAGAATATAGCCTGTCCCTGTGGAGTGGAAAAATCCAGTCTTTGCATTTAAAATAAAAATATAAATGAGAAAATAAGAAAAAAATGTCCTACAGATTTTATTTCCTCTTGGTTAGGGAGAGGCAAATAAAAAACTAATTTACCCATAAATTTTGGACTACTAGGGAAAAATTCAAGGTGATCAGAAACATTTTCTTGCCCCTACTCACACACCCCCAATCCCAAAATGAAAGCAAAAACAATAAATGAGAAAAGCACCAAAGACCTGTAGATATATCTGATCCAGGAAAAGCCTGCTTGTATAAATCTAAGACAACAAAAGAAAAAAAGGAACTAATCTAATAGTTTGAGCTCAAGTGTCTTCTGATTGTAAGTAGCATAGAATAGCTGATGGCAGATGGGAACTTCTGCCTAAACAACTAGAAAAGATGGAATAAAAAATGGTAAATCATCTTCTGAAGTGTGCAGAATGATGCGAAGACACGTGAAGCAGAGAGCTAAGAATCTGAAGGGGAAAATCTTGTTCAGGTTAGCGACTTGGCAGAAATTTCACTCGGGCTGACTTATTGTGAGAGAATGTGGATAAGCATCAGATGTTACATAGAAAGAAGCTGGGGGTCAGGAGGACAAAAAAGCAACAGCAAAACCCCCAGAGCTTTGGCAGGGACCTGTGGGCTTCAATCACCTGGACAGTTTCCCCCTAGGACATTTACAGGTACTGGATGGGGAGGGAATGCTGCCATGAGACCAAGGTCAGCAGACTAACAGCCCAAGCAGAAAGCTTTTGAGAAGCAGACTGGAGTTTTTCTGCAGTCTGGTGAGACATGATTGGAGGTGGCTGAGTTAAGAGGCATGCAGAATACACAAGACTCTCTGATAAAAACCGTTGATGCTTAGGGACAAACTGCAGAAAGAAAGTATTGTTTCTGATTGGTCAGAACTGTGGTCAGCCTGACTCTAGATGCCCTTCCAAGAGAGAGTCAAAGGAGAAACGGAAAATTGCACAATCTTAGTGACTTTAACATATCTTTCTCACGAGCCGACAGAAGAAAAAGACAAAGATTCTGTAATGATATAAAAGACTTGATATCACAATTAATTGTTTACCTAACTGACATAAAGAAACTGCCCCTAGCAACATCAGGAAACACGTTCTCTTCAAATACACAGTCAACATGTACCAAAATGACCATAACAGGGTCAGTAGGCAAAACTGATGAAATTTCTGAAGACTCAATTCACTCAGAGTAGATTTTCTGACCATAACAGAATTAAGGTAGAAATCAATGATCAAAAGGGAGCTAAAAACAGCCCCACTATTTTGGAAAACAAGCAATATGCTTCTAAATAATGCAAATCACAATGGAAATTAGAAAATATATCGAACTGAATGATAGAAATATCAAACTTACAGGAAAGCAGATAAAACAGTGTTAGAAATATAATTTATAACCTCAAACAAATCAACTAGAAAATAAGCCTGAGAGGACTTCCCTGGTAGTGCAGTGGTTAAGAATCCGCCTGCCAATGCAGGGGACACGGGTTTGAGCCCTGGTCCGGGAAGATCCCACATGCTGCGGAGCAACTAAGCTCGTGTGCCACAACTACTGAGCCTGCGCTCAAGAGCCCGCAAGCCACAACTACTGAGCCCGAGTGCCACAACTACTGAAGCCTGTGGGCCTAGAGCCTGTGCTCCGCAACAAGAGAAGCCACCACAATGAGAAGCCTGTGCACCACAACGGAGAGTAGCCCCCGCTCACCGCAACTAGAGAAAGCCCGCGCACAGCAACGAAGACCCAACGCAGCCAAAAATAAATAAATAAATAAAATTTTTAAGAAAAAAGAAAATAAGCCTGAGAATGTGGATTTTAATCCTCTAAGGCAAGCAATGAACAAGTCAAACATTGGTTAAAAAGATGATTAAAGATAATCTCTTATTAAGAATAATAAAAGGTAGAAAGGAGTGTAGGGAGAGAAAAAAGAGTAATAAAATATATCAGAATGGGAAAATATTTCACTATAGATTCTATAGCCGTTAAAAATAATAAATTACGGTGAACAGTTTTATGCTGCAAATTAACAATTTGAAATTGACCAATTCATTGAAAAATAATACTAGTTTAAAATATCACAAAAAGAAATACAGAATACAATTACTCCTAAATGTACCGAAATATTTTGAACAAATCTGCCAGTTACAAAAGGATAAATACTATGTAATTCCATTATATGAGATGTCTTAAAGTAGTCAAACTTACAGAAACAGATAGGAGAATGGAGGTGGCCAGGGGCTGGGAGGAGGGAGGATAGGGAGATTTTATTTAATGAGTATAGAGTTTCAGTTTTGCAAGATGAAAAAGTTCTAGAGATCTGTTGCAAAACAATATGAATATATTTAACACCGCTGAACTGTAAGATGGTGTTAAGATGATAAGTTTTATGTTTCACAATTAAAAAAATTTAAACAGCAAACCAATATTAAAACTGTTCCACAAAAACAATATAACCCAGACTTAGATGGCTTTAAGAATAAAGACAGTAGACTTCCTGACTGAATTGTTAAGCCAGCATAACTTTGATACTCAAACATGAAAAAGATATTATGGAAGGAAAGTTACAGATCATCTCTGTCAGGGCTATGGATGCAAAAATCCAAGTTAAATGCTATAAAATCCAACTTAATATAGTAGGAAGGAACAGGACTTACTGAGGTTTAATCCAGTAAAGCAAGGTTTGTGTAACAATCAATAATCAGTGCAATTCATGATATTAGCAGAAGACTCTATGATTATCTAGGTAGATGCAGGAAAAGTAGTAGTCATAATTCCACACCCCTGCTGTTTCACTCAGGAGGGCATAGGCTCCTTCCACCATCCCTCTCACTAAATGCAAGTGAATACTTCAGATGGAATGCATGAAGCAAGTATGTTAGGACTCTGGTGAGTAAGTGGTAGCAAGAAGTTTGGAGAAAGAAACCAGAACTCTAAGTACAGCTGAATTGGTAGCAAGACTCCCATTTTATTTTCCTCCAACTTTTAAATTACTGGGGGAAAATTTAGTATGTATATTGTAATCCTCCTTAGAGCAATCACAAAAAAAGCTACTGAAAACAAACAAAAAACAAAAGTATTTAAAAAAAACCCCAAACTTGAAAGTTAAATGAAAATGAAGTGGGTTACTAAAAAAAACAGAAATAATTTTAAAAAGTAAGAAGGATAGAGAGGAAAAAAAATAGAAGAGAAAAACAGAAAACGATAAGATACAGATAATTGCAATCATATCAGTAATTCCATTGAATGAGTTAAACTCATCAATTAAGGCAGAGACTGTTGAGTCTAATCTTTTTGATGTGAAGATTCCTTTAAACATTAAATAATTATTGAGAATTTCAAAGATAATTTGTTTAAATGGGTTAGTTATATTGATATTCACTGTATTTGAAATTAAAATAAAAGTTTTTGAAATATGTATCTTATCAATTCATTTTAATAGAATAAAACCACATATGTTAACATAAATAACATATTTTGTAAAAATAACCATATTTTTTTAAAAAGATGAAAATACTGGGATTGTTTTATATTTTGTAAATCTCCCTTAAAATTTGACTTAATTGAATCCAGTGGGTTTCCACAACTACTTTTGCATTCAACTCTTGCTATATGCGTTCAGGTTGTAATATATGAAAAATATCTGGCTTCACATTCATATATGTAGCTGGAAATGGGAGGAGTATTTTAATGAACTTTTCAGATAATAGTGCATATTCTTCTTTTAGGCTACACCAAAACTTGACAAGTACTATTTTCTTAAAAAGCTAGTTGCAATGTAGAATCTGAAACAATAGTCATGAATTTTTCTTACTCTGTAATATTAAAATCCATTTTGTAATTTGAATGCATGTTCTATCCATACATAATTTTGTAACATCTTACATTGGTCATTTGGAAAATTTTTGTTCAGTGATTTTACCCATATTCTAATTGTTGACAGATTTCATTACACAATATCAGGTAGCTATATCTCTGATCATTGCCTTACGGATATCACGTAAGTTCTATTTTCAGGATATAGATTTGATAAGTTTTACAATTATTTCTGCTTTGTTTTCCACTCAAGTATTAGTTAAAGATTTCTTAAGTTAATTGCCAGAATGAAGGTCTTTTTTCTAATATTTATTATCAACATTTTTCGTATTATAATCGGATAGCATTGCTATACTAATTCCATTTTTTACTTGTTGAATTTTGATCATGGCCATAAAATATGGTCAGTATTTATGAATATAACATAGACACTTGGAAAATAACTATAATGCCTTTTTTGTGTGTCAAGTGTTTGACATATTTAAGAATCAGTCCTATGTTTTTACATATATTATATACTAATGTATTTTTTAATCAGAGGCTGAGAGAAGTGAGTTGAAGCATTTGGTCACCAAATTCTCCTTTCTTCCCACCAGTACTTATTAATATGATGGACATGGCTTGATTTTCTAACAAGTTACATTATGTTTGTGTTTTTATTTTGTAATTCTAATTTGTTATATGACATTTTGTTCGCTTTATTTTTTACTTACATGAACCCCTTCTGATATTTGTGGTAATTTATGTTTCTCTTGTGCTCATCGTAATTATCATTATACATTTATAGAATACACTTATGCCTCAAATAGCTTCACATTACCAACAAATAGAGTGGGATGTTGTCTGTCTCCTGCCAAGTTTTATCAGGTGCTAAGGCCATGCATGATAGGTAGAAATCTGGGCCTTTTACAAAGTGAAAGGCTCTAGAACAAGATAAAAACTAAATACAGCAATTCTGAACTAATTCTTTTGTCATAAGATACTGTTGGGACATGCAGTGAAACATGAATGAGGTGTAAGGATTAGATGGTAGTAATTTATCAGTGTTACTTTGTTAATTTTGTTAGTGGAAATACTATCTTAATTAGAAAAAAGAAAGGAAAAAAATGGGACTGGGGTCTTGGTTTTTTTGTTTGTTTGTTTGTTTGTTTGTTTGCTTAGCTGTTACATATTTGACCAAAAGGAAGGTAAAATCCATTCCGAAGAAATATAGTTTATATTGTTTTCTGGAAATCAAAGAGTCTCCTGTATTTGCTACTTCAACATGCCCAGCAGGAGAGCATGAGGTGACATGAGATCAGTTCTTATTGGATTGTAGTTTGTGGCATATGTATCTTCAATTATAGAAATAACTGTGATAAAATAACAATTTATATAAGAGACCTTAGAAATGTGACATGAATGTTTTGGGCTTTGTTAAAAATGAATATATGCATTGAATCCTTTATGATATTTATATCTGAACAACAGAAGAACGGGTTAGTAAGCATGCTTTGTTTTTTAGATTCTAAGTTTGAAATGGGTATGCTGAACGAAAATGGAGATTTTGAAGGATGAGTTGGGTTTTTATGGGATCCATTCCATTTCCATTTCTCCCTGCTGGTGGAAAGACGCCCTCATGATTTAGTGCCTGTGCCTGGTATGAGACTATCCTGTACCTACACACCACTTGGTATTGGGACGTTTGTAAAGTATGTTCTCTCTTTCCTAAAGTTTTGTTGTCTCTAAAACGGGGCTACTAATTGTTGCTGTTTTGTAGACTTTTGTTTCGAGGCTGGGATATAAATGACTGGCTCATTCTCAGATATGATTCCATTAGGCCCAAACCTCAGTACTAGAGAATTTCAATTTTAAGTATTTTCAAAATGTCAGTACTTATGTTGATAGTTAAGTATTCTTCCAATGATTACCATACCATGATCCAGTACCTCGTGGAATTTATCTTTTAAAAAAAATCATACTTTTAAGAGCAAGCAGTAATTAATTGTCATTTTGTAATTGCAACTTTAGTCCTTTCTCAAGAGGGGATTTGGACTTTGCACAGAGTACACAGGGCTATGGAGCCCTATGAAACTGATGATTAATAGCAGCTTTCGCAAAGAATGGATCATGGCTTTGTCCTCCTAGGACACCTTGAAATGATGAATTCGCATGTACTATGTATATTACACACTCACACACTTTTTTATGGTTTGCTAGCTCTAAATATTGATGGAGTGATAAAGTAAGGAAGTAAGGGAAGTTTTTTCAGTTTTTTTTCTCCAGTGGGGAGATCTCCTTTAGCTAATATGTTTCAGTTAGCTAAATTCATATCAACTGTTTATCTGTAGTTTAATTTTTGCTTAGCTTTTGTGTAGCTTCGTTTGTTGTGGTTGTATGATGTAACTCTCTAAGAGTTTGGATATACGACTCACATGTAATAAACAATGTCCAATCCTGCTACATCTGTGACGATGCTATATAAGTGAATTTTGAAGTCAAATAAAGATTGACAGGAAAAGCCACTCTTTGTATGATATCAAGTAGCTTGGCAAACATAATGATAATCTGGCTGTAGGCAGAGATTCACCATCCTTTCCTGTCCAGTGATGCCCTTCTGTGCACTCAAGGAGAATCAGTGAAACAAACATTTGTCTTGCAAGGGCAACAGGATGGAAATTCTGATGAGAATAGCACAAACTGTTAGTAGTTGGAAACTGGTAGTTGCACTCACCACATTTTTGGGAAACGAAGCAGCCATTTTATATTTAACCTGCATAGAGCTGGGGATAACAGATGCTTGTCCACTAGGGTCTCGTAGTGTCGTTTACCATTATTCTATGGGCACTGAATTCTCTTGGACAATAGCCCACGAAAAGACTGATTCAACAGAGAAACGCCGTCCACTGGGGAAACACTTCCCCAATAGACCTTGGGACATATTTTCTATCTCACACTTCACTTCCGCACTCAGATGAAATCCACATGACATTGACTCTCTTATATGGGATGGTTGGGTTCTAAAATCAGCATGGGAAGTGAAAGTGTATACCATCAAGATAACCTAACCAGTGAACTGAGGCCCTGGATCTGTGAGAGGCAGTTGGAAATGAAGACTGCCTGGGACGAGAGCAAATCAAATATTTCCTTTCATCATCTCATGCTTCTCTGCAGGGCTTATCGAGCTGCTATTTATATGACACTTGATAATTTAAAAGTGCTGTTACACAGATCATTTTTTGTAATTTATACGGGACCTACATGTGGCATTATCGCTATTTTAAAGATTAAAAAACATACTTGCCTAAAGACCTCCCTTAGGACTCATATTTCATAGTAGCTATATTTTGGTTCTAATTTCTTTTCACTGGGATGTTGTAGTTTTTTTTTTTCTTTTCTTTTCTTAGCTAGACATACCCATGTGAACACACCCTGATTGTGGAGCTCTGAGCTCATGTTCATACTCGTTTGTTTCTTTTGTGTCTCCGTGTCCTTCACAGATCTTTCGTTCTTACCGATTCTAGAAATTGACCAGTCTATTCCTCAAAGTTGCTCCTCCCCATTGGGTAGACAGCAGATGTTTCAGGATTATAAGTCACCGTGCCCTGCTTCTGTGGCTATAAAATTGAAAAAGTTATATGGGTTACCCGTTTATTCTCAGCTTGTTACCATCAGTTTAAATGTCTATCAGCCAGAATCAATAATGTGAGGATAAACAACACTTCTAATCTCTTCTGGTACCATCACTCTATCATTTCAGGCTTAAAACACAGCATCATTTTTTTTCTCATTTCTTTTCCTCTTTAATAAATTCGTGACAGCTCAAGCATTGTGTTATGTAACCTTGAAAATAGATGAAAAACTATCTATTCCCACTCAACCTCTCCTAATCTTCATCTACATGCAAAATTGTCACTAACTTTTCTTAGCGTTCTTACTGCTCCTAATTTTTACATTAAAAAAACGTTTGACAACCTAAGTGTCCATCAACAGATGAATTGATAAAGAAGATGTGGCACATATATACAATGGAATACTACTCAGCCATAAAAAGAAACGAAACTGAGTTATTTGTAGTGAGGTGGATAGACCTAGAGTCTGTCATACAGAGTGAAGTAAGTCAGAAAGAGTAAAACAAATACCGTATGCTAACACATATAAATGGAATCTAAAAAACAAATGGCTCTGAAGAACCTAGGGGCAGGACAGGAATAAAGATGCAGACGTAGAGAATGGACTTGAGGACATGGGGAGGGGGAAGGGGAAGCTGGGACAAAGTGAGAAGTGGCATGGACACATATACACTACCAAATGTAAAATAGATAGCTAGTGGGAAGCAGCCGCATAGCACAGGGAGATCAGCTCAGTGCTCTGTGACCACCTAGAGGGGTGGGATAGGGAGGGTGGGAGGGAGACGCAAGAGGGAGGATATATGGGAATATATGTATACATATATCTGATTCACTTTGTTATACAGCAGAAACTAACACAACATTGTAAGCAATTATACTCCAATAAAGAAGTTAAAACAAAACAAACAAACAAAATGCTTGAGAATTTATTTGAAGTACAATTCTATTTAAAATATTCTGATGAGGTATAACAGCATTTGCCAAATAATTCACTAAAATGGATAGATAGCCTGATCTCAAATGGAGTGTTACATAATCTTAACACTTAGAATGGAAAATCTTTGTTATTGCAAATATACATCAGATAAGGTCAAGTTACCTTAATTGTGAACAACTCATGTAATAGTAACATTTCTCAGGAGAAAATTGGAGAAACTGTGTGCTTAAATTTTGATTGGATGGGGAAGGTAATGTAGAAAAGAATATTGGTTTGTGGTTAAAAAGTTTGTAACAACATTTATGAAATCTGACTTTTATTACATTATAAATGATGGATTAAAAAGTATATTTTTATTTTTTGGAAGTACATGTGTTAATCTAACATAATTTTTATTATTATTTTCTTATTATATAATTGTGAAACATTAGAATATGAACAATGTCTGAGATAGATTATCAAAGTAACATTTAACATTCTTTACAGTGTTGAAGTGCATCTATACAATTAGTAACACCCACGCTATAAATTCTTCCTCATAAATGTGAAGAAGAGGTATATACTTTTATTTGACAATGAAAGAAAAGCATTTCTGGATTTTTCTCTCTGCTGAAATTATTTTAATTTTTATAAATAAAATGTGAATCTTCCCAATTGTTTTACTATACCAATTGCTGCTTTTTAATTTATTCCTGATTTTAGGAACTAACACTAGGTTGTGAGTTAATATCTCAGTTGTTATTGCTAATTATTCCTTGGATATAATTAATTCTTTCTTGGTCTACTCATAGTTGATAAAATCCAGAGGATTTAAACTGACCCTGATTTTAAAGTCCTTTTTTCTCAAAATTCTTGATTATTATAATTTCTTAATTTCTTAATTGACTAAAGGGGAAATTTGTTAGGGAAATATAGATTCTCCATCATGGCTATTTATTGACTCTAAGATTTTCTTTTGTAATTTTTATTGAAGTATAGTTGATTTACAATGTTGTATTATTTTCAGGTGTACAGCAATGTGATTTGGAGATATATATATATATATATATATATGTTCTTTTTCAGATTCTTTTCCATTATAGATTATTATAAGATATTGAGTAGAGTTCCCTATGCTATAAGTGGGTCCTTGTTGGTTATCTATTTTAGATATAGTAGTGTGTATATGTTCATCCCAGACTCCTAATTTATCCCTCCCCCCTTTCCCTCTTGGTAACCATAAGTTTGTTTTCTATGTCTATGGGTCTATGTCTGTTTTGTAAATAAGTTCATTTGTATCATCTTTTTAGATTCCTCATATAAGTGATATCATATGGCATTTGTCTCTCTCTGCCTGACTTACTTCACTTAGCATGATAATCTCTAGGCCCATCCATGTTGCTGCAAATGGCATTATTTCATTCTTTATTCACGGCTGAGTAATGCCGCTAAGATTTTAAATGTGAGGTGTGTGTGTGCCTGCACCTGAGCCCCTATGAGCATATGAGAGGCAAGAGGGTAAGAGAGAAATTTTATAAAACTGAATCTATATATTTCATGGCTATATAATTCAACAAATTTATACTTTTAACGTGAACCATGAAAAGAAACCTGTGGTATCAAAGAGCCTCAAACATGTTTCCTGAATCAAGATTGTATTATCTATAATCTACCAACAGGGGAATTTTCCATGAACCTAAAGGACCTTAAGCTCCAGGGCCCTCCTCACTTGCATGGGTCTTTCTAAGACCCTGGACAAGCGATGTATTCACATGTTCATATGTCTGTAAAATCTGCAAAAGCCAGATATTTTGTTAGGGTCACTCTTTCTTTCCATTTAAATTTCCCCTCCATCACCTTTTCCCTAGGGTGACTGGAGTAGCTAGGAGTGGATACAGGCTTTTCTGGATCCCCTTAAGGAGAAGCTGAGTGAGAATACATGTAATGGATATAGCTTTGTGGTTTATATCACTTAGGTGTACAGCTCACTTATTGCCAGCTGCTCTGGGGTGGAAATAATTTCCAAGAATATTCCTGCTTCTCCCTATCTTGCAATAAATACTCTGTGTCTCAACTCAAAGGTCCAGGGCCTGCAGTCAATGGATTTGAAGGTATTCTAGAAATACATCCTCAAAGTATGTGGGCCTAGGAGGAAAAACAAGGTCAACAATGTATGGAGCCAAAATCTAATCTGTAGAGGAATTCTCAAAACATCATGTGTAGACTATTGTTATTATGCTCATGGGTAACTTGTCAATTGGAAGTTCTTTCTCGTCAGTGACATTCTTAATAAGGCACTGAATAAAATAATATATTTGATGTACATTTTATTTTTTCTTTGATGAGTATCATGCAAAATAGAATTTATCAGAATTCTTACGTCTGCAGAGCATAACCTGTGGCAGCACTACAAAAACTGGATATATTTGGAACAGCTCAGGTATGGGAGAATCCGACTGAAATTTCCCCAAATTAGATAAAAATCCTACAATTGTGAAGCTGAAAGCAACTTTTCTGAACTTTTTAAAAGTAATAATGCAAAGCAAAATTTAATTAGTTGGGCTAAAAGGAAGACTGAATTATCTTTTTCTTACCTCTACAGAAAATAGTGCAAATATTATTCTGTCATATGAAGGGTGATCTAAATATAAGTAACTGAAAACTAAGGAAGTATTATAGAGTTTGTCAAGTAGTCAGTTAATGAAAATGTGTTGTTTTTCTAGATTTTGTAATTTGAGATATTTTTCATTAATTTTTTGTTGCGATTTTTTTCATTCTGATTGTGCCCATTTTTTAACAACTTTATTGAGATATCCTTGACATATAAAATTGTATATATCTAAGATGTACACTTGATGTTTTGATATGTCTACACTGTGAAAAGATCAACACAATCAAGCTAAACAATATACCCATCACCTCACATGATTACCAAGTATGTGTGTATGTGTTGAGATTTAATTTAAGAACTATCCTCTTAGCAAATTTCCAGTATACAATATGTATTGTTAGCTATCGTCATCATGCTGTACATGAGATCTGCTTTTTACACACATTTTTATTCATGAGCTTGTGTCATCTTTCTTAAAATGGGACCCTAAATTGTATAAGCAGCAGACCCCACTCAACTCTGATTGTACCTACATTTATTCTTTGATTTTCACTCTCTCTTTCTCTTTTTTTCTGTAGTTATTTTGAAGATAAGTTTTATTTTTTTTAACAAATAAAATTATGAAATCATAAGATTCTTATGATTTCTTAAGAATCATAACATTCTTATGTTATTGTTGCATGGTGAATAAGGACAGTAAATTCATTTTTTGGAAAAAAATAATACAATGTAACTAAAAAAGCTACTTGAGTAGAACAATGCATTAAATACTCTAAAATATTTATTAAAATTATCTCATATTAATGTTTTATGAGGAGAAGCAATATATATATATTTTGTCTGTGAGGTAATAAGTTCCAAATAAAATGAAAATCCTCAAATAATTTTTAATACATTTTAAAGTATATCTTATCATTTAAGGAAAAGCAATAGTGGAAAAGGTACAAAAATTATAAAAACAAATATGTCATGTATATATAATGGCATACATTACATATTAAAACATGATTTTTATAAACCTTTCATTAAATTTAAAATAATTAAATAATGCCCACTTTTGATTTTTTTAGTAGGTAAATAGTATTGATTACTGATTAAGCATGTATTCATTGAATTGTCATGATTATCCAATTAAAATATAATAAACTAATTTTATTTTCATGGTGTGTTTGTGTAAAATTCTAAAAACTTTAAATCATTGTCATTTCAAGGAATTCCGAATACATGCTATTATAGAACATATCTCGAGTTCTTTAACACATTTTATTAGATTACACATGATTTGGGTGCATATTCTGTGAAGGAATGAAACATGTTAAAATGAGATTATTTAGTAAAACGAATCCAAGGATTTGAAGAAAGATGAGAACATAAGAACATTTTCAGTTAAAAGAATCCAGTCTTTGTCCAGATCATTGTTTCAGATTTAAGAACCCACCACTTATTTCAACAGGGAAAGTAGTATTGGGAAAACAGGCATTGGAAAGAAATCTAACAAATTTCCATAGAATTCTTACCATATAAAAGATAGGCAAATGGTCAATTCTTTCATGTAGGTATGCTTTGTACAAATTCAACTGCATTGTTGCAAAATGCCATTGGAATTGTACATACACATTTAAAAATAAAACTTGTGGAGTTCTCTGTTGAAACCATCTGAACTGTCAGTTTAGCTAACCTTTGTTTGCCTGTCACTGAGTTCCCATGATTAAATGTGAAGATTATAATCATTAAGCATGCCAGGGGTTCTCTGTGGGTGGAATTTGATGTGTGGATGACATTCTGTTTATATGATGAAGTCAAAATCAGGCTTCATTTTTTCTAGCTCGGCACCCAGAGGTCTCTAGGTTAGCTATGAAGGGCCTGCAGCACTTACATTTCCTGACTTTATATTAAATATTGTATTCATATTGGCTGGGGAATATTCCCCTACATCCTGTAATTGCTGCCTCCCCTTTAACTGGGACACATAGCATATTTGACATCACAGGGGTAACAATTTAATAATTTTCATTCATTTAAAAATATTAACTTATAAACATTTTTAGCCAATAAGCAACTTTAATGAAAACGCATTTGCAACTTGATTTCTCAAGTTAGTTTACCATTGTAAAGGGTAGTAATAACAAGAATGTTAAATATTGCTGAAATTACTCAGCTACAAATGAAAATAGAGTGTATATAGTTTTAATAGACTAAGTGATAAAGTGATTTTTCCAAGAGTATGCTAGTCTTTAACACCTTTCTCTAGCTGTTGTTATTCGGAATAACTCTGAATGTGTTTCTTCACTATGTGTGAAAGAAATTTTACTTAGCAATTAAAGTGCTTAGTAATTTGAATTCAAATAAAATAGTTTGATTTTGTTCTTTTAAATTGACTTAAACTCTGTTGAAGAGAGCAAAGCCATTCTGCATTTTGGTTAAGACTTCATATTTGAAAGAATACTAAATTGAAGGAATACAATATTTTCATATTTATATTCTTTTACTATTTATAACTTTTACTGTTTTCTTGCTTATTTTAGATTGAGAACAGATTTGTAATTTGTAGTTCTAACTCTCTATAATAGATTAAAGCTTTATTCTAAATATCTGAATTTCCCAGTCAGCTTCCTTCAAAAGTTATATCTTTTGCAGCTGATAGAAATGGTTAAATCCATTGATTTACTGACTATCTAAATTTGTAAGCCCCAAGGTACATAATCACTAATTTAGTCATGTTTCAAGGAGAATAAGTCAATCTTCTCAATAAGCTACCTCTCATTTAAAATCGCTTTCCTAGATCCCAGTAGGTTTCAGTAATTGATACAGGAAATAGACAAAATCAAATTACACATTAATAACTTTCCTTTTGATTGTTAATCAGTGAAAACAATTATTATTTACCTTCAAATCCTAACTTATCCACAGCAAATAACACCCTAAACACTTCTGGAAATATGAATTTCACGTGAAAAGTAACCACAACTTTAGGCTATATGAATTCAAAGAACTGTAGGTATAGTTCTCATAAGAGAAACCTGAGACCCTTTACCACATATACGCTGATCTTTATTAAAATTCAGACGAGACTTTTAAAAATATCTGGACTGATGACTTAGTATGTCAGACTACACGGGTGTTCAATTAAAATGCAATCTGTTTATTGTGAGTTCAGGTAGCCATCAAGGCAAAAGCCCTTGAAGAAATACTGATAATATTTGAAATCGGGTAAATTATGGCGCCACACATTAATTAAAGCCTGTAGATGAATCGTAAGATAAGACAACTTGAACACAGCATTTAGTGGGCTTATTTGCCAATGCCCCGTGGGGCTGTCCGGCGGCTAAATCTCCTCCAACCTTCTTTGTTGTTTTCATTAATGTTATAGCGATTTTTCCATTGGGCGCCTGCAGTGGGACTGTCTTCTTCCCTCCTACTCATCCACAGTGTAGGGATGGGGGCGAGGAGGCAGGGTTGCAGCCCCCGTAAGGGCTCTGCAGGTGCTCCTCAATACTGCCCTTTTGGGTAAACTCGCGGGCGGAGTTAGGGTCAAGGGAGACCAAGTGCAAAATGCCTATAACCAAGACAGGTGCTCTCTTATGAAATGAAACTCTGACCTGTGACATCATCTCATGGGGCCACGATTATTCCAACAAAACTTTGATGGACAAAGATAACACGCCCTTCTCACCCCACCACCTGAATGTATATGGCACATCATAAAAGAGATCCTTGGGTACTTCAGGGACATACAAACATAGCCAAGGTCAAGTGGGAGTTACACATGGTTCTAGAGTGAAGAATGGAATAGTAATAACACTGGTAAATACAATAATAGCAGTAAACAAAAAATGAGGGTTTTGTTTTGTTTTGTTTTGTTTTTTCCTGCATTGAGTACCAAGCATAATTCAAATCACTTTACATGTATTAACCAATGTAATTTCCAAACCACTCCATAACATTTTATTTTTACCCTTATTTATAGATGATGAAACTGAAACACAGAGAGGTTAAGTAACTGCTCAGCATCACACAGCTAGAAATAAAAAAGAATAATCAAGACACAAATGCAAACAGGTTATCTCTGGAGCCAGCCTTCAGAGTCACTCCAACATGCTGTCACTCTAATGCATTTGAACATATTATCAAACATTACAATCAAATGTTATTTGTCTGCCCCTGGTTATTTTCATTTTATTTTTGTTATTTCTATACGATAAAGACAAAAATTGTTTGGCCTGAAAGTCTAACTTTCTCAACTAATATTTTGAAATTTTCAGTGCAAAACTTCTTAGAAAGCAGACCCATCTGGTTGTTACCATTGCTTGTAGGGCCTTGGGTGTTGGTATAAGGAGTGGATGAGGGGATAACAAGGTAAATAAAAATAAAACAAGCAGAACACAGCTAATTAAAACACTTTAAACTGTGCCTGTAGTGACAGCCTATGCATGATAGGTTTCCATGTTCTTGCAAGAGATATGGGGAAAGATTGTTGCAGATCGACAGTGGCTATTTCAGAATGATTGGAAGTCTGGGGGACATTTTTTAATATATTTATCTTTACTTTGACTTTTGGTTTTTACAAAGGCCCTTGAGCCATACAAAGAGCCCATATATTAGCTTGGAAACCCTAGTCTATATGGCTCAACTAGAAATTCTAGATCCAGAGCCTGCAAAGTATATCTGAGCAAATAGTGGGGCTTGAATACTAATGGCATGGCTTCTTAGGTTGGAACCACATGCCCAAACGTAAAGAAGACTCAATACTTAATTGGCTTGGTGTGATCCAATAATTTCAGCAGGACTTATATTCAGATAATAACGCCTGTATGGACATATTGGTTGTCTATAGATATATATCTTTTCTCATAGGTTGGAACACCTGCCACAGAGGGGTTTCAACGTGTTGAATGTCACCCTTCACGTGTCTCTTACATGTCTAGTTTCTTATTTCTGTAGATTGTAAGTGCTAACTTACAATTGACCTGACTTCACAATTGGCTGGGGTTCCCATTCATACCCTGAGGATAACTTCTACTTTTTGCTATCCGTTACTTAATCCCCCTATTTTCCTATTATATAGACCCAAATATTAAATTTAGTTCCTCCTAAATTCACATACAGATACTTGGCATACAGATACTTTGATGTAGTAAAACTTTCACATCAGCCTTTGTATGTAAAGCAAGCTTAACAATAGACATCTGTGATCCTAAAAATGGAACCGTACAGTATTCCATGTTTCTGTACATTTACTCATTTTCCCCAGTTCCCCCCTCTCCTCTTTGCACTGCCTCGCCATGATTTTCCTGACCATTTCTAAAGCAGAGCAAACATTTCCTTTTTTTTAAATTCACATGCTCAGGGTCTAACTTCCCATTCAAATTCAAGTATATTACTAAATTTTTTTCTAAAGCTCCCCACAACCCAGACGAATTTTTAATTTTTTTTTTTTTGCTCCAGTACCCAAACATGTACACTGATCTCAGATAACATACTTGATGCAAAAAGACATTAAATCACCATATGTTTTCTTAATTCCAGTTCCCATCAAGTCTCTCCTCTCTTAATCGATTCCCTTTGTGTAATCTAGCCCCTGAACACCAGCACTAGAATGGTCTTTCAAAACTGCCAGAGTGATCACTTTATTCCCTCCCTCAAGGGCTCCACCATCATCTAAAGAGCAAAGTTCAACCTCCTGGACATCAGACATGTAGGCTGATTTCTCAACAAAATCCAGTTCACAACTTACACAGTAGTAGTTCATCCTGAACTACTTGTATTTTTCTCAAAGGTATTCCTGCCTTTTAGCTGTCCCTTTGTTTACCGTGGTGCATTCCCCTGGGATTTATCCCAACCAGCTTTTTCACATAGTAACCATCTACACTATTCATCTCAAGCTTCATACCTTCTTTGAAGGATTCAACCTCATTGCCAGTTGAATTGAATCTCTCTTGTGTCCATTGAATCTTCTGTGCTTCTAAAATACAGCTAACAGTGAACCTTGATACTTTTTATCTTCATGCCTCTGTTTTCTGAGCCAAATCAGAGGTCTTTTTTAACCCTAATAACTAAAATAATATCTAGCATCTCTTAAACACTCAGTAAACATTAATAAATGAATAACTAAAACTTAGCAATAATTTAAACATGCTGAAATTCAAGATTATTAATAAATATGAAAAAGTGACATCAATTAACAACTTTCATATAAACCATTAACTAAAAATCAATAGATTTTTGCTTTGCCCTAATACTGAATTTATATAACATCATAATGCTAGTATTAGAGCATTCTGCCTAGATTTATCAAAATTTCTAGCAAATCAACACTTTCGAAACTTAAACTTTATATATCCAAGTATTTCATTACATTGATATGTGTGGTCTAATCATTATCCAATATGTGAAATCAGAGGTATCCTGAAAAACGCAGGATATATGATTTCATTTTGGGGGAGCTAGCACTTTCTTTTCTGAAGGCATGATTTGGGTGTGGCAAGTAGGAGACAATTTTGGTTTCAGTCTACCTTGCATAAGTCAGCACCTGAAGTGGAAAATGAGGGGTTGGGAGCAGATAATTTGTAAAGCTATTTCAGTTCACATTTTGATTTTTTTTTTTTTTTTTTTTTTGATTCCTAATTTGGCCACAGCTTGGCCATGTCTGGGCAACTTAATCCTCTGCCTCTGTCGGAGACAGCAGGTAGCCAGCCTTCCCATCAGAGACGCCCAGCAGGTGCTCTGTGATAGAGGCGGCAACTCTCTTTGTATTTCCGTACTTTCTGGCTCATTCCACGTCTGGAGTGCCCGTCATTGGTTCTGCTTATGGTCTTGTGTTGCTTCACGAGACGGTTTTAGTTCAGTGCTCTTCAAACTTTATCGTAGATGAGAATCACCTGGAGATCTTGTTACAATGCAGATTCTGCTTCTGTGGTTCTGGCGGCGGGTATGAACCTTTCATTTCCAACAAGCTCTCACATGAAGACACTGCTGGTCCCAAGACACAGATCACTCTGTGGGGCAAGAATTTAGTTGACAAACCATGGATTATTGAGTGAGTTTGTTTGGATTTTGGACTCTGGTTTCACTACTTACTGGCAGGGGAACCTTGGATAACCTATATAAATGCTCTCAGATTCAAGGAACTTTTCCTATAAAATGGGCCATTAATACTTCATAGGGTTCATGGGAGGACATGGGATAATAAACTTTACAGTCCAGTGCTTTTCAAATGGGAGATGGCTCTGTAATAGAAACGCTTTCCTTGCCTCTCCCTTTACCCTTGAACTTTCAACCTGATTCACTTATTGAAAGAGTCACTCACTTTAGCCTGCCGCCAGGTGCCCCTTTTCTGGCTTTTAGTTTCATCTCTGTGGTCTATCCATTAATTAACTTATCATTCATGGCCATCTTTCACACCCACGTCTTTGCTCATAGGCAGACCCTCCTAAGATCCCAAGGATCCACAGTGGTGAAGCCTTGATCATTTTAGCACTCTGTTGGTGAAATAAAACTTTTTTCCCTAAATCTATAGTTAGCATTCCTCCAGCACATTTTGTGAAATTCATTGAAGTCGATGAAATTCAATAAGAGTCTCTATTGGGCTGTTTAATTTCAATATAGTAGGTGCTCAGTAAAGGTCAACACCTTCCTTCCCCACGTAAATTTCTTTCCTAATAAATTGGCATATAATAAAGGGCCGTTTGGCTAATGTGCTTAATTACATATGTGGCTTCCCTGAATTGAGTTTGATGGAAATGTTTAATTTCAATAAAATGAGGTTTTTAAAAATTATTTATATGATCCAGAATAATCTGTTTTCAGAAAGATCCATTTTAGCTGATTTAAAAAACTTTTTTTAAACAACTGTTTAATGGCAATTAAAAGGCAACATAGAGCAGGAAATAGAAATTACCATCATCATTGTGGCATTGGGTGTATAAATAATTAGATGCATTTGATCCCAAAATTAAATAAGTGGGGAAATATTAGATCAAATCTACTGCAAACCAAAATAACATGCAGGTATGATTTATACATGAAGGTTATGGGAGGTGACATTTTTAAAATTGTCTATTATTGATGCTATATTAAATAAAAACGTTATTTGTGGTATTTTCATCTTTTATACATTTTATTCCAACTATTGTTTTGACATTCAATTTTTTAATTTTTTAAAATTTTTGTTGAAATATAGTAGATTTAAAATATTGTGTTATCACTGGTGAATTCTATCAAACATTTAGAGAAGAGCTAACACCCATCCTTCTCAAACTCTTCCCAAAAATTGCAGAGGAAGATACACTACCAAACTCATTCTACGAGGCCATCATCACCCTGATATCAAAACCAGACAAAGATACTACAAAAAAAGAAAAGTACAGACCAATATCAATGATGGATATAGAGGCAAAAATCCTCAACAAAATACTAGAAAACAGAATCCAACAACACAATAAAAGGATCATACACCATGATCAAGTGGGATTTATCCCAGGGATGCAAGGATTCTTCAACATATGCAAATCAATCAAGGTGATACACCATTTTAACAAATTGAAGAATAAAAACCATATGATCATCTCAATAGATGCAGAAAAAGCTTTTGACAAAATTCAACACCCATTTATGATAAAAACTCTCCAGAAAGTGGGCATAGAGGGAACCTACCTCAACATAATAAAGGCCATATATGACAAACCCACAGCAAACATCATTCTCAATGGTGAAAAACTGAAAGTATTTCCTCTAAGGTCAGGAACAAGACAAGGATGGCCACTCTTGCCACCATTACTCAACATACTTTTGGAAGTCCTAGCCACGGCAATCAGAGATAAAAAAGAAATAAAAGGAATACAAGTTGGAAAAGAAGAAGTAAAACTGTTCCTATTTGCAGATGACATGATACTATACATAGAGAATCCTAAAGAGGCCACCAGAAAACTACTAGAGCTAATCAATGAATTTGGTAAAGTTGCAGGATACAAAATTAATGCACAGAAATCTCTTGTGTTCCTATACACTAACAACAAAAGATCAGAAAGAGAAATTAAGGAAACAATCCCATTCACCACTGCAACAAAAAGAATAAAATACCTAGGAATAAACCTACCTAAGGAGGTAAAAGACCTGTACTCAGAAAACTATAAGACACTGATGAAAGAAGTTAAAGATGACACAAACAGATGGAGAGATATACCATGTTCTCGGATTGGAAGAATCAATATTGTGAAAATGACTATAGTACACAAAGCAATCTACAGATTCAATGCAATCCCTATCAAATTACCAATGGCATTTTTTACAGAACTAAAACAAAAAATCTTAGAATTTGTATGGAGACACAAAAGACCCCGAATAGCCAAAGCAATCTTGAGGGAAAAAAATGGAGCTGGAAGAATCAGACTCCCTGACTTCAGACAATACTACAAAGCTACAGTAATCAAGACAATATGGTACTGGCACAAAAATGGAAATATAGATTAATGGAACAGGATAGAAAGCCCAGCGATAAACCCACACACCTATGGTCAACTAATCTATGACAAAGGAGGCAAGGATATACAGTGGAGAAAAGACAGTCTCTTCAATAAGTGGTGCTGGGAAAACGGGACAGCTACATGTAAAAGAATGAAATTAGAACACTCCCTAACACCATACACAAAAATAAACTCAAAATGGATTAAAGACCTAAATGTAAGACCAGACACTATAAAACCCTTAGAGGAAAACGTAGGAAGAACACTCTTTGACATAAATCACAGCAAGATTTTTTTTGATCCACCGTGTAGAGTACTGGAAATAAAAACAAAAATAAACAAATGGGACCTAATGAAACTTAAAAGCTTTTGCACAACAAAGGAAACTATAAACAAGATGAAAAGACAACCCTCAGAATGGGAGAAATATTTGCAAACGAATCAACGGACAAAAGATTAATCTCCAAAATATATAGACAGCTTGTGCAGGTCAATATTAAAAAAACAAACAACCCAATCAAAATATGTGCAGAAAACCTACATAGGCATTTCTCCAAAGAAGACATACAGATGGCGAAGAGGCACATTAAAAGCTACTCAACATCACTAATTATTAGAGAAATGCAAATCAAACTACAATGAGGTGTCACCTCACACCAGTCAGAATGGCCATCATCAGAAAATCTACAAAAAACAAATGCTGGAGAGGGTGCGGAGAAAAGGGAACCCTTTTGCACTGTTGGTGGGAATGTAAATTGATACAGCCACTATGGAGAACACTATGGAGGTTCCTTAGAAAACTAAAAATATAATTACCATATGGCCCAGCAATCCCCACTACTGGGCATATACCCAGAGAAAACCATAGTTCAAAAAGACACATGCACCCCAATGTTCATTGCAGCACTATTTACAATAGCCAGGCCATGGAAGCAGCCTAAATGCCCATCAACAGATAAATGGATAAAGAAGTGGTACATATATACAATGGAATATTACTCAGCCATGAAAAGGAATGAAGCTGGGGCATTTGTAGAGACGTTGGTGGACCTAGAGACTGTCATACAAAATGAAGTAAGTCAGAAAGAGTAAAACAAATATCGTATATCAACGCATATATGTGGAATCTAGAAAAATGGTACAGATGAACTGGTTTGCAAGGCAGAAATAGAGACACAGAGGTAGAAAACAAATGTATGGACACCAAGGGGGGAAAGCAGCGGTGCAAGGGTGGGTGGTGGTGGGATGAATTAGGAGATTGGGATTGACATATATACACTAATATGTATAAAATAGGTAACTAATAAGAACCTGCTGTATAAAAAATAAATAAAATTAAATTTAAAAAATTTTGGGTTAGTTTCAGGTGTACCGCAAAGTGATTCAGTTATATATATATATATATATATATATATATATATATATATATATGTATGTATATATATATATATATATATATATATATATATATATATATAAATTCAATTTTGATGCTATTTCCTTTGACTCAAAGATATAGGTGATCCACCTATAGTGGTAAACTCTAGTACAATGCCTTATCAATATCACAACTTTATTTCCTGAATTTCTCTGATTCAAGGGGGAAAGTTACGTTAAACGTTGCATTCGATTCTTTCAGATGTTGTTAGTCTGGCATAATATGAGAAATATTTTTGTGCTCAACTTTTATCCTAATGTAAAATGCATTATAATTGAGCTTTAGACTTGAAAGCAGTTTTATCCTGTTGAAGAATGTTTCAGTTACCCAACCAAAAGAGTAGACTTAAGAACTGTGTATAACCTACTACTTTTCTATGAACAACAGGCTTATAATTACTGTTTGCTTTGTGCAAAAGTACACACATACATGCACACATCTGCACCATAATTTGAGTGTTCTTTGTGTATATCAGACACCTGCACCCATTCAGGAGTCTTTGTCAAGTTTTACATTTCAAGCCCCAGTATTTTAAATCAGCTGTTCTTCATTGATTTGACTAGTGTACTAAAAATTAAATTTAAATACATAAGGACACTTAAGTAAGAAATGTTTTTCTTTCTTTAAATATGCACTCTTCTATTTTTGCTTCTTGGATGTATTAATACACTAATATGGATTGACTCTTCAAAAAAAGTGTTTTCCAAACTTTCTTGCCCATGATGCTTTTTTATTTTTAATTTTTTTTATGAAACATCCAATAGGCCTGTAGAACTTACTAGCATTTGAATTAAATGAACCCAGGTTTGCATCCTGGTTCCAAACTTTAATTGCAAGCAAATTTCTTAACATCGTTCAACACTAGAATTTCCTAAGGAAAGGGAGACTGATAGAGGACTTTATTCCCTCAGGTTGGTGTGGATATTAAATGAAATAATACATGTAAAATATTTAACATTGTTCCACATAGTAATTGATTAATATATTTCATCTATTATTATTATTAATCTAGATTGTTTCAATTATATTTTAAACAACAATATCTGACAGACTTCCGCAAGTCTTTTTAGAATCCATTAACTCCAAAGATCTTTCTGTATGCGTTCTTATTAAATGAAATACTGTGTTTCCTTCCAGGAATTAATACTTACCTGAACTAGCCTCTGTCAGGTAACTAATCAGAGAAGAAACACATTTGTTATAGCTTTTCTTTCTCTCTGTCCAGATTCCAGAGGTGAAATGGAAACAGAGCTGGGTATATAGGTGGGTAGATAAATGTCAGTCTTAAAATAATGAGATTAATAGTGTTACATGAATGGATTCATTATGCCAAATTTACATTTCTTTATAATTGTTTGGAGAAATAGATCCAATCTCAATTCCTATTTTTCTTGGAATTACATATCAGCCTTTCCAATCTCATTCTATTTCCTTCTCAAGGAGGAAAAGTCACCCAAATTCAGTGACCTAACATTCTAGATATCCTAATAGCCACATTTACACTCAGTGATCTAAATAAAAGCATTCAAATTAAAATGTATTCGCAACTACCATCCCTTAATCTGGATGCCTAGGTTAAAATTTAATCACATAGAGTTAATAAGCATGACTACTTTTGTTACCTAACTTTGCATTTCATGGAAAAATCCAAGAACCAGCACAGTGTTTTAATTTCAATTATTTTATCCAAACTTTCAGCAATGAAATGTATCAAAAATAAAATCGTGCTATAATTAACATATTTTATGACCACATAAAATATGAACAAATGTAGCACACCTATATTAAATCAATATTTCGATTAGTTATATACATATGATATTTCTATTGAATTAATGTTCACATACCATTAAATTTATATTTAACCAAATAATAATCATGAAGAATTCAACTCAATTAAATGCCAATTGCAATATAAGAGGGTATAGAATAAGACAATTTTGTTGAGTGAATTAAATGTAATGTAAACTCCTAACCCATTATTTTCTCTCTAAAGATTGTCTCAGTCCAGATTTCTTGTAGTAAAGTCTCTACCCAGAAAATGTATCTAATAATGAATATACTTATCAAAATTCATAGTGGGCCTTACTGTAAAATATTTAGAACTATGACCACTAGCATTCTTATTCAATACACAAATCTGTAATGAAACAGTGTAGATATTTTATAACATAAATATCAATTCAATAATCCCTAGATTTTAAAAAATACTTAATTTCAGAGTAAGTAGCTTTATTACTTTTCTTTATATTGAAACTATTTTTTTTATTTCTGACTTTCCAGTACAAATTCTAGAGCCTCAAATATGTTTAAATGTAATGTTACTCAAAGCATACCTAAATACTGTTACTACACACACACACACACACACACACACACACACACACTTCAAGTTGAAATTAGCCCCAATGAGCTATTGTACCTATTATCAAAATTAAGGCAACCAGCCATATTAACATACATCTGTATAGCTCCTTACCATTTTTTTAAAATAGAGAAATATTTTGAAATAAATGTCTTTTTCAATGTTTTCTGCTCTTTTTAACAAATCTAGTTCTTAGGATTGATATAATTATTCAGTTTCTCATCTACAATAATTACTTAAAATTTCTGAATCTAGATAATGCTTTCAATAACTACAAAACTCAATTTCATCATCCTTAACAAGTGTGCCCCTCTCTTTCCAGGGTTATATGCCTCTTCAGAATTCACATGGCATTTTGCATTTCTAATCCATTCATAATATAAGCTATACACTATAAACTGTAAGTTATAATTAAACTTTTGCTTCCTAGATCCAAAAACCTAAACACGAATTGTCACCTGTAGACCTCACTTCCTTTTCAGCTCTCTCATTGCTGTTCTAAACCATTTATTCATTTCTTTATTCACAAGTCTCAATACCATTGAAGTACCCTCCACGAGGTCATTCTTGCCATTACCCGTGATAGTGAGCATTACCTAATGACCTCCCAAGTACTAGTACTTTTGAGGTATCAGCTTTAGCACGAGGGTACTCTCCTCCTTCCTTCTTCCCTGCAGCTTTGCATCCTTCTTGGAAACCTCAACATCCACAAGGATGATCCACCAACAGTTATCACTGGCTCATCAGTTCCTGGACCTACTTTGCTCTATCTTTTTTCTCAAATTTGCTCTAGTCATTCTACTGTATACCTTCTCATGACCACTGTCTATGTCATCTTTAAATCGTGATTTGAAATGTTTGTTTTTATTAATCTGTCTCTGTTTATTTCCCGCTGACTTACTTTACTACCCATAACAACCTCCAATGAATGCATCAAACCCTACCTCATATTTACTCTATCCTCACCCTCTGATCGTCCCAACCTCCTTTGTATTTTCCCACTTAGCACTGTAATCACTCTCTTACAAACATCATTAACTTCCTTGACCTTCCGGGTTTCTTTTTGGGGGGGGGAGTCAGGGGACATACTCACGTGTCAAAATACCACTGCTTCAGAAGCTCCACCCGCTGCAGAGACCCAAGCAGCTGAACGTTGATGGAGAAAAAAATCCCACAAACTTGCTGGATGGACTCAGTTCACACTTACGATCACTGATCTCAAATAGGCTCTCAACACGGTAGGATAATGCAACTCCATTTCTCTGCTAAATGACCTCTTCTGCTTTCTGGGATGACCATCTGACTCCTTCTCCTCAAATCTTCCACAACTCATCCCCAACCTGACTCTCAGCATGGGGGTAAAATCATTGAAACCAGTCAAAACGACTTCATTTTTCTGTCATCACTTTAACCAGTATTTACCCATATGCTCAAGTGTCCCACCTGTGGAGATGAAAGAATAGTCACTGTATGAAAGCCAGCCTTAATAAGCCAGACTTAATACATAGTATCTATGTCTTTGATACTATTCATCTCTGCCTTTGTACTGTGATCTCCCTTCCTTCAGAACTAATTTCTCCCCAAGTGTCCCACCCTCCTGGCCTTATTTCCTCATCTCCTAGTTTTCCTCCCCCTTCTCTGGTCAGACTTTCTGTGCCACCATTCCAGAGACTTCTCTTATAAAGTCTGCCAAACCTGAAGATCAATTTTCTCTCTTCAGGTTACATTACGTCTTAGCAGTGTTAGGCATCCTCTTTTTCATAAAAGTTTCTTTTCTCAGCTCTCTTGAAATTTCACTAGTGACTACTAGTAACGCACTCCCATTTCCTTTGTTGGTATTTTTTTTTCTACTTTATCGGTTACTGGCTAGAGAAGTGTCCTAAGGCCCCTTCCTCACCCCTCTTCCCTATATGTGCATTCCCTCCCACAGCTAACTTATCCCATGACTGCAGAGAGCATCCAAACACTGACTTTCAAATGCACAGAAATAGCAGAACCTTAGTCCATGACTGTCAGATTCCTATACCCAACTTCCCTACTAGCTGTCTGCACTAGCATTTGTACTCAGTTTAGACAAGACAGAGGTAATAGTTTTCCTTTTTTTCAAAATTTCCTTTTGTTATTTGCACCCCTAAAAATAAAGGTAAAATAAAATAAAACCCTGATGTAAATCTGAATAGAATTCCATTAAGAGTGTGAAAGAATTTGAAAAAAAAAAATCAATATTTCTGCATCAACAAAACTTGGCTTAAAATGATGGTAATTTTTTTCCCCTTTTATATTGACAAGCTAGTATTTTCAAACATTAGATATTAGCAACACTTATTCCACCTCATTTGAATTGCCTATTTCAAATCACATTTACTTCAATATGCCATTCTGACAATGAAAATCATAAGGCAGTGTTACAATAAAGTATCACAAAATAATAGGGCAAATGCTTGCCAATTTAGAAACTCATAAATAAAAAGATTTATATCAATACTTTAAATTGCAATGTGTACATATGAAAATTTATAAATTCTGAGAAACATATTTCAATCATTGAATCAGTTACATATTAATCTAGAAAAAAATACTGTCATATTGCAACTTGAATCAATTGTAATGATATTTCTGTATTTTATTATCTTTATTTTACCTCTTACCATTTGTGTGTAAATACTATATGTTTAAATATATGTAACTTTAGGTATTCCAGCTAATATATAATTAACCTTCTTTGAATTATGGAAATATAATTTTTTCTTAACAATATAGAATGAATTTTACTCAACTGTTAAACTGTTCAACTACAATAATGGAAATGTAAATATACGGAGGCCAAAATGCCTATAATTATTGTTCCATCTATTTTGCTTGTAGCTAATATGTAACATTTGGTAGGCATTGCAGGAGAAAAATTATTTTAAGAGAATTATGTCCATATGTAAAACTCTTGAAGTTAGAGATTTTTTTTTCTTCTAATATCCCAAGTATTATTTAAGTGCATAAAGAATTATAAAACCTATATAGATGCTAACAGAAAATGGTTTTGTAACTGACAGATTTCTTATTTGGTAAGACTTTTATTGTTATTATTACTGCTTCATTTCAGCTTGTTCGAGGACAGTATTCTCCCACTTTTTTGATATTTGGGTATTTCATTAAATTCATTCAGATGAATTTAAGAAGACTTTCTCCATATAGTACTTTAATCCCATGTATTTTGTTTAACTGAAATACGCTGGGAAAAGATAATTGGTTCTATTAACATATTGAGTGAAAATGACCTTAGGTGAATTATTTCAAGATTTAATTTAAAGTAACTGTTCTATCTAATCTGAGAATTAACCAAAAATGACTTCACAACTGTAGCTGTGTTTCATAATCATCTACTGTTATCACTGGTGGAATTTACAGTCTGAGATGTGTAAGTGTGGGTAGGCATGCATATGTATGATCATGTGTGGAGTAATTTTTAAATGTATCAAGAAAAAAACAAGTTCAGATGCAAATGCAAGGTTCCAGAAATGCCCTCTTGCCTCTCATGATAGCAGAATCAGAAAGGACCAGCAGATGTAGTCATCAAAGAGATAGATCATGAAATCAGCCAAAGCTCCTGATTCCTGGAAACGTCTGAACTCCAGCTCAGGAAACACATTACTCAAGCCCTACCCTCTGGGAAGCCCCTGAGGGTCTCCTCAACCCAAGTTTCTATTATAAATGTAGCAACAAAAGTAATGAAATCATAACAACAAGTGTTGAGAACTTGTTTTTTCCTACCCATGTACACCATATAAAGATTTTGAGTGATCCTGAGTGCTCTGACCACATCTAGAAGTGCTAAGAAAAAACATTATTTCTTTCCTGCAGTGTCAGACATTATGCAGAGGAAGAAAACCCCAAACCAACCCACACACATGTGGTCTGTGACGTACACGTAATAAAAAAGATCAATCTGGTTTTTGAGATTAAGTTATTCTATCATACTGACATTTCACAGTGACCATCAGACTAGTTCAGGCCGAGGTTATCAATTGTAAGAATCTCTAAATACTAACGATAAAACACAGGTTTTGTTCAATCTTTTTTTCAAAATTTAGAAATCTGGAACAATCCCAAACCTTCCCTGAACTGTCTGAACTTGAAAAGCTACAAAAAACGTCAAGGAAAAATAACAATTTCATGAACAATTGTTTTTGTATGTTACATTCTGTTTGGCATTAGCACATCACTCAAATATCTGAAAAATGTCTAAGATCAGCTACTTCTATCACCTGCCCGGGGAAGGTGGCAAATAGAACTCAGAACAGAGGGTCCCTCCTGTGGGTACACCACAGACTGGTGGCTTGTGGGCCACATAGGCTGCAGAGAGATTAACACTGGCATTTTGAGGGAGGAGGTCAGGCCCAGGGAGCTCTGCTTACATAAAACTTGATCTCACATATCAAATCCATCTCTCCTCTATAATCTAAACTTCAACCTGTTGAATTGAGATGCAAAAAGATGCTACATGCAACTAACCGATGGCTTAAAAACCCATTACTTCCTAATCAGTATTCTTTATATTATCCTCTTCCTAAGGTGAATTATTATCTCAAACAAATCAGACTGCTGAAAAGGTATTAGCTTCAGGATTTCCAGATAAAAGCATGAGAATGACCTTAGAAAATTCTCTAGAGTCGGAAAAAGAAAGTATAACACATTTGCATAAAATGCAATAATGATGCATTTAAAAGTAAGCATCTTTGGGGGAATATTTGCTCAAAACTTTGAGTAAATTCCTGATAAATGTCCTGGTTTCATCTTGATAGGTAAATGTATATACACACATAAATGGATCCAGGAAGTATATGAGAATTTATGCTAACATGATAGCAATCATCCTCTTATAAAATGATTAGTAGTTTTTTTTAAAACAGTTTTCATCTGTGACAGATACTAAACAACAGTCTTAGTTATATATACAAAGGTGGTTTTATTGAAAAAAAACTTCAGAACATTTCACACATATTGTATACTTTATTGGTCATTTGCCTTGCTATTTCTCACACAATAATATTTTAAAACACCCTCCAATGGTAAGTTTTCATGTTTGTTAGCTGATTTGTTTAGTGTCTAGTTGGCAAGAACCTGGGTTTCAAGGTGCAAGGAAAAAAACCTGCATCCAATATGTTTAGAAATCAAATATTTATGATTGCAATCGTGGTAATTTCACTCTTGCAAAAGTTTTCTCCCCTAAATTAAAATGAAACAAAGTTGCACGCGTTGTTAGAAGGAATGGCAAAGCTAGAACCAAGCCCCCTGAAACAATAGAGCCATCAGGCAACTTTATAGCCCGGTCTAATTCGATGTGTCAGGCCCTAATCAGCTCTGTTTCACAGCGCTTTGCTCCGTAAAAGCAGATTTGTTTGACTGCAACCTGTGTATTTCAGCATGACTGGGGCCAAAGAATAACGGCTGAAAGCTGGCAGATCTCATGGGTTAGATGGTGGGGATAAAGTGAATCCATCATTTGCTGGAGAGGCAGAGGAAAAGTGACAGGCTCATTCATGCCTTCGAGACATTTTTAGGTCTGCTGAAAATGTTCATCTGTGCACTCTAGATGAGCCTCTGCACTCCCTAATTTAGAACATGTAGCCATGTGCGGAATTTGTCCGCCTCAGATAGGGCGGGCGGGATGCTGTAGGACGGCCAGCCCTCCGAGCGGTTTTCTCCTCTAAATGCATCCTGCCTTGAACTTTACACACAACGCATAAGCTCCATTTACAGGAGGATTTCAGAGTTAATTAAACGCGGAATTTGTTTCTTTAGAAATCATGTACGCCTAGGGGTTAAGTAATAGCATTTCAGCAACTACTTTAATTTAGGATTAAGCCTACTGTACATTTTCCAAGGGAGTTTTATTTTTATAAGGACACATCTATAGAGATGGGGAAATTTGGCCCTTCTGTTACCATAAAAGCTTTTAAAAATAGCTTTTAAAAAAGACACCATACACTAAGAGATGCTGCAAATCAGCAAATTCAAAATCATCCGTTGCGTAAAAAGCACTGGAAACAGACAAATAAAGGAGAGTGCTGGTAAAATTGTTGCTTTGCTGATAAGGCCGTCAAATGACTTCCACCAAGGGCTCCCAGGTTTGAGTTCTCTTTGCTCTGGATTTGCTCTTTGCACACCACAGTAATAATCCCAGAAGCATAATATTTACAAATATTTGGGTCAAAGACGACAGGTCAGATTTTTATGATCAAACTAGCAAGTCAGTGCCAACATATATCATCATTTAGTAGGAACTCCGACTAAAGTTCCTACATAGAATAGTACCTATTATCATTCTTAATTTTCTTAAAGGTGGAGCCTTAACAGGGGACAAAATGTGAGCAAATGAAGAACAGAGCAATCCAGGAAATTAGTATCTTCTTCAGTGGATTTACTTTGGAAACACCGTGCAATAAAAGCTTCACAGTAAATGTAGGACTTGAGTTCATGTTCATTGACGTTTTTGAGCATCGTTTGCAAGAATGTTGCACGTTAGCAAAATGCCCGATCTATTAGGTTGTAGATTTACAAGAAGCCAGAGAATATTTTTCAAAATAAAATTTAGAAAAATACAGAAAAATAAAGTGCATTTAAAGTTTGGGAACACCCGCAACCTTTTTCTATTTCTGTTTAGTTTAAATTATTAATGAGACTTCATGTGTTCTCAGCATAGAGTGCTTCTTTGCTTTCCTGAGCTTTTGCACTGGCCATAAAATTTGAGATGAAAATAATTGTTACCGGTTTTAAGGTAGAAATACAATTAGGCAGCATTTGGCATTTTCTGTGGTCCACTGAGCATATGGAGGTAAAAAGTTCAATTCATGAGGAAGAGCAGAGACAACGGAAGGCTAGAATGACTACAGTAAAATAAAACAGCCCCAAAGCCCCACCGAATAAGCCCCCATCCATAAATCTTGTTAATCAGGAATACCTCAAAATAAAGTGAGTAAGGGAGAAAAGTATGCTCTCCTTCAGACTGGCCCAGATTCTTTATTACTTAAATGAAAGGCTTGAAAAAAAGAAATGATTAGGAGAATGAAAGAGGTAATTAGATCAAGAAAAATGGAAACTTTTGTAGTTTGTAGAATATAAGCCATGAATAGTACTGTGAGGAAGTATAAATATCCTGCACTGAATGTGTCAAAGTATGGTATTGGCATCTGTGCAGATTTCTGTTGGTTGTGTGAAAGATTCTCATTTTAAAGCGATGCATCTATATGGCATGTGATCTCCATTGTTTGACCTGTTAAAATAAAAATCACATTGTTCTAAATGTATCCCCTGTCCAAATACCTTGTCCAGAGTTTTAATTCTGGAACACTTCCTGTTTCAGTTCTTAGTCATTTGGACAATAATTATATATTCCTGAGTTCTAAAAACAGACATTGGAAAAGGAAGTTAAATAAAGCAAACAAAGATCATCTAATCGTGACTAAAGGCCTCAGCAAGCATTGTAATTTGGAAACTTTATCTTACTGTCTGTGGGGAATCTGCTATTAAAATAAACCTTTGGTCTAGAGAAAAATAATGCAGATATAATAATGCAAACATTTAAGATAACTTAATTAGCCCATTTTTGGATACAAGATAATGAATTTAATTGATTTGCATGATTATTGTTTGGTAATTATAAAACAACAATTTTATAAAGCTTCAAATCTATGTAGTAAAAATGATTTGTTAATGATTTTTACTTTCAAATAATTTGTTAATTATAAAACGGCATAATGATTTTCTAAAAAGACAATTCTACATACATACATAGTAAAGAAGGAAAAATAATCCTATCACAGGCTACTTAGAGATCCTAACGTTTTGCTGTGTATCTTTCCGAGTTGGATTGCTCTCAATGAACCACATAGTATAGACACAGTTATATAGACAGGAATAAATACAAATGGGAGATTTTGCAGCTTATTTTTGTGAATCTGTTTTATGCTATCACGTAAGATCATATCTTGAATATTTACCATGTCAGCTAGTATCCTTTGGAAAGAGAAATTTTGTTAGCTTTGTGAGTCTCCATGTTATAGATACAGCACAGTTTAGTTGATCGATAAGGGTTTTTGAGTATTTAGGTTATTTCCTTTATCCTCGTAATACAACAGCCCTAAGCTGTTTATTTATTTATTCTGTTTATAAAGTTGATGCATGGTAATTTTTTAAACTGTCCATTTCACAGAATCTAATACAAATGTCTTAAATACAATTTCTCAAATTATAAGAAAAATGTATTTTCAATGTTTTAAATTGCATTTTTGGACTCTTCTAAGAATAACAATCATAAATAAATATTTATATGATTTTTTAAGCATAAATTCTACTTTTATGTTTTTTCCAATTAAGATTAATATCTTTTATATAATTACTCATCATATATTACCAATATTTTTCTTTTTATATTTTTAGCAAGCTTAAAATATTCATTTTTTTGCATATGTATAATTCCAAATGTATAAAATTAAATGTAACATTCTATTACAGTTTATGCCTTTGTGTGAGTGCTTACAAAATCTCTTTAAGTTATGGAAACCTATATTTTTTGTTCTCTTACTTTGTTTTGAATATTATCACATATTATCTATATGTAATATGTTTGAACACATGGTAGGGTAGAAGAACTAATTTTATTTTATTTTTTTAATAAAGAGTTACCCTGAAACTATTATTAAATAACGTCTCTCTTGCATTGATTTCAGAGTGTCATCTTTAGCATGTATGTACTAAAAACTAGACACGAAAGTCTATTTCTGTTCTTTGGTTCCGTTTGATTAAATTCTGTCTTTCCAACTCAAGAGGACACTGTTTCAATCACGTGGCTATTTAAAATGTATTTTAATTTTTAGCACAGCAAGTCCTCTCGTTATAATTTAATTAAATTAAAAGAAATTGACAAATTTTCTCCCAGTATTACTTCCCAAACCATTTCATCATACTTCTGTTAAGTAGCCCAAAGTAATATTATTATTTACATTTATATTTTACTTAGGGATAAGTTGCATTTAAAAATATTTTTATGTTTATTCATACAACTTTAGAAAAATTGTCTCTCTCTAGAGATAGATACATACATACATACTTACATAGATACATAGATGCGTAGATAGATAGAGATATACATACATACCAAGTTAATTTTTAGATGATGTACATTTTTATGGTAGGTGTAAATGAAGGCTTTGAATCTATATGCTTCTTAGTTACTATTGCTAGATTTTGGAAATTTTGGAATTTGATTTCTATGATTCTTAATATATATTAATTGTATTCCCTTGGCTTACCTACGTAGTAAATTAAATCTGCAAAGATAATTTTTTCACAGGCTTTTATATCAGTTAAAGAAAATCTACAATCAAAACAGAGTTTTCACTAAACTCTAATCACATCACTTCTCAAAGTGCTGGAGAGACAGCACTAAAACACCACATCCGCGTCATAGAGTATATGGTCTTATTTTATACCGTATTTATTCCTATGTTTGATAGTTCTGATTTAGTCTTTTATTCTTTAAAAAAATCTATTAAATATTATTATTATTATTCTTTTAAATATTTATTTATTTATTTATTCATTTTATGGTTGTGTTGGGTCTTCGTTTCTATGCGAGGGCTTTTTCTAGTTGTGGCAAGCGGGGGCCACTCTTCATCGCGGTGCGTGGGCCTCTCACTATCGCGGCCTCTCTTGTTGCGGAGCACGGGCTCCAGACGCGCAGGCTCAGTAGTTGTGGCTCACGGGCCTTGTCGCTCCGCGGCATGTGGGATCTTCCCAGACCGGGGCTCGAACCCGTGTCCCCTGCATTGGCAGGCCGATTCTCAACCACTGTGCCACCAGGGAAGCCCCTAAATATTATTTTTAAAGGATGAATTTTATTGTTTATAATTTTTATTTTTTCAGTTATCTATATCAATATGAGTTTTATTCTTTATTAATTTATTTTTCTGTTGTTGGGATGTTGTAGGCCTTTTCATTCTTACTTATTGATTTCACGCCTAGTTTATTTTAATTCTGTCCAATTGGCTTTGCTGTACTTAGATTGAGATCTTTCCGGGGGGGCTTCAAGATTTTGTTAAATATTATGCTTTGAATTTTAATTTTTTTCCATGACTATCTATCTATCTATATTTATATCTTGTATTCATAGATATAAATTGATTTTATAGAACTGTATCAACATATATAGAGAGATATTGGTAGATACAGATATTGATACTGGTACAGATACAGATATAGATATAGAATAAATAGATCAGAAGTAACCTGAATCTGTTTTGACATCTTTCCTCAGACAATGCAATTAATTCCTCTCCTCCACTCCCTCCTTTTATTTATTTTTGGGGCCAGTGGCTCGAGGTCAACTTGTTAAAATAAGAAGTTAACAAGGTGTTGAATGAAGAGCCTCCAGCCTGTCCTCCCCAGGTTCCCCTACTGTCATGTGAGCAGGCTTCTGTCACGCTAAAGCCCTGGAGGCCGCCCTTTGGTCCCAGAACCCTGGTAAAGGACGGCATGACTTTAGGGGTCAGACATGTGAGCCTGTGGATGCAGCCAAGTGAGAAATTGGCTCCAGTGGATGACCTTGAACAGAGACAATTGAGTAATCTCCTTCCAAACTGATCTGGGAATTTGTGCTAATGAATTCTTCCAAGTTTGAAGGAGGAGAGAATGGGTGCTTAAAAGATAAGGGGGGTCTTCATTCCTGTCCAGCCCCTAGGTTCTTCAGAAAGCAGAAACTAACACACCATTGTAAAGCAATTATACCCCAATAAAAATTAAAGAAAAAAAAAAAGAAGGGAAGGGGCAGAAACAAACAAAAAAAACTCCTGAAACCCCCAGGCATCAGATATTTCCAGTTGTGGACAAATGCTCTCTTTCTGGATAACAAGTTTGATTAATTTAAACATGTTTAGATGAATTTAAGGTTGGAGTTGAGATTCCTGTCTTGCAGAGCAAGATAGAGGAAAGTGGTGATCCCAGGAGCTGTACCATCTCTCATCAGGATTAGCATGGGGCACTGTTGTCTTTGACGCTTCAACTACCTTCTGGGAAGACCGACCTTGACCTTCAACCTTGGAATAGCTCTGTCTGCTTGGAGTTGCTGACCCAATCCACAATGGATGGGCTGCAGATCCCTGTGTTAAGGGTGCCTCCTCCACCGTAACCCCTCAGAGTCACAAGAATAGCAGGAGGTGAGGCAGGGAGCTGCCTCTATTTCCCCACTGGAGTTGGATGTTCTTCTGGCCTCTCCACTTCAGGGGATGCTTTAAGGGATTTTCCCATAGAAACAATATTGGCACAAGGGAAACGGGGTTTGAAACCATACTTGTTTCACTATGCATTCATTAGATGGACATTTCCATGGAAAAAGGTCAAGTTCAGGACAATGGGTTATAAAACCAACTACTGGAATATGGCATATTTATCTGGAACTGGAGTGAATCTCTTCTTTGTGCAGGAGTGCAGGGTACAGAGAGAGCATGCGTCCCTGACAGCATTCCTTAGCAGAGCTCTGGAAGCCAGAATTCTAAACACAGCTGGGTTATGATGTTGTCCTTTACGGAAAAAAAAAGGCTCATCTTTATTTTGAATGTGTTGTGCTTCTATAAATAACAAGTTGAACTAAGCATTGTTTCTGCTTCACTTACAAAACCTAACTGGTGGGTTTGTTTTTTGGTGCTTCATTACTGTAGGCTAATTAAGTGGTTAAGGACATGAAAAGTTCACTCCCAGCCTGCAGTTCTTTAAGCATTTATTTCCTTGTCAGTATTATTATGTCAGCAAGTATATTGGGGGGGGGGGGGGATAAGAGGCTCCCTGGAAACTGTTCACCCAATTAAATAAAATACTGCAAAAATTATATAAATGAAGATATGAAGGTGTTATCAATGAATCCCAATACCCTTTAAAAATTAAAGGTTTTTATTTTCATAAAAGAATCCAGTAATACATACGTAAATGTATATGGCCAAATTTGTCACATTTTCTACAGGGAGAGTTAAAGCAATGTAATGCCTTATCTTTGAATATGCTTTGATCTGGTGGAACCAACAGGCTAGGCTATCAAGAGAGGAAACACAGACGTCTACGGCTGGCTGCCTCTTACATGAGTAGTTGTAAGTAGCATATTAAGTGAGTTGACTCCAAAGAACGGCTTTTTTGTACGCATTTGGTAAACAGAATTGGAGAAACCCATTAAAAACTAGTAATCCCTGAGAACTGGAGCGATACATGTGTCCACTCAAGAGGAATGTGGTGTCAGCCCTGTGGTTCTGGAACATTGTGACCTGTTTTCTAGGAAGCATAACTTTAGGATCAGGTTGTGATTTATAAAATCATCTCCCAGGTGAAGGTTTAAGATGGATAAAACAGGACCGTTTGATCTTAATGAAATGCTTCATGGGAAGCCAACCTAATGATGTGTTTCTGTTTGAGTGTTCTTCTGCCTTCATTCATATTTTCTAAAGAAAGCAGAACAATATGGGGAGTACATTAATCATGTTACTACTCTGGTTGGAGTAATTTATTTAACAGTATCATAGTTTCCTGGAAGATTTACTAAGCCTCTTCAATTACTTAACTCTTGTAGAATAATTTACATAGTGACAAGAGCTGATGAGAAAAAAATACATGAATGAAGTCATTAACCTAGAATGTTTCAGAAGCACCTGGATGAATAAAACGTTTTCATCCCTCAGTTTATCAGGAAATAATGTTTTCTATGTAGCAACTTTTCAAAAACCCTTTATTTTACTTCATCTTTTTCAATATTGTGGATAAATGGCAAATACTTACTAATGAATAAATTAAGTAAATATTTTGACATCAGTTTGCTTGCTTGTGGAATAAATGTCCTACTCCAATTTTCTGAGAGGTCAGACACCAGTCAAAATTGCATGAATCGTTTTCATAATGACCTCTGTACTTCCTCTTAGTATTTTCCATTTCCTCCCAATATTCTAAGCATTACCTGTGTGTACCTGCTTGCAGAAGCCTTTAGATCAATCCAGTGAAATAATTTCTTATACAATTTACATTGAACAAAGCACTTAAAAGTCTAAATAATGGAACTGCAGGCTCTGTGGTAGATACAAAAAGATATTGTTTTCACTCAAATCCAACAAGCCATTGATTATTAAATATACTTAAATGTACCATTGTTTTATGTACCGCTCAGAAAGAAAATAAAATTATAAACTATAATGCATGCTTAGGAATAATTTACACAGCATATATATTCATCACACTAGCCTTTGGAAACTTGAAATTATCTGTAATATATTTCAAGGAAGATGTCATCTTTTTTCTTTTTTATTGTTTGCAGGTGATGGGCAATCATTTTACACATAACTCACTTGCAAAATGGAACACATGGTGATCTACCACAGGTAGAAAAACCCCCACAGGGGTTTTTCCATTCTTAGGTACAATAAAGCACTTTATTTTTGCTTTGCAAGAAAATAAATGGGATTGCAGTCATTCCTCCAATGGCTAACATTTGCTGGCAGAGATTGAAAGATGCCATCAATTCCTAGATGATGTGTCTTGAACTTAAGAGTTGATATACTGGGGGAAATGTGCTTCTAGAATAGATTAAATGTAGTACTTGGGGAAGGATTCCATTCCTAAAGCCATTTAATTTGTTTGCTCAGAAGAATGAACTGTCTACCACTGCTATCCATCTATGGTTATCAATCCTAGAACTTCAGTGGCATTAGTAGTATATTTATTAAGAGATGGACCATGTAGAGGTATACTATGAAATATAGCCTATGTTTTCATTAACTATTTTCTGTATTAAAATTCAACAATTAGTTATTAATATCCTTAATTTACCTTAATCATTAAAGTATATATTTATAAATAAACAAATATTTATTCTTGGAAAGATTACAAACTAGTTGACAGAGAACGCAAGCATATGTGAAATGAAATTAAAATCATTTCAAAATAGAGCTTTAAAAATTAGATAATTCTGTACACCCTGTTGTACGAATATTACACTATGATGTTTATTGACACGTTATAGGTTTAAATTTGTAATGCAATTTTCAGAACAGTTAATAGTTTCCCCCTTGATATTTTGCTAAAATTTTGAACATGCTCCTAGCAGGTAAAAAATGCCCCAGGGTTTTGTCTGAATAATTAAATGCATGGGAGTGGTTACTTGAGAGTAGCATATTTTTTCACTTTATTTATTGAAAACTATTAAAACTATAGGCATACATTTCCTGTGTTATGAAGCGCTGCATTTAGGAAAACATCTGTATGCAGCAAGATAGTACAGAAACAAATACCTAGATAGTTACTTATATTTATGGCACTAATGTGCAACAGCTTTCAAATTTTTTACTTTATCACTTCAAAATTTAAAGAAATAACATTTTATTATTTTTCTCATTTTAAAATATTCTTCTGATACAAATCTTCATTACACATGACATCTTTAGAGTTTCAATTTCTCTTTTTAAGATTAAAATGCAAACATTTTCAAACCTATGGCTATGTGACCTAACAGTCTCTTTGGAGATTCTTTTTGAAATGCTGAAAGGAAAAATATACAGACTTTTGGGTTTGACAGAAATAGGGAGAAAATATTTGCAAATGGTGTGACTGACAAGGGGTTAATATCCAAAATATACTAACAGCTCATACGACTCAATATCAAAAACAAACAACCCAATCAAAAAATGGGCAGAAGAGTTAAGTAGACATTTTTCCAAAGAATACAAACAGATGACCAAAAAAGCACATGAAAAGATGTTCAACATCGCTAATTATTAGAGAAATGCAATTCAAAACTATAGTAAGGTATCACCTCAAGCCAGTCAGAATGGCCATCATCAAAAAGTCTACAAATAATACATTCTGGAGAAAGTGCAGAGAAAAGGGAACCCTTGTACACTGTTGGTGAGAATGTAAATTGGTGCAGCCTCTATAGAAAACATTATGGAGTTTCTCAAAAACTAAAATTAGAGCTACCATATGATCCAGAAATCCCACTCTTGGATATATATCTGTAAAAAATGAAAACTTTAATTCAAAAAGATATATGCACCACAATATTTCATATAGAGGCCTAGAGAATATTATACTTAGTGAAGTAAATCAGACAGAGAAATACAGGTATTTTATGATATCACTTATATGTGAAATCTAAAAAATAATGCAAATGAATCTATATACAAAACAGAAACAGACTCACAGACATGAAAACAAACTTACATTACCGAAGGGGAGAGAGGGAGGGAAAATTAGGAATATGGGATTAACAGATACAAACTACTATACATAAAATAGATAAGCAAGAAGGATTTACTATATAGCACAGGGAATTATATTCAATACCTTGTAATAACCTACAATGGAATATAATCTGAAAAAATATATAATGGAGTCACTTTGCTGTACACCTGAAATTAACACAATATTGTAAATCAACTATACTTCAATTAAAAAATGTAGAGTAAAAAAAAAACCAAAAAAACCAAAAAACTAGGTCCCAATTCCAGCACTGACCCTGATCACATACATTTTCCATCCTGTAAAATGGGGCAATAAGACATGATTGTTGTGAAATTTGCCTGGGCTGTTACATACAGATCATGATGCATGGCTTATAAGAGATAATCAACTATTTAACCCTCCTTAACCACAGTTATATACGATAAAGGGAAAACAATATGAAACTACTTATTAAAATGTGAATAGCCATAACATTTATACAAATTAACAACTTGAATACAAATATCTGATGCCCAAAACCTTTTGTAAACTGAAAAGAAATTGAAGAAGAAGGAAAGAGAATAGAAAAGGAAGAGAAGGAAGAGTAAGGAGAGATTGACAAAAGGAGGATGGGAGGAAGGAAGGATGGAGGGAGGTAAGAGGGAAGGAGGGAGGAGGGAGGGAGGGATGCGAGAGGGAAGAAAAGGAGGAGGGAGGGGAGGAGGGAGGGGGAGGGAAGAAAAGGAGAGAGGGAAGGAGGAGGGAGGGGAGGAAGGAAGGGAGGAAGGAACTAGTCTTCTTTCATCAAGTAAAATAGTTGTAGTATCAATCAGTGTTTAGGATTTTTATTTCATTTTTATTTATCAGTTTGCTACATTAAGTATAATTGTCAATCTTAATGTCATTCATAAACGAAAGGCTATTGTTATTTTATAACTATTAAAGTTATGAAATGCCGACTATGTTTCATTCCCTGAGCTATGCTTATGGACAGTGTCTTATTCAAATATGAAGCAAACCCAATGAGTTTGGCTTAATTATTTTTATTTTACTGATGAGATGACAGAAGTTGAGATTTACTGACCAAACTAAAGTTTCTTGAAAACACAAACTTACTTGTTAATGTAGACCTGAGCCCATATTATAAACCATAACATTTCCTTTCAAAAATATGCAAGATACAGGTTATTTCTCAGTAGCCAAGAACCAAAAACAAAAACAGAAAGTAAAACCATACTGCTTCTCACATGACAAGTCAATAAAGCAGGAGACAAGGTGTAGGGGCAAGGACTAGGGACTTTATTTGGAAAGTCGGGAGACCAAGAAGATGGCGTACTAGCATCCTAAAGAACCATCTAGTCGAGATCTGGTTGCTAATTTCTTTTACAGAACAAAGAGGAGATGATGTAAAAAGACCATAAATTGTTGCCAGTATTTCCTGGTTTTGGCCAGTCTCTGGACAGGATATATTAATTTCTTCTTTCCTGCAGCCATTCACAAGTGGGCTGGGTCAGGATGTTTCCTGTGAGCTGAACAAAGGTATTTAATATTCAGGTATGGGAGGCAGGGTTCTAGGATATGGGCCATTATGTACACTTGAAGTTATAGGCAACATCCCTTTAGTGATTAACTTGTAGCAAAAGCAGTAGAATACAAAGGTTAAAGTAAAAGAAACAGATCCAATATGGAGTCAGATTTGTTCTTTCCTATTACATTAATGGAGAATCCGAAACACCTGGGCTGTCCATTTGCTAGCTGGGTATAATCTTTGGCAAGTCCCTTAATATCTTGAACTTAAAATTTTTCTTGTGCATAAAATGGAAATAATAATACCAAATCATAAATTTTGTAAGGAGATAAAATGAGATAATGTGTATAGTATGTAGTCCAATTGCAAGTAAAATTGTTTTTGATTGTGATCACCAAAAGGATAACTGTTCTGATTATATAATAATTTGAAAATGTTTCTAATAACATTGTTATGTCCACAAAGAGATCATAGAACTATACTTTATTTTTTCAACTATGGAAAACTCTAAGCAGTAAGAGACTATAAAGAAATGAAAAATGTCTTAAGTGGCATATTGTTATTGAATACTTTAATTTTTTTATAAATGTTACTTAATAAAATATACACAATTATGATGTTTTAAGAGAGATTATAAAATGGCTTGTCACAAGGAACTATTTAATATATGAGTCATGAGCAAGGTGTGCAAACTTACCAAGGAAGTCATTCAAATAAGGTTAAATGGCCTGAATCCTGAAAATATATACATAATATGACATCTTTGGATAAAGAGCCAACTTTAGTGTGAATTTGCTTTAACTTTGGAGGAGCAACATATAATCTGATTTCTCCTAAAACTGAGAGCACAGAATTGCTGCAACAGAAAAAAGAATTCAAATATTACTTGATCATTCGTCAACAGAGAATGTGAAACTTTATTCTAAGAGTTTGAATTAAACACAATGTGAAAACGTGAACACTTTTTTTGGGGGTGGGGGACTTGGTGAACAAGGGAGAGACAGGATGAAAATGGTGCTTAGCCTTTTGTCCTAATAGGTAGATTATGCATTTGAGAAAAGCAGAAATGAGAGCAGTTGTTTTCATGCATGTTATTACATCAGAATGAGTTAGGCTAGAGACTAGAAATAAAGGGGAAAAAGTTGATCCTGCAAAAGACTACATATCAGCATCAAAGGAAAAAGTGAGATTAAAAAGTAACTCAGCTGGCCCATTAGAAGGATGTTAATACCGTCAATAGTACTTTAGTACGATGTACATTTTTAATTTGGGAGGAGTGGAGAGTTGTAAATATTCCCTTTCATCTTAAATATCCATTTTCAACAGTTATCAAAGAGAAGGTTGATATTTCTTGGTCAGTCACACATATACTCACATTTATATTTATGACACAGAACACACTGCTGACACCTCCCCTAAAATACACCCAAATGTGCACACTATCTGTATATGTATATATTAGTGACATAAATACTGTGTTATTTAGGCCCTGACTTAACCTATATAAGGAATGCAAATCTAAGGAAATGCCCCATAATGCATCGTAAAATTCTATGATGTTATATTAAAAGCCTTTATTAAAAACTTATAAAAACCTATATTCAATATATTCAATAAGAATATGTTGAACCTATATTGAACCTATATTCAGTCAGAAACCTATACTAAAACTTTATTAAACTTTTCCTCCTACCAACTATCTTAGAGTTAGTTTTTATTTTTATTTCTAAAACCTGATTATTTATATATATATGTGTGTGTACATAGGCATATATGTGTAGAAATATATGCATACATATACATATATTTTATATATATATAGAGAGAGAGAGTGAGAGACAAAAAGACAGATTTTCAATTGCATATGTGAAATTGCTTTAAGATTCTCATATAGTATCAACTCAAACATTTACTCTATTAGAATTAAATAAAATTATAAATTGTCCTTGTGCTACGTAGATGTAATAGAAATCAGATCATATTATAATGATTATGTTATTCAGGAGGCAAGAAGATGACTAAAAGAATCTAACAAACTTACAAAACTCGTATAATCAGAGCGACATATGGACAAGTCCTAGATCTTCTGGTTTTCAGATTGGGTATCTTTCTTTCTGCTTTGTAAGAGGCAAAAATATTAATCTATTTGTATGAGTCTTCCAAAAATGAAGGTATTGATAGTATATCCTGTGGCTTATTGTGTCATTGAAACATAAAAATAAGATATTGCTTTGTGACTTTTGAAATCGAAAACCTTTTAAAAAGTGCTTCGTTTTATATTATGCTTACCAAAATTTTTAAAAATACATTTTTTTCAAAAATCAACTTAAACTCCATATTTTCTTGAAAACTTAAAATACCGTGTAATGAATTTGAGCTTTTATATTAATGAAAATACTTGTTTTATTTCACTTTGCCAAGATTTATAAGAACTGGTATTTATTACCATGAGGTTCAAAGTATATACCTTTATAACAAGTTGTATATCTTAGGTATTATAGGGTATTTACTTATCTCTCTCTTACTCTAGGCTATGAGATGTGATATATCTGCTCATTAAGATTACAATCTATTTGGAGAAAAAAATAGGCACGTAAGACAAGATAAGAATCATTACAAAGTTTTTGTACATCAAAATAGCAAAACTATCAACTGTATGCCTAAGTATTGAGGGTGTAATATTTATTGCTATTTTATAGGTTTGATGTCTGAAAATATGTACAATTGAAAATACGTTCAGAATATAAACTCATGTGATTTTATTGCCATTTTACTTGGAATAATTTTATCTTCTGCTTATTGAACATTTTCTCAGAAGAAATGATGGCCTGAATGAAGATGTCTAGTTCTACTTGATCATATAGATTCTGCTTTGGAAATTTTGAGAAAAATCAACTGAACACGTTGTGTTTCTTTCAAAAATTAGGTTGGCAGAAATAAGTGAAACAAAACACCTGAGCATCTCTCCATTATTTCTCTGCTAAAATGTGAAAGCACATGCGCTGCAATTCCTCATCTGTATCAGCTTCACGGATGCCATATTGAGTTGGGTTTCATCTGTCATACTGTGTCATGTCAAGTTGCATGGTGCCTTATAATGGATACTGACGTGGGGTAGCAAGCTGCCCTCACACCTATGAAAACACATTCAGAATGAAAGCAGATGGTAAATTGTTTGCTGCACTAACTATTGTGGTAGGTAAAATATTCCACCCCAATTGTGGAAAAGGATATCATATTGCTAAACCTTACAGTCTGAACTGCATACGTGTCCTGATATAAAAGATGTTATTTGATCTAATAGATGCTGTTTCTTGAGTCATGGGATAAAAGAGAAATCAGGCTAAAAAAATGTTTTCTTAATATTGCACTGAATATTAAACTAGAAATTATAATGCCACCATGCTCCACGCTATCATGATTAATTAAAAAAATTTTATTCAGAAACACTAACACTAGAGCTTTTGTGGTTATATGCAGGAACACTGAAGCTAAAATGATTTAATTGTCAATCCTTGTTTTGAAGAAAGTGATAGTAACCATTTTTTTTGCCACTGATCACCTCAGCTTCCTGAACTGTGGCAAAGTGTTGCCAATGCAGAGGTCAGCAAAAGTTTCTGGGCTGATAACCATTTTAATAGGACACAGAGTGAACAACTGCTTCTAAGTAAGGCCAAATGTAGCTAAACTCTTCCTGTATTACCTTAAATTTCAGGCCAGGTCAGTGAACACTGAAAATAAAACCTAATTATTCTCAGTTGAAAAATTCAATATCACCATTATGATCTGACCTATTTCAGAAGCTCTTGAAGTTTTTTTGCTACAATGAGTAGCAGGTCATCTAAACTATTTTGAAACATTCAGCTGCTGTGAGCTACATCATAGCTATGATTAGAAGCCTGATATTTTATATTATGAAGTAAATTAATTATGAGAACAGAGAATTTATAATTTGGTAAATCTGTGTAATTGTAGGTTTAAAGGTATTCTGTTATAATCAATATAATATTTCAAGAGAAATACAATTAAATAGATCCATTAACCTAATGAATTAAAATGAACACTTCACTAATTTCTTAGTTTATATAGACTTTTAAGATGTTATTTCATATAAATGTTTATTTCATACTAGGCCTCATGAGAATATGTGTTTATTTTGGTTTTAATTTAAAAAATCGTTATATGAAAAATTAGTTTTATTACATAGGTCGGTTGATCAGTTCAAAATTTAAACCATAAAAATAAATGAACTGATTCAGTACATTCAAAAACTCATTTTCCTGGATGCTTGACTGAAATATCTCAATATTATCTTTTTTTATAACAAAATAAATCCATATTCAAGCAGTTTTGTTTTTCTGTGTGGAAGTGTCCTGTAAAATGAGGGAAGAAGAAGGTGATATGTTAATGTCTTTTAGGAATACAGTAATTAAATTGAATATATATGTATATATATATACAACACACTTATCTCAGGCACTAGTCTGTCTAGTATGAGATCGCAGAGGTCCAGGTTGCATAATATTAGGTTATTTTCCTGGTTTGAACTTTAGCTGTAAAAGAACATTCATTCTCAGTATATCGTTTAGGTTATTTTATTTTATTTTTTAGTTTTTTGGCCACGCCTGTGCAGCATGTGGGATCTTAGTTCCCTGACCAGGGATCGAACCCCTGCCCCCTGCATTGGGAGTGCAGAGTCCTAACCACTGGATGGCCAGGGGATTCCCAGTTTAGGTTATTTTAATTGACTCTGTCCATGTGTATATTCTATAAATGCTTCATAAAAAGAGCAAGGAGTACTAAACTAACTACATAAACAGATGATTAGATAAATGATAGAGAGGTAAATAGATAGAGAGATAATCTTATATTCTTGCTACAGAACTGCCCAGTGCTATTCTCATCCTAGTTGTCATCTTTCAACCATGATTTCTGTCTTTATTGCTTCTTTAATAACAAACTCAGCCTTTTCTCAGTCTTCATCCTCTAGATCTCCCCTCGACATCTGAAACCCTTAACCAACTCCTTTCCCACTGAAATTCTCTTCTATCTCCTTGGGTGCCACCCAAATATCTCTCTTAATGAACAACCTAACTTCAGGATACCTGATTGATAATTACAACCACCTAATGGGTAGTGTTGGTTCAACTAATCATTCATTTATTCATTCAACAAACATTATTCTTTCCTAGCTACACTGGCTACTGGACTAGAAAACCAAATGCAATACAGTGTCTACCCTGTATTGAGGGAAACACCAGTGAAAACATTGAATTCAACTCTGTTATGAGAAAAATATATAGGGGATGTATTCAGAGCATGTAAAATTAATTTGTGATTTGATCTTGAGGGTGGGGATGTTTGGGAGAAAGAAAAAAATTAAAAACTTCAGAGTAAGAGTAAGTGACTGTTAGTGTGAATCCTGATAAATAAGGGTTCCGCCTACCTGAGGTGAGTACTTTTCTTGTAGAAGAAGCAACTTTGCAAAAGGAGATATGAAATAAACAACAAGGCAGAACATTTAGGTATGGCTAAAGGAAGTCATGAAGGTAGGCAGTTGATGCTCACAGAGAGATGAGAGTGCGGTCATATTTAGAGACTGTTAGCACATATGCTGGACTTTGAGAACAATGGAAAGATTAATAATGTTTTTTTTTCTGGGAAGTATGATGACCAGGTATTCATTTATAAAATGGTTATTCTTCAGAACAGCCGGTATGTCCTGTAGACACCCTATCTGTCCAAAGCATGATATTTACTTTCTAACTTTGTTTCTCCTAATTTCTTCCAGCATATTTCTCTCTGGCTGTCTCCACAATGGAAACCCCAGTTGTCTTGGAGTTTAGCCACTACTTCTCCCCCATCTACATTGCTTACCATAGTTAAGTCAGTTCTACCTCAAAACGTCTCTTTAATCTATGCCTTCCTCTCTAGCCCCAGTGAAATTTTCCTATCTCAGCCTCTCAAAATCCCTTACCCAGAAGATTGTACTATTTTTTTTTAACTTTACTCATGTCTTAATCCCTTCTAATTTATCACCTACCTTGTCACCAAGGTTGCTGTTTTAAATTAATTTTATCAGGACAGCTCCCTGTTGGCTCATTACTGGACAAAATCCAAACTCATCAGCATGGAGTCAAAATTTGTTTTCTATCTGACCCCAACATTGCGGTTCTTGAACCACAGTGTTGGCCTTGCTGCAAAACGTTCTGTGATACAAGCAGGTAGAAATGGGATTCGGCACTTTATTGGTGCCTGGTATATAAAAAAATTCTATGCAGGTCTATGGTATTTGCTATTATAATTACGGAAATCCACAGATGTTGAAACCCAGAGAGTAAATTAAATGGAGATTCAAACACAAAGCTAAGGTTAATGAACTGGAAAATAGATTCAGAACACATCTACAGGACTGAGGTTTCTGAAACACATAAAGACACAGGATGCATATACAAAAATTAGGAATCCCGGAAGAATGTAATGTATGGAGCAATGGATAGCACAAGAATATGGCAATAATGCAATTGTTTAGAATCCTTTGCCCACAAGCAATTTTGATAGCTGAGTCCTGAAACAGGCTAAATTCCACTTAAGCTACACTTTCACTATCTTATTGTCTTCCCCCTTTTCATGGGCAACCCATATTTAAGACTAAGTTTATTTAGTTGAGGTTGGTGAGAAACAGGCCACTCCCCGATAAACAGTGCAGTGATACTCCTTCAGCATATTATCCAAATTAGCAAGGAAAAGAGAAACCCTTAATTTACACACAAGGAAAAGTCAAACAGGTCATGTCCTCAAGATGTAATGACAATTTCACTTGTCTTAATTTTTATCTGTTGCCAGCTTATCCAATTTGAATTTCCACTCACCTGTGTCCAGTGAAGTCTTGCTTTACCAGCTCAAGCAAGAGCTGAGTGGCAGCTTTTCCCCAGCAGATGTAAGAGTCTTTAACAGAGAGCAAATACATTAAGTCTTAGACCTTCCAATTTGAGTCTTCTCAACCACAACTAAGCACTTGGCACCGGGTTGCTCTCTATCCTGCGTAAATATGGTTTGTTGTGGAACAAAATCTTATTTAGCTGTTTCCAAGTTCTGGTCAGCAAACCAGTCTTCTTCCATAATGAGGTTTTATTGGTCCATGTCAAAATGTAAGAAACAAGGTTAATGCAGTAAAATTTTCCTAAAGCCAAATTTTTTCATTACTAAGGATTTTTAATTGAGTTGAGATTATTTCTTTCCTAATTTTTGATATTGAAATACTGTTCCTTTCATGAAATGACTTGAGGAAACGTTCTACTTTGGGTGGTAAAATCTAGTTTTGTTTTGACTTTTTATACCCTTATTAGAAAAAAAAAATTGACAACCCAATTACAATTCTTCTATATATATTTTGAATTTTACTGATCTGTGAAATCCAAATATATACGAATTCCTCCAGTATACATTAATAATGACCCTGACCCTATCATTTTAGAGAAGCATTTTAACATTAGCCCTAGCCTGCAGAGGACAGTAATCTCTGAACTTGGGTATCTTTCTCACCATAGCATTCTTTCTGGCCTTGATGAATGGTACATTCTCTGTGTGGCTCTAGGAAACATAATCCTTGAGTGGGTCCTCTGGCATCACACAATATATCTATTCCATCATGTCCCCCTCTGTCAGCCTCTATCTACCTTCCACTACCATCTGTTACAACAACTCGATTTGTATATCTTACTAAGCATTGGCCCCCACTTCCACCAAGCTTCTAATTGCCACGCTACCAGTGTGTCAGGCTTACCCTTAGGGTCTTCGTCAAGCTGTAAAATCCTGTGTCCTAAGAAACTGCCACCAGGTCAATGAATTGTTACTTTTCCAGTCTTCAATTTCAGACCTCTTAAGCATACTCAAAATTTAACTCCAATGATTCTCCTGCAAGTACACACTCACTAGTTCTTGTAGCTCCTTTTCTTGTATAATTTTATTCCTCTTTTATCAGTCCCGGCATGTCCCTAGCCAGATTATACTTGCTGGGGTTAAATCGTGGTTATCAGCCTGTGGGCTCCTGGGTTGGGGTTCCGTTCCCTTGTACATTACCTTTCATCACAGGGGAAGGATTATCTTTGCTAAGGAGAGGTGGGCCACTTCTGTAAGCCGTGACAGCTCAGGGGGTCTGCAAAGACAAAATCCACTGGGGCATCCATCCAGATGGCCTACTCCATGTTTCCAGTTCTCAAATTTTTCTAAGCAGGGTCCAAAACTTAGTCCAAACACTGGCTGTGACTGAATATTTAAATATCTCTCGGAGATCTATGAATTTTACGTTCTAAGTCTGCTCTTCATCTTCCCGCCCCCCATCTCACTAAAGGAGATAAGGGTCTCTTAATGAATTTCCAAAGAGGACTTCTAGTTTTCAAGGTCAGCCTTTAAGTACTTGGTAATGGCACTCAGTTTCTCATTGTCTCTCTCTAGAGAGTCCTCATTCAGTCTTTTGGACGGAATGTTTGTGTCTATCCCCTTGCTCGAATTCACTTGTTGAAGCCCTAATATTTGAAGGTAGGGTCTATGAGATGATGGAGGTTAAATGAGGTCATAAGGATGACACCCTAATCCTGTAGGGCTGGTACCCTTCTAAGAAGAGGAAGGGATACCAGAGCTCTCTCTAACTCCGTCATGTGATGACACAGCAAGAAGGAGGTCATTTGCAAACCAGGAAGGAAGTTTTCATCAGGAACAATATCAGCTGGCACCTTGATCTTGGACTTCCCAGCTTCCAGAAATTTCTGTGTAAGTCACCCAGTCCATGGTGTTTTGTCGTGACAGCCTGAGCTGACTAAGATAGGAGGTTAACACACTTTTTCAATAACCAGTCAACTCCTTGGGTACATCGTTTCTTGCATAGATTTCAAATGCCTAAATCACCTGTTTCTCTCCACCAAAATGTTTCCCAGGTCACTATAAGTGAAATATTCACTAATAAGGCTGCCATCATATGCCAGCAACTGTCTCTTCCCGGACATCCCTCAACATGTGCTCCTCTTTGCTTACCAAGTGACCAGGTGACAGGTGTGCCACATCTTACCTCCTGTTTTATTACTCTTGATACCACCCATGTTTGTGTTCGCTGAGAACACACCAAAGAAGGGATTAGACATTCAAAGGAAGTATGAGTGACTCATTGTCATGGCCTTCATACAGGTTACGTGGCACTTTCCTAATACTACAGGAAGATCATGGAGGGTAGGAATTATGTCTAATATTGATCTTGGATTATCAAGGACACAGAGGTGCTCCAAATGAGTGAATAAAATTGTATGCTGGATTGAATTGCTATACATTGAAAATGCCCTCATTTGTTTGGACACTCCAAGGACTATTTCAGAGGTCAATAGCACTAAGGAGTATAAAGAGGGCTACAGATATTGATCAAGAAACTCCTGTTATCTTCCTAAGTAACAAGGTCTAAAATCAATGTCATGTTACCTCTACTACTTTTCCCAGATCAAATACTCTATAGCTCTCCTATATTTTCTTAAACTCACCAAACATCATTATAAGGTAATGCTTTGTGATCTCGTTTTCCTTATAATATTTTGTCTCCACTTCCCCCATTTTGTTTGCTGAATGAAAATAAACTGGTGTCATTCTGTGCAACTAATGATGGCCTTGGGGGAAGGGTGGGCAGATTAGAGAAGTGGGTGTCATCCAAACCCTAAATATTTAGCTGAATTGGATATTTCATAAAGGTAATTGGCCACTTAGAGAAATAGAAGAGATATCAGGATCAATATCTGACACCTTGAAGCAGGGAGTCACCAGAGAGTATAATAAATTATATCTTTTAAAACTAAAAATTTTAAATGATTAAAATTTATTTAGAGAAAATGGGAAGAAACTCACTTTGTATTGATACATATTACTTCTAATTTATTTTTTTAATCATTATATTATTTTCTATCACTACTTATATATGAATTATTACATTATATACTATATTTTAATTCCAAATAAAACCAGATTTCTTTACACTAACAAAAATAGACAATGATAAAAAAAAATTGGTAAGCCTTTCTCCATTTTACCTAATCGTAATTCTCTTCAGTTTGTTTTTCTTTGTCTTTTTTTTCCTACAATGGACAAATTATTATGAGATCTTTGAAGGATTTAAAGTTTAAATTAAATATAACTTATTCGGGGAAATAGCATTAGGCTCTGCATTCCTCTGTTACAGAATTTTCAACCACTGAGATTGCATTATGTAAATGGAAAAGTATTCCATAAATATAGATGTGTATACATGAGAGTGCTTATTTGGGACTGATTTATATTACACCGATGTATTTGGTATAATGTTTCAGGCCTCCTTACAAATTGACTGCCTGCTCTTACATCTCTTGATGTGTTGCTCTATAATCTTGGTTGTGGAGAAAGAGGGAGAAGAAGCTTTCATTGGGAATAGGAGAGGGTATTATAAAATGTTGTAAAGGAATAGAGGTTTGTGTCTTCTATTTCTTATAAAATATAAAATGCCACTTTTTGAAACTAAGACAAGGAAAAAAAGAAAAGAAAACCTCCATGACCTAGCTTCCAGGATGTGGCAGGCAGAGTGAGATTAATAAAATATTTTTTAGGTACTTTTAGCAAGCCACAAAACAAGAGAGGGTAGCCGTTATTGAAAATTAGACTTTGGAAAAGTCCCACAAGAATTGACACGCCAGAAGTCTAGAGACAGAAAATTAGCTTGCTGAATTTTCAAAGTCCAGAATAAATACTAATAGTTTGGTTTAATTGAATAAAGAAGTTCAAAGGAGAGAACATTTTACATTGGATTTCATATGGACAAGTTACAATGGTCTCGGTGTATAAGGAAGGAGTACTAGGAGATAGAATTATTCTGTTATATATAAGGCTTTAATGTCATGAAATCCGATAATGAATGCATTTCAGATGACTTTCATTGATTTATTTTTTAATCTCCTACTTTTGTTCATTTGCTCAACGGAAATTTTAGTCTTATGCTCCTCTTTTCACAGCCGAAATTTAACCCCATCTTTGTCACTTATGTGACTGAAACAATAGAGGTCATCAGATATGACATCCTCCAACTTACTGCAGTTTCAAAAGTTCCCAGGATCCGTATCCACCTTTGCTACTTCCTGCCGGTCTCAGAGTAAGAGATGCTCCTCTTTCTGTCCATAGAAAAACCCTTAACCTCTGCTCTTGATCTGATGCCCTCTCCCCTTCTCTCATTAACTAAAGAGGGAAAGAAGGAAGGAAAAAAGGAAGGAAGGAAGGAAGGAAGGGAGGGAGGAAGGAAGGGAGGAAGGAAGGAAAGAAAAAAAGCCATTCTTCTTTGGATATTTTCCCAGAGAAAATGTGCTTCCTGCCTTTCATTCTCAGTTCACCTTCTTAACGGCTGATGCTAGAATGGCCCTCTCTACTCTATCATTCCTTATTTCATCCACAGTCAACTAAAATCTTGCTCACAGCAAAGGTCACCAGTGATTGCCCACTAATGCTTGCCCAAATTAAAAAATAAATCCAACCAATATTTTTAAGCATTATTTTTCTGGATTCCATGAAACATTTTAACAATATTGACTGTGCACGAACACATAGGATCTTATTGTCAAATCAGACTAATAGAATCAGATATTTTCCTGATAATTTTTAGCATTACCAGTAATATCAATGCTTAGTTGAAGTAGAGAGGAGTCTGGGATTTCAAGGGCAACTCCTCGGGGTCCTGTCTTCCTGCATCAGTCATGCACCTCTGGTTCAGAGTAATAGATGAGGTCTCTAATGAGGTCCGTGGTCCCCTAACAGAGTGGGATTATTTAAATTATAAATATCTCCATTTTATAACCAGGTAAGTGTTGTACAGGTTATGTCACATTCTCTAGGCTGCTATTCCTCCTAGATACTGGATCCAATTGCCTATAGGTTATCTTAGCCATCAACATCCTGCTAAGGGTATTTCAGAGATGAGGTCTTCCTCAGGGCAGATATCAGAGGACCAGGTGACAAAGAAAGTAGACCAGGCCACGTGCCCATCTGCATCCTTTTCTTTCTTCCGAGTTGAATCTCTGATGAAAGGAATGACTAGGTTACAAGCCAACTTTAACGTTTCCCTCCCATCCATTCACTTTCCTTTGTCTCTTCCTTTGCTTCCATAGTATCATTCTCTCAGAGTTCTCCTTCTAACCTCTGGATACATCTCCAGTCTCCTTTATTGAAACTTTTCCTTTACCTCTCCTCAAATGTCAATCCATAGCATCTGTTCATTCTTTTCTGTGCTTTTCTCTTCTCACTCAACATTCTCTTCATATATGACTTTCACTTTTTCTTATGTTTTTAATTATTACCCTATATTGTGACTCAAAATACATTTTTAAAAACTAGATCCCACATGTATGCTACAACTAAAAGTTCGCATGCCACAACTAAGGAACCTGCGAGTTGCAACTAAGACCTGGCACAATCAAATAAATAAATAAAATAAATATTAAAAAATAAATAAGTAAAAAATAAAAACAGAGAGTCATGAGCAGGAAGATGTCAAGGCATCAAAAGTCTGGGCTCTTGAACTTCTTACAGGTCTGCGTATTTTGAAAGTTTGGAGTAAGCTACAGGGAGTTATGAGGTGGAAATGTTACCAAGGTACCTCGTGACCAGGGAGAAAAATGGGCAAGATCAGTCTAGGTGACCACTCTATAATTAATATAGTAGTTAGGTTTCAAACTAAGAATCCCTTAGCTCTTCAAACAAAAGAAACTCAAAATCCAATGAATTAAACAAGATGGAAGTTTACTACTCTCTCAGGTTTATTCCCAAACTGTTCAGGAGGGCGGGATTTCTCTGCCATTCTCAATATAATGGCTTTCACCTCTGGGTCCATGTTAGCAACTCCAGTTTTGCCATTTTCTAGTTAACAGGAATAAGAAAACAAATGAAGGGCAGGCAACTTTCTTTTTAAGAATATAAACAAAGAGTGCACAAATTACCTTTACTCACATGACATCTCAACAAATTTAATCACTTATTTTTAACGAAAGGAAATGATCAACCTGGAAATACAAACTCATTTGCTCAGACACAATTACAGACCCAGGTGTATGGGCCACTCAAACAACACGTGTGTCCTTGACAAGCTTGCCTTTCATATCTCACCCTGAGGAAACCTACCCAGAGAACACAGCCTGAACACACTACACCCCCAAACCCATCAGCAGACTTGGTTCCAGGCTTACTCTTTATTGGCACGGGGTTGGTTCTGTTCATGATCACCAATTAGATCACTGCATAACAATAATGCCTAACACACTGACCATCCCATATGCATTTCTTGAAATTTATCTGGGCATAACCCATATATGACATGTACATGCATCTAGACATCTTGTATAAACCATGATTGTTGTTTTAGAGATGTTGAAATTGACAGGTAATCATGTATTTGAGACAATTTACAAGAATTGTATAAACTTCTGACCACTTGTTTACATAATACATTTCCATCCATCTTGTACAAATTGCTGCGTAAAAAATTAACAAAACTTAGTAGCTTAAAGCAACAAACATTTATCGTCTCGTTTCTGTGGGAGAGCAGTTGGGCATATGCTCAGGGTCTCACAGGCTATAATCAAAATGTAGGTTAGGCGGCATTTGTGTTTGGGAGCCTGTCTGGTGAAGAATCAGCTTTAAAGCTCATTCGGGTTGTTGGCAGAATTTATTTCCTGAGGATATATGACTACAGTCCCCCCCCCCTTTTTTTTGCTAGCTGTTGGTTAACAACTGAACTCTGCTCATAGAAGCTGCCCATATGCCCTTTCAAAACATGGTGGCTTCTCCAAGTCCAGCAGGAGAGTCTCTCTTTCTCAAGACTGCTAAGAGAAAGTGTTATATATAATATAATCTGTGAGTAATTATTCCATCACCTTTGCCATGTAAGATAATGAAGAAAGTAACTACTCCATTACCTTTCCATACTCTATTGGCTAGGATCAAGGTTCTACCCGCACTCAAGGGGAGCAGTTTATACAAGAGTGTGGGATGCAGGTCATCTTAGAATTCTGCCTAGTGTAAATCTTAAAATTTTACTTCATAAGACTTAGTATAATGATAAAGTACATAAAACTGATTGTAATAATATTATGAGCTTGTGGGCATATGACAAAACCAGTCTTCCAAGGCAATCTGGTTATACATTATGATACCTGTACTGAATCATATGTATGTACATATATGTATACGTCTGGCATACATATGTGTGTATACTTATATACACTCTTCTTGTCCCTAAACTATATGGTTTTAATTGTTTTAGTATGCTTCATTATTCACATATGTTACTTAGAATATCTAGATATGGCATAAAATAAATGTAAATGATTAATCATTTTTATAAGTGGAAATTAATATCAATCCAAGAACAACTGGGAACCAAATACTCCTATCTCCTTTTGCATATTTTTCTTTCATTTCTCAGGACTTCAAGAAATTCCTTGGTCTACTGATATAAAAGTTCTATGCAAAAAGCAATAAATAAATACATGAGTGAAACTTGAAGCAGAAATAAGCATACAGTGTCCAAAGAGAAAACTTAGAAACAAAGCAAAATAATACAATGAATTCTCCTGAAGGGATATTTCATCTCTGCCTGCCTTTGTCATGTTCAGATGGTACCTGGACCAGTGTGAGCGCAGCATCCTATAATATCAGTGAGAGGATCTGTCTGTGCCTGGTGCACAACAGGGTGGAGGTGATGTCAGCCCTGGGCTGGGAACTGGCTACCTGATCCTTACCCTTTGTGGCTAGTCTATAGGTAGACATTATGCTCTGACTCTTGGTTATATTCTAGACTCACTCAAAGACATATGGACGGACAAAGACAGAGGTGTGTCATGGGCTAAACTATTTCAAGGAAGTGCTGGGATTCTGATTTGTTCATAATCTCTCTTGTGGCAGAAATGGCAGATATTTTAAAAAATACACTTAGGGAATATAGCCAATATTTTGTAATAATTCCAATGGAGTGTAGCCTTTAAAATTGGATAAAAAATTTAAAGAATACGCTTACAGATTTTCTCTTGAGGCTTGAGAAGAAAGGGTGTGTGTGTCTGTGCGTCCTTCGCTTTCTATTTTTTAATAGAAACTTCATGATACTAAGCATACAAAATTTCTGGATAGAGAAAGATATCATAGGAATTTTGCAAAGTAGTACTGGTTTCTGGCTCCTTTCCTTCTTGTCATCAGATGGAATGTTATAGCCTTGTACTACAAAGCTTCGGGAAAAAATAGTGATGGTTTATCAAAGTCATCTCTTCCCAGGAGAAGAAAACATTACACATGACTGATGCTATCTGGCCTCAAAGAACACTTTATTAGTCCTTACCTCCTTTTGCAATTGACTTTTTAATGAACCAATCCACATAAGTTTGTGTTCATTTTCCCTTGATTTCCTTAACTTTTAAGAATTTATTTTAAAATATATATTGATTGTATAGGTATGTCATAGGGAAAGGGAAAGGAATAATGAAACCAATGAGAGAGGAAGAGCAGTAAAAGGAGGAGACAAGACAGGAAGGAGGGCAGAGAAGGAAAGAAGGGAGAAAGAAGAGTGAACAGTAAGAGAGGAATTCTTAGGAAGAGACAAATTAGAGGGAGAGACATTGTTTGACTTTTCAGATTAACCCAGGACTTGAATTTAGGTTGGAATGTTTATGCACGTGCATACAAATGAATTTTAGTCGTTGACACTTCTGACATTTGTCCTTTAATACATCATCATTTGCAATATTCTCTGAGGGCAGTTGAGTTTCTCTTCTAGTCTCATCATCTTTTTCAAAATTACTCTTAAATGCAGTCTGTCCTCACTGACTCAATTTCTGGTCTATCGTCTATGCTTTGAAACTTGACTTCTGCCCACAGCACGCTACTAAAACTGCCTTTTCTAATTTGGCCCCCTACTTGTTGGGTGCAATGGCTTTTTCAGTTTCTTTTTCTTTCTTTTTTTCTTCAGTCTATCCTTTGTTAAAGATCTCTGGGTATGAGGGAGATGCAAGAGGGAGGAGATATGGGGATATATGTCATCTATTTTGTAAACTGGATTGTAAAGCTCTGTTCCTTGGGTTTCCTCAGAAGCGTTCTGGTCATATTTAGGACTTTGTCACTGTTTCTTTCAGACTAGTTCCTGAGTGACTCCCTTTAGCTCCTTCAGGAATTCACAAGGTGGTGTCCTAATTTTCCGCTCTTCCCTCCTGACCCATCATCTCTCAATCATCCCATCTGTTTATACCTTTCAAACAACCACTTTTATGCTGGAGACTGGCAAGTCTCTGTTTCCAAGCTCAAGCAGCTCATTTGAGCTTCTGAATCATGTACTTGACCACCTGTTGAATACAGCCCTTGATGTTCCACGAACATCTCAAGTTCCATATGTCAAAACCCAAACCCATCCTTTTCTTGTATAAATCTGTTCATCTTTTTTTCTCTGTCTCATACCTCCATTCAAGCATTTGTCACCTTACGCTCTACCTCCAGGCAATTTCTAAATTTTGTGTTACTTCCTAAGGTTTAACAAATTGGCCCTTATTCTCTATCCTCGTTAATGACAGCTGTAGCACCCACATTCTCTTATCATCTTATTTCTGTGCTACTGTTATAAAGTACTGAACAGCCATCCTGCATCCACTGACAAGTCTCTTGAGTCGACCATTTGCACATATACTCAAGATTTATGTAAAATATAAAACTCACCCCATTAACTACTTGTAGAACGCTTTCACAGCTTCTTACGACCAGGAGAACATAGTCTAAGCTTCATAAAATGGCATCTGGTATCTGGGACTATCTCCCTTTCCAGAATTATTTCTCGGCACTTTTTTCCTTCAGAATTTAAGCTGTAATGATCCCAATCTGTTTACATTTCCCTTTATCACAAAATGTGTTTTCCACGTGCAGACCTTCTTCTTGGGAATTCCCCTTCTCTGGAATCCCAATTTTTCCTTTTAACGTCAATTCCTAGAGTTTTCCCTGAGTGCTGGAGACTGGGGTGAATGTCCCTCCTCTGTGCTACCATCAACCCATTCTTGCTATTAAAAGATTGTATTATAGTTGTGTACCTGTGCCAGCCACAGACTGAAAGCTTGGATATGTGAAGAGCAGGAAAGTATTGCTCCTCCCGTTACCACAGGAAAAATGGGGTGCAATCTGTAAGGAATCAACAAGTTGCAATTAAGTAATTCTTAATTAAGTCATCAACTTTCCTTAAAACCAACAAAGAATTGAGATCTCAGGGCAATCAAATATCCCTAAATCTTAAGAGTCACATTCCTGCAGGGAGAAGCAAGACCTGAGCATTTGCTTATCTGGGAGAGACACCCCTGAACACCATAAAAGCTGGTAAGATTCAGCTAGAAACTTTCAATGCACTGTAGAAGGCCAACTATGGGCTAGAGAGAGAGGAGGAAGCCCTTGAGGGCTGCAGAACTAGGGAGACTGGCACCCTATTGTAGATTTTACACCAGATGCTCAAAGGGAAGATCAGGGAGAATTCTGAAAACTCACGCTTTGTAGTGACTGGGGTTGGGGAACAGCTGCCTCTGCCTAAATCTGCCCAGACGTATTTTCCCTATCTGCCCTATGGGAAAAAAAAGATTTAAATAAAATAAAAGAATGAGAAATATTGCAGCCTAAGGGCATAAACGGATTGTCACATCACTCAAGTTGATTCTGTTAAAAAATGGAGAAGGAAAACGTTGAGGAGGCATTCCAGATATTTGTATGTAAGAAAAAACATGGTCTCGAAAAAGCAAAGGAATTGGAATCTAAAAACTGCAATTTACTTATATTTAGTTGTATAATTTTTCAAGTTATTGCATCATAAAATGGAACGCACATTGATTATGAACCTATGTTAAATGGGTAAGTGTTTGAACATATTGCATTATTTTGAATATTGAGATCATAAAAGAAGAACTTGTTTTCTCCTGGGAACTACCTCTTCCAGAAGTGACTGAGACCAAGACAGTAGGTCAAAATCAGTGTGTCTTTACTTCCTTTCACTCTTCATTTAGCATAAGAAAGCATTTTGCTGAATATAGTGGGAAGTTGCTACATGGTGTCCAAGGAAGTGAACATCTAGGCAATTGCTCCAACATTGGCAGTCTTACCTCAAATATATTCTGATTTTCACGATCTAAATGAGAGTCCATAGCTGACAACAACTAAAATTAGGAGAGCAGAAAGGAGTAACGAACTATACATCTCTATTAGGATGGTCAAGTAGCAGGGTGGCTTTGGAACTAGTTACTTCTGGTCTCCAAATGTGACTCTGCTTTGATTAATCCTGTGACTCTTTCAAAAGTAATTAATTTCCTTGAAATTTAGTCTCCTCAATTGTAAGAAGGGAAATCATACCTACACGGAGAGTTGCTGTGAGGTTTAGTGTCTTGATGTATGCCAGTCTTCTGTTTAACGTTAAGTATTCCATAAGGAAACCTGCTACTGCTACTACTACTGGTACTACTACTACTATATTTTTAAATAAATACCATTGACTTTATGTTTTTATGCTTTATTTGATTGAATTGATTTTTATATTGGATGTCTATAAATATATAATAAGGGTTTGATGTAAGTGCTACTGTTTTATTTTAATTTTCTGTGATCTTTAAATTAGAAGAGGAAATACATTTGTTTTGACTAGGAGAGCCTCGTCCTAGGTGAAATAGTTCACAGTTTATCAAATGCTAATGCTAAAAACCCATTAAGAGTTTTTTCAAAGAATAACTGTCTAGACTTGAAAACTACAGATGCAAGAGTTGATGCGCTTATAATGGGCTCTCAGTATATGACATTTCATCAGGCATTCAATGAGCTAAATTTAGAGCAGCAGCTAGTGTAATGGTACTATGGAGTCAAATAAAATCTGTGCTATGATGGCAACCTGCAACATTCAAAGACGTTTGCAATGTTAATGCATTTGATTTATTAATCTTTACCACTCAGCATCTTATTAGGTTTTAAATGGTCAAAATTTAGCATCACATTTCTGGAGAGAAAATGAATCCCTGTCATATACTAAATTTAAGATAAAAGGCTTATACTTGGTGACTAGAACTGACCCAGTTTGCATTCGTTATGGATAAAGAAAATGCAGTATAGAGACCATTTTCTCTGTCATTGAATTCACTTGAGATGGAGACATTTTTAGATGTGTTTGTGTCTGTAAAATTCAGCACCACATAAATATGGTCTGGTAAGAACTAGGTAATCATGGGATAGAAAGACTGTACATTCCAAAGTCTCACCTTACACACACACACACACACACACACACACACACAAACACACACACACCCCTCAAGTAATTACAGAGGGTTGTGCAAAGAATAACAGGAGGTATCTGGGTAAAATTAGCATGCAACTGAGAATCTCACATTCTGAATTTTCCTCCTGAACTTATAGGACTTGCCTTTCACCCCTTCCCTATCCTCCCATTCCACAATTTGTATAATAGGCACCAGAACAAAAAATCACAATGTCTCCGAGGAAACTCCCTTAGTTCTGAGAAACAAGACTTGCAAATGAAAAGATCTGTATTATAATCAATTTGATATTTGACATCATCTGTCTGTGCTGTAGTTTATGTATACATAAAACTAATTACTGTATTTAAGAGCTCAGACTTTGTCCTCAGAGGACCTTTAGGTAAACCACTGTCAGAACCAATATTTTTAACCTAGATGTTGAATAAATGAGTAAAAAGGAAACTTCTTATTTAAGAAAATTGTTAATCTACAGTCTTTTTATCCCTTCTCGACTGTAGATAAAGCTGGTTTAATTGGACATGTGAAGAAGTAAACATTAATGTCTTTTAAATTTCAAACTTTTTCATTATTACTATATTTGTTAGAGTCATCTGTGATTGGTGATCTTTGACGTTACTATTGTAGTTGTTTTGGTGGGAGGGACATGCCAACCGAGTCCATCTAAGACAGCGAACTTAGTAAATGTGTGTGTTCTGATTGCTCCACCAACCTGCCTTTCCCCATTTCCATCTCTCTTCTTGGGCCTCCCTATTTCCTGAAACACAGCAATATTGAAATTAAGCCAATTAATAACCCTAAAATGACCTCCAAGTGCTCAAGTGAAAGGAGGAGCCACCTGACGTGCAAACTTTATCGTTGTCTTCTTTTAAGAAATTGCTACAGTCACCCCAACGTTCAGCAGCCACAACCCTGACTAGTCAGCAGCCATCAGCAAAGAGGCAACACCCTCCACCCACTAAAGGTTACATGCACTGAAGGCTCAGATGATGATAAGCAGTAAAGTATTTTAAAATTAAGGTATATACATTTTTGTAGACATAATGCGATCGCACACGTACTAGTCTACAGTATAATGTAAACAGAACTTTTTTATGCCCTGGGAAAACAAAAAAGACATGTGACTCATTTTATTGTGACATTTGCTTTATTGTCATGGTCTGGAACCAGACTCAAAATATCTTCAAAATATGCCTGCCAATCCTGCTCTTCTGCAAGATTTGATCCACCTATTTCACCTCGTGTACCATTACCAGCTAGGCTTCGGAGGCAAGAATGGTTATTATTGGCAATACAGCCACAACAAAATTATTGGACTAATAAAACATGATAGTATTTTTAGGTATTAATCCTGTAAACCAAAAATATAAATAAACTACATGGACTATTTGAACCTAGGGATGTTTTTTTCTAAGCATGGACTTTTTGACAGGACCAAATATCAAGGACATTTGGACATGGATCAAATGTCTCCAAGGATGTTTGAACAGGACCAAATTCAATCATTATATGGTTATATAGTACTTCCATATATCCTATCTCATTGAATTCTAGATATTTTACTTAGCTTTGTTTGCCTAAAGGTCACAACACATGAAGTTACTGTTGTTCCCTTTGCGTCAGAGTTTTATTAATGATGTATTTACATGTAGTAGATCTTGTATTTTCCAAGACAATGAATGAGTCAATAATCCCAACACAAATCACAAAACACAATAGAAACATATTCATCTTCTGTTGAATGTCCTGTGTTAACTCTTTCATTTTTGCCTATTAGTAAATGCTTTTTTAATATCAGTACTGAAACCTTTCATATTATCTGTATGTCAGTTGACCTCAGTCAGTAGTCTCCTTTTAGGCTCAAATTGTCTCAAATTTGGCCTGTGGCAGGTTCTCGTAGATTGGCTCTTTTGTCAGTTTAATATGTACCATTAATCTTTGAAAGCTGACAAGTTTTCTGACTAAAGATGTTTCACATTTAGTTTGCATATTCCTCCCCAAGACATGAAACTAGCTATTTCTCCAAGGAACTCTTCTTCCTTTTGGTGAAAAATTATATTAGAGACCAGAATTTTGTTGCAAGAATAACATTGGGTAAGTGGCATTTCTTCTGTGCATTTCAGTGGATGAGGGTAGGCTATATATTTACTCTTGAATTATAAATCTTAAGTCTATATTAATGATTTTAATCCAGATTTAACATGACAGTGATCCCACTTAAATTCTTGATTCAATCATTACATTTTTTTACTATTATATAAAATGTCTAGATTCCTCAAAATAAATATGTTGCATCATAACGTACTGACATATTATCAACACACAATACAATTATTGAGTAAAGCCAACTTATTTTAGACTACATCCATCTAAGGGTATGCTATAGAGTTAAATGGCTAAATTTAGATTATAAAATAGTATGATTCTCATATAGTAAGCCAGATGATATAGATATAATGATGGGTAGATAGAAAAAAGACAGATAGATAGATAGATAAGAGATAGACAGATGATAGATGATTGATCGATAGATTAGATAGATGATAGATACGTAGACAGATAGATAAATGATAGATAGGCAGAGAGAAGTAGAGGAATATATAGAAAATATGCCCAAATACACACTGTAGTGGGATTATGATCACAATTAAATCTTTTTGCTAATCTGCATTCTTATTTACTTTTTAGAGCTAACATATATTGCCTTTCACACATGTAGGGATAGAATTTCTGGTGATGTCTCCATTTTGAAAATACTAAATTATTAACCATACTAAACAATCTTTGAGCAATATTGTCTTCCTTAACTACTTAAAATATCTATTTTAATCCTATTCCTCTTTTTAATTTAAAAAATCTTGGAAAAATACTTAAATTATTCAAAACACTCTCCGTGCTAATTTTCTACACTTTAGTGACTTAGGCAAATAAGCATCTGAAATTTAACAGCATAAGACTTCATAAGAGAAACCAAAATTTAAGGCCCAAAGAAAAATAACAAACCATTGATCACAGGTTATTTTTTAAATCCTATTTCTTGTTTGAAAATACAAAGCTCCTTTTTCTTCCCCACGTTCCATCATGCAGTGATTGCTTCTAATGGGCCTTTGTAAACTTCCTGCTGAGCGTTTTAGAAAAGATTAGATGACAAATTCACCGAAGCTGAATTGAAAAAGATATGTACGCCACATCCAAGATTTTAAACTATTTGTTTTCTTTTTCGACTCACATCGTTTTTGATTGTTGCTTTTAGATGGGATTAAAATTATAGCAGTTGAAAGTCAGTGCTACTGAAATAAATATAAAATATTATCCACTATATGAATCTAAGAAGTTGCCTCAATTTCCATAGTAATTTTACAAAGTTCAAATATGAAACACAAAATAATATATTAGAAAGAGGAAAAATAAGTTCTAATTCTTGAAAATAATTTGCATGCATCTATAATTTAAATGATCAAAACTGCATACACACTAAAAGGAAGCTATAAACAATATAGAATTAGTGAAAGAAGGGCAAATCTAATTTTATGGCATTATAAGTAAAATATTAGGATTGCTTTGGCCAGAAGGATGACCATCGGCTTGCAGAAAGAGTTTAAAAGAATTCTTTTTCTTTTTATATGTGATATTTTCGTATACATGTTAAGACTGAATTTGAACGGTGTTAGAAATGGCTAATGCCATTGAAATACCACATCTGACAGCTTCATGTGTACTATTATGAGCCTTCCTAGGTAGAAAGATAGAATAGTATCGAAAGAATATAAGGAGAATTTTCACACCATATGTTATTTCTATAAGCTAAATAACAATAACTTTGATTATAGACTAAATCGTTTGTTTATCCAGGGGAATGTTCCAAAGTCACTGCGATCTCAGTGTAGATTGAGAATACATTAATATTTTAGAGAAACAGAATATTTATGTTCTGTTTCATATATATATATGAAAATAAATATATTTTATATATATTTAATATATAAAGCATATATTACATAAATATATATGATTTATGTCAGCTCACATATGATGAGAAATAAAGGAGAAAACTTTATTCACAGATGACACAGTATTGTAACAACAGCCAGCAAGCAACAGAGGGTTTCTCTAAACCAACTTGGAGTGTGCTCCTTATTGGAGCATGGGAAGAAAATATTACACATTCTATTTATATACTTACATAATGATGAGAGAATTAATATTCACCAATAGATATTTGAATTGGTAGCAATCTATTTGTAAGTGTGTAACTAAATATACAACTATTGTTCAAATTCTTTTTTACTGATAGTGCAGGGACCACGTAAATTCTGTTTATGTGCTGCTGTGGTGACAGGACCAAGTTGTTTTAAGACTACTTCTCTAAGCAATGGGAAGCGGCATATGTTAATATTTCAGTGAGTATCCTGTCTTCAATTTCTTTTCAATAACATTTCTTAAGCTTTACTGCACTGTAGTACATCCCCTGCTGCCACATCTACTAGCAGAATCTTCTTGCAGGAATGTTGCAGAACAAACACTAAGAAAAAAAAAGCCCTTCTTCTGCACTCAAAAGATCTACAAAATTTGTGTGTCAACAGAAACAGATAAACAAACAAAGCAACCCACAACAACAAAACAAAGGACAGTAACAATTAAGTAATTTCAATTAAATAATAAAATATTTTGCAAAGAACCCAATATGGTGGTGCTTGGTACATAGCATATACAATCAATTCCCTTCCTTTTCCTGAAATTTAACATTTAAAATGCATGGTAATAGAGCACAGTGGTCAGTTTGTGTAAACTGATGAGATACAAAGAAGGTTGCTGGCAGGGGACAGAAAAGATCAATGAGGAACGTTGTGATGGAAGAAATGACTCTGCAAACACTCAGAAGTATTTCTCCAGCCACACCCAGCAGAAAATTTTACCAGTGCTTATAACATTATAAACCTTGTGATACATGCTTATAGAGTAGTATGTGTTATATATAAGTAATATGTAGCATATATCGCATGTTAAAATTGGTATTGGCTTGGTGGTACATTAGCTGAGACAACTCCCCTGAAGGCTGGAGGGTCCATTTCCAAGATGGTCCATTTCTCACATGGCTGTAGAGTTTTGGCTGGCTGTTAGCCAGGAGAACAGCTAAAGATGAGAGCTAAGAATTCAGTTCCTCTCCCCATGGGTTTCTCCATGTGTCTTAAACTTCACAATGAATATAAGAGACAGAGAGAAAAGTTCTATCCCATTTTATGGTCTAACATCAATCACATAGCATCATTTCTTTCTTACTCTATTAGTTGTAGCAATCACAAAGACTCACCAAGTTCAAGAAGAGGAGACATAGATTCCACCACTTGACGGAGGAGTGACAAGGTTCTGGAAGTAGAGGAGGGATGACAGAAAATGCTGAGAACATTTAAAAATATATACTCTTTCACAACTCATTCGGGTTTGGAGGGTTTGGTTTTGTTGTGTTGTGTTTTGTTTTTAGTTTTTTTTCATATGTGCCACTAGGTGAGTATTTGCTTTCTGAACATGTGACAAAGACTAAGTCAGCTTTTTGAACAGACAGGTGGTAAAATAAATTGACCCAATTATTTCAAGGAAGTCAAGAGTACACATAACTTAAAAGTGTTACCTAATTAATTGGTGATTTTCAGGTTTGTGGCTTTAATAAGATAAGAGTGAAATAGGAGACAAAGATTAGATCCTACCATTTTTAGTTATAAATACAATATTGGAAACATCTCTTTATAATTTCATTAAAAAAACTCAATAATGTGGCATTAAAATAGTGCATGGGAAGATTACTCCACACATCATATTTTATTTTAAAATTATGACTGAACTGTAAAAACTCAACAAACTACTTGAAGAGTGAAAACTGCAGTGACTCAAACTCACTGGATTTTGTTGTTGATTCATCATTAGCTTATTGAAATCTTCCTCCTTATTCCTTATTTACTCTTGGGTGTGATGATCAAGTTTGGTACCACAGTGACCCAAATAAAGGTCTTGGGAATATGTTTTTCCCTCTAAAGTCTTACCATCAATGTATGAAGGAGCAGTGCTTACATAAACATTATGAACTAATTAGTACGACTTTTGGATCCCACCTTTTATAACTATAGAACTCAGTGGCAATGACTCTTGGTGGTTCCACATAATCTTCTCTGAGAGTTGCTGGGGATACTTCCATGTGTTTCCAGTAATTTCCACACAGTTTCATCTGCTCTGGCTTCTTCATTGAGGTACCTTCCTCTGCCTCTCCTGGGAACATATATGAGCCCTCAGAGTATAGAAGTTCATGAAGCACAGTGGCAATGTTTCTGAGATGGAGAAAAGATGCATTGACCCCCAACCTGAATTTAGATTTCACCTGTTCCTGTAATCCTGACCTAACATCTTCTGAAAAGGTTTTGCAGTTGTTGTTTAATTGCAGCCATTAGAATGACTTCTTTAGCTTCTGATTCTAATGCCACTGTGGTTAATTTTATGTGTCAACATAATTGGCCATGAAGTGCACAGATTAAACATTATTTCTGGGTGTGCTTGTGAGGGATTTTTCTAGATTAGATTAGCATCTGCATCTGTGGACTCAGTAGATTGCCCTCCCCGATGTGGGTGGGTATCATCTAATCTGTTGAGAATATGAATGGAACAAAAGTTAGAGGAAGGATGATTTAATCCCTTTTTGCTTCCTGCCTACCTGTTTTAATTGGGACATCTTGTCTCATCTTCTCTGGTTCCTGGACTTGGATGTAAACCATTGGCTTGCCTGGCCCTTAGGGCTTTGGACTCAGACTGAATCACAACACTGGCTTCCCTGGGTCTTCATCTTGCAGACAGCAGTTCAGGGAACTTCTCAGTCTCCAAACTTGCAAGAGCCAATTCTCTGGAGAACCTTAATACATCCACTCTCACTACACAGCTCTCTCAAAAGGAATCTGCCATGTGGGCAGTCAAAAGCCATTTCCTCACTTTCTTCTTCTCTCTCTGCCTCTCTCTGTCTCTGCTTGGTTATCTCTCTGTTCTCCCACCCACTCTCATCTCCATCTGTTTCTACCCCTACATCCAACAAACACTCCTAAAAGCCCTTGAGAAAATCATAAAAACATATGCCAGAGAGATGAACAGCCTACCAGTTTCACAAACATTCAAACGGAATCTTGGTTTGAGCTCAACTGGGATGCCCTCCCACATTGACAGAAAGTAGAGGGGAGCCGAAAATTAAAGAATCATTCTTTTGAATCAGAGATGCTTCTTTAGGGCTGTTTGAATCTATCAAATGACAAATTAGGAACATGTAATGACAAGTGATCTTTAAAATATCAGAGGAGCGTACATCATTTAAAAAGTCAGAATGAAATTCAAAGATGCTGAACGAATTATCCCTCTGTGCCGACTGTAGAGTTAATTCTTCAGAGGCTCTTCTCTGATCAAAGGAAGACACAGTGCATTTATCTTTCACACAGCCAAAATGTGTATGTTCTTCCAAATGTGCAAATCCCGTTTGATTTGCTTCTTAAAATTTATAGATCTCCTTATAAAAACAGGACTCAATAAAGGAAAGTGTGTCCATGGAATTAGTGTAGATGTCTGAAGAAACAGCAGCTTCTAGTTTCAGAATGTTCAATCGTGCGCTCTAAATGCAGGTGGGAGTGGGATATATAGAACTCTCTCTTTTCATTTTTAAATTCTGACCATCAAGTGAATGAGTTGGAAGAATTTTGAATGAAGATAAGGGCATTTTGTATTTTAGCATGTGCTCTAAAACAGAACGATTCAAGGACCTAGCATGTGGCAGGATGCTCACGTGGGTATTTATGTGGTTACTTACCTGTCACTTTCTGAGAGAGGCCTTCCCTGATTTTTGAAACTACATTAAATGTTCTCCTTATTTCCAGCTTCACGTTCTCATTTTTGTTTCACTCATAGTCCTTATGAAAATCAGAAATTATGTGTTTGTCTCTGCCCTGATTTCTTTATTTTTGTCTCTTCACTGAATTGTTATGGAAATCGTATCTATTTTGCGCATTCAGCAAGTGCCTGATACAGAGTAGGCATGTAATAAATATATATAAATTGAATTAATTATCTGACGTTATCCTTCAGAAATCATGCTTATTGAGAGACATTTCTCCATGAGGGCTCTTGCTCTTACACACCTTTCATGCCAAGAATGCAAGGCCCTTATCTCAGTTTGCCCCAGCCATTTCTCAGGATTGGATTCACAGCAAAGCCAACTCAAACCGAACCGCTGCTTCTTCATGGTGGCACACACATGCAACAAGCTGAATTAGATAAAAAATATATCCCTTTGCCAATTAGGTCACAGTCAGCAATGGAGCAAATCAGACCAGCAGAGTTCAGGCTAAAATTTCAGCAAGGCATGATAAATCCAACTCTAGACAAAAAAGAGTCAGCTATTGCTAGGAGGAGATAATAATAATAGCTACCGTTATTTAAGGACTTACTAAGTTCTAGGCACTGTATTTTGTAGATATCATTTTATTGAGATTTAACAGCAAACTTGTACTACAGAGTCAGTGATCAACAACATTTTCTAAAATACAGTGCTGGGAGCCATACTAGAAAATGATCCATCAGTACATCAAGCAAGAGAAGCTTGTATGAGATTACCTAAGCAAACTGAAGAACATAATGAAAGACTAAAGGCAGAGATATTAGGTAAACTAAAAGATCTTGGGAACTTGGTTCTCTGGTCTTTTGGACTCTCCACAGAGAATTTCCAGATCAAACAGGATTCCTCTACTGTCTCCTACTCCAGCAATTTTGCTCAAAATCCAAATAATAACAGATAACAAAGATAACAATGGTTTTTAAAGCTGGCTTGGAAATTGTGTGCTGCTTGTGTTAGCAAGGAGAAAGGCCTTGCCAATGTTTAATATTTCAAAGCATCTTATCTCAAAGACAGGCTACCTATTAGAGGTCAGTGCTGCCTTCTCCCCCTTGTTTTATTATCAGGGTGAAACGCAGTTCCTGATGTAATGAGCCTAATTTGAGTTCCATTTTAAGGTGTCTGTGCAGCTGTTGCCTTCGTTCTGGCTGTTCTTTGTTTTGTCCAAGAGAAAACCTGCTTGTCCAGGCTCACTTCCCCGAGCTCCACAAAAACAAGCCCAGCTGGAGTCTCCTGGGCCGAGCAAACCTGCAGGTCGGAGACTGCCCAACCACGATCGATGGGGTCCCCAGCTGATGTCCCCTCACCCTGATCACACACACTGCCCAGGTTGCCCTGCGTGGGCTCCAACATCTCCTGATTTCCCTACAGCAGAAATTTATAGGGAACCAGGCTTTTGCCTAATTCGCACATCGAAAAAGTAATAGTTATAGAATTCAAGATCAGGTCTATCTTGATCAAAAACCCATGCCCATAACCATTGCCCACTGCAGCTTCCCAGGCAATATTTACTGTGGACCCCAACAGACAGGATCTAAAATCTGGCAAAACAGGGAAGCAACATCAGTGGCTCTAGAGGTCAGAGGTGAAATTCCGTTATTTGCTCCCTGCTATGTTTAATGTAATCTGCCATGCATGGCAAAATGTAGCCTGTTGGTACTAACTGCGGCCCTCTGTCTTGCCAGTCTCCAGTGCAACTTCAACATTACTTTTTGTAGTTTCCAGTGCATGTCATTCCCCTACCTCCAGATATTCAGAGTCTTTCCATTTCTACACTGGAGGTGATTTCATCATCTGACACCTCACTCTGCATTGGGTCTTGCTTCAGTTTTATTCCAAAAAATGTATGTACTTTCATGACTCTGCCACTTTGCTTGTATCACTCACTCTGCTGAAGCCATTCTTGCCTTTGCTGTTCACCCTGCATAGGTGCCACCAGGTGCCATCTTTCCTGTGAAGTAGCCTTCACTACTATCCCCTACTTCCCTAAGCCGAGTTAGTTTCACCTGCCTTTCCAGGTTGCATTTACCCCAATGCATTATCATTTATCAGTATATGCCTCCTCGACTATAGACTCAATTAGAATAAAGATGAGGACTAAAGTCATAATCCATGTGAAAAATCCCTAGCACATAGTATGTGCTTAAATAAACATTCCTTGTTATATAAGTGGGTGAAATATCTCTGTACCAAGGAATTAAGTCCTATTGACACAGAAGATGGTCTCACATCTACTCTAGTGACATGTGAAAAGTAAAGTGAAACCTATTTAATTATAGCATTCAATTCCATGGATTTTGAATGGTTTTATATTGAGAACCAATTTTATACTTCTAAGATAAATTATAAGTTCATATTAGATTGCTTTTGGGATTTTGTTTTATGAAAAAATAATCTGCATATAATTTTGCATTTTTATTATAGCTGGGCTCAGAAAACTATGTACGTTTTAACTATGTAAGTCAATCTTCTCATCAAACCATCTGAGGGTGGTATTTGATTCGATAATTCAAAAAGATGATTAATGTGGTGAGTCATAAAAATACATAAATATACATTAAATATTTTATTCTAACTAAAAATATAAACACACAGGAGTTCTCTCATCAACTGATGTGTGAGCCAGCAAAGAATCTGAAGCATGAACTGTGGATCCTGGTGTCCTGGGTTCAAATCTCATAATAAACCATGATATTATCAGCTCTATGACTTAGAGAAATTTACTCATTTCTCAGTCTCTTAATGTTCCTCATGTGTAAAACTGGGAAGAAGAATATTAAATGAGTTAACTTTTTTAAAGTTTTCCTAGAACCCTGCCTGGCTCATGTTGCATATATTTGTTAAAATAAATATGGCCACAGCCGCTCTGTGGTTATGAAAGGGGATTTTTGTGAAGGAAGTGTCCTGTATCTTGATTGTGGTGGTTACCACAAAAATCCACACATGTGATAAAATTGCATACAGCTAAGTGCACATACAGACAAGCATGTCTGCTTGCTTTTGAAATGTGAATCGGGTCAGTGCATTGTATCAATGTCATAATCCTGATTATGATTGTGTGCTATAGTTGTACAAAATGGCTGGGGGAAAATACGTGTTGGGCACAGGGGGATCTCTCTGTATTATTTCATACACTGCATGTAAATTTCCAATTATCACAAAACATATAGTTTAAAAAAATATATGCAGGATTTTGCCAATGGGGGACGCAGTGCACATGTGAGGACTGGGGCTATATGGGAAATATGTACTTTCAGCTCAATTTTGCTATGAGCTTATGACTGCTAAAAACTAAACTCTATCATAAATAAATAAATAAATAACCAGCATAATTTGTTGGGGGCGGGGAATGCAACCAATTTACATTTTTAATACATTTATTTCTGACTAATTTCCTGATGGTTTTAGTTGGATAAAATCTATAACGCATACTCTGTAATTGTGTTTCTATTCTTTAGGGTAAGAATTTGATGACATTTGAAAAGCCCAGTGTGTGTAAAACCTATTGGATTATGACTTTTCCACATTTTTTACCGTCGCCTTACATACACCTAATTCCACTGTAGCTTCTGTTGTTAGTTTTAGAGATGCAACTTCAAATCTCAGCAAACATTGTCAACTCTCTTCTGAAAACATCTGTTTTCTTTCCTTTCACATGTACATGTTATCAATTATTAAAGGTTTTTTAAATTATATAATTAAAGTGACAACTGGCACAGCCTTAAACATTTGGAAAGCATAGGGAGAAGTATTCTGGCAGGGGGAATGGGTGTCCAATAGGGGGGTCACCTACCAGTGAGGAATTGGTTCCCCAGCGTTCCCCAGAGCATGGTTTAGAACAGGAATGGGAAGGATGGTTAATCCAGGGGTTGGGCAAGTTGGGATAAGAGCCATCTTCATCCTGCCAGCCGCAATCCGTTAAACTCAGTGACTTGATACCTCGGTATTGCTCTGGCTCGTCAGACACTTTTCTGATCTCCTCTGGTCTCTGAATATATTTCTCTAGTTCTGTTTTAATAGATGTTGTACAAGCCCAAAAGGCATAAAGACATAGAGTAAGCAGATACTTGTATGCATGAGAAAAGGAAAACTTGGAAGGATTAGAAAAGCTTCAGTAACCTCATATGTTTTCCTACCATAAGAGTTAACACGTACGTATGATTTACTATGTACTAAGTACTGTTCTAATAGCTTATATTCACTCACTATTCCTCACAGATACCCTTTGAAATAGGTATACTGTTACCATCACTTCATTTTATAAATGAGGAAAGGAGGAAATAGGCTAAATAATTTGTCCAAGTTTATACACCTAGAGTGTGACACAACTGAGTTTGTATTACAGGTAAACTGAGTAGGACAGTGCAGTTAAGCTCTCTACTATACTGCTTCGTGCTCTGTTAAATTATCAAAATACACATATAAAGTATAGGTATCTAGGGCATTATTAACCAGGGAGTTATTAAACGAATGTCAGTTCAATATCGTTCAGTGTTTCCACTGTGTTAAAATAGTCAATGTATTCAGTACCCCATTTCAAAATTAAAATAAGTATCTTTTTGAAATTTCTAAACTTTTTCTTAAAATATTAAGTTATATGTTTTATAATTATAATTAAATTTATGACTAAGTATGTGCACTAATTGTAATTTATAATAGCGAGCTGGACATAAGTTAAACTTGGAATAATAAGAAATTTTATAAATCATGAAGCATTTATATAAATATCATGCCACCATTAAGAATAAAGTTGAAGAACAGCTTCTGAAAACATGTGCAAATGGTTTTCATATATAGTTTCCACATACAGGAGTTTCAATGTATAACCAGTAAAGGGAAAAGACCACAAGTAGCTTTGCTAATAAGTTGTTAGAATCTCTAGATGGTGGGAAATGATGGTAATATTTTCTACCATTTCAAATATATTTTCCTACGGGGAGATCATATTAACTAATTAAAATGTTAACATTGCAAACATTTATGAACATTACATTTTAAAAAGAAAATTGGGCTTTATAATTTATTTATAATTATAATGATAGAGATTATCTGAGTTTGGGAGAGGGCAGGAAATTCTGCATTGTTTGTTGTAGGTTACTGATAACCAGAGCAAGTGTTTATAACCTGCAACACATGTTCCATCTCTTCTGAGTGGAATTCTAATGAGGGATGCTTAAAACAAATATGTTTCCAGAAAAAAAATCAAATAGAGAAGTAAATTGAAAGAATGAAGCTTGTATGTATTTGTGTTAGCTTATTTCTGGACTCCATGTCTGGAGAATTAGAGTCCCTATTTAATTTTCTCCTGAAAATATCAAGTTTGAAAATACTAATAATTATCATGGGGTGTTACTCAGTGATCTTTCTTATTTTATTTAATTAAGAGATGGAATTTTGACCTTTGGTATTGTTTTGTCTCAAACTGGATAACTGTGGTTCAAAATAATTTTTAAAACAGTGAAATATAAAATTATATATATATATATAAAAATATATATATATATATATATATATATATATATATATATATATATATATATATATATATAAATATAAAATATTGGTTTTGGTGCCTCCAAGCATTTTGGTATTTAGTTTTCTCCCATGTTCGCAAAGGAACTGAAGGTCTTGTTAGTAATCCATTGCACAAATATTTATGCTTTGTGAGAGAATATCATAGGGTTTCTCCCAAAGTTTAGGTTAAAATTAGTACCATGCTCTTTTCTCTTCACTGGTAAAACATTTTGGTTGGAATATGAAAATGTCTAATAAATCCTCTGACATTTTGGTGACTGCCTTAAAGTACCAAGGGAATAATATAATAATAGAGAAATGAAAAAAAAAGACAGCAAAACAGTTCATCTGAAGTTTTGCTTGGCTATAAAATTTATAATCCTATAAGAACATATCTCTATTGGCAATCATAGGGACTTGGGAGAAACATTTCCACAGAATGTGCCTAGTATAAGATCAATGCTTCCTTATACACACACACACACACACACACACACAGACAAATGGTTTCCTTAATAATTATAATGGTTAACAGCATTTTTCAAACTGGAGCTTATATCAAATTGGACTTGTGGATTATACCTGCATTCACCTTCTTCTCTGGTTATGTCAATAGGAAGAACATCTTTACTTTATTTAATGAAAAAATAAACTGAAAGCACAACTCTGTATGTTTTTTTTAATTTTTAATTTTTGTCCTATTTTCCAAAAACTTCAAGCCTAATTATTTTTTATTCAGTATCAGGGTTATTTATTTTAGACCACTGATTCTTAGGATATGCATATATTTTTTAAAAATTCTTAATGTAGAGCACATAGCACTGTGACATACATAATTTGATGAATTGTTTTTGATGGCAAAGATAATTAACTTTATTTTCAATAAGCACATTTTGTTTCCTTTATGTTGAAAGAATACTGTTTAAAGGTCATTGTGAGAAAGGAGATTCCTCAATATATTGGTAGATTGTTGCAGTTGCTTCAAAGATATCACACCTAAGATGAAATACCATAATGTAGAATTTTAAAAAATAAGTAATGGGAAATCAGGCATCCTACCCACATTGTACACTCTTAATTTGTCTGTGAATGTTGTTTCCTTATAGACAAAGTAAACAGGAAATTTCAAACATCTTTTCTTTCTTTCTTGTGTCTTTTCTTTAATCTTTTATTGTTTATTCCCTTCCCAAAACATTTACTGTGTGCACTGTCCTGCATTATACACTAAACTTTAAAGAATAAACTTAATATATTTTAAATTATTATGACTTGATATCTATAGAAGCAGTGTTTGAATCTAGGCCAGGTGACAAGGAGGAAAGAAAGTTGTTATTTTAAACATTGTTCTTTGCATGTATATTGGTTTAATGTATGTCTTTAAGTTAATACCACTATTAAAATAAGAAAAATCTAGTTTGTGCGGAAGTATGTTACTTTAATAAAATATAAATGGCATACTTGACCCCAAAGAAAGACTAGCTGGTAATGAGATGTAATCTGTGTCTGACCAAGCTACCTATTTTTACATTAATTGATGGGGATTTCCATTATTCTGAGTGCTTTTGGATGAAATTGATTTAATTTCAAATCAAGGGACCTCGTTGGAACCTTGAAATATAGGCTTATGAAGAACTTTGTCAGTAGCAATTGTTCAAATTATGCACTGTCACTAATTAGCACTTTCTCCATGTGGTGAAGATCTGAGAAAAATCTTACATTAGCTCTTGTGCTTTTCCTGGAGTGATGTAATACATGTTCTTTAAACAAGGGCATGTTTAATAAAACATGCTTTGTTTCCTTGAAAAATGACTAAAGGCTCTTTGAGAGGATTCAGGGAGTCTCTAGGGATATACAAGAAAAATCCAGTGACCATGCATTCCTCAAGGTATAACAAGTGTTAGGTAGAAGCATATGACATTGCCATTTTGAAGGTCAACATGGTTTTAAGTGTATGCGATTGTTACAGTTCTAACTATTATTACTTGATGTCATAAAACCAGTCTTTTTCTAATTTGACAAAATTATTTTCCTCAAGCATTAAGCTCCAATGTACAGCATTTTTTTTTTCAAAAAGAGCTCTTCAAGGAAGTAAAAATAATTTCAAAAAAACAGTCTGTGCAAAATCATAAAAACGTGTGTTGGCTAATGATACAAAACAAAAAGAATAACACTTTGCCTTTCATGGATAATTCTTTTTAAGATTTAAATAAAGGGAACTTCTTTAGTAGTTTAGAATTTTCTACTTTAACGATAGATTCATTTTTTGACAATAAATTCACCATAATAGAATTTTTATTAATGAGTCTTTTTTAATATGCTATGAGATAAAAACTTTTGGAGGTGATGGATATGTTTATGGGATAGACTATAGTGATGATTATATGGGTATATACATATTTCCAAACCCATCAAGTTGTATACACTAAATATGTACAGCTTTTTGTATGTCAGTAATACCTCAATATAGTGTTTTCAAAAGTAACATATGAGGCAAAGAACAAATCAAAAGGAAATTGGAAAATATTTAGAAATGAATGGAAATAAAATCATGGCATATTTGAATGAATGAGATGCAGATAAAGTGGTACTTAAATTTATAACATTATTGCCGATACTAGAAATGAAAATCAATGATCTCAGATTCTACCCTAAGAAATTAAAAAAAAAAGAAGCAAACTAAACCAAAAGTAAGGGGAAAAAAATTATAAGGATTACATTGGAACTGGAATTGATGAAATAGAAAACAGGAAAATCAATAAATCTGGTTCTTTGAGAAGACTAATAAATTTTTAATCCTCTACCTATAATAATCATGAAAACAGACAGCACTCTACTCATAATTTCTACAACTTAGGATAAACTGAACAAAAACGACCAAATCTCAAAAAGCATATGATCATTTTGATAGAGTATAAAAGCATTTCTCAAAATCTAACATCCATTACTAATAAAAACTCTTATAAAACTAGGTATTAAAGTCAACTTCCTCATCCTGGAAATGGCATCTGCAAAATCCCTGCATCACAAATCATACATAATAGTGAAAAACTAAATGCCTTCTAAGATCAGGAACAAGATAATGATGTTAATTTCTCTGTATCTATCAGCATTGTACTGTGGATCTAGCCAGTGAAATAAGGCAAGAAAATGAAATAAAAGTCATCCAGATTGCAAATTAAGAAGTTCTCTGTATTCACACAATATGATTATCTATGTAGCAAATTCTATGAAGTGCACAAAAAAACCTTCCAGAACCAATACAAGAGTTTACCAACAATGGAAGATAAAAGGTCAATACATGAAAATTAATTGCATTCTTAGTGATAAGCAATCAAATATGTAAATAAAAATGTAATTTAGAGTAGCATCAGAAATAAATAATATTTAGGGACAAATCTGACAAAAGATGGGAATGCATCTATCCTGAAATCTGTAAAACACTGATAATAGAAAGTAAATACATAAATAAATGGAGAAATGTGCTTATTGAATTGAGAAACTCAATATTGCTAATTTTCCCCATAATCATCTCTAAGCTCAATGTAATCTCCATCAAAATCCTAGCACAAATTTTTGTGAAAATTGACAAGCTCCTTCTAAAATACATATTAAGGGGGTGGACGTTCAAGATGGCAGAGGAGCAAGACGTGGAAATCACCTTCCTCCCCACAAATACATCAAAAATACATCTATATGTGGAACAACTCCTACAGAATACCTACTGAACGCTAGCAGAAGACCTAAGACTTCCCAAAAGGTAAGAAACTCCCCATGTACCTGGGTAGGGCAAAAGAAAAAACAGAGACAAAAGAATAGGGACGGGACCTGCACCTCTGGGAGGGAGCTGTGAAGGAGGAAAAGTTTCCACACACTAGGAAGCCCCTTCACTGGCAGAGACGGGGGTGGTGGCAGGGGGGGAAGCTTCAGAGCCACGGAGGAGAGCACAGCAACAGGGATGCAGAGGGCAAAGCAGAGAGATTCCCGCAAAGAAGGTCGATGCCGAGCAGCACTCACCAGCCCGAGAGGCTTGTCTGCTCCCCCACCAGGGCAGGTGGGGGCTGGGAGCTGAGGCTCGGGCTTCGGAGGTCAGATCCCAGAGAGCGGACTAGGGTTGACTGCATGAACACAGCCTGAAGGGGGCTAGTGCACCACAGCTAGCCAGGAGGGAGTCCGGGAAAAAGTCTGGACCTGCCGAATAGGCAAGAGACCATTGTTTTGGAGTGTGCGAGGAGAAGGGATTCCTTCCCCATCTGCCCACAGGAGACAGAGCACCACCTAAACGAGCTCCAGAGACGGGTGAATGAAACAGTAATGCTGCTGCTGCAGCCACCAAGAAGCCTGTGTGCGAGCACAGGTCACTATCCACACACCACCACCTCCGGGAGCCTGTGCAGCCCACCACTGCTGGGGTCCTGTGATCCAGAGACAACTTCCCTGGGAGAACACAGGGCATGCCTCAGGCTGTTGCAATGTCACGCTGGCCTCTGCTGCCACAGGCTGGCCCTGCATTCCAATTATAAATACCATAATTCTCCCTCCCCGTGGTATGAGTGAGCAAGAGCCCCCGAACCAGCCGCTGCTGTAACCCCATCCTGTCTGGGTGGGAAAAGAAGCCTGAGGGTGACCTACACGCAGAGGCAGGGCCAAATCCAAAACTGAACCCCAGTTCAGCTGTGCGAACAAAGAAGGGAAAGGGAAATCTCTCCCAGCAGCCTCAGGAACAGCAGATTAAATCTCCACAATCAACTTGAGGTACCCTGCATCTATGGACTACCTGAATAGACAACAAATCATCCCAAAATTGAGGTGGTGGACTTTGGGAGCAACTGTAGACTTGGGGTTAGCTGTCTGTGAATGATTAGTTTCTGATTTATATGGTTATTTTAGTATAGTGTTTAGCACTTGTTATCATTGGTGGATTCGTTTATAGGTTTGGTTGCTCTCTTCTTTTCTTAATATTTTTTATTTTTTTATTTTAATAATTTGTGTTTTTTATTTTAATTATTTTATTTATTTATTTATTTATTTAATTAATTTTTTCCCCCCCTTTTCTTCTGAGCCATGTGGCAGACAGGGTCTTGGTGCTCTGGCCTGCTGTCAGGTCTGAGCCTCTAATGTGGGAAAGCCGAGTTCAGGACCTTGGACCAAGAGTCCTCCTGGCCCCATGTAATATCAATGGGTGAGAGCTCTCCCATAGAACTCTGTCTCAACACTAAGCCCCAGACCCACCCAACGGCCAGCAAGCTCCAGTGCTGGACGCCTCAGGCCAAACAACTAGCAAGACAGGAACACAACCCCACCCATTAGCAGAAACGTTGCCTAAAGTCATACTAAGTTCACAGACACCCCAAAACACACCACCAGATGCAGCCTTGCCCACCAGAAGAACAAGATCCAGCCTCATCCACCAGAAAACAGGCACCAGTCCCCCAACGAGGAACTCTACACAACCCACTGAACCAACCTTACCCACTGGGGGCAGACACCAAAAACAATGTGAACTACAAACTTGCAGCCTGTGAAAAGGAGACCCCAAACACAGTAAGTTAACCAAAAGGGGAAGACAGACAAATATGCTGCAGATGAAGGAGCAAGGTAAAAACCCACCTGACCAAACAAATGAAGAGGAAATAGGCAGTCTACCTGAAAAAGAATTCAGAGTAATGATATTAAAGATGATCCAAAATCTTTCAAATAGGCTGGAGAAAATAAAAGAAACGTTTAATTAGGACCTAGAAAAACTAAAGAGCAAACAAACAATGATGAACAACACAATAAATGAAACGAAAATTTCTCTAGAAGGAATCAATAGCAGAATAACTGAAATAGAAGAACGGATAAGTGACCTGGAAGGTAAAATAGTGGAAATAACTACCACAGAGCAGAATAAAGAAAAAAGAATGGAAAGAATTGAGGAGAGACTCAGAGACCTCTGGGACAACATTAAACACACCAACATTTGAATTATAGGGGCCCCAGAAGAGGAAGAGAAAAAGAAAGGGTCTGAGAAAATATTTGAACAGATTATAGTTGAAAACTTCCCTAACATGGGAAAGGAAATAGTCAATCAAACCCAGGAAGTGCAGAGAGTCCCATACAGGATAAAACCATGGAGAAACACACCAAGACATATATAAATCAAACTATCAAAAATTAAATACAAAGAAAAATATTAAAAGCAGCAAGGGAAAAGAAAAAAATAACATACAAGGGAATCGCCATACAGTTAACAGCAGATCGTTAGTAGAAATTCTGCAAGCCAGAAGGTAGTGGCAGGACATATTTAAAGTGATGAAAGGGAAAAGCCTACAACCAAGATTACCCAGAAAGGATCTCGTTCAGATTCCACGGAGAAATTAAAACCTTTACAGACAAGCAAAAACTCAGAGAATTCAGCACCACAAAACCAACTTTACAACAGATGTTAAAGGAACTTCTCTAGGCAGGCAACACAAAAGAAGGAAAAGACCCACAACAACAAACCCAAAACAATTAATAAAATGGTAATAGGAACATACATATCGATAATTACCTTAAGTAAATGGATTAAATGCTCCAACCAAAAGACATAGACTGGCTGAATGGATACAAGAACAAGACTGGTATGTATGCTGTCTACAAGAGACACATTTCAGATGTAGGGACACATACAGACTGAAAGGGAAGGGATGGAAAAAGATATTCCATGCAAAGGAAATCAAAAGAAAGACTGAGTAGCAATTCTCATATCAGACAAAATAGACTTTAAAATGAAGACTATTACAAGAGACAAAGAAGGACACTACATAATGATCAAGGAATCAATCCAAGAAGAAGATATAACAATGTAAATATTTATGCACCCAACATAGGAGCACCTCAATACACAAGGCAAATGCTAACAGCCATAAAAGGGGAAATCGACCGTAATACAATAATAGTCGGGGACTTTAACACCTCAGTTTCACCAATGGACAGATCATCCAAAATGAAAATAAATAAGGAAACACAAGCTTTAAATGACACATTAAACAAGATGCACTTAATTGATATTTATCAGACATTCCAACCAAACCCAACAGAATATACTTTCTTCTCAAGTGCTCATGGAACATTCTCTAGGATTGATCATATCTTGGGTCACAAATCAAGCCTTGGTAAATTTAAGAAAATTGAAATCGTATCTTTTCTGACAACAACGGAAACTAGATAGATTAGATATCCATTACAGGAAAAAAACTATAAAAAATAAAAATACTCTGAGGCTAAGTAATATGCTACTAAGTAACCAAGGGATCACTGAAGAAATCAAAAAATACCTAGAAATAAATAACAATGAAAACACGACGACCCAAAACCTATGGGGTGCAGCAAAAGCAGTTCTAAGAAGGAAGTTTATAGCAATACAATCCTACCTCAAGAAACAAGCAAATCTCAAATAAACAACCTAACGTTACAGCTAAAGCAATTAGAGAAGGAAGAACAAAAAAAACCCCAAAGTTAGCAAACGGAACGAAATCATAAAGATCAGATCAGAAATAAATGAAAAAGAAATGAAGGATACAATCGCAAAGATCAATAAAACTAAAAACTGGTTCTTTTAGCAGATAAACAAAATTGATAAGCCACTAGCCAGACTCATCAAGAAAGAAAGAGAGGAGACTCAAATCAATAGAATTAGAAATGAAAAAGGAGAAGTAACAACTGACACTGAAGAAATACAAAGGATCATGAGAGATTACTACAAGCACCTCTATGCCAATAAAATGGACAAATTGGAAGAAATGGACAAATTCTTAGAAAAGCACAACCTTTCGAGACTGAACCAGGAAGAAATAGAAAATATAAACAGACCAATCACAAGCACTGAAATTGAAACTGTGATTAAAAATCTTCTTACAAACAAAAGCCCAGGATCAGATGGCTTCACAGGCGAATTCTATCAAACATTTAGAGAAGAGTTAACACCTATCCTTCTCAAACTCTTCCAAAATATAGCAGAGGGAGGAACACTCCCAAACTCATTCTACAAGGCCACCATCACCCTGATACCAAAACCAGACAAAGACGTCACAAAAAATGAAAATTACAGACCAATATCACTGATGAACATAGATGCAAAAATCCTCAACAAAATACTAGCAAACAGAATCCAACAGCACCTTAAAAGGATCATACACCATGATCAAGTGGGGTTTATCCCAGGAATTCAAGGATTCTTCAATATATACAAATCAATCAATGTTATACACCATATTAACAAACTGAAGGAGAAAAACCCTATGATATTCTCAATAGATACAGAAAAAGCTTTCAACAAAATTCAACACCCATTTATTATAAAAACCCACCAGAAAGTAGGCACAGATGGAACTTACCTCAACATAATAAAGGCCGTATATGACAAACCCACAGCCAACATCGTTCTCAATGATGAAAAACTGAAACCATTTCCTCTGAGATCAGGAATAAGACAAGGTGGCCCACTCTCACCACTATTATTCAACATAGTTTTGGAAGTTTTAGCCACAGCAATCAGAGAAGAAAAAGAAATAAAAGGAATCCAAATTGGAAAAGAAGAAGTAAAGCTGTCACTGTTTGCAGATGACATGATACTATACACAGAGAATCCTAAAGATGCTACCAGAAAACTACTAGAACTAATCAATGAATTTGGTAAAGTAGTGGGATACAAATTAATGCACAGAAATCTCTTGAATTCCCACACACTAATGATGAAAAATCTGAAAGAAAAATTAAGGAAACACTCCCATTTACCATTGCAACAAAAAGAATAAAATACTTAGGAATAAACCTACCTAAGGAAACAAAAGACCTTTATGCAGAAAACTATAAGACTGATGAAAGAAATGAAAAATGATAGAAACACTACTTTTATATATACACATTTGTAAAACAATAATAAAAAGTGAATGTTATGGTGTGGATTGTGTGTGAAGGTATAATGAAACAGGAATAGCAGAACTTAAGAACAACTGTCCAAAACTGGTGTGGATCAATGAGGGATTAGTTATACTATTCTATTTAATTTGTATGCTTTTGAAAGCTTTCCTGATAAAAAGATTTAAAATATACGGGATTGGGTATGCTAGCTCTGGACCACCTACTTCTTGACTGTTTATGAGAAAGACATGTACTTATATACTTTAAACCAATGCTTTTAAAAATGCTGGCTTAATTTTGCTTTCTCTATCCAGCAAGAAATTATAATAATTAAATATATGTAATAATATAAAATTAAATGGAGTATATTTTAAGTACACCCTCATAGATAAACATATTTTCTATTATTTTAAACAAACACAGATCTCTGCATCAAGATACTTTAGCACTCACTCTCTTCACAAATAAATTTGAGACCTTAAGAAAACCTTTTTTTCCCTCTCTGTATCCCAATCCACTTCCCAATACTAGAGATTTGTTCACCTGGTTTATTAGCTTTGGACTTTTTTGAAGTTTTCTTTGCAGAATGTTGCTGTAAAAAAAACTTAGCACTTACATAACAAGTTCCATTCATTCTATTTACTCTTCACTTAATATTCATGTATAATACAGAAATATTATCTATACAAAAATATACATGATATAAGTACAGTTTCATTTCAATCTTACTTTTCTTTTGTAAATTAACTCAACTGAATACAATCAACAAAACCTGTCAATACATTTACTTTATTTGTGTGTGGTTCATAGTTCTCAATTCTATCCCTCTAGAAACATTCTCCTTGGATTAGTGATCCTTAATACTTAGAATCCATTGATTCTACCATACGTATAAATGTTTCCTAATTTAATAACTCAACACTATATTGCTATTTCAAAAATGTTAATTGAATACTTTTAAAAAACATTCTATATTACAACACAAAAAAGAAAATAAACTATATATAAGATATTGTATCAGTGAAAAAAATTGTATGAGTTTTGTTTTGAAAATTATACCCATAGTCTGAGTTTCTTCATTGTTTTAGAATTTCACAAGAAAAATTGATTGGTAGCAAAAATAATCTAGGCAAGCGACCATGATTATTATTTAATATGAGGGAAGACACACAGCCACTTTATGCCATGTATAGTTTCATCAGATGTCTAATGAGTTATGGAAAAAAATCACAAATGAGAAGAGAAGGAAACATTAAGTATTATAGTACAGATTTCCTGGAGTGAAAAATATTTTTTAAACTATGCTAGTAGTTTGTGAAGCAGATATTCAGTGACTGTTTATCCTTGTAGCATGCTCTTGTATAAAGAAAAAATAAAGACGTTCCTTGGCACTCTTCTTGCTTTATATAAATCATGTCACAATTAAATATGCTTTGAGATTCTCTGTTGGAAAGATTCTATATGCAAATAAATTTTTTTTTTTCATTTACAACTTCAAAGATGATTTTTACTAATGAGACTCTTTAAATTCATATCTGTGCCTACTTGCTACACTTGGGAACTTTACAATTGCATTTATAGACAGTTCAAGTATATAAAATAGAAGTCAATAGAAAATACCATTGGTTAAATTTCCTAATTGTGTAGATACGTTTTATCCATATTTGTGTACATCATTTCTGTTTTATGAATATGAGTTGTTTAGAATATTCTGTCGAAAGGGTGAAAGAAAATCTATAAGATAATGTGGAAGATACAGTTCCTTTTTATGCAATAATAAACCATTTAGCTTGAAAAGTTCTAATAATGTATGACAACCACATTACCAGAATGGTAATATATATTTCCAAGTTTTTTTTTATCTTCACAAAGAAAACCTTCACAAAGGAAACATTAGAACAATGATGTATTTTTTTAATGTGTCTCTTCTTTCCCAGTTAATTTCTTATATCACATGCATCCATAGTATTGGAAAAGTATCTTTGTATCTATAATCGACTGTTAGGGGAATTCAGTGATTAAAAATCACCCAATAGAAGAACTCTAAATTCTTGTACACAACAGTAAACAGCAGAGGAAGGGCCTCCTGACTGCCACAGCACAGTCATACAATTGTATAGATGGTTAAACTCCCAGGGGCCTCGCTTGTCTTATGTATAAAATGCCATAGTTGGAAAGAATGATCCTTAAGGTCATTGCCAGATCTAATATACTCTGGTTAAATCCCAGTTTGAGGGTAACAAAAACACATGTGGAGGATATAGGACTAAAGGGACTTTGTAAAGTAGTGAGAATTACTACACAGCTCCGCACTGCTGCTCATAGAACAAGAACAAGAAGAATAGTATTCGTATCTTGTTTCAGTGCTGTTCAAACTTTGTTTCTCCTCTAGGTCCTAAAATTGCAAAATTCCCTCATTAGCAATCTTATTATGTGGCTCTAGAAAGATTGTTTTTCCACTCTACCAGACAAATATTTCTTTCTGTCTCTTTTCTTCCCATATCTCAATAAAAACATTCTCCCATTTCTGAAAATCTTGCATATGAATCACTAGGATATAAAAGTCAATCTTATAGGAACTCCACCAATATTTTACCCTTAAAACTCCAAACCTTCTGCAAACTTTGTCTGTATTCTAAGTCTTTTCTCAATGTGCAACTGAAAGCACATCTCCTTTGGTAAAATGTCATCCTCCCATGTACACTCCAGATTCTTTCTTATCTGGGTTACTCAATGCTGTTTCAGTTTTTTGCTATTATTTAACATATTTACCAAATGGTTATGACACAAGCATGGATCATAAAAGTGGATGCCAAACACTGAGTATCCGTCTTGTTTTTTCTTATCATTAATTTCTCTCTCTCTTTCTTTCATACCATGTTATTTGTCTACAAACTCTACATGAACTCATTCTTTTCTTTGCTTTCAGAAAGCCTCCATACACTGACGATTACAGAATTTACATCCCTGACATTTATCTTTCCTCTAAACTCCAAGAGCATATATCCTTTTTGACATCTCCACTTGGGTGTTTCACATATATGTCAAATGTAACATGTCTAAAACTGACCTCCTTTTCTCCTGCTCTGTATTTGTCCTTCCTACATTCTTTCTAATCACAGTACGTGACACTATTATTTACCCAATTCCTCAAACCAAAAATCTTTTACTCAGACTCTCTTTTTCTCATCCTCTGTATTCAATCTATCAACAAATATAGCCAAGTCTTCTTCCCATATATTTTCAAGATTCACCCACCCATCTCATTCCTCAAGGCCATGTATACTATCATTTATAACTCTCACTGGTGTACTGCCTAGCTTCTTCTTATTCTACAGATCTCATCTCAAATTTCATCTTCTCAGAAACTTTCCATGAGTAGTACCCTGTTTACAGTAACTGCATCCCATCAAACAGCAAATCCACTCGGTTATGTACTCCTCAGATGGTCTGGTGATCATCATTGCACTTTTCACCATCAAGATACATCAACTCTATTTGTGTGCTTGTCTATTGTCTATTTTGTGTGTGTGTGTGTGTGTGCTTGTCTATAGTCTATTGTCTATTTTTATCCTCTAGAATGTTAGCTACTGGAAAGTAAGTATCTAATCAATAAAAACAATACTTAATAAGACAATCAGTAATTATAACTCACCTCTAGAGAACTCAGTGGAGTGGTGAGGAGCTGGACTTCTACCTTCCTGGTAGGTCAGTTGTCAATTATTGATACTTTGTACACAGATAATGCTTTAAAGTTTTTAAATCACTGTATTATTATTATTATATCTGATCATAAAACAATCCTTCAAGGTCAGCAAGATCAGATATTACTGTACCCAATATATATATAGACAAAACTAATATCAGAAAATTTAAGTGACTTGTCAAATATCACATAATAAACATTTGGTTTGAACAATACCAGAATTTGTCTTCTAATCCTTCTTACTTAGTCATTGTTTACTCAAAGCACATATATACTCAAAAAAAGCCTGAAGATTGATTTATGAATCATGTACTATGTTTGGAAGTAAACTTATTTTCCTCCAACTTAATGTACTAAATATGATTATCTAGAGTTTATTGGTAATGTGTGTATTAAATATGTCTACCATTATCTTATTATCTTATTGAGTCACTTCTTAATTATTTATGGCCTGTCTGATCATACTCATTCTCTTTTAAAAGTAAGATATATTCATTTAAAAGAATAACACAAAGTATTTCAAAGAGTGCTCAATAAATTATATTATCTCAAATATACAGGATAATATTAGATTTAATTTTTCTAACTTCTGAAAAAGTACATTAGTTATAGATAGAGACTTTGGAGGTAGACACAGATATTTAGAAAAAGGAAACTGTAAAAGGAACTATAAAAGATTGTCTTTAAATCATGACAGCTGAGAAAGCTATCTCATTTCCCATTTTAGAAGAAGTATTTTAAGCATCAAAAGCAACACACACACACACACAAATGGTTCGAAGGAAATAGTGACATAATAATAGATCATGCCTAAAAAAAGCATTCAACAATTTTTGCAGAATTTACTTTCATTTTATTGTTAATTATATAACAAAGTGGAAAATCCTAATAGTTTCTCTTGTAAATAATGTCACAGACTATATATTTTCTAAAAATCACTGAGAGTAAAAAATACAAACAGCTCTTTTTTTAAAGTTTAATTTCTCAGTGCTAACCAACTGATGACCTCTATTTCTGTTTGGGAGGTAACTTATGTTAACAAGTGTGATAATTTAAATTGCTGGAGTCTAGTGTTATAGAGTTGTTATTCAACATGTCCATCTTGATCCATTTTTTCATTCCTTCAATATTTATGAAGTAGCTACTATGTGCTATGTAATCTGTTAGAGACCTGCCACCAAGGCAGCCTCCAAATGAAAGTTAAAGTCTGTAAGTCACTAGAGGTCTATATGAAGTGGTCTAATTATGGACAGTTTATAATTGGAGGCTAAGAAGTGTGATGCTTTTAGGCAAACAGGTCTTTGGGGAGACCTCAGATCGCAACAACTTGGTTGCTTTTTTGGCCTGCCTGCACGCTTAGCTAGAAATGGAATTAAAGGTCGCCAAATAGACATTCTGGTTAATTCAAATGAGATTCCTGATAAACTGAGCTCTACTATATTTTAGAATAAGAGGATTAGGGTACTCTATAGAAAAGACCTGGGGACAACTTTTAATTTTTTTTTTAACTTGATAGCTGAGAAATTTAAAGACTAAACAAACGAGAATCAGGCTCAAGGCTCCAGATTCCTACAGCAAGCCTCCTCCTTGTTTGATGACAGCCGGTCACCCTGGACCACTTGTTAGGCCAGGAAAGCTACCAGTGTCCTGGTGTTGACTGAACACCTTCCCACTGGTGTTGCCCTCTACCAATAAAGGTAAATATACCATCAAACTAGTTAATGAAATATTTCAGAGGAGAATATCCAATTCCTTACTAAAGAAAAACACAAGTGTATATTTTCCTCTTAAACATCTGCTTAGCTATAGCATTGTGTAGCTATGTACTAATGGCAAAATAAAATTTGGATAAAAAATTGCAGCTTTGTGCCCATAAGATTCTTATCATCTAGAAGACAAAAAAGCCACACAAAAGTAGTTTAGAAAGCACAGAATGAATGTTCTACCTCCCAAGAAATTTCAGGATGTTAATGATTTAGGAATAATATTGAAACATATTCTTAGGATTTATAATCCTATATTTATATAGAAAGATTTAAATGAACTACTGTATGCAACATGAGAAGACTCACAAGCCAAAAAACCTTGATTATTAAGACATATACTATATGGAATATAATATATATTACCTTTATATATGGTTACCTTTTTACCACCTTAGACATCTGAACGGCTGGAAAGAAAAATACAAATCTTTGATGACAACCAACCTAGACTAAATGTTGGGGCAAACAATTAGCTAAAACTACAAAAATCCCAATGACTTGGTATTTACAAAATTAATTTCTCTTGGGTGAGAAATGATGGTATTGATGGTGCTGATGTTGGTGGTAGTGATGACAGAGATAAGAGCTAACCCACTTTTAGTTCTTATGATGTGCTAGGCATTGCTTTAAATGTGTCACAAGTACTTATTCATTCATTGCCCCCATCAACACAGCGAGGTCAGTATTTTAATACCTTCATTTTCTAAATGAGAACCGAGACATAGAGAGATAAAGTCTCTTATAGTCAGGAAGCCCCCCCTAAGTGCGAGAGCCGAATTAGAACACAGAGAACTACTGAGGATCTAGATGAATGCAAATAATTGTATGATAATAATCTGAACTCTGTTCAGTGATACGGGACCCTTGCCAATCCTAGACCCCATGAAGCACACTCCTGACATAGGAATTTTGCTCCAATCACTCCTTCTCCTGAGAAATGTTTTTCACTATTTTTTTAACTTCCTCATTCCATCAGTCTTTTTCTTTCCTCCAATCTTAACTTTTCAATAAAACCACCCTGAAGACCCTATTTAATACTGCAAACTGTTCCTTCCCACTTGAATATGCTTGAACACTTCAGAGGTTCTTAAACTGCTCACTTATTATCTTCCTTTTAGTATGGGTCAAATTCTGACATACTCGAAGATTTGTGTATTCTGTTTATTTTTTATTTTCTCTCTAGGGAAAATGTCTGTTGTGCTAGAATGGAAACTCCATGTGGCCAGAAATCTTTGACTTTGGTTCACTAAGAATATAGAACTGTGCCTGCCACAAGGGTGGCACCCAAATACAAATTTGCTTAATGAACAAATGGATAAATGAAAAATAAGTAAAATGTAAAGGAAAATAGGACAACATATATGACCCAAGAAGTAATAGGAAAATACTAGTATATTTCTAGTAGCTTTGAGAAAAATAGAGTTCTCTGAGAATTACTTCACACAATAGTAGTTTAGATAGAATTAAAGGTAATTAAACTATTTCAAACCTTCAGTAATCACATATTCTCTATAAGTAAAACATTATACATTATAGAAGAATGGATATTACTGCATATTACTAAATATTATATTTAGAAAACCAGAATAATAATGACATCAATGTCAGTAATAATGATGTCATGACCTTTGTTACCTGTTTTAGCATATACCCTGTGTTTGTATATGTGTGTATATAAAACAAATTATTGCCCACAGTATGAAATATGGAAGTTTATTTCATATAAGCTCCTGATACACACATACACATACATATATATGTACATGTAAAAAATATGCTCACAAGGCATATTTGTTATTCAGGTCATTAACATATAGTGTAGTTTCATGCACCAGTGTATCATATATTTTATTGCTGCTTAATGATGGAAATATAGATGGTTTCTAAATATTTCAATATTTTTAAAGACAGTATAATTAATAACTTTGCATTAACATCTTTATGCACCTTGTCCAATGGGCTTCTTGCAATAATAAGAGTAAGACTGGTGGGTTAAAAGTATGCTAAACTAACTCAGGTTTGAAAGATTATTTTTTTAAGACAACCAGTGCTTTCACATATTCCTGCTTTCCATTGTAATTTTACTTATATTTATAATTTTATAATTCTGTCTTTCTGCAGAAGCCACTAGAACTAAGCTCATTTCTGATCACTTGGATTAGGGAACCCCTAGTCTACCCCACCCCAGAGAAGCATGGCAGTGACTATGGAAAAACTCCAGTGTTGGTTCCTACAGCAATAACTTTAGAAACAGACAGATCTGAATTCAAATCACTGTCTTTCATTTACCAGCCATTTAAGCTTGGTTATGACTCTTAATTGCTCTGAAGTTATATCTTATCTTCAAGTAGAAAATGTAGTGCAGAGTGAAAGTGCTCATGGGAGGAATAAATGGGCTATGATTCCAGAGTCACATCACAAGCACTCAACAAATACCTGTTCTCTTTACACATCATTCTTTCCTCAGCATGATTCTAATTGAACTAGAATTTAACAGAAATGACAACATTATTGCTATTTCTCTTCCAACAGCAGTTGTTTTCTTCATTTGTGAAATGATTCACCATGAACCTATATCCTGACACTGTAACTCTTTAATTCTACATTGTCAAAATGTTTTTAATCTTCATTATACTTCTCCTTCAACCCAAGAGTCCTATTTCAACTTGCCATCACTTTTTATTCCCTCCTGACAACATCAGGTATTTGAACAACCAGAAAAAATCCCTTTACTTTTGAATAACTAAAATAAGTGAACAAATTTTTAAAATGAGGAAAGGGAAATTTTCCATAAATTTGCCACAAAATAAAAAGAAATGTAAGCATACAGTTTTATACGTAAGAATTGCTAGTAATCATTTTGTTTCAATTGCTATTTTTCATTTTATTATGAGATTCTGCAAGTAATATTTTAATTATATAAAGAAATTTGGATCTTGTAAATGTCTTGTAAATTCTGCATTTCTGATCTCAGTGACCAAATGCAGTACAAATTCTCTTGCAGGTCCATTTTATTAATTTAATATTAGTGTTTTTCAAGGCATTTTGTAAACCATATAGTTCAAAGTGTCAAGAAATACCCTTAAGTTTTCACCCTAGACTAAATTAAAATGTTAATTGAAAAAGAAGTTTGGAGCAAGAAAAAAAATATCAATTTTAATTTTTTTAAAGTTAAACAGTGAAGCCCCAATGAGGAAATGACATCTTAAGCTTGAAAAACATTTTAAACTTGCGTAGTTAGAATCAGTAATGTTTTAATTCAACAACTGCTTTTGAGAGCATGTATTCTATGCTTCTTTGAGAAACTTGGGAATATAACAATAAAATGACAAGGAAGTCCCCACTGTCAAAGCTCTTTCATGAAGTGTAAAAAAATAAAACAGAATGAAATTGAAAGTTGAATTCAGAATCTGAAACAGCTGTAAATGAAACGGTGATAGTTAACAGTGTACAGTGGGGCAGGGCTTCTTAGATGGTGCCAAGACAGTGTTGTCAGAGAATGTCTCTACGACGGTGACATCTGCACTTGGGTCGGATGGAGAAGGAGGCTGAGGAGGAACTAGAGAGAGGCCACAGAGGGAGGTGAGATCTGTGTGGGAGGGGCAGGGAGAGGGGCGTGGAGCCCTGAGGACCTGCAGTGTTGGGAGGGGTCCTGGAGAGTGTGATCAGAGGAGGAGAGGAAGTAGCGGTCTGTCAAGTTCTGACTTCATCCCAAGACACTAGAAAACCATTCAAAAGTTTTCAACAAAAGGATAGTAATCTGATTTTTTTACTCACAAATATGCTTCTGGCACATGTACGGGAACGGAGTCTAGGAAGTAACAGTCGATGGAGCCGATGGAGATGTATCACCTCAGTGAAGACGATGGACCCAAGGACTGGGGCCCCAGCAGTGAGACAGAAACAGGCTGCCAATGGCAAAAACCACCGTGGAGGCTGACCCGGAGATACTTGGAGACAGAGTGGATGTGGGGAATTGGGGAAACACAAAGAAAAATACGGTTTACAGAATTTCCTTTTGTGTGTGATAATATCAAGACAGTCTAGATCATAGTAAATAATTGTTTCATCAAATCAGTGAAGTTAGGATATTTAAGTGAACTTTATAAAAATTATTAAGTTTGAGTTTGACATGTACACACTGCTATATTTAAAACAGATAACCTTGGGATTGACACATATACACTATTGATACTATGCATAAAATAGATAACTAATGGAAACATACTGTATAGCACAGGGAACTCTACCTAATGCACTATGGTGACCTAAATGGGAAGGAAATCCAAAAAAGAGGTGATATGTGTATACGTATAGCAGATTCATTTTGCTGTACAGTAGAAACTAACACAACATTGTAAAGCAACTATACTCCAATAAAAATTAATTTTAAAAAAACAAAAAACAAAACAGATAATCAACAAGGACCTACTGAATAGCATAGGGAACTCTGCTCAGTATTCCGTAATAACTTAAATGGGAAAAGAATTTGAAAAAGAAGGGATACATGTATATGTATAACTGAATTGCTTTGCTGTACACCTGAAACTAACACAACCTTGTTAATCAGCAATAGTCCAATAAGAAATAAAAGTTTTAAAAAATTATTTTAATTAATATTTTACATTGAAAGCTATTCAAATTTTTATTTTCTAGTCAACAATGTCAAGAATTATTTCACAGATACCCTGTTGGGGCCTTTCTCTAACTTGTTTCCATAACTGAAGTAAGGAGGAGGGTAAATGGTGTTCACGGCTGACCCATGACTAACTTCTGAGCACTGTTTTAAATGGAGTTCATCTTCAGCCACTAATCATTATTCAAATAAATGTTAGTAATTTGGTTAATTAATGTGTAAATACTTAGTTTGGTCAATAAACTTTCGTAAGTAATTCATTGCCTAATACTTAAGATGTTTTTATTTTAAAGGTCTGAACTATACTAGTAAGTGTTCCCTAAAGGGTGTTGTGTGACATCTTGATGTATGCTTAATTTACATTGTAATGTGCAAGAGTTTCACTGTTGTGGAAATGATAATACAGAAAGTGATCGTTATAGATAAATAGCAATTTTCTCCTTGAGTACGCTTTGCAGAATGAGACTCAAATTGGTTGTTGTGATTTCACTATGCTTCACGTCTCACACTTTATAGCTAAATTCACTTTACTTTCTCTTTCAAAAATATTTTTATCCTTATTATCTTGAAAGTCACAAGATTGAGGAGAAGATTTCCACTTCTGGAGGTCAATGCATTACTAACCATTTCCACTTAACAGAAAATATGTAGAGGAAAATAATTAGCGGAGCCAACTCATCCCAATTTGCCTGGGGATTCCCAGATGTAGTCCTGCATCTTGGGAAAACTCTCATTTGGAGCAAACCCGTATAGTTGGTCACCATTAATAGAGGCAAACATATGTGTAATACCAGAAAATACCCAATAGACAGTCATAGGTTGTTACACATAGACTATTTTGTGTATTATTATCTGTATATTATTTTAACCCGGAGGCTCTATATGTTCATTTACAAACAAAGTATGATTTTTGGATTCTATTTCTGATACCATGGTGATAAGTATAAACAAATAAGCAAAATGATGCCCAGTGCAGAGGTGAGTATACTGTGGTAGTATAACACGAAGATTATTGGATTTTGGTCTCATAGACTCGGGAAAATGCAAGTAGAAACAAAACAAAAACAAAATCAAAACAAAAAACTGTCTCGCCTTAACTCCTCTGCAAGGCCTTTTAGGACAGCAGAGTGGGGACCTGATTTGTCAAAGTCACACTGAATTGTCACAGCTGAACTCAGTGCTGCCGTCACACCCATCCGGCCTTGGAGTCCTGTAATTCCAGGTCATTCAGTGAATGGTGCCTACCTGCGACTCTTGACAACCATTGCTCTCACTTTCAGAAAGCATCCCTCTCCCCTTTGCCTGGATTTCAAGGAACTGCAAAAATTACTCCATATTCCCTTTGTTGCTGGCTTTCATTTTATTTCCCCCAAAGTGAGCAGGATCAAATAAAATAGGGTAATTTTTGTCAGCAGTTATTCACTGTGAACATGGGTAATGAGGACACATTTTCCTCTGTGAAAAGGGGCCACAGACCGGCCAGTGTGAGTCTGCACAAGCAGACCAGTCACAGAAAGAACTGTGAACCCAGGGATCTCAGATTGCTGAGGTCAGGTTACAACTCAAACTGGGGCTAAACCTAATACTGTGATTTGTCTTATGATATCCTGACTGCTTCTGCTTAACACACATGCAATTTAGTTTTAATGGGTATTTTACTATGATTAATAAATGTCAATTCAGCGTGTTATCTCCACATTATAGCGTATTCACAGACTTTATCTACGCCGAGAGTATTTTTATTGGACTTTACGTTTGAGGGAATTGTAGCACTGTTGACAATAATTTCATGGTTTATGTATTCTGTAAGGCTCATTTTTTAATGGAAATTCTTTGTGAACTTATGGACGTGTTTGGTTGATAATAAAAGAGTTAAGAAATATAGAAAGGGGCTGGGCAGTGCTGGTGTCACTTACTGGATAAATTACTTTTCAGATTTGTTGCTAATAAAAATATCTTGATATTTTTTAATATCATGGGAGATGATTCAGGCTGCATAATTCAATCAGACTGCTTTTTCTTTCAAATTCACATTCCCTTAACTTTATCCAGAACAACTTACACACAACACTACAAAGCTTATGACTTCTAATAAGTAGATGATATTACTTCTAATAAATGTAGGAAAAAATGGTTAATTTTTGACAAGCAGTTTTAACAATAAAAATTCTCCATGGTGACACAAGACTTCTGTAGCTTTCACTTTATTTCATGACTTAAAGCCAAAGATTAGAAGTCTCACTTTACTTTTGCAGAGCTATTTCAATAACCTTTAAATTATGCTTATAGAAAAACAGGGTGCAGGTGGGAGACAACAGACAGCATTCCAAGGTACCCTCTTCACCCTCGTGTATCTTAAAATAGAGAGCTTAGTTTATATGTTTACACACGCACACACACCTATGTGCGTGTGTGTACATATATATTTTAATACTGGGCTTCCTTTACAGCTATTATTTGAAGAAAGAGTTTCCAATTTAAGAATTGTATTGTATTTTTATTTATTCGTTTATTATTTTTAAAATGAAGTATAGTTGATTTACAATGTTGTGCTGGTTTCAGGTGTACAGCAAAGTGATTCAGATATAAATATATATATATGTGTGTACATATATACATATATATATATTTTTTTCAGATTCTTTTCCCTTATAGGTTATTAAAAACTATTGAGTATGATTCCCTATACAGTAGGTCCTTGTTTATTATCTATTTTATATATAGTAGTATATATATATTTGTCCCAGGATTATGACACTGGAGTAAAAGCATTTGAATTTTAAAACTATGACATTTTTATAGATGCATATGAATATGCATGGGATAAGTCTATCTATGGCCTCAGGCTTTTTAAAAATGTAAGTTTTCATGCATTTTTTCTCCCTTATGATTACTTGTCTTAATTTATCTAGGAAATACCCTAAAATGATATAGAAACTACTTATTTAACCTGATAATGTTGCCTTCTTTTTACCTGCATGTTTTTATATAAAAGCATCCATAACATGAAAAGACAAGACAGGTATTTATAGTAGCAAAAAGGAAAGAAAGAAAGAACGAGTTTGTGTCATTGTCCTTGATCTTCTTTAACTTGCTGAGTAAAACCAGCAACTTGTGTATTCATTCCATCTAAGAAGACCAGGTGTGAGCCACCAAATAAGATTTTATGACGTTTTAGCATTAGTTTTTCATTCTACACATTGAGGAAGAAGCCATTATTCAAGTGCTATCTCAGAAGACCTTTCCAACAACTTCTTATTCAAAATCTCAAGACCCAGGTGATTGGTGAGAATTTTTGTTCAGTCACTATTGGAGATCATGGCACTTCCATTCCCGTAGTACTCAGCTCTCTCCTTTATAGAGAGCTTCATACTTACAAAGTCCTTTTGCACATGTTCATGTATTATTTCCATCCCAAACATATAAGGTAGAGATTTTTTTTCTCTCTAAGGGAATTTTAGGGATTCTTTTCACAGTTTTCCAACCATGAAAACTTTTCCTTTCTCTTTCTTTCTTCCTTTCCTTTTTCTCTCTTATTTCCTATAAATATGAATAAAAATATTTAATTCCCTTTTAACATATCTCATAATGATTCTTGCTAGACATTAGTTTAGTGTTACATACTTAAAATTCCTTAGAAGTCAAATAGAGAAGTAAAATCAATGCAGAGTCACATAGCATAGGTCAGAAAGGGATTTGATAATAGCTGGACAGGCTCTTTTTCTTCCCACTACCAAGTAAGAATGCTTCTGGTTTATGAGGACCAACTGAAAAATGCATTCTTTTTGTGATTTAAATCAAAGCGATTGAAACCATATCAGTGTTTTCCCAAAACATTAATGACATACAAATCACTCACAAAAAAATGAGATGGGTGGATAAAGCCCTTTTCATGAGTTCACTGGATTTCAATCCTCATTTGTTTAATCTGCTAATAAAAAAGTATTTACTCTAATGATCTTTATTGCCCACCAAAAAAAAGTACTTTTTAAAAAAATGTCATAAAATTCTGTAACCTGGTTAAACTATCACCGATAAAGATTTTAATCAGAAAATCTTAAAATGGACCAAACAAGATAAAGATGTTGATTTAAAAAGAAGAGAAAAGAAAAAAGCGCCAACTCAGAGCTTTCAAAGCAGCTCACAAATGAATGCAGAAAAATCTTGACCTCGGTCATTACCTCAGGTGGCATTAAAAGAAGCAGGTCAAGGAGCTCAGGTAATGAAAGAATTGTCAATATCAGAACCACATACTTTTTCATTCCCTGGTGGCTAGTGTCACTGAGTAACAGTTAGAGAAAGGGCATCCTTTATAACCTGGTCCAGCTGATGCTTCTGCCGTGCCCTGAAATGGTACCTACAGGCCCCGTCCTAACAGCCTCCACGGGGCATCCATAAAATGAAGCTACTTTAATTGAGGAGAAATCATTCCTTTCTAATGTATGATATTCATCTCTTCCGGTAATTTGTTTGCTAATATGCCAGCAATCGATAGATGACAGCAGAGAAGAAATTTGTTTTCAAAAGCACTCTTCATTAAATCACACTGGCCTCACACACTGCAACTGTAGTTAGCTTCATTACTCAAGACCACTTTCATATCCCATGTGTGTGGCTTTCATTATTACAGATCATTTTTCCTTAGGATGTGTGATTTAATTTTAATGCCTGAATCTAAATCAAAATCCTCCGCCCCACTTAGAAGCTCTCTGGTGTAATAAGAAAGCGAGGTTTATTCTGCTTTTGTGTTTGGGAGTGTTTGGCTCTGTTTCTAAATTATGATAAAAAATCAATATGAACAAACGGACAGTGAAAATGAGGCATCAAGTTTTCATTTCCTAGATAAATATGTGATTTAATCTCCTCCTAAAACAATGCCGATACCTCTGGGTAACTTCCTAATTCTTGGTTGATACGATCATTTAGTGATGTTTTCAGTGTGAGAGGTACGGTTATACTTCTGAGACATTTCCTTTTGGAATATTTCACATGCTCTGCAGTTCAGAGCTAGCGTGTTATTTGTCATTGTTCTTTTAATTCCTGAATTGCCCATGCACACAGTACCTTCTTTCACTGATGATCTCTTCAGAATGCTGGCAAATATTAAGCTGGATTATTTCCAAGACAAGCCGTGATCTAATCGAGCAAATTATTTTCTTTGTTTCCACTGGGAAGCCAGTCGGTTAAAAGCCATCTTCCCAGCCCACCTTCCCAGCTCCAGCAGGTGTGGGCTTTGGCAGCTGTGTCCCCACTCAAGGCCCACGTGTGCCGCTGGAGGGAGAGCCAATTCATTCATCTCTGAGCGAGTTTTTGAATTAGTGTTCATAAGAGGCACGATGAAAACATTTCCCATTTCACAAAATTTACATTTCAAATATGGAGCTGGAGCAGGAGTGAAAATATTAGCTTAAACCATGAGCCTTAAAATACTGTCACAAGGCAAACTAATATTAATAATAATAATGTGTTTGTAATCAAGTAAGAAATCTTTACATTTAGAAAATAGTGTTATTACGGGTTCCATGTTTCACACATAGACTCCAAAATTTACTATTTCCCTGCTTTTAAGGAATATCTCTCACTACATGGGGGAAAATGGACATGGAGTTGTTCCACACTGGCTCCCGGGTTGTCCAGTTAGTTGTTTCTCTACTTTGTCTGATACTCTTCTCAATCTCTCCATGGGCATCTCTTCTTATCCTGGGGGCTCCCCTCAGGGGTCCTGGATACAGGTCTTGAAAAGAGGTTGCTTCCTGGCCATGGGCATTAAGAGACAGGGAGAGAGAGAGACAGAGAGACAGAGAGAAAGACAGAAAGAGAGGTCACCCTTCCTCCTTCTTTCCTTTTTTGTTTCCTACAATGCCACCCACAAAACTATGCGAGTTTATCAGATTTTACTTTTCAAAGTAAAAGATTATGAGGATGAAAGGAAAGATGTTTATTCATTTGCTATGGAGAACTTTTCCCACATACCATGGAGGAAGCAACTATGGAAAGACATCCTTCAGATGGAATTCTCTGGGGAAATCACCAGTTTCTGACTGGATTACCCTGCCCTCTGTTCCTTAGTTCTTTGAGAAAACACTTTTTTTCTCTTAAAGTCAATCATATGACATTCAACCCACCTTTTTAGAAACCCACTAGGTCACCATACTTCCTTTCCTGAGTCCCCATAGGTGTGAGATGTTGTGTATAGAGGCTACCTGGCTTTGGCAAGAAGGCCTGTAAGAGCCTTCAGCATCCCAAGTTCTGGAGAAGGTCACCTCAGTCGTTGGACCCTGCAGTTCCTCGAAGCAGTCTAGTGAGTGTGGCCGCATTAGAAGTTCTCCATCAGTGTGTATATTGCAGACTCACTATTTTGTTATTTTGCCTGATGTGTAACTGTTGAATAAGATATGTACATGCATGCTTGCAAACACAAAAACACACATACACACACCCTTTCTAAAATACAAACTCTCAGATACACAGTATGTACTATAAGCGTAATAGGTAAACAACAAAGTCCTTCTGTAAAGCACCGGGAACTATATTCAATATCTTGTAATAACCTATAATGGAAAAGAATTCGAATATATATATATATATATAAACACACACACGTGTATATATATACATATGCATATGCATAACTGAATTACTTTGCTATACACCTGAATCAACTATACTTCAATTAAGAAAATAAATGAAAAATAAAATAAAATACAAACTCTCAGTACCAGTACTGTCTAAACTGTTTGGAAAAATAGAATTTTTCCCCAATGCCATCACAATTTGAAAATCTGGAGTTAACACTTCAAACATAGTTCCTTTCAACTCTTCCCTCTCGAACTTTCAGGTTACACCCTCTCGGTCCTTCCAGAATGAAAAAAATGGGTCCATTCCTGAGGCATAAATCTCTCAATGACTAGTTCACATTATTCAAAATTGTTCACAGTCTCTGCAAGGAAAAAATGTATTTATATAACACTATCACTTGTAAGAACATAATTTAATTTTTAGGTTTTGTTGTTTTTCGGTTTGACTCACTTCTGAGTAATGAGGCATGGGAGGAACCTCCCATATTATGCATTAAGAAAGCCACTTTGACTTTTGAGAAACTAAAGGTGATATGCAGCCAAGCTTTTCAAAATGAGTGATTTAAGAAAGGTCTTCACAGCTAACAGATATTTGTGATCCAAGATCTGAGTAGTTTAAGAAACTTCTACATGTGACCAAGAGCAGGACTTTGAAACAGCTGAATGTTTCAAAAACACATCTCATATTGCAGGAGGAAAAATAAGCCAGATATCAGTGAATTCTGATCCATGTCAGTCAGGAGCTCTGTTTACATCTAGCTTCAATCTATAGCCATCACTTTGTATCCGAGAGAGATTGGTTCCAGGACCCTCCAAGGACACCCGAATCCTTGGATGCTCAAGTTCCATATTCGGCCTTGCATATTCTGGGTTCCAAATCCATGGATTCACTCAACCTCAGATCATGTAGTACTGTATTTATTGGAAAAAATCCACTGATAAGTGGACCTTCGCAGTTCAAACCCATGTTGTTCAAGGGTCAGCTGTACTCAGACAGAGAGGTGATCCAAAGGCATACAATCACCATGTAATGAGTCAGTACAGCCAGTAGTCTTTGTGGTGAAAATTTCAATTATGAGGGAGAAAAACAACATTTGATATAATAAAGATTAAAATAGATTAAAATCAATTGGCATAGAGGGCCATGGTGTCTAAGACAATACTTTCTGAAATCACTTGAAAAAATATTTAGTTGTGATATTTTAATTATTGATAATAGTGATTTTATAAGTCTATAATGCATGTTAAGTCTGTGCTCCCTCTTCAAAATTTTACATCAGTTTCATTCGAAAATGTTCAATTGTTGTGACTGGCTAAATAGAGCAGGAGTTCAGTATTGTCCCAAAGGAAAGTTTAATTAGAAATATTCTAATCTGTTGAGAGTATATTTCACGTGAATTCCATTTTTCTTCCGATAAAGACACTTTACATACTCTAACTTTCTGAGATTTAGAAACAAGATTTCTAATTCAAGCATTTATGTAGGCATTTAAACACAATTTTTGTGTTTATTTTTTGCTATCATAAATGTTTTAGGTATAGCAAAACTACAGATCACAACATAATAGACATGTACATTATTATATTGATTGATATCAACAGATGAGGCCCAGGTGTATCTCTCCCTCCCTCATGTGCTCAAATTTTAAGATTATTTTTCAAATAAAGTTTAGAAATGCCAAAGGTAATCTTATTATTCATGAAATTGCCTGAAGCTTCTGATTTGAAACTGTTTCCTCCCAGAGTTTTAGAAATATATTTGTATTAAATATTTGTATTCTATAATAATTAATTATTATTATAACCAAATTATCACTTGGTGGATTTGAAGAATGAAAAGGAGATAATAAGAGAGAGTAGACACCAAAACAGTTCAAATGTTTGAACTTGACATCTGCATATCTTATAATTACAGAATATGGATCTTTTTATGTTGCAACATAGAATATGGTAAAACTTTGGATATACCTAAAATTAGTATAAGCCTGGAGAGAATGGCCTTCATTAAACCTGTAAGCTTTGAATATTATGGAAGATTGACACAAGAAGAGGCCAGTTTAAGAAAATCTATGTTTTCCTTTTGTTCTTTTCAATTTTATTTATATATTTTTGTCTGCGTTGGGTCTTCATTGCTGTGTGCAGGTGTCTCACTGCGGTGACTTCTCTTGGTGCGGAGCACGGGCTCTAGACACACGGGCTTCAGTAGTTGTGGCATGCAGGCTCAGTAGTTGTGGCATGCAGGCTCAGTAGTTGTGGCGCACGGGCTTAGTTGCTCCGCGGCACATGGGATCTTCTGTCACCACGGCTCGAACCCGTGTCCCCTTCATCAGCAGGCGGATTCTTAACCACTGCACCACCAGGGAAGTCCCAATCTATGCTTTTCTGTTAACTACTTTTGACTACTCTGCAAACTACTATTTCCCACTAATTAATTAGTACCTAATATAAGGACCTATAGTGACAAATTCCTTTAGGAATTTAAATCCAGGAAAACCTAATCTCTTTTGATATAACCGGCATATTTGGTATTAATTAATGATACTCTACACAGTGTGGTGCTTTTGCTTTGTCTTTTTTTACCTTGGGTAACAGAAGTCTCCAAGATAAATTTGATATTCGGTTGAATGATAATTGCAGAGACAAATTGTATTTTCGCTTCACCTTTGATATACGTTTTAAATTATTACTTTAATCTTGAGACCCCTCTATTATGCTCATATAAAGCATAAGAAATCATTATTTCTGTTTAGAGTCCTTTTTTTCCTGTTGAGATGTTTTTGTAAATGGCGTCAGATGACAGTAGACCTACCTTCGCTATCATTCAGATACACATAGCGAAATCAAAATGAAATTTGGGTCAGGTGAAAGGATTTTATTCCTGAATGATTAGCTTTAATGAAATATAGTATAAAAACGTTAACATTTGAGAAAACACATATAAACAAAGTTGACATGACAGGACGCACAAAGTAAAGCCCCGAAAGAAAGATTCCTTTCATCCTTTTTTTGACAGACCCAGTTCCCTAATCATTGCCTTGTTCTGTCTTTCTCTCGCTTGCGTGCTCTGTCTCATTCTCCCTGCCCCCCAGCCCTTATCAGAGGAGTTATCGTATAAAGTACCTCTTTACAAACAGTATGGATTTTATAGGCTATACTGAGTTCAGTACAAGGGCATTTTACTACCTACATCTCATCTGAGGCTTTGAGGAAGGGGTGGTATGAGAGCATTGAACTCTTCATGTTTTATTTTTGCAAGCTTTTGTCAGGGCTTTCAAAATACATCATATCTACAAGGCAACACCCTGTCTACGTTTCTGCACATTGTTTGTGTACAAGACTCAGAACTGCCATTTCACATCACAGTACATTGGTTTTTAATGCTCTTCTAATTTAGGCTAAAGATGCAGAAATCTTAGCTCAGTTAGGCTGCATGCTGACCTGTGTTTGAACTTTCTCCCAGCTGCTCCTGGGTCCCTTCAACATTGTTTTAAGCTATCTAATTTGGATGAAGCAATCACAACACTAAAAATGAAGAGAGATTATGATTTATTTTTAATCCCTGAGGGCAGTTGAAAATAAAGATGAAATTCGGAGACGGCTGTTACTTTGCTGGATTTAAGCATATACATACTGTTGGTCCCTGGTCTGAATGGCTCTTTGGAAATACTGCTATTATTTCTTCCCTAAGACATTGCAGTTTGTGTGTCTTTTTGGAATAACACTGAGCTTACTGCATACTAAGTTCTGAGTAGCCCACATATATGGCAAAAACGCTACTCAGGGTTTTTTATGGGATTTGATTAGTGAAATTACTGTGGAAAAGGAGGGTAATGCAGCCTCCATTGACATAGGTATGTCCAAAGAGATAATCTTGGAATTTTAAAAGAGGGGGGAAGTTTAGCAAGTTTACAGTAAGAACTTTTAGTAGAGATTGTAACAAGGGGGGAGGGAGAGATGCACTGTGTAGAAAGCATTTGGTGAGCATAGGAACAAATGGAATGACAAGTGTTTTGAACTTTCCTAAGTGTCTTATTTGAATATCATACGTGCTTTTATAGTAAGCTAATGTGGTAAATTTATTTTTTTCATTACTCTGCTGCTTCTCAAGCCAATTAGTTTGGTAAGGCAAGGTAGAATAAGAACGTTCGTAAGATAAAACATTTCTACCCAGGATATAACATTTACATTGCATGAATAAGAACTTTTAAAAATTTGTATAAAGCTGTCATTTCTTAAATTCTATTTTCATTTAGAATTTTCATTTCTTAAATTCTATTCTGTAGCTTGGAAGAGTAAAAAAATAACATGTTAAGTTTTTCTATCAATTTTTGTCTTCTTATTGGTATGATATGTACTGCTTTGGTTCGTTTCCCACAAGACATTTAAAATAACCATAGGTTAAATATGAAATATTGTGTTATGATGGTGCCTAGAGCAAAAAAATAATTCAAAGGAACTGTATTCACCCTTAAAGAATTAAAGTCCTATACTATACAACATGAATATTTCTCATTTTTTGGATTTTTCATTACTAAACAAACCTTAGATATGAATTCATTGGCAATGTGTAAATTTTTGGTGCTTGACTTAGACATTGAAAATATTCTTTTAAATATTATATTTTCTGTTTTAAGGTGTCATTTATATATAACAGAATCAAAATGTTCAATGAATTTTGGTAAGTGAATACTGTCTGTGTAACCACCACCCCAATCAAGATATACAACATCAACCAAAAAAGTTGCCTTGGCCTTTTTCTCCATCAGTCTCTCACCATTTATCATCTGTTCTGATTTCTATCACTCAAGATTGGTTTTGATTTTGCTGAGATATTATAAAACTAGAATCATGCTATATATATATATAATCGTACTATATATATATATATATAATCATACTACATGTATATATTTAGAGAGTCTTTTTGCTCAATATAATGCTTGTGAGATCATCCATGATTTTGGTTGGATTAGTAGCTATTTTTTAAAATTCTTTAGTGTATATCATTGTATACAATATAGGACAATTTGATTATTCATTTATATATTGATGTACATTTGGGTTCTTTCCAGTCTGGGGCCAATATGCACTAGGCCACCATGAACGTTCTTGTACAGACTTTATTTTAGAACATATGTTTTCATTTTTCTTGGATAAATACCTAGTAGTGAAGTCGTAGGGTCACAGGTAGATGTATGGTTAACTTTCTGCGAAACCACATACAGTCCTCCAAGGTTGTTGTCATTTATTTTACAAACACATCACCAGTGTTTATGTCCTCACCAACATTTATTATTTTCAAACTTTTTAAATTTAGTTATTCTAGCCATTGAAAAATTATATTTTATTTTGATTTGAACTTACATTCCCAGATGATAAAGATGTTGAGCATTGATTTCTTTATGTGTGTGCTGACCATTTGTATAACTTCTTTTTTGAGGTATCTGTTTGAGTCTTTTGCCCACTTTTCATTGGACTGTTATATTTCCTTTATATATTCTGGATGCAAGGTTTGCAGATACTTTCCCCCAGCTGATGGTTTGCCTATAATATTAATGTCATTTTCTAATAAGTAGAACATACGAATTTTAATGAAGTTTAATCAATTTTTACATGGTTTGTGCTTTTTACAAACTGTAAAAAATCTTTGCCTACCTCAAGATCACAAAAATATTCTATGTTTTCTTCTGGAATGTTTACAGTTTTATCTTTATATTTATGTCTATGCTCCAGCTCAGATCAATTTATGAGTAAGGAAAGAGGTATTGTTTTTTTCACGTGGAGACGTCCAGTTGTTCTAGCATCACTTGATGAAAAGACAATCCTTGTTTCCATTGAATTACTTTGGCACATTTTCAAAAATAATTGGCCATATGTGTGTGAGTCTATTCTCAGGCATATTTTATAATTTTTAGTGCAAATGTCTTACATGTCATTTGATATTTTTTCCTAAGAAAATTATGTTTTTATTGTAAGTGGTCATTTATTTTAGTGTCCCATTGTTTGCTTTCTGTATTTAGAAATGCCATTGAGTTTTCTCTATAGACCTTGGATTGAACAACTCTAGTAAATGCACTTATTAGTTCTAGAATTATTTTCGAGGTAGGTTCTTTAGGATCTTTGCCTAAGTAATCATGTCATTTATGAAGAGAGACAGTTTTATTTCTTACCTTTGATTCTTTTTTTATAGTTTTTGTATCAGTGCTGAAATTTCCCATGTGTTCAAACATGTTGTTTATCTTCTACATCAGATTTTAAAATATATTTATAATTATTTCTTAAAAATATTTTTATTATTATTTTAATATCTTGGTGATCTCTGACTTTGCTTGCAGTGACTTTTTTTTTTTTTGATCATAGGTCACATTTCCTGCTTCTTCACTTGTATTTTTTTTTTTTTTAATTAGTACATACCCAACACTTTGGGTAAAAGAACAGTAAAAGTACACAAAGTATTAAGAATCTGATATTTATACCAGAAAAGATCCCGGGGTTCCCTCTGTTGTTATCCCAGAGGGGGAACTGAGTGAATTCATTTTCTAGATGAGCTAGTTTGGAAGTTTGTTGCAGCATTTTTAGATTCAGCTCAGTAACAACTCCAAATATTCTGAAGGCAGAATCAGGACATTCTCTTCAACACTGCTTGAAACTGAAGTCCCAGAAAAACTGGAGACGCCGTTGAGTTGTAGAGGCCAGCCGCCAGCTTTTCAAACCATTTGAGACTTTTCTTTAAAATAAGGCTGCCAGCATTTTGCATCACTGGGGAGTTCTCTTTGCTCTCTCGCTTTTTGTGCCTCGAGAAAGCTCTGCTTTCCTTGCCCTCATGCAGTCTTTTTTTAAAAATTAATTAATTAATTAATTAATTTTTGGCTGCCTTGGGTCGTCTTTGCTGCTCGCGGGCTGTCTTTTAGTTGCAGTGAGCAGAGGCTACTCTTCGTTGCGGTGCGCAGGTTACTCTTTGCAGTGGCCTCTCTTGTTGTGGAACACCGGCTCTAGGCGCACGGGCTTCGGTAGTTGTGGCACATGGGCTTCAGTAGTTGTGCCTCGCGGGCTCTAGAGCACAGGCTCAGTAGTTGTGGCGCACGGGCTTAGTTGCTCCGCGGCATGTGGGATCTTCCCGGGCCAGGGATCGAACCCGTGTCCCCTGCATTGGCAGGCGGAGTCTTAACCACTGAGCCACCAGGAAAGCCCCCTCATGCAGTCTTTGCAGTTACTCTGTGTCAACAAAGTCCTCAAAGGGATGCCCCACAGCCCCTCTTCCCTACGCCCAGGGTCAACGGCACTGCTTTACACATAGGGCACGTCCTAAGCAATCCTGACTCATCCTTAATTTTTTAGATTTTTTAGAAAAGTGCCCCAATACACTTGATGGAGGTCAGTGGTAAGATCTGGGTGTGGGTGTGAATGGATTGTCGTGGAACTAGCGCTTCTCTGGGTACTGATCTCACAAGCTAGTCTTTGCAAGGCAGATAACTCTGTATTCCCAAAGATTCTGGTTCTCCTTCCTCTCATCTATGGCACATTCCTTGTCTAGCAGTGGTGCAAACAGTGACGGGTCTTCTCTATCTGAAAAGGGCTCTTTACTGTCTGCATTATAGTTCATTTAGATTTCCTATACTTGCTTCTCTCTGATGGGTTAAACAAACATATATATATATAAAGCCTACCTAGATCTCCTGGTCTTGGAATGACGGTGGGAACAACAGTTCTTGTGATTTCTGTAGCCTAACTGCAAGTGAAAGCCATCATGATTGACTTTTCAACAAATTCTTATTGTTTGTTTTTTGTATTTTGGGCTATAGAAAATTATATTTATCTGTATCAGGTAAAATGGTGTCTTGAAGGATAAATTAATTATAACTAAAACCAGAATCTAAGAAAGATAAGTATATTTTTCAACAGATGCTATACCATATGGTTAAATTTTAAGACAGAACACAGTCAAGGATAGAAAAAAAAGTTTAATAAATGCAATCTTCCATGTTATGTTCCATAGAAAAAGAATTATATGAATATGGACTGAAAAAAGTATAGGTTCACTATAGAAGGAACCTCTTAAATTCATAATTTTGTAGTCTTCTAAAATTAGAAATCTGATTGTATTGCCCATATGTTTTTCCTTCTTTTCCTACATCCATTGGACTTTTAAAAATATAAAATTGGAAATAAAACTCTAAGGACAATAACATAAAATAAAAGAGCACAAGTCCAGAATGTTGAGCTAATTATATTTGAACCTCTAATATTTGTACAACTATAATAGTATTTATATTATTAAATATATTGCAACTAGAAGCACAAAAACAATGTTTAAGTACTTCTGTAGCAACATAAACATGCTACATGCCTTTTTAAGTTTTCTGATTTACTAAGGGACATTTGGAGTTCATCTATTTTTATGGTTACCTAGAAAAAAGCTCTGTTAATAAATATCAGCTCTGTTAATAACATACAGTACAGGGAGGATCACACCAGGTATATGAATTTCAGCAGAAGCTGAGCAACAAAACCAATTTCCATAACTGCCTCTTCCCCTCCAGGCCTAGTCAATAGCATGATGACCAAAATGGGAGAAAACAAGTGTGACACTAAGTGTTCTATCCAACTGCTAGGACACAAGGAGGAAACACCAACTAGACCCAGTGGGACAGTAGTGGCAAAACAGTAAATCAAGTGTCCTAACCCAGCTTTGCCCATAGAGTCACATGAAGGAAGTAGCAGAACCAAAATGTGACCTTGTGTAACAAGATATATAGAAACAAATTATATCTGATTGGGTATTCATGGAATACCAATAACTTTCCTATTAGAGTATATGAATACACATGCAAAAGGAACTCAAAACACTTTAAAAAATGAAATGTTATTAATATGAAGCATATAAAACATCAATTTAATGATAATAGCTTGATATTAGAGCGGACTGAGCCTGTTATTATTATATCCAATGAAGATATTTCTTCATTTTATTTTATTTTTCAAATAAGACAATATTTGAAAGGAAAGGAAAGGAAAAAAAAAATGGACTCAGGCTTTGGAAGTCCCTATCAGGCCTAGTTTTAATTCTCTGATTGCTTCATTTTGCCTTATAACATCTCTGGGCCGGTGGAGGATAGATATCTTTATTCTGCCATACTTTATTTTATTGGTAGGATACCTTTGGCCCTGAAAAGTTGAGCAGTCACAGTTGTTGTAGGGTGCAGCTTGGACCTTATTCTAAGCCTTTCTACCTCATAGATTCAGCTGATAGTAGTGCAGAATATGGCTGCCTTCTGATATAGATTCTAAAAAGAGGCAGAAATCCTATAAATTTCCCCAAAGGAATGAACATCTACTTAAAGAAAAGTACTAATTTCCAAATGCGGTAAAGTAAAAAACACATTAACTAATTAAATTCAATATGATACTTAAAGGCTTTTTAGTATTTGTATTTACATATAGGAAATGATTCCTCCCTGCAAATGTCAGGATCGTCTTGCTATAAATGCCAACCACTTCCCAGCCATCCTTTCCACATGGCCGACCTACCGAGGTGATTTCAGCTGTATGAATGATCGTTTTCAGAGCCTCTCACTAAAGACTCTTGCAAGATCTAAATCAGTGTCTCTCCTGAATTTTACATGCCATTGTTATGGGCAGAAAAAGATCTAACCTTCTCTTCCTGCAAGACCTAATTAAAACATTAATTTTTTTCTATTAAACGTGAAATGTTTTTGAACTCCAGACTTCTCTCCATTATCATATTCTCTAGTATTTTCTTTATTCATGTGTTATAGGTCTTATCATTTTATATTGGAATATTTTTTTCACATGTATTTTACTAACGAGGCTTAGAAATTCTGGGTTAAACTAACTCATTAACTAAAAGCCAGCTAAATATCTGACACATAGGCATTGTTTATTTTAAGATTATTAAACAAGTGACTGAAAAAATGAATGGCCCTTTTAAATGAAGTATCTGCATACCATGAGTACGGTGTAGCAAATTTGAGTCTAAATGATCTCACACTGTCTAATACTGAAATATTCTATGATGTTCAGAGTGATTTTTAACGTGGGTCTGTTGTTTTCAACCTTTGGCTCTCGACCACCAGCACTGAAGGTGACCTATATTTATTCTTTCTCTTACAAATAATCAGTTTGCTCTGCTTTTGATATAGATACGGTGAGATTATTTGTACAGAGTCTCTAGTAATAAACCATCTCAGTTAAAAAAGTGCAGCTTCATGTAATATAGTGGAGGATATAATTGAATAATAAATAATGATGTGAAACCTATATTTTTATGTCATTGAGATAAAGTAAATCATTACCACATACCAAAAAGAAGGAAAGGAATATATAATGTTTGCCAGCAAAGTCAGGAAACATAAAGGAAAGTTTCTTTTTCCACACTAGAAATAAGACAGAATTTAAAAACTGGCAAAAACTGGCAAATATTAACAGTAAAATATTAAGAAACCAATAGGATCATAAAAATGTTTATATACTTAGGTATATTAGAGCTTTTGTATATTAATTACCAGTATTTATACAATCTAGCTTAAGTTGACATGCGATATTTGGGTTTTGCTAAATTTAAATGAGAATAATTAATATAAGCACTAGAGAATGCAAGTAAAAACATCAATTCACCCAAAATTAATAAGATGAGATTATCAGAAAATTTAATATTTCTTTATAGTATTACAATATACAAGAGGTCTTCACATTATTTTAACTTCCTAATAGCTATGTGATTAATAGTTAACAAAAATGCATAAGTAAGAAGAGTTTTGGATAGATTGACCAAGATCTCATATTTGGTAACTGCTAGTACAGAATACAAATATTTTAAATTTAGTTCTCATGTTTCCATTACATTGATGAGTAATGCATTTTTTTAAGAACAGGGAGATTAGTATCCATATGAATTACATGATTTTTTGAAGTCTATCATTAATTAAATGATAGAGCTGCAGACTTCCCTGCTAGCACAGTGGTTAAGAATCCACCTGCCAATTCAGGAAACACGGGTTCGAGTCCTGGTCCGGGAAGATCCCACATGCCGTGGAGCAACTAAGCCCATGCGTCACAACTACTGAGCCCATGTGCCACAACTACTGAGGCCTGCTCGCCTAGAGCCTGTGCTCCGCAACAAGAGAAGCCACTGCAATGAGAAGCCCACACACTGCAACAAAGAGTAGCCCCTGCTCACCATAGCTAGAGAAAGCCCACGTGAAGCAACGAAGACCCAACACAGCCAAAAACAAATAAATTAATTAAAAAATAATAATAATGCTAAGTGTCATACTCGGGTCTTCTATATCTTATTTCAGTCTACTACATTAACCCAAGTGAGGATGTAACAAGTAATAATATTAAAATATCAAATTCCATCCGATCAATAATCTAGTTAATCCAGTGTCTGGGTATCTTAGTGGTATCTAGAAAATTTTAGAAGAAAAAAGTGACTTTCATTGGTTAATGTATTCATTATTGTATTACTTGATATCTATATCATAAATAAGTTCATAATTATAAGTAAAGCTCATGTTAGTTAATTTATGGGAAAATCACTTTGAAACTTACAAAGATTTGTATTAACACTAGTAATGTAATTGATGAGATGCGAGAGGTAGGTTAAGACCAGTGTCACAGAGAAATAGCTCAAGGAGGAGATATAAAACTAAGAATCGCTCAAGCAGGATTCTGCAACATGGGGAAACAAGAAGTCCAGCATAAGGAGAGAAGGGATAGTGTGATCAGTGGGTGGTGAATGTGAAGATTTTACTTTTACTAGAGCAAACAATATTTTCATATGGGAATGGTAGGACACAGTATTACATGTCTTTGTTTTAAAAAAACCCTTAAATTGTCATACCTTAGATCTTGTCATTACTAAGGGTTGCAAACCCTCCATAACCTTAATTTTAAGGCCCCTACTCTCTGCGAACTCACTCACAATTGCATGATGACTCTTCACGTATTTCATAGCTAATAGGATCCACCATTTTTTCAGTGCTCCTTTCCTCCCTCATGTCCTAACTTCCCTCTTCTACCCAACTTTAATTTAGTGGTCAATCATTATAATAACTCAGTTGCATTAGCTTTTACCCTGCTCTCACTTTGTCAAACTCCCCTTGTATTAACAACCCCGGTTAAATAAAATTTCTGCTACTTCATACTCTATACTCTGTGTTCTTCCAGCTCAACTTAACATGGCTGGAACAGGCCCTGGGGCTTGTCACCATCCTACTTGATAAACTAAGAGAAATTTTGCGCTTTATAGTGTTCAACCTCAGAATGTTTCAACAGTTAATTTTTTCAGAACCCATTAGGAACCTAATATTTTTCAGGTTATAGAAGTAGTATTGTATACATAAACATATCATAACGATTATGGCAGTGAGATTCTATAGCCAGTTGTTATACTTAGAAAGTTGTTTTCCGTTCTGTAAAGTTTGCCTAATGTTGATCATGTTAATCATAAAATTTTCAATGTCAAGGCAATATAAAACATGTCAAATGACAAACACTCGAGAGCATATGTATTTAACTAATAAATTATTCACATCATATATTAAACTATATTTGAAATATGTTTAGGTCTTTTGTTAACAATCTCCCAACTTGTTTTCATTGAGTATTTTCTCAAATCATAATTACCTGATAATTTCTCAAAAATGAAGGATAAATAAAAGCTGTTACTGCTCTCACTTGAAAGAGACTATTTTTCATGATGACATTATTTCAATACAAATTTTATTAAGATATTACTTAATAACTTACACTGTACAAATGTTCCTAATATTGCTAGGCAATTGAAATTCTGTTTGAGAGTTTCTCTCTGCTACAAACCGTATGGGCACATCAGATATTTCAGAAGCCCTCAATGTGTACATGATCTTAGTCAAGATGAACATGTGAGTTGAAAAGTTCAGGGCATGGGCTAACGCATTTAGTGACATAATGTGGAAATACCACTTCATTGGCTTAGAGGGAAAATTCACCTTTTTTTTTTAAGTTGATAACATATCAGTTATATTCAGAGACAATATAACTTTTAAAGAAAATAATCCTTGAAATATTTCTTTTATGAGTAAGTGGCTTTTTAAAGGCATTAATTTATAGCAGTATTGTACCAGTTTAGAGATAAGATTTCTATTTTAAGCATTTTATAAATATGGTTTTAAATGATGTATTATTTTAATATCCAAGTACTGAATATATATATAAATTTATTTAATAAATTTATGTATTTATATATGTATTCATTTATTCATGTTCTTTCTTCAGACTAGTATCTTCTAAATAAAAAAGCATTAGGAAGTTTTATGCAAATATCTTAAATATTATTTAACATTATATACTTCCCAAGACACTTGTAAGTCTATGAAACATACAGTAAAGCTTTGTGTCAGATTCTGCATTATTTCATCAGAACTCTGTTGCAAAGCATAGAAGATTAGATTGTAATGAGAAATAATATACTAGGACCACACCAAAGAGATCTAATGTAAAAAATTATTCAGCCAAAAATTTTGTGACATGAGATAATTTTTATAATCATAAAAATTGGTTTTTTTAGCCTTACAATTATTGAAACTCTGAAAAAGCCTACTGTTCATTGGAGCAATTTTTTTCTACCTCTGTATATTGTTTTCCTACTAATAACTTGGAAAATGTATTTCCTTATTTTAAAATCACAATAAAAATTTTTATAAAACCTGGAGAGAAGCATCTCTATATGTTCATCTAAACTAGCATTGACTGCTTCCCCTTCTGCCCAACTAAAAACCCATGGAAATAATGCATTAAAAATATACTTGTAAAGTTAAAAGAAAAAATTATAGTCCTTCTTGGAAACAAGTATGGAACTTAAAGTTAGATTGATAAACTAGAATTGATGCCACCATAGATTGGCCAGTGGGAGTGAAGACCTGGAAAATATGTCTTCAGATGCTTCATGGTAGGGATCCTTTTTCAAAGCCTGAAATATGCAAGAATTTCTGTGTTTAGAAAAGTTCTGCCCATCAGCATAGAAAAGCTGCAAAGATGCTCACTTTCTGCCTAGGGTCATGGTTCGAGAAAAGAAGAACAATAACAGTAAACAGTCAACTACAAACAAGGAAAACCAAGCCCTGTTTCAGCCATGCTCAGTGATTCTATTGATGCTTTACACATGTCTGCGACCTTAAGCCAAGAAATCAACATGAGCAGAGAAATCCTTTGTCAACGCAGGCAGAAAGAAACAAACAAAACAACAAAAAAACCTTCTATTTAGATACCTTGACAATATAGGGCAAATGGTACACAGTATTCCTTGGGGGAGAATACCCCCCCACCACCACCCCTGGAAAGAAAATGAAGTTGCAGGAAGAAGGATACTCAAGAGGTTTAATTATAAGATGTAACTGAATATTTTGCATTCCCATAAGTGGAGATAAAAAAATAATAGCAAGAAGAATATAATATAAGTAAATTGAAAATTATCAAAGGGATAAAAGAAGACAAAGAAACAATAATAAAAAAAAAAGCTGACTGTATTTAGAGAAAAAAAAGAGATGCCATCATCCAATCAAAAACAGAATTTAAGGAACAGCATTTTTTGTATTACATGGTGCTTGATGCTGTGAGAAATACAGACATTTGAGACACCGTTTAATACATCATCAAAACTTAGTATATTATCAAGACATTTTCATAAACATAAAAGGAGAGGGCTGATTTACAAACAAGAGCTTCTATAAAGCTGTATTCTCTGACAAATTCAATGATGCACAGCATTCAGAAATCTTTGGTATAAGAGGAATTTCATACTTCAGAAGTCCAGTGTGTTCTTATGAAAGAGTGTGTCATTCTTCTTTAAAAATCAGATTTAATTATGTTGGTACCGTTAGTTTGCTTTTACTTTATCATGGAATTAATACTATCCCAAATATCTGAACACAGATATAATCTGTAAAACCATATTATATTGTCCATAGAGTAGAATTCCTGCTCTTTGACAACATTTTTTTAAAGTAAAGTAACTTAAATCCATTCTCTTGTTTTTATTGTACATGATGAAAATGATTTGGATAACACTGAAGATTTCAGTAAGTGCAAACACATTCAAAATGTAGTCTGAGAAATTTTGCCTGAGGCTTCGGTGAAATAAAATTGATTTCTTCTGAGAATAAAGTACAAAAATATTTATATAATACCGTTTTTTTACAAAGCATTGTCTTGTGATATCCCATCTCACTTTTACAACAGGGCTATGAGGGCAGTATTCTATGGTTCAAATTAGATGGTAAAATAATGCTATTATTGAAAATAAATGGCGGATTGTATGGAGATAAGGGGAAAGCCAGGAGGCCTGTTAGAAACTTCAGTAGCATGCATAAAATACCATGGTGGCAAATCGAGTAAGTAGAGAAGACCAAAAGTCGATAGTTCAAGAAAATTTGGGGGTTAGAGTCTTAACTCTTAGAATACATTAGATATGGCAGCTAGGTGACTGAAATACTTAAAGATTACTCCAGATTTTCATCTTGAGCAACTCATTGCCTAGTTCATGTTATTCTTTGTCCTCCCTGTTCTTTCTTTCTTCACCAATGCTACACAATACTGTGACTCGCCAAAAGGAACGTGTCATCATGTCATTCAAGACAGGGGTCTCTGAGGAACCACAATATCATGAAAAGAAATGTGCATGGAAGCGTGTAGGATGTTATGCCTTGACATTCTCCCTATAACCTCATGTAGAGATTTTTTATTAACTACCAAAGGAAAATAGTCACATGGGTCTAATTTCAATAGGATTAGAGAACATGAATGTCAAGTATGGAGACTCATTCTTTCTTTAGCACCATAGAGAAAGTAAAAGAAGAAAGAAGGATTATGTATAGAGTTAAAAAACTCTGAGTATATGTGTATAAAGTAAATAATACATTGTGGAAATATTGATAAATCAAGGATATATGACTCGCTTGAATTTTTTTTAAATTAATTTTTATTGGCGTATAGGTGATTTACAATGTTGTGTTAGTTTCAGGTGTACAACAAAGTGAATCAGTTATACATATACAAATACCCACTCTTTAGATTCTTTTCCCATATAGGCCATTACAGAGTATTGAACAGAGTTCCCTGTGCTATACAGTGGGTTCTTATTGGTTATTTATTTTATATATAGTAGTGTGTATATGTCAATCCCAATCTCCCAGTTTATCTCTCCATCCCCTTCCCCTGGTAACCATGCTTGTTTTCTACATCTGTAACTCTATTTCTGCCTTGTAAATAAGTTCATTTGTACCACTTTTTTAGATTCCACATATAAGCAATATCATATGATATTTGTCTTTTCCTGTTTGATTTACTTCACTCAGTATGACAATCTCTAGGTCCATCCATGTTGCTGTAAATGGCATTAGACGCACTTGAAATTGACAATAAAAATTCTTTCGTAGCTTGAACCCAACTGAATTTAAACTGTAACTCCAGCTCAAATAATTAACTGAAATAAATATTCAGGGGCTTATTTAGGTGTGTTCCATGAGCAGTGTTAGTGAGAGCTCACAAAAGCACAGAATTATAGTCACTGTTTAATCTCTTTGCTGATGGAAATATTACACATGGGATTAAATTTTCAAATTATTGTGAAACCCAAGTTTTGAGGTGAATGGATGGAAAGTGAAAATTGGTAGTTTCAGGCAGATCGAAACGTTATGATTTCCAATGAGGATAAGGACAAGAAACAGGTTCCCGCTATTTGATTATCTGCACATTTATCATGTGTCTTGTCTGCATTTTCCTCAGAGCACCCTACAGAGGACTGTGTAACTAAAAGCTTTTCCACTGTATGTAACTTTAAAGAGCACAAATGGTATGCAATCATATACAATGCGAGAAAAATTATGACCATCACCATCTTGTCTCCAGAGAGATCCACACTTAGCCTCAATTTTCTCCCAGAAAGCCCGGGACAGACATTCTCGGCAGTTTTCTGAGGGTCATCTGTGGAGAGAGGGCAAGCTTCCCACTACTCCAACGGGAATGTGTCAGTCTTCTGCTGACGGCACATGTTTTATGCCTGCACATGGTAGATGTAACTGGCAGGGAAGCAAAGCACCAATAATACAAAGACCTTGCTTATCTTCCTATTATATTGTCCCCTGCTTATCTTAGATTTCTAGACATTTCTGAATTTCTACACATTTTCTGCCTTCCATTTGCAGGGAAATACATGAATGGGCTTAAGAAGTGAGCCATTCACAGGAAGCCTAGTGTTTTAGAAAAGTTTTCTGGGTGCAAGGAAGAGAGACACACTCAGGATGTTCTAAGAAAAAACGTGGAAGGATTTAGTGTAAAGAGACAGCATTGTTTATTACCTGACTGTTGAGAAATTTGCTCTCTCTTTTGGGTTTTCTCATGGTATCTATGTCAGCCTCACAGGCAAAAATACTACCTCTTCCTGCAATTTCACTGTCCCTGCTGATCTTGTGGGTGGGGCTTCTTTTATTATTGAGCTGACATTGAGGCTGCTGTGGGCAGGAAGGTCAGTCTGGAAGGTCAGTGGGAGGAGAATTCCTGGTGAGCTCTAGACGCATGGCTCTGGTCTCTGACTTTCTCTGTCTTTCAGTTTTTCTGTCCTTGCCATTTCTCTTCTCATTTCCTCCCAGGATGTAGGCAGTCCTGAAAGTTAACTTTACATGTCTCAGTCTCAAGACAGCAAACTTGTTGAGTGGATCACTTGCTTTCTAACCTGCTGTCTTCCTGTGGCTTTCGAGGCTTCAGTTAATTTCCACTCAGAAATTATTATTAGGCACAATCAATCATTGTGTATTCAGTATTGGTTGTGTGCCTGTCACTGTTTGTTGCACTGGGAGACAGTAGTGAACATGACAGATGAAACCCTGCCTTGATGGACCTAAATTTCTAACAGATGATAATTAATAAGTAACATGTATCATTTCAGGCAGTGATTAATGTAAAAAGCAAAACCACTCATGTGAGCGTAGAGAATCTATCCTGCATAATGATGACAAAATTTCCCTGTATGTTTAAAATATGTTTTGGTGGTATTTAATAGTCCGTCTAATATTTCAGTAAGCTTGAGATTTTAGTTGGAAAATGCATATGATAACTGTCAAATCTGTACTAGAGAAGAGGATGTAAAATGCAAATGAGCTCCTGATCAGGAAGGAGAGGTGTGGCCCTGAAACCCAGACACCTCAGGCCCCAAGGTAACAGAGCATTTTCTGCTGGGTTTTGTGAAAAAAATTGCTAAAGCAGTTATGATGGGCTGTGTCGTTTTCTATTGGCGTGAAATAATTTCCTAGAAAGCTGGTGACTTAAAACAGCACCTGCTTATTATTTCATAGTTTCTGTGTATCAGCTGGACGTGGCTTAGCTGGGCACTCCGCTTGGTGTCTCCCAAGGCTGCAGTCAAGCTATTGCCAGACCACGTTCTCGTCTAGCACGAGGGTCCTCTTCCAAACTCTGGGTCTTTTATCAGAATTCAGTTCCACGTGGCAGCTGTGAGGCCGAGGCCCTCAGCCCATGTAGGCTGCCTGCTCAGAGCGCCTTTCCCCTGAGGGGCTCTCCACGGACAGTCACATCACAGCAGTTTGATCATGAGGTCAACAAAGGAATCGTTCATGCTAGTCCAAAGTCTGCAGTCTAAGAGGATGGAATCATGGAAGGAGCCTCTCTTCACTGTTTCCATGTAACGTACCATACATACGTTCCATATAACGCACCTCATCAAGGGGGTGATAACCCATCACCTTTTGCCAAGTTCTATTATAAGCAAACCACAGGGCCCACCTGCAATCCAGAAGAGGGGATGTCACAAAAGCCTGAACGCTTGGGGCGGGAATTACTGGCGATCACTCTTGCGTCTTTCTGCCACGTGGAGTATCTGGGAAAAATAGAGGAAAGTGATCTTTCTTTTTGTAATTGTAACTCAACTGAACCCATGCAGTTAGATGCTAAAATGCCACAGTTCTTCAGTCTGTGTCAAATTGTTCTAGTTCACATGGTATAAAGGAGATGCTCCATTCAATATCCTTAGCTTAGCTTGAGTGTTTGTTTCTTTTCCTTCCCTAGACCTTATTAAAAAAATATGAAGTGAGGAATCATACAGCCAAGGAAAAGAGAGGGGACCTTGTGGTTAACAAAGAGGTTTCAACAAACATCTGAGTGAGCATGAGAGCTTATGGGCGGATGATACGGATCATGAAGTGCAGGCCTGGAATGTAAAGATGTGGGCGGACATGGACCCGAGGGCTCAAAAGTGTTTCTAGGCTGTGTGTGCACAGGTCAGAGATGCCAAGGAAACAGTGGGTCCATCAACAGAGGCAGGGGACTGCTGTCAATGGCAATCCTGCTTATAGAGGGGTGCAAACTCCACCAGGGCGGGAATTGCTGCTTGTTTTGGATTGTTGATTGATATTACGGTAAGGTACTAGAACTGCACCCACATGATAGGTGGTCCATCAATATTTCTGGGACACACATATGAATTTAAACACTGACAAATGATGTGTAATCGTTTCACGGTTCTCTGTAATATAGGGGCTGCATGGAGTATACCGCCTGTTTGGTGGTTATGGGCGCTGGAAACTTTTGTTAGTGAAGAAATGAATCTACAAGTGAATGAGGGTTTTTGGATACACCTCTGATTCCCCTGATGATGACGTTCATTACCTAGACCTTTACCCTAATTACCCAAGACTATCTGGTGTTTGTTACACCAATTTCAAGTACAAGTTACTGAGAAATAATACACTGTTTTTCCTGGCTATATGTTTCCAACTGAATAAAATGAAAAGTACCTCCAAATGTCAGAAACATAGCAGAAAAAATTAAACACTTTTTTCACTGAAATTTCCTGACTTACATTTTCATTTAATAAACTTTCATGTCAAATGGGTATCTTTTGCAGACTCGGTTTACTATTTTTTTCATTAAAAAGAAAACATGCATACACATTTCAAAAGTGAAGTAGGAAGATGATGTCCTTGGGCTGCCGGTGGGGAGGCCTCTGGGCTATGACCATGTGCCCGCAAAGCAAGACAATCAATTTGCAGATTTGTTCCTGCAGAACCTCGAGAATTTATTTCGAGAGCTGAGCAAGCCGGCATCGCCATTCCAGCAGTTCTGTTTCCAGTTCTGACTTTCTCAACTCCAGATTCTGCAGATTTGCTACCCCAGGATGTGCAAGTCTTATGCTACTTGGGGTTTGATGTGAAAAAGAATCCTACTGTTCAGAAGCGAAGGCCTGTCAGAACAGGACCGGCATCTTTTTCCATCTTTCTCTGTAGGATAACTTAAGACTAGGGGGGGAAAAGCTACTTTTTCCTCATGAGGAAAAAAAAGCAATCAAAGCATTCAAAATTCCTGAGTGATTTTTGGAACTCTGGCAGCATTTAGGGGCTTCCACGCTGCTGCTACTTGCTTTTCTTGATCGAGGTTGCATTTCCTAATACCCTCTGCATTGCCAGAGCCATACCTTCTGAAAATTCAATAGAGATGGAGGAGATGATTCTTTCTAACACTTAAATAGTAAACAATTCAAATTGTCATCATAAAGGCACATTTATATGTGCCTTTAGGTCATTCTCAGGAACCTTTTGTACATCCTTGTAGTAAAGTTAGGACTCTAGGGGACTTACGAAAACTTTGAGCGTGTTACAGCCCTTATCTGGAGAAAGTTGCCCTCTTCCAAGACAAATTTTTCTTCCTTGGTGGCCAGCCTCTTCATGGGTGTACACACGTGTGCATGTGTGTGTGTGTGTGTGCGTGCCCAGTGACAAAGCAATCTGATAGATCTGGTAGATACAGCAAAAAGAAAGAGTAGTTCCTCTTTAGCGTTTGACTATGCAAAATGAGGTGTAAGGCAATTATTTAAATAATCTCAGAAACAAGATAACAGGTGCCTTAAGATAGAGAGGAAATTTCTCTTTCTCATAATTTATTATAATAAGTTAGAAAAATAATAACACCTTCTATGTTTATTTCAGCTGAGTGCATACGGTCATCACAGCAAGCTATTGCCTCGAGAAAAGCTACTGGGAAAGTAGGAGACCAGAGACTCATCGTTCTCATTATGGGTTATTTCCTCTTAAAAGCGTTATTTGTGTAAAGTGAGAAAATCTCCACTTTTTGCATAGTGTGTTTACTTCTTTTAATAGAGAGCACTCAGAGCCCTAACAAAAGAGCCTGCATGAGCACTCACATTTCCTGCCTAGGCTGTTCAGTGGCGTCTCGGAGCCGATATCCTGCCCCTGGGCTCCATGGGGAACACTTCAATATTACTTTCCACCCCTTAGTAACGCTAGGCAACCACCTGGTGTGAAAAGTTTCCTAAAAATCTTACACAGGAAGAAAAATTTAAGGCTCCTTCTAGTCTTTTCTTACCTATGGATGTATTATAAACAAATATTTTGGCAAATATCTCTTTAAAAACGGAAATGAAAGAATCTCTGCTCTCCTTGGTTTGGGAAGCATATTTCTTTGACAATGACATTTGTTGCAAGGTTTTCCCAAAATGGATGCGAATAATCATAGGTGTGGCTAAATATAGCCGTTAACCAGGTTAATAGTATTTGGCGAATATGGATTCTCTCAGAATATACAGATGTAAGCCGAAATAGCATAGAATAAAAGAAAACAATCTAACTATATAAAACATTTGCCAACATTCTATCAAGTTGGTGAAACCAAGATAAATTGACTTATAATTACTCGTACGTTAAATAAAGCATTTCCTTTTTAAAGCTTCAGTGAAATCCTGCAAAGAGAAGCACTATTTCCAGGATGATTTTGTATCTTGCTTCTCTTGCTAAGGCACTTTTTTTTTTTTTTTTAACATCTTTATTGGAGTATAATTGCTTTACAATGGTGTGTTAGTTTCTGCTTTGTAACAAAGTGAACCAGCTATACATATACGTACATTCCCATTTCCCCTCCCTCTTGCGTCTCCCTCCCACCCTCCCTATTCCACCCTTCTAGATGGTCACAGAGCACCGAGCTGATCTCCCTGTGCTATGCGGCTGCTTCCCACTAGCGATCTATTTTATATTTGGTAGTATATATAAGTCCATGCCACTCTCTCACTTCGTCTCAGCTTACCCTTCCCCGTCCCCATGTCCTCAAGTCCATTCTCTACATCTGTGTCTTTATTCCTGTTGTTCCCCTAGTCTCTTCAGAACCTTTTTTTTTTTTTTTTTAGATTCCATATATATACATTAGCATACAGTATTTGTTTTTCCCTCTCTGACTTACTTCACTCTGTATGACAGACTCTAGGTCCATCCGCCTCACTACAAATACCTCAATTTCATTTCTTTATATGGCTGAGTAATATTCCATTGTATATATGTGCCACATCTTCTTTATCCATTCATCTGTCGATGGATGCTTAGGTGGCTTCCATGTCCTGGCTATTGTAAATAGTGCTGCAATGAACATCGTGGTACATGACTCTTTTTGAATTATGGTTTTCTCAGGGTATATGCCCAGTAGTGGGATTGCTGGGTCGTATGGTAGTTCTACCTTTAGTTTTTTAAGGAAACCCCATACTGTTCTCCATAGTGGCTGCATCAATTTACATTCCCACCAACAGTGCCAGAAGGTTCCCTTTTCTCCACACCCTCTCCAGCATTTATTGTTTGTAGATTTTTTTGATGATGGCCATTCTGACTGGTGTGAGGTGATGCCTCATTGTAGTTTTGATTTGCATTTCTCTAATGATTAGTGATGTTGAGCATTCTTTCATGCATTTGTTGGCAATCTGTATATCTTCTTTGGAAACATGTCTATTTAGGTCTTCTGCCCATTTTTGGATTGGGTTGTTTGTTTTCTTGATATTGAGCAGCCTGTGCTGCTTGTAAATTTTGGAGGTTAATCCTTTGTCAGTTGCTTCATTTGCAAATATTTTCTCCCATTCTGAGGGTTGTCTTTTCATCTTGTTAATGGTTTCCTTTGCTGTGCAAAAGCTTTTAAGTTTCATTAGGTCCCATTTGTTTATTTTTGTTTTTATTTCCATTTCATAGGAGGTGGGTCAAAAAGGATCTTGCTGTGATTTATGTCAAAGAGTGTTCTGCCTATGTTTTCCTCTAAGAGTTTTATAGTGTCTGGCCTTACATTTAGGTCTTTAAGCCATTTTGAGTTTATTTTTTGTACGGTGTTAGGGAGTGTTCTAATTTCATTCCTTTACATGTAGCTGTCCAGTTTTCCCAGCACCACTTACTGAAGTGGCTGTCTTTTCTCCATTGTATATTCTTGCCTCCTTTATCAAAAATAAGGTGACCATATGTGCGTGGGTTTATCTCTGGGCTTTCTATCCTGTTCCATTGATCTATATGTCTGTTTTTGTGCCAGTACCATACTATCTTGATTACTGTAGCTTTGTAGTATGGTCTGAAGTCTGGAGCCGGATTCCTCCAGCTCCGTTTTTCTTTCTCAAGATTGCTTTGGCTAATCAGGGTCTTTTGTGTTTCCATACAAATTGTGAAATTTTTTGTTCTAGTTCTGTGAAAAATGCAATTGGTAGTTTGATAGGGATCGCATTGAATCTGTAGATTGCTTCGAGTAGTGTAGTTATTTTCACAATGTTGATTCTTCCAATCCAAGAACATGGTATATCTCTCCATCTGTTTTTATCATCTTTAACTTCTTTCATCAGTGTCTTAAAATTTTCTGCATACAGATCTTTTTTCTCCTTAGGTAGGTTTATTCCTAGGTATTTTATTCTTTTTGTTGCAATGGTAAATGGAAGTGTTTCCTTAATTTCTCTTTCAGATTTTTCATCATTAGTGTATAGAAATGCAAGAGATTTCTGTGCATTAATTTTGTATCCTGCTACTTTACCAAATTCGTTGATTAGCTCTAGTAGTTTTCTGGTAACATCTTTAGCATTCTCTGTGTACAGTATAATGTCATCTGCAAAGAGTGACAGCTTTATTTCTTCTTTTCTGATTTGGATTCCTTTTATTTCTTTTTCTTCTCTGATTGCTGTCGCTAAAACTTCCAAAACTATGTTGAATAACAGTGGTGACGGTGGACAACCTTGTCTTGTTCCTGATCTTAGTGGAAATGCTTTCAGTTTTTCACCATTGAGAATGATGTTGGCTGTGGGTTTGGCATATATGGCCTTTATTATGTTGAGGTAAGTTCCCTCTATGCCTACTTCTGGAAGGTTTTTATCATAAATGGGTGTTAAATTTTGTCAAAAGCTTTTTCGGCATCTATTGAGATGGTCATATGGTTTTTCTCCCTCAATTTTTTAATTTGGTTTATCACATAGATTGATTTGTGTATATTGAAGAATTCTTGCATTCCTGGGATAAACCCCACTTGATCATGGTGTGTGATCCTTTTAATGTGCTGTTGGATTCTGCTTGCCAGTATTTTATTGAGGATATTTGCATGTATGTTCATCAGTGATATTGCTCTGTAGTTATCTTTCGTTGTGACATCTTTGTCTGGTTTTGGTATCAGGGTGATGGTGGCCTCGTAGAATGAGTTTGAGAGTGTTCCTCCCTCTGCTATATTTTGGAAGAGTTTGAGAAGGATAGGTGTTAACTCTTCTCTAAATGTTTGACAGAATTCACATGTGAAGCCACCTGGTCCTGGGCTTTTGTTTGTTGGAAGATTTTTAATCACAGTTTCAATTTCAGTGCTTGTGATTGGTCTGTTTATATTTTCTATTTCTTCCTGGTTCAGTCTTGGAACATTGTGTTTTTCTAAGAATTTGTCCATTTCTTCCAGGTTGTCCATTTTATTGGCATAGAGTTGCTTGTAGTAATCTCTCATGATCCTTTGTATTTCTGCAGTGTCAGTTGTTACTTCTCCTTTTTCATTTCTAATTCTATTGATTTGAGTCTCCTCCTTTTTTTTTCTTGATGAATCTGGCTAATGGTTTATCAATTTTGTTTATCTTCTCAAAGAACCAGCTTTTAGTTTTATTGATCTTTGCTATTGTTTCCTTCATTTCTTTTTCATTTTTTTCTGATCTGATGTTTATGATTTCTTTCCTTCTGCTAACTTTGGGGTTTTTTTGTTGTTCTTTCTCTAATTGCTTTAGGTATAAGGTTACGTTATTTATTTGGGATGTTTCTTGTTTCTTGAGGTAGGATTGTATTGCTATAAACTACCCTCTTACAACTGCTTTTGCTGCATCCCATAGTTTTTGGGTCATCGTGTTTTCATTGTTATTTGTTTCTAGGTATTTTTTGATTTCCTCTTTGATTTCTCCAGTGATCTCTTGGTTATTAAGTAGTGTACTGTTTAGCCTCCATATATTTGTATTTTTTACAGATATTTTCCTGTAACTGATATCTAGTCTCACAGCTTTGTGGTTGGAAAAGATACTTGATACGATTTCAGTTTTCTTAAATTTACCAAGGCTTTATTTGTGATCCAAGATATGATCTATCCTGGAGAATGATCCATGAGCACTTGAGAAGAAAGTGTATTCTGTTGTTTTTGGATGGAATATCCTATAAATATCAATGAAGTCCTTCTTATTTAATGTATCATTTAAAGCTTGTGTTTCCTTATTTATTTTCATTTTGGATGATCTGTCCTTTGGTGAAAGTGGGGTGTTAAAGTCCTCTACATTGTTTGTGTTACTGTTAACTTCCCCTATTATGGCTGTTAGTATTTGCCTTATGTATTGAGGTGCTCCTATGTTGGATACATAAATATTTACAATTGTTATATCGTTTTCTTGGATTGATCCCTTGATCATTATGTAGTGTCCTTCTTTGTGTCTTGTAGTTGTCTTTATTTTAAAGTGTATTTTGTCTGATATGAGAATTGTTACTCCAGCTTTCTTTTGATTTCCTTTTGCATGGAATATCTTTTTCCATCCTCTAACTTTCAGTCTGTATGTGTCACTAGGTCTGAAGTGGGTCTCTTGTAGACAGCATATGTATGGGTCTTGTTTTTGTATCCATTCATCCAGTCTATGTCTTTTGATTGCAGCATTTAATCCATTTACATTTAAGGTAGTTATTGATATGTATGTTCCTATTACCATTTTCTTAATTGTTTTGGGTTTGTTATTGTAGGTCTTTTCCTTCTCTTGTGTTTCCTGCCTGGAGAACTTCCTTTAGCATTTGTTGTAAAGCTGGTTTGGTGGTGCTGGATGCTCTTAGCTTTTGCTTATCTGTGAAGTTTTATTTTCTCCATCGAATCCTTGCTGGGTAGAATAATCTTGGTTGTAGATTTTTTCCTTTCATCACTTTACATATGTCCTGTCACTCCCTTCTGGCTTGCAGAGTTTCTGCTGAAAGATCAGCTGTTAACCTTATGGGGATTCCCTTGTTTGTTATTTGTTGTTTTTCCCTTGCTGCTTTTAATGTCTTTTCTTTGTATTTAATTTTTGACAGTTTTGATTAATATGTGTCTTGGCGTGTTTCTCCTTGGATTTATCCTGTATGGGACTCTCTGTGCTCCCTGGACTTTATTGACTATTTCCTTTCCCATATTAAGGAAGTTTTCAGCTATAATATTTTCTAATATTTTCTCAGTCCCTTTCTTTTTCTCTTCTTCTTCTGGGACGCCTATAATTCGAATGTTGGTGTGTTTAATGTTGTCCCAGAGGTCTCTGAGACTGTTCTCAATTCTTTTCATTCTTTTTTCTTTATTCTACTCTGTAATAGTTATTTCCACTATTTTATCTTCCAGGTCACTTATCCGTTCTTCTGTCTCAGTTATTCTGCTATTGATTCCTTCTAGAGAATTTTTAATTTCATTTATTGTGTTATTCATCATTGTTTGTTTTCTTTTTAGTTCTTCTAGCTCCTTGTTAAACGTTTCTTGTATTTTCTCCATTCTATTTCCAAGATTTTGGATTATCTTTACTACTATCACTTTGAATTCTTTTTCAGGTAGACTTCCTATTTCCTGTTCATTTGTTTGGTCTGTGGGTTTTTACCTTGCTCCTTCATCTACTGTGTGTTTCTCTGTCTTCTCATTTTGTTAGCATACTGTGCTTGGGGTTTCCTTTTCGCAGGCTGCAGGTTCGTAGCTCCCGTTGTTTTTGGTGTCTGCCCCCAGTGGGTATGGTTGGTTCAGTGGGTTGTGTAGGCTTCCTGGGGGATGGGACTAGTGCCTGTGTTCTGGTGGATGAGGCTGGATCTTGTCTTTCTGGTGGGCAGGACTGCATCCGGTGGTGTGTTTTGGGGTGTTTGTGATCTTATTATGATTTTAGGCAGCCTCTCTGCTAATGGGTGGGGTTGTGTTTCTGTCTTGCTTGTTTTTTGGCATAGGGTGTCCAGCAGTGTAGCTTGCTGGTCGTTGAGTGGAGCTGGATCTTAGCGTTGAGATGGAGATCTCTGGGAGACATTTTGCTATTTGATATTACATGGAGCTGTAAGGTCTCTGGTTGACCAATGTCCTAAACTCGGCTCTCCCACCTCAGTGGCACATGCTTGACACCCAGCTGGAGCACCAAGACCTTGTCAGCCACATGGCTCAGAAGAAAAGAGAGAAAAAAGAAAGAAAGAAATAATAAAATAAAGTTATTAAAATTTTTAAAAATTCAAAAGTAATAAAAAAAAGAAAAAAAGAAAGACAGAAAGAAGAGAGCAACCAAACCAAAAAACAAGTCCACCAATGACAACAATTGCTGAAAACTATATTTAAAAAAAATAATAAAAACGGACAGACAGAACCTTAGGACATATGGTAAAAGCAAAGCTATACAGACAAAATCACACAAAGAAGCATATACATATGCACTCACGAAAAGAGGAAAAGGAAAAAAAAACCTATATATATAAATAAAACAATGAGGAAGAGAGCAACCAAATCAGTAAACAAATCTACTGATGATAATAAACTCTAAATACTAAGATAAACTTAAAACCAGAAACAAATTAGATACAGAAAGCAAACCCCAAGTTTACAGTTGCTCCCAATGTCCACCACCTCAATTTTGGCATGATTCGTTGTCTATTCAGGTATTCTACAGATGCAGGGTACATAAAGGTGATTGAGGAGATTTAATCTGCTGCTCCTGAGGCTGCTGGGAGAAATTTCTCTTTCTCTTCTTTGTTTGCACAGCTCCTGGGGTTCAGCTTTGGATTTGGACCCGCCTCTGCATGTAGGTCGCCTGAGGGTGCCTCTTCCCCGTCCAGACAGGAGGGGGTTAAAGTAGCAGCTGATTCGGGGGCTCTGGCTCACTCAGGCCACGGGGAGGGAGGGGTGCAGATGCGGGGCGAGCCTGCAGCGGCAGAGGCCGGCGTGACGTTGCACCAGCCTGAGGCGCGCCGTGCGTTCTCCTGGGGAAGTTGCCCCTGGATCACGGGACCCTGGCAGTGACGGGCTGCACAGGCTCCCGTGAGGGGCGGTGTGGAGAGTGACCTGTGCTCACACACAGGTTTCCTGGTGGCGGCAGCAGCAGCCTTAGCGTCCCATGCCCGTCTCTGGGGTGCGCGCTGATAGCCGCGGCTCACGCCTGTCTCTGGAGCTTGTTTAGGTGGTGCTCTGAATCCCCTCTCCTTGCGCACCCCGAAACAATGGTCTCTTGCCTCTTCGGCAGTTCCAGAGTTTTTCCCGGTCTCCCTCCTGGCTAGCCGTGGCGCACTAGCTTCTTCAGGCTGTGTTCACGCTGCCAACCCCAGTCCTCTCCCTGCGATCCGAACTCCGAAGCCCGAGCCTCAGCTCCCAGCCCCCGCCTGCCCCGGCAGGTGAGCAGACCAGCCTCTCGGGCTGGTGAGTGCTGGTCGGCACCGATCCTCTGTGCGGGAATCTCTCCGCTTTGCTCTCCGCACCCCTGTGGCTGCGCTGTCCTCCGTGGCTCCGAAGCTTCCCCCCTCCGCCACCCGCGGTCTCTGCCCGCAAAGGGGTTTCCTAGTGTGTGGAAACCTTTCCTCCTTCACCGCTCCCTCCCACTGGTGCAGGTCCCATCCCTATTCTTTTGTCTCCGTTTTTTCTTTTTTCTTTTGCCCTACCCAGGTATGTGGGGAGTTTCTTGCCTTTTGGGAGGTCTGAGGTCTTCTGCCAGCATTCAGTAGGTGTTCTGAAGGAGCAGTTCCCCGTGTAGATGTATTTCTGATGTATTTGTGGGGAGGAAGGTGATCTCCACGTCTAACTCCTCTGCCATCTTGAAGATCTCCCCCGGCACTTTCTTTTAAAAGGATTGACTTCAGTTTTCTTGTAAAAGTTTAATTTTATTTTGACATTTTGGATTGAATTCAAGGGTTTTAAATGGTAATTGTTTCTTGTGGTGTTATTTTTGGAAAAATATAGAAAAAGTAACAATTCTTACATTAATTGCAGGATGTAGTGAGAGAATTATTAATTGTAAATGTTACAGATCTGAAGAGACACATCTACTGAAGAAAGCTGGACAAAAACTATTCATGTCTGATTTAACACTTAAAATTATGTCTTAAAATTGATAGTGTTATAATTAATCACAACCTTACCTTGCCATAAGGACTTCTATATTCTTAGAGGGAAAATATGTAAAATTAAAAAAAAAATTTTATGCAAGCTTATTATTCATTTTCCTACAAAATTGGTGGTATATTTGTAGAGAACTGTAATGTATACTCCATTTTGGCTTTTAAAGAGATTATTTTATTTTTGGTCTGATCATACTAATTCTCTTCTTGTGATACCTCTCATAGATAAATCAAATCGACTCTTTTATTATTATATATTCCCACTTACGTTCCATTTTGAATTAGTTATTGGACATGGAATTAAAGAATAAAATGTTGTGAATTGTGATTCTTTCTAAATTAAATCACAGTATGATGAAGACTATTAAATATTAATGAGCTATATCTGATATCAATAGGGGACATGATATCAGTAGGGGACAGCTTTGGAATGGTGTCAGTGCTTTCAGCCCAATTGGCAATATATTTCATTTTGTTGTATTACAAAGAACACTAATTAGGCATGAGTATTTAAGCCATTAGATCAATATTTTCAATTGTTTTCCACTGCTCAGTGATTAACTTAATATGCAATTCAGATAATTGTAAAAAATCTAATATAGATTACTTTATCAAACCTCAGGAGTCAGCCAATATCATTTTAAAACTCTGCTAAAGCATTATCAAATATTGCTCAAAGTAATTTAAAGCCCTGAAGAGGATTTCTTCAGAAATGTCATCTGCCCATAATTTTTCCCATTGATATTAAACTTAATTTTTACATGTGTACACCATGAGAGGCCTAAGTGTATATTTATGAAATCATTGCCTATGGATAGTATGTGCAAAGGCAGCATATTCAATAGCTTAAAGTTCAAATTTCTCTTACATGAATCTGATATACTTGTTTGCTCTCCTATGCTTCAGCCTCTTTTAGGTGGAAATCAAAAAATGTCTTCATTCTGCTCTTTTTTATTTGTGCTGGAAGCAGATGTTAATATTTAATACACAATTTTCGTTAACCAGTAATTGGAAATAAAGACAAAATAATTTACTGTTTCAGGATTCCTCAGTGTTAACTAATTAAACCAGCCGCAGACCTGGAGCACAGGACAATGGCAAACTTTCAGATGAATTAATTTTATGAGAGACCAACTGAGTAATTGGACTCCAATTACAGGCAGTTTAGTTCCATCATCACCTTCATATATAATTAAATTCAATTGGTTGATACAGCTTCTATTTTTATGAGGCCACTTACCAGCTTTTTGAACCCCACTGTGACTCTGGATTCAGGCCAATCAATTATTAGTCATTTCTCTTTCAAATGGAAATGCTCTGGATTAGTCATATCTTCCATTATGGCCACATTTAAAATATCTCTCTTTTAGTACGTTGTGGTATTGGATCTCTCTTTTTGCTTCTAACACCAAAATGATATTCATTTATGCTGAAATGTAATAAGATGAACACCCATAGGGCACGGCCATATGAATTTGAAGCCTGGCTGACATAACATCCTGTATCATCTTGTTTGCAAATGAATCTTGTCCTTTTGGAAGACAGCAAGACAGATCTCTCTCTCTCTCTCTTTATATATATATGTATATATATATATATATATTTTTTTTTTTTTTTCTTTGCCAAAGCTCATCTGGAAATCACTTTTGCTTAGTATTCCAAAGCTCAGATTATTTAATTCTCTTGAAAGTGACTTTTCTTGTGTTTTAGGAAATATATACCAATGCTACAACAAAACTGTTAAACATTTCTGTAAAAAATCCATGTATATATTCTGATAGATGGATTAGTCATAAGGTTTTGATCTGTGTGTGTGTAAATTTCCGATGTTTATGATTGTAAATGTTGAAAGTATTTTTTAGGACAATGATTTTTGAGGACATATTTATTGGCACTTATTAATTATTCTAAAAGTTTAGATTTGCTTTATTTGTCTAGAAACAAATTCTTGGTAAAATGGAAAACATTTCTTTAAAAATCAGAATTATTTATGGGGAATAGTTTTGTTCATTCTAGTCTAATCTGTTAAAATGATATAATTTATTGAATGAACAAGAAATGAATTATTTCTAAGATCTTATTATCAATCATAATTAAGTACACATTACTACACTGATAAGGCAGTTTTGACTACACTATGGATAGCGTACTTGTCCTTCCATAGTGATTTTTAAACATAGTAATATATTATCAGTGATACAATAAAATTTAGCAGTTGTGAGGTGGTACCAGTAATAACCCTTCAAAATTAACTAAGATGACAAAATTACTTCCATTTCCATCTATGCAAAAGGAAGGCCATCACTTCACAAGAAAACAATCAAGGGAATGGTCTGAGATCAATTAAAGAAAACAATTTATTTCAACCAAACAATGCAAATAATGGAAATAGAAGCACTTCATTTTGTTGCCTTGTGTTTAGTTTGAAAGATTTTGAGTATTACTTGAAGTTTCCTTTTCTACCCTCTTTTCCTGGCTTCAATTTTATGAGCAAAATGCAAAGATCATACAGGCTCTACATGACCCCAAACAGGTAGATTTATGGTTGACCTATAATAAACTTTCTGAAAACTGGAGTATCAATAACAAGGGAAATGATTAAGCATCCCTCAATTTTTTAATATGAAGTTAATTTTAAATTTTACTTCCTGAATTATAAATCTTGTCTTTGTTGCATTGTGTTGCATGGGTTAAACAGGGCATTGGAAGTGATATAGTTAAACCATTTTACAAATAAGAAAACTGAACACTCAAAAGATAAAGAACACATCGATATTTAGTCAGAAAACAGTCTCATATTCAGATTTTTACAAACGGTAGTGTTCATTCTACCATATTTTGTGTAACTCCAAATCTCATGAGTATTTTCTGCTTTGTGTTCATATCTGCATTGCAATGCATAATATTCATATATCTAGTTAAATATTAGCCTATTATGATAAAGACTTTTACATAGAATTTAAAAAAATAACTGGGAACTCCATTTTGAAGATATCCTTGTTTTCTTTAAATCTGTCTTTTTTCTTGGGGCCATAAAATAGTGAAAATGCCAAAGGACATTTTCATGTAGTCAGCAATGCTATCTAAATTTTTCTAAAATATGTAATCAATTTCCACTTTGATATTTGTTTTTTTTTCCTATGAGAAACAAAAAAGGATGACTGGATAAATGCCCATTCAATCTAAACAAAACTAAGAGCAATATTTATCATTATGTAAGACAGGAAACACAATGAATAATGTAAATTTTCATTTGCTGTTGTTTAATCAAGGCAGGGTTGTTTTTACTTTGGGAGTCATCTTAAGTCACCAGTCTCATATTATAATATGTAAAAAGGGCTCCTGATCATAGGGAAGAATTGACCTTTGCCTTCCCTCGGAACAGCATCAGCTTTCAGGTATCATCTGAATAAAGAGAATGTGTAATAAGACGTCTGTCTGTCTCTCTCGCTTGTCTAAGAAGAGTTTAACTGTGCTAATCAGCATCCCCCTCCAAACAGTACAACAAAAGCCTGTGTGTGCCCTGGTGTCAGCTTAACAAAGGGCTTTGAGAGCGCTGGCCTCCTGGGCAAAGAAGCACATCAATAACCCAGTGGGAAGTGGCACCGACAGAAGGTAAACATGGGTCAGTCCGGGAAAGCCTGGTGGGTGGTGGAGCACAGTTCTCCAGACACAATAAAGAGAATGACATCAGAGGGATTCGTCCTTCTTTTCAACCTGAATTCTCCGTTATTAACTACGGCATAACATCATATAGGCACAACAAAGGAAGACTCGGCCACTTTCAGCTGCACACAGATGGCAGACTCAGGACTCCTGTGAGAACGGGTCAGTGCCCATTGTGTTGTGAGTTATTCAGCTTGGGGAAAAAAGGGACACATAAATGTTCTGGTTTAAGTAAATATTATTCAGTCATGTATACCACTAGGTTTGCCCAATTCTCTGTCATTATTTATTAGGGACATGTGAACCCCAGGCGAGATTTCCAAAATTCTGGGCATAATTTTTCTGTCAAGAGTTGGCAAAATAAAATAATATTATGTAGACATTGCATGTATGTCAGGGCATTTTTTTTTTAACAGCTTAGCAGGAAATCATTAGTTTTTACTTCAACTGGATTTAATATGACTCTATTGCAAGATAGTTCTTTTGATATTCATATTAAGTCAAAGAAATATACCTTTATTATTTTCCTATGTTAACTATAAAATAGAGGAAAACATAATTGGGGGATGATGATTCAATAGGTTGAATGAAATTCCATGACATCAGCAAAGTATGTTGACATCATATGGGGAATCATTTCTGTGAGAATTCCAGCCTCTTCTTTTTTTGGATTTTACTTAGCCAGGAAAGTGGCATAACTCTTTAGACATTTGTGGATAACAAACAAAAGATTTGGGGGAATGTCATTATACACAAAGCATCATTGTACCACATAAATTGAAAGCTTCACCCTGAGTATTAATTCAAATGTTTAAAACACATAAAAATTTACTTTGAAGTGTTTATTAAAATTGTATATTTTAATAACCTAATTTAGTAACCTAATCAAATACAGTTAACTCTGTGAAATCTACAAGTTTAATATATTCCATTTTTTCCAATTCTATTCACTTAACAGGTAAGTAATAAACCAACTGACCTCCCTATACATCTAATAAATATTTTTTTTTATTTTTAAAAATTTTTATTGGAGTTTACTAGCTTTACAACAACTGTACATCTAATAAGTAATTTTTTATTTTTTTAAAATTTTTATTGGAGTATAGCTGCTTTACAATATTGTGTTAGTTTCTACTGTACAGCAAAGTGAATCAGCTATATGTATACATATATCCCCTCTTTTTGGATTTCCTTCCCATTTAGGTCACCACAGAGCATTGAGTAGAGTTCCCTGTGCTATACAGTAGGTTCTCATTAGTTATCTATTTTATACATAATATCAGTAGTGTATATATGTCAATCCCAATCTCCCAATTCATCCCAACCCCCTTGGTATCCAAACGCTTGTTCTCTACATATTTTTAATGAAATCATGCTTGACCGCATGTTTATTTTCTTTATACTGAAATAAATATCACTTTGGTTCCTATTGTATTTTTAAATATACTGAAGTATTATAGTCATACTACGTTTTCAGGGCATCATGGCTATTATTTTATAGAACAATCTTGTCCCATCAATTTTTTTTTACTGTGGTAAGTGAATAAAATACCCCATGTTATATTTAAATGCATATCACAGCATAAATCTTAATAACCTAGCTCTACCTTGTAAAATCTGCATAGGATATTTGAAAAATACAATTTCAGAAATGAGAAATAAATTCACGGCAGATTTTAAGGAAACTGTGAGTAGTTATCATTGTTAAATTTAAGTAATAAAATGAAACTGATGGAAATGTATGAATATGTTCAGAAGTATAGCAATATGAATATGTATTGAGATTTCCTACCAATTCAATTACTCTTTCCACCTCATCAATTAGGTAAAAGCTTAACTAAACAAATTAATATTGAGTAGTTCCCCGAAGACCAAGGACCTTAGCTTTGTTGTAATGAAGAGGAAATGAGTTCCAGATATGTGTGTCCTTTGGGGAAAATGGCAGAAGTTCAACTCTGAGGATCACAGACAGGAATGCCCTATTGATCTCTTTTCTCCAAAGGTGGATATCATGAAGGTAAGTAAGTAGACTCTGAAGTAACTAGGGATTTAACTATCATACAGACCAAAATCAATATCTTTGAATTCTATAGTCAAGCAAATATGAGGTTCAACAGTAATATACAGATGCAGTCAGCTCATTAAGTAGAAAAAGAAGAATTATCTTAAAGTTTCAGTGAGAGACAGGGAGAAATGTTTTTTCACAATTATAATTTATGAGATATTTTGAAAACATAATTACTATCATGTAGAAATTGTTCAAAGCAAATGGTAGACTTCAAGATAATGCGAAAGTGTCATTCTGTATTTTTACCATTGCTTTCTTTAAAGGTCTTTTTAAAAACGAAAGCAACACCATTAACTCACCTCTGCACTCCCCTTGCTTATTGCAACTGGAGAAAATGGTTGTCTACAATTTTGAGAAATCCAATGAGTGGAATGTTTTCAGTTTGAAAACCTTTGAGACCTATTACTTTCATTTCTTTATTTGTTCATTCATTTATTCATTAAATATTTATAGGAGTGAGTAATATTTGCCAAGAATTGCCCAGACATTAGGAGTACAATATTGAATAAAACAAGAAATCCTCCATTTATTGGAAGAGGCAATTAGACATGATGGAAGATGAGCTTTTAACAAGTAAACAAATACATAATGTTAGTTATTAATTAGTGCTATGAAGGAAATCGGAAGGAAGTGAGGAAGGTTACATGTATATATGGAGGGGAAGTGGGTTCCAGGCAAAGAAAACAGTGAGGGCAAAGGCCCTGAGGCAGGAATTGCCTGGAGAACTCAGAAAGCAGTGAGATGGCTGGAGTAACATGAAAAAAAAGGAAGGCAGGGAAGACAGTGATTGAAGGGATGGGGTCAAAGAGATGACAACAGGCTAAGGCTAGATTGTGTAGGATTTTGAAGGTCAGATAAGGACTTAGCACTTACTCAGAGACAGAAATCCTTTAGAAGGTTCAGAAGGTCTGCATCTTAAATGGATCATTCAATTTTGGGAATAAAACTACAGAGTGAGCTACAGAGGACGGAGGAGGTGATGAAAGATTGCTTTGAAATGTTATTGGAATGTGGATGAGAGGAGATAATTAAGAAAACATCAGGGAATTCCTTGGTGGTGCAGTGGTTAAGAATCCGCCTGCCAATGCAGGGGACACGGGTTCAAGCCCTGGTCTGGGAGGATCCCACATGCTGCGGAGCAACTAAGCCCGTGTGCCACAACTACTGAGCCTGCACTCTAGGGCCCGCAAGCCACAATTACTGAGTCCACGGGCCACAACTACTGAAGCCGGTGCGCCTAGAACCCTGTGCTCCACAACAAGAGAAGCCACTGAAATGAGAAACCCACACACCACAATGAAGAGTAGCCTCTGCTCTCTGCAACTAGAGAAAGCCCATGAACAGCAACAAAGACCCAACGCAGCCAAAAATAAATAAATAAATTTTAAAAAAGAGAGAGAATATCAGAAAATGAAATTTAAAATAAATAAATGAAATTAACAAAGTTTTAAGCTGTTTCTCTGGAAAAACTAATAGTTGCTGGGTTGGAATCTTTCATTAGTTATATAAAACATTTAGTCAATTTCTCTTTAAATATTGACAGTGGCCATCCCCTGTTATTTGTCTAGAAGAATGTTTTAATTCTTTACATTTTATCTTTTTTTTTTTTTTAATTAAACATTTTAAATTTTTTTGGCTGCACCTCGCGGCATGTGGAACTTTCCTGACCAGGGAAGGAAACTGTGCCCCTGCAGTAGAAGCACGGAGTCTTAACCACTGGACCACCAGGGAAGTCCAACATTTCATCTTTAGTCTCATAACTTTTCATAATTTCCACCTATTTGACTTCCTCTCATTTTTTGGATAATTTCTTATGTTCTCTTTTCCAATTCACTACACTTTTATCTAGCAGTATTTATCTGCTCTTAAACTGTTCCAATTTGTATATAATTATAGTTACTACATTTTTCATTTCTAGAAGTATTTATGAGCCCTCTTCTAAATTTATCTTGAAGAATAACAAATGACCAGGACTTACACTTTTAATCTCTTTGCTAATTGAGTTAAACATGCTAAATATTCAAATGTCAATATTTTATTTTTGTTAATTCCAAATCATTTCATAATTGAGGATTAGTTTCTGCTAGATCTCACCCATGGTAACTTGATTCTTGTGTTTCTGCCTGACTCATGGCTTTTCTCATATTTCTTGGTTCCTCTTTGAATTATTTTTTTAATCTGAATATCTGTCAAATTCTTACCAGGTCACTCTTACACTTTTATCCAACACTTTAAACAGGTTCAGCCAGAAAGTTTTGCTGGGTACTTATCTGCCATATTGGTCTAAATGGAAGACTCTATGTAACATCTACATTTCATTTCAGAAAATAATTGGCAAGTGTCCAATTCTGCATAATTGCTAGATATTCACATAACTCTCACTAACAAAATTTGAGAAATATTTTCCTGTTAATAGAATCAACTTCAGACACATTATGGAATCAACAAAGCAAAATCTTCTTTTTCTAAATTTTCCTATCTTTTCAGTAATTTTTCTTGATTCTGGCTCATAATTTTTTTATCCAGTTCATCTTCTTGCATGGGTAATATAGTATCTCCTGATCACACCTATGTTAAATGAACTGCTGTCATAAAAGGATTTGGTGCTTCCATTCATGTGAAGTTAAACACAGTTACTGATATTTCCATGTTTTGCTTAGTTACAGGAAGTTTAGTACAGTGGACATGTTGTACTTTGTCAACTTGAGTAATTGAGAACTACATTTCCCAGAATGCCCTTGCCTGTGATAGAACCAAGACCTTATCAAGCTCTGGGGCTGCTTCAGGTCCTGCAGCTGCTGTAGCTCATGTACTTGTTCTGCCCTGTGGCTCACCTGGTTGGTGTGGGGAAGCAGCTGGGCCTCCTCTGTGATGGTTAATTTTATGTGTGAACTTGACTGTTGCTAACTTGCTAAGGGAGGCCCAGGCAACTGGTAAAACATTATTTCTTGGTGTGCCTGTGAGAATGTTTCTGGAAGAGACTAACATTTGCATTGATAGACTGAGTAAAGAAGATCACCCTCAGCAATGCAGGGGGGCCTCGCCCAGTTCATTGAAGGCTCAAATAGAACAAAAAGGCAGAGGAAGGGAGAAATTGTTCTTTTTGCTTGAGTTGGGACATCTGTCTTCTCCTGCCTGCAGACGTTGGCTTTCTTGGTTCTCAGGCCATCAGACTCGAACAGGATTTATACCATTACCTCCCCACCCTCATTCTTAAGCCTTTGAACTTGGACTGGGACTTATACCATTGACTTCCCTAGTTCTTAAGCCTTCAGACTAAGATTGAATTATACCCCTGGCTTCCCTGGTTCTCCAGCTTACAGGCACGGACACTTCTCTGCCTCCGTAATCCCAAGAGTCAATTCCTATAATAAATCTCCTCTTAACTATATCTATTTCTATCCTATTGATTCTGTTGCTCTTGAGAACCCTAATGTCCTCCTTCAATCTTCCAAATCCTGGAATAAGCTTGTGCCTGTATCTTCTTGTGAAGGACACCAACTTATTCTGTGGGTCATCCACAGCTTCAGGACTGAAGTCACAGAGACAGACATGGGCTCCATTTTTTCCGTGCTCTCCTTTACTTCCCTTCCTGATCTTGGTCCTGCCAACTTCAGGTCCAATGCTAGTTGCAAAAGCCACAACCATACATAGACTGTTTAACCAGCTGCCACAATATGATATGGGCTAATTAGTTTAATGTGTTCTTTATCCTGTATCACTCATAGTGATTCTACCTTACTGATCAAACTGTAACTAATATCAATACAATGACAAGAGAGCACCAGATTGCCAGGGTTTGAACTTTATATCTCTTCTGCTTAGCAGCTGTGTGATATTTGCCAAAATTACTTAATCTCTCTGGGCCTCGAATTTCTTCATCAGGAGAGTTGAGATAAAAATAATATTTGCCTCCTTTGTTGTAAATTAGGTGCCCATATATGCGTGGGTTTACCTCTGGGCATTCTATCCTGTACCATTGACCTATATTTCTGTTTTTGTGCCAGTACCATACTGTCTTGATTACTGTAGCTTTGTGGTATAGTTTGAAGTCCGGGAGCCTGATTCACATATATACAATGGAATATTACTCAGCCATAAAAAAGAAATGAAATTAAATTATTTGTAGTGAGGTGGATGGACCTAGAGTCTGTCATACAGAGTGAAGTAAGTCAGAAAGAGAAAAACTAATACCGTTTGCTAACACATATATATGGAATCTAAAAAAAAAAGTTGTGCTGATAAACCTAGTTACAGGGCAGGAATAAAGAAGTAGACATACAAAATAGACTTGAGGACATGGGGGTGGGAGGGCCAAGCTGGGGCGAAGTGAGAGTAGCATATTTTACCCTACTGAATGTAAAATAGTTGGCTGGTGGGAAGCAGCAGCATAGCACAGGGAGATAGGCTCGGTACTTTGAGATGACCTAGAGGGGTGGGATAGGGAGGATGGGAGGGAGGCTCAAGAGAGAGGGGATATGGGGACATGTGTAGGCACATGGCTGATTCACTTTGTTGTGCAACAGAAACTAACACACTAGTGTGAAGCAACTACTCCAATAAAGAGCTATTACAAAAAAAAAGAAGAAAAATAATACTTGCTTCCTAGGGTGTCTGTGATGATTAAATATGTTATTACATGTAAAACACTTTGACCAGTGCCTGCCTGTGAGAAGATCTCAATAAATGATGATATTAGCATGACTAGTAATTTTAAAACTAGTTGGAATAGTATTAATGGTGTACTAATGGGAGTAGTACACTTAACTGCATTTTTTCTGAAGTTTAATAGGCAAAACCCTTTAAAATAAGACTTGAAAATGATGAGACATAAGAAATCGTTTGTTTGAAGAGAAAGCGCCACAAACAGTAACAGTTCTATGCTGTGTTTAAATATAGGCCTTCCCTCTTCCAAAATAAAATATCTCTTCCTGCTTGTTTTTTTTTTTAATGGACTGTACATGTGATATTTGGAATATGTATATAAGTGATAAAAAATTTCAAAAATGCATATAAATATTTATTTCTCTTCTACATGATCTCATATTAGAAACAGTGGTAAAAATTTTGACATTTTAAGAAAGGGCTTTAAAAATGAAGGGTCATTTGGATTACCAAAACCAGTATCTCCACCAAAGATATCTATATTTCTAACAGACACTAGCAATGAGCTGTTAAATATTGAAAATATTAAAAAGCAATACTTTAAAAATACTTTAGAAGCTTAATTTGTGACTATAACCAAGTTGTAGATTTTAATTCAATATTTCTTAATAATCATATTCTGCTGAAGAATGAGGGTGTAAGTGGAAATGATCTCTGTAGAAGGCAACATGAGATATTGAAAACAGAGCAAACCAATGCACAAGAGCAGTAGACTCTAAATCAGGGGCATTAAGTTCCATTCATACAGTCGTTCATTGGTTCATTCAATGGTTGTTTCTTGAAGGCCTGTCTTGTGTTACCCCAGCTCTTTTGCTGACTAGCCTGGACTCCTTCAAAAGCTATCTCAGCCCTAACTCGACCTCTTGGAATCTGTTTCCTCATGTGAATTTTAGGAGTTGAATTAAATAATTCACCATGGTCCCTTTCTGCTCTAACATCTTATGATTCTACACAATCTTAAGAAGGTGTCTGTAATGTTAAATTTCACATGTAGCAAACTCTTATAATGAGGTCCCAGGACAAATGCCTATAGATAAGTTTGAGTTGATAACCATGACATGCTATCTCCAAATTATATTTTAAAATAAAACTTTAGGATTCACCAAATCCCTTCAAGGAAAAGAAGGAGGGAATATTCTGGGCTGCGTATAGTCAGTGAAAACTTGACAAATTCTTAGACCTCATCAGGTTACAAAGGAACAGTGAGAGAAAACAGAGCTCCCCACTGTTCTCTTATTGGTTTTCAAATATGAGGTACTTTTCCCCTTCTCTGGGTTACAAGGCAACACTCTGGTGTATTTGGCAGATTCACAAAAAAAAAAAAAAAAAGGATTAAACCATATGGATTGAGAAGGACTATTCTACATCAACGTTTCACTGACATGAACGCCCATGACTTTGAGTCCTTAGGTGCTTCAAGAAGGCAGAAAACAACTGACTCAGGGTGGGTTTTTTCCCTTTCTTTTTTCAATCTTTGTGCAACTGATGGAGGGGCGTCACTAGGTATTGGGTAACTCTTGGAACAGAAGTTAAAATTCTTTCTTATGTAACATAAAAAAGCAATTGGAAAAAAAGTAATTTTCTGGATATTTGAATGTTTTACAAATAAGTGAGTGGGATTTCTTCTCTCTTCATTTTAAAGACACGACTAGCTTGTTTGGGGGTCTTTCTACATTTATCTCTGCACTTCAGTTACTTAAACAGTCTAAATGGAGTTTGACTTTTGCCAGGGAAAGAACTTGGTTTATCTAAACAATTGCCAGATTTTACAAAAGATATTTAACCAAAGCTGTTCTAGCACTTACCATTTTCTTTAAGAAACCAGCATTGAAAGATGAGAAAACCTTTGGATCTCCAGCTGGAAATGGATACAATTTTTAATTACTTTCAAATTATGACTAATTTCATTTGAAATCTTTAACCCCCAGTTATGAATTCGTGAAAAAATTTAACCATTATAGCTTGTTAATGGTAGCCCATACACAAGCTTTAAAAATACCATTTGGCACGTAAGAATCACTGCTGAGAATTTAAGTTTTACGTGGAAGCACAAGAAATAAAGTTAAATTATTAGCAAAAACTTCCTTTTTCTTTCTTTTTTTTTTAAGATTTATTTATTTTATTTATTTTTGGCTGCGTCAGGTCTTAGTTGTGGCATGTGAGATCTTCGTTGTGGTGTGCAGGGTTTTCTCTAGTGACATGTGGGTTTTCTCTCTCTAGTCGTGGCACACAGGTTCCAGGGCACGTGGGCTCTGTAGTTGTGGTGCATGGGCTCTAGCTGAGGCGCGCGAGCTCAGTAGTTGTGGCACATGCACTTAGTTGCCCTGTGGCATGTAGGATCTTAGTTCCCAGACCAGGGATCGAACCCGTGTCCCCTGCATTGTAAGGCGGATTCTTTACCACTGGACCACCAGGGAAGTCCCAAAACTTCCTTTTTTGAATGACTGTTTCTATGCTACTCATATAGTTTAAGTGAAAATTGTCAAACTGCACACATCCTGAAACAGTGAAAAAAATAGCGTCAACATTTTGTGGCTTATAATATAGATTTTGACAAGGAAAATAGAGTAACACCTAAAAAATAAATTAAAATAACATTTACACATTATCATAATCATACAAAATCAGACAGTAAAAGGACACCTAAACCTGTATTAGATGCTATATTCATTAACAGTTATCCCAAATATATAAATGCAATTGCCCTTAAACACAAATAAGAGCATTTTTGAACAAAAGAAAGTAAAATGGATGCAGAAAACTGCTGTTAAAAAAACCAATGATTTATTGGCACATATTTGAAAATAGAATGTTTTTCTTTCTATATTATTAATACCATTGTTATGCTATGCTTTTTCAGTAGTTTTTCTAAGATTTATGCAAATTAGATTTGATTGTTTTACCACATTTTTGTACATGAAAAATTCGATCTGGTGTTAAGCATATCAGATACAACTGGGTTAAGCACCCCGTTGCTTGACAATTGATGTCCTTTTAAAAAATTTAATAAGAAACATCTAGTTGAAAATACATATGCCAATGAGAATGGAAAAAGTCAGCAAAAGTGAGAGATGAAGCAGACTGGAAAATATAGAAACAGTGTTTCAAATTCAGGGAGGTAGAATTAAAATAACTACTCTGAACATTTGATTCAACCATCAATTCTGGAATTTTATGACCTGAGGAAGTGTGCTGAGAGATAAAAATATTGTTAAAACAACAGAATTATGAAGGCATGGGTACTTTCCACATTCATTCTATGATTTTATGAATTTGAGAAAGGAAAGCTGAATTTAGGGTAGAGCTGTATCAGTCAGGGATATATATATATATATATATATATATATATATATATATATATATATATATATATATATATATATATATATATATATATGTGTGTGTATAGGCCACAAAGTTCGTTGGCCACAAAGTTCGTTTGGGTTTTTCTGTAAGATGTAAGGGAAAAACCCGAACGAACTTTTTGGCCAATGCAATATTTTTTTGTACACACACACACACATACACACACACACATCCTGAGAGAGAGAGATTGATTGATTTTTAAAGAATTGACTTACATGATTGTGGGACAGGCAAGTCCAAATTCTTTGGGGTAAGCCATGAGCCTGGAGACCCAGAGAGGAAGACATGTTAACAGTTTGAATCCAAGGCAGTCTGCTGGCAGAATCTGCCCTTTTTCTGGGGAACATCAGTGTTTTTCTTAAGGTCTTCAAGCATTTGCATGAAGACCCACATCATGGAAGATAATCTGTTTTCTCAAAGTCTAATGATTTAAATGTTAAGCTCACCTTAAAATTTCTTCACAGTGACATCCAGATGTGATTGACCAAATATCTGGGTACCGTTGGCCTAGTCAAGGCGACACATAAAATTAATCATCCTGGGAGCTGTTTTGGAAATCTTTAGAGAAAACATGTGTCATGGCTCTGATTTTTAAAGATAGTAAGAAGAGTAAATGGAACGAGAATCAACAAAGTAAGGTTCTTGCAAAAAGACAGACTATATACCATAATAAAACATCTAAAAAATGCTGGGTAAACTTTAATAAATGATCCTTTAAAGGATTAACTGAGCTGACGCAAAAAATGAGGAAAGTCCCTAAGGGACAAAAATGAAAAGGAAACTGTAAAAGGAGTGTTAAGATGGGTCTCTGTTTGACTATTCTCAGGATATTTAAACATTCAAAGGTTTTTGGAATGAAAAATAGAGAAAAGGTCTTTAACCCACAAAGGAGGGAGAGTGAAGTGGTCACTAGCATTTCTAAAAAAGTCCTGCCAACTGAACAGGGACAAAGCAAGGAACATGTCTTTCCTGCTCTAGGCGCAAGAAATGATATGAAATAAAATACACTTCTCAAAAATATATTTCCCCAGGCTTGACTTTGGACTTGGCGTTTGTAGTATCTGAGTAGTCCAGGAAATGTCAAGCAGAGCAATTAGCATAAAAATATGTAACACATGGGAACCCAACATAAACTAACACAGATATCTCTCTAGTAAAAGGCTCTTAGCTAACACACGAGGAGAAAAAATCCACCATGAGCAAAAATCAGTGGAAAAAAATCAGAATTACTATTAAAAATTAATATAGTAGATTTTTCCATTACTGCATATAAATACATATATACACAATATTAAGTAAGTTAAAAAACAGATATTGGAATCAAAACACTTCACCAATAAAAAATTTGAGACAATTCTAGACACTGACTTAATAAGATAATAATAAATATGGTAATGACTAATTCTGGGAGTTAAAAAAGAATATTTGACTAAAATATTAAGACAACACCTATGAGGCCAGGGAACATTTGTGAAAATTGTATTGTTTAGGCATATAGTAGAAATATTTACCACATTCTCTAACCATAATAATATTATTACAAGTACTAAAAAGTTTACTAAAGATATCTTATATAGTTGGATTTTTAAATACACAGAATAATGAACAATGAAGATCTGACAACATATTAGAAAATACAATTGAACAAAAACAAAATATTGAAAAGTTTAGTTTAATTGATATTCATATACGGTACTAATGAGGAGAAAATTTCTAGCAAAAAGTATACTAGAAAAGAATTAGCTAATTTTATTTTATTTTACTTTTTATTGAAGTATAGTTGATTTACAATATTGTGTTAATTACTGCTGTACAACAAAGTGATTCAGTTATATATATATATATATATATATATATACACATTCTTTTTTATCTATTCTTTTCCATTATGGTTTAACATAGGATATTAGCTAATTTTAGATTAAGAAATTCTTGAAAGGCCAAGAGTCACTCAAAGGATGTAGAAGAAAATAAATAATAAATACAAAATTTGCTATTACCAAAATTAATACAAGTAAAATTGAAAAATATTAATGTTTCTAAGATCATTTAAAAAATGTTATCTTGAGCAAAAAACCTACCCTTGAAATTCATCAGACTCACTTCTCATTTTATTGGTCTAGTGTTACCTTCACATCAACACCTGACAAGGACAGAACCAGAAGGAAAAATTACACACTAGTAACATCAGTTAACAGTCATTAGACCTAAGTAAAATATTAATGGACCAATCCTGTATTATAGTTAAAAATATATATATGATTATGTTGGATTGAATCGCTCAAGAGTAAGGAAGACTGACCCTTAGAAAAATCTATCAATGTAACTCACCTCATTAACTGATTAATCCAAGAAGATAAAAGATTATATCACAGATGCAAAAAGAAAGAATTTTATAAGACCTCCATACCCATTCACGTAAAAAGATATTCAGCAAATAAGAATTTCTTCAATATTAAACTTTCTAGTAGCCATATTAAAAAAACTTAAAAAGAGAAACAGATGAAATTAATATGATAATATATTTTATTCAATCCAAATACAAAATATTATTATTTCAACAAATTGTCAAAAAAAGATCTCTAATGAGATATTCTGCATTCTTTTTCATACTCTTTTACTTCTAGTATACTTGGTGATACACATCAGTTTGCAGTGTCCATATTTCAAATGATCGATAACAACACGTGATTAGTGGATGGCACTGCTCCAAAGTCTTCCAATAAACATTCACAATTATCGTACTGAAGGATGAAATAAAAGGAGTGAAACATAATGCCTCTCCTTGGTACTTTTAGTCAACACTGCAATGAAGAGCCTCAGTCCAACCAGAAGTAATTGGGACTACAGCGAAGTTAATCTGGGAAGCCGATTTACCAACCAGCTCGGTCATTCTCACAAAGAAATCCGGAGGCAGAATGATCCTCCAAAGTTATTCCCCATGAGGTTGAAATGGCCAGCTCTTAATACCCGTTACACTCTAATGACCCAAACAAGGTGGCCACATGAGGACCAGCAATGCCATGAAGGGACTCATAGCCAAAGGTTCTCCACACAGTGTAATCCCAGCAACTGCAACACGTTATTCATGGCAAGACCTTGGACGATGCCTTCCAGTGTCCACTACACCAGCCCAAGCACAGGGCTGGGTCTTTTCTTCATGGTGGAAAATAAATTCAGAATAGTAGTGACCTCTGGGGTGGGTGAGAGGCAAAGACGGAGAGAAATACCATCAGGGAGGGATAAACAAAGGATTTCTGAGATATTTGTAACATTATAGTTCTTAAAATTTGTGATGAGTAATGTGCAAGTTCTACTATTTTGGATACTTTTTAATGTATGAAACATTTCATCAAAAAATAAGTGACTGATGCCTGAAGGGAAGGAGGAAGGGGGCAGTGGGAGACAGAAAGCAGGGGTAGAAAGAAAGGCAGGAATTACAGATGAGTTGCACCCTGAGGGAAAGTAAAAGAGGCTCTAAAAAAGGAAGGCATATTTTCAAGAGAAAATGAGTAAACGAACCAATGTATTCTAGACTTTTTCTGTAGAGAAATAGAAGTAAACATAGTTGAATAAACACATTTAGAATGAAGCTGGGTTAGCTACTCTGTTCTTAGCTAAGGAGTATGGCTTTATCTCATAGGCTGTGTGTGTGTGTGGTCAGTGGGCACTGAAGGAATTTTGTCCATAAAAGACCTATTTGTGGTGATCCAATCTTGAAAAAAATATAGTAAATCGAATACATAAAACTTGCGTGATATGAAGACTATGGTTTTAGAATGGAAGTTCTTTTAGTGTGACTTGAGGTGTGGATTTGACATTGATCTAGCAAAAAATATTCCACAATCCTACTACATTTTTCATAAAAAAGAAAAGCAATTCTGTGCTCCTTCAAGTGTTCTCTGAGCTTTTATACAGTCAGTGATTATGATTGTCTCCATTTGAAATATAGCATCAATCTGAAGTGGAATATCTTGTGGCAAATCATTCATGTAATGCATCTTATATGCATTAGTAAAAAAAAAAAAACAAAAAATACCAAAACAAACCAAGTGTAAAGAAGCCATAAAGATACAAAACTCTACCCTATTTTTAATATATATTAGCCCTTTGAAAAATATTTGAAGGGTGCCCTAGCACCACTGCTGAACTAACATCTGATTTGGCCTTAAGTAATCAGGATAGTCAGTCTTTAGTGGGACAAGACATGCTTTTTATAGGGCGTCTGTTCCGTTTCTGTAACAATCATGCTTCTATAGGATGTCTGTTCTCTTTTTTTCAACCTTGATGATAATCTTAGATTCCTTCTCTCTACCATTCAAAGTTTTACCTTGGGAGTGGTCCTTTTTAATGGACTATATAAGGGAATAACTATGTCAAGGTGGGTCTGCCTTCACTACACTGCATGATCCTGCAGGTGAAGTTGTTGAAACCTGTCACCATGTGTCTCCTTTTCAGGCTCCAGAGACTGAGGGGGTGTCCTGACAGGACCAAACATCAAGTAACTCATGAAGTCTATTTGTCCTCCCGTCACTGACCCTCAAGGATACTATCAAAAATCAACTGTCCTCTGTCCTCACCAGGGTCTTTGCTCTGAGGTGGAAAAATGTTAAATAGATACAGTTTACTGTGTTCATGACTGTTAACAAGTTATCCTCTCCCCATAATACATTTATATTTTAACTCTGGTTTTTGTCAAATACTGTCTTATAAAAACATTTTTCGTACTCATCATTTATTCCATCTCCAGACAGAGATTGTGCTGCATTATTCCACTTGACTTTCACAATCCTGGGAGGAGGAATTATTCAAAAGATTTTACAGATTAATGAGCTGAAGTCAAGTAACTTGATTGAGGCCACACTGATAGTAAAAGAGCGATGCTGGATTGGAGCCTGGCTTCTTCAGATTCAAAAGTTTTATTTATTTAATGACTGTTAAACTTTTCTTTTTTTGTATTTGAGTGACTTTATTTCCATCACTGTAACAAGTAAATGGGATTTTTTTTTAAAGAAATAATGTCATTTTACTTTTTAAAATTTATGTTTTATTTTATAACTCTACACAGAACCAGCTCAGGGTTCAAGTTATTCTTTGTATTGGGTTGAGACTTAACCAAAAATAAGATTAATATGTCAGATCTTTTTATTGTAGCAGAAAAAAAAGTTTTATTTCTATCAAACTGAAGAATGGGAGTCATTCTACAGGCCAGCTATTTCTCAAAAATCAATAATACATTTAATACTTAAGTTAACATATGGAGATGAGAATATAGGTTCAGATACTTGGAATTAAGCAAGTATAGTCATCCCCCCTTTAACCATGGTATCACTTTCTGCAGTTTCAGCTACCCATGGTCAACTGCAGTTCAAAAGTATTAAATGGAAAATCCAAGAAATAAACAATTCATAAACTTTGAATTGTGAGCCATTCTGTGTAGCGTGATGAAATCTTGCGTGACCTGCTCCTTTTTGTACAGGATGTCAATCAACACTTTGTCCAGCACATCCTGCCTCATAGTCACTTAGTAGTTGCTCGGTAAATCAGCGGATCAAATGTTGCAGTGCTAGTGTTCAAGTGAACTTATTTTATTACTTAATAATGGCTCCAAAGTGCAAGAGTAGTGATGCCAGCAATTTGGATATGCCAAAGAGAAGCTGTAAAATGCTTCCTTTAAGTGAAAAGTTGAAAGTTCTAGACTTCACAGGAAAAAAAAGAAGTATGTTGAGGTTGCTAGTATCTACAGTAAGAATTAATCTTCTGTCCATGAAACTGTGAAGAAGGAAAAAAATTTGTGCTAGTTTTGCTGTCCCATCTAAACTGCAAAAGTTATGGCCACAGTGCTTGATAAGTGCTTAGTTAAGATGGACAAGGCATTAAATTTGTAGAACAAGATATTTTGCATTCACATAACTTTTATTACAGTATATTGTTATAATTGTTCTATTTTATTATTTGTTATTGTTGTGAATCTCTTACAGTGCCTAATTTATAAATTCAACTTTACCATAGGTATGTATGTATAGGAAAAAACATAGTATATATAGGGTTTGGTACTATCCCTGGTTTCAGGCATCCACTGGGCGTCTTGGAACGCATGCCCCACAGATAAGGGGTGACAACTGTCCACCAAAACAAGATGGTTGACAACAGGCACACAGGAAAAGCGGTCTGACTCATGGCAAACAAACAAATGCCTTCTAAGAAATTTGATCTGACATTTCGAAGAACAGTAAACCAAGGGGACAAGCTGTTGTTGAGCTAGACATCTGATTTCAGTTTAAAAGATTTCACAGTGAACTAGATTAAACCTTTTTTAAGACCACTTTTAGAAGATTATTTCTGTTCTCTGTGTAAAATTTGTCTTCTCTGGTTAAATCCAAATACTTTCACTCATTCCTTTATTTGTCCATTCATAAATCTATACACGCATATCTGCGTAGATACAACTGTCAGCTCAAGGGAACCTTATTACCAACACTACGCTTCTTATGGAACAACTACTAGGTGCTAATACTGTGAAATTAGAAAAGATTAACACGTGGGTTGGGGTTGAGGAGCTCCAAGTCTTATATACAAATAAGTCATAAATGCAGTGTTGAAATAATATTCTGTGTCTTGAGTTATTCATTCATAGAGAAATCAATGGGTAAGAATTAGATACATATCGTGTCCAGATTTAAAGGGCACGGAAGTTCTCTAAAGTGATGTACATGAAGGAAATACCATCTGGGGACCTGTGGCTTAGAGAGCAAATGTAAATGAAGAACAGGGTTGAAAATTGATCTTAAAAGCAGTGTTAGAACAGGCAAAATTAGCCTGTGTAGATTAGTAAGAAATATTTTAAATTTCATTTAAAAAATTTTAAAGAAATGTTAATCTTCATAGCTATTACTTTTAATTGATAAATTAATAGAATATTTAGTCTCATTCTCGTGTGTGTGTATATACATATATATATATAATTATATAATTTTTGGTAAAGAAGAAATGTGCTAGGTAACAAATTTATCTGTAAGTTCTTCCACAAATAAAAGCAATTTGAAAGGACTAGTTAATAGTTTTTTAAATAAACCTAATCCCAGTGGAAAGATAATTTTGAATAATTTAAATTACAAATAGTCTACTTTTCCCTGAACCATAACATTTATTTCTTCCCTAAATGTTACATTTTCTTATTTCTTTCAAAGATGTACTTATTTGCAAAGCAGAAATAGAGTCACAGATCTAGAGAACAAACTTATGGTTACCAAGGGGAGAAGGCGTAAGAGTGGGATGAATTGGGAGATTGGGATTGACATATATACACTCTTGATACTATGTATAAAATAGACAACTAATGAGAACCTGCTGTACAGCACAGGGAACTCTACTCAGTGCTCTGTGGTGACCTAAAAGGGAAGGAAATCCAAAAAAGAGGGGATATATGTATACATATAGCTGATTCATTTTGCTGTACAGTAGAAACTAACACAACATTGTAAAGCAACTGTACTCCAATTAAAAAACAAAAAGAAGAAGGAAAGGGAAAAAGCCGCCCAGGAAGAATAACAATTATTTTAATTATTAATTATCTTTAATTATTAATTAAGTAAATATTAATTATTTACTTCTCAAGTAAACATTCTTTTAAAAATAAATCAAAACAAAACAAAACAAACATGAAGCAACCAAAAAACTGACACACAATGAAAGGCCCATTTTTATATTTTATATGAATTATTTTCAAAACATACTAATTAGTTTCATCAAAACCAGCCTAGTAACTGGATTGATCTTAAATCCAATATTTTCACAGCTGAACAGTGAATGAATGACCATAAATATTACACTAGCTACTAAAGAAATAAATCCTTTTTATACTTGAAAGCTTCATAGCCACAGGATTATAAAATAGGAGGAAATTGTGGACCAAAGAAGGAATTTCCATTTATTCACTATAATGTTGAGAACTAGGAGAGAAAAAGCTTCAAATTTTCAGTCATTAAAGGCTGTGAATAACAGCCCAGGGTAAGGAACAGGTGAATAATAGTTAACTTAAGGGCTAAACTATAATTGTTGCTATCCATCAAAACAGTGTGTAAAAGATTTGTCCCTGAAAATAATCATATGTTTAAATATTTTAATGCAAATAAAATGCATGCTGACTCTTTACAAAACATAATACATCTGAAATATTTTAAAGACGTGTCCCTTTGTACCAATGACTAAAATAATCTTACTCATTTATCAAAAATCTTTCTTTGTTGAAATTTAGGATGTACTTTCTTCCTTAGTTATATTATGTGAATAATTACTTTTCAAGATATTAAATCATGAATAAGCATATTTTAAATATTTTCAAAAATTGTGACCTTCTTGGAAATAATCTGTAATACTATATAAATTCCACTGGGAAATTCAGTAGTCACTTTACTGAAGACCTTGACCTTACATCTTTTCTTATTAACAAATCAGCATAAAATTGAACATTTCCATCAGACATTGAATTTTTTTAAAATGTTGTTTCTGCGGCTTGGAGTCCTGCTACATTTTCCTACCTTAAATTCCTCTGTCTTCCTAGTGACTTGTCTCTGCTCTGGCATAGCCTGTGTTTATTTTAAGGAGTGTCTTAAGGAAACAGCTCTTCTTGGGACATGGCTTGACTAGAGCAGGGAGACCATTCCAGAAGGAATATTGTCCTCCTAAGTATCATGATGTCTGTAGTCCAATTTTGCTTAGGGAAAAAAATGCATGTTTAAAGATGTTTTATTATGACCTATGAATATTGGCTTTTATCCATAAGGATCAACACAAATTAGTATTTACACATGGCTCTTTATACCAGCTTTGTGGGAACTTGACCCTATACCAATTTTATGGGGAACTTGACCCTCACATCTGAGTTGTAGGTATCTCAAAGCCAAGATCCCCTTATCATTCAAAAACTAACCCTGATTCAAGTCTAGAGTTAAGGTTTTCATCTGCGGGCAGGGATGAGGGGACACTGAGAGCCTTTATCCTGCTGAAGCCCCTAGATCAGCTCTCTGGTTACAACTTTGGTGGCCCAGCACAGGAGTGAGTCACATTTGACCACTTGGTGTAGCAAAAATAATTTATTTCCACCAAGAATCCATCTCCTTTTAACTTTTTAAAATAATTGCAGTAAATGTAGGGTTATCCCTACCAAAATATCAACTCATTTTCATTCTGATGTATTTTTTTCTGAGAGGTAAGGACGAGTTGCAGTTAGAGCTAGTACAGAGAATTCTGCTTATACTAGAGCTGAGAGCAACTGGAGTGTGTCAAGTACATGACATCACCTGTCATGTCTGTAATGCAGGAAACGGCTGAAATGCATCTATAATCATGCACATTTGGAGTATTGCACAGCCCAGAGACATATGAAATAGAACTAGCATTGGAAGGGGGCAGAATAAGGGAACATTTCCCTTTCCTATCTCCTAAGGGTTTGGGCACATGCACATGTTCTGTGGGCTCATAACACACTCAGAAAGTCTGCTTTCCCAGTTCCTCCAAGAAATTCTCAAAATTGATATTTACACGCAGTTTCCTTATAACGTATTTACAGTGTATAATGAATTTGCTTCAAAAGAGACACCTTTATGAGTTTTGGGTTCCACTTTAGTTCTTTACCATTTTTGCCTTTTGATTTGTTTACTTACCCCCCCCCCATAATAAGTCAATCAATGTTCCTATAAAATGTGTTATACTGATTTTCTAAAACTGTCTTACTTGGATATATTTTAAAGTCTACTTGGATACACATGATTCATTATACTTGGGAGAGAAATACTGGTTACCCCCCCCCAAAGAAAAGAATATAAAAGTCTTTTTGCTAACATGAAGACGAGCTGTTAGCTGTGTGTATGTTGACTTTTCACCCCTAATTTAGTGCATTTTCTCAATGCTATTCGAACTTACACTTGAAAGTAATGAATAGTTTCTTTCATTTTACAAGTTGGTCCTTCCCCGAGTGCTTTTAGCAAACTATGCCTTTAGAGAAAGTGGACTTGATTTAATAGAAGTTGAGGCAGGGTACACAGAGAAGTTAGAGAAAAGGTTTCTGAAAAAGAGACTGCAATTTACCATTTTGATGTTTATCTGAAAAACTACTTCACTTTAGTACAAGAGGAAAGAAAACACTTAGAGAGAGGCCCTTATGGTCCAAGCATTTTAACTAATAAAATCCCATCGGTATTTTTAATTTTTAAAATTTATGGTGCCTAGCCAAATTTATAGAATCAGTAAGTCAATTAGAAAGCATGAAATATAAAATTAATGGTCTTACTAAATGTTTCAGATTGCAACCAGCATTTCAGTGCTGGTATTCTCAGGTTTAAAAAGACTCATCCTGTTCTGCTTCAATGTAACAGAGAAGTTATTTTTTTCTCTTTTCTTGTATTTCTCTCCCTTTCCCATAAAAACTTATCTATCACCTTCGTTTTTCATGGAAAGAACAGTAAGTGACACTATTTTACTTAATCTCTAAACCCAAATCTTTAAACCATTGCTCTAAGATAGGGTCTAATGTCACTGTGACAGCTTTTACGCAAGGGTTAAGCATTATCATTTTCTACCTCATTTCTTCCTCCAGGACACCTTGACATTAGAAAATAAGTTCATCCAGCAAGTTAATTCATTTAAGTACTTGGCAGGCCATAGACAATTGACTCTTCTTGGAAGGCCCATTAACAGGGAGAGGTGCTCTAAATCAGACTTTCTATGGGGACCACACTGAAGTTAGTTTATGACGCAGGGTGTTGAAGGTTAATACCTGTCCCTAAAATTTTCCAAGCAAGAATCAGCTCATCTATGGGCTAGGCTACAGGACTTTTTGAGTCTCAAAGACTTAAGCAGGAAGCCGTTTTGCAAAACTGTGAAAGCAAGGGCATTGCAATTAGGCAAATCCAGATCTGAGTCTTGATTCTGTCTGTTCCTTTCTCTGTAAAGCGTGAATCATCCTTTGACAAACTTCATTAGAAGCGTGACATGAGTTAATGTATGGAAAATTTTAGTAAAGTGTTTGACAATATGGAACTAAGTTGTAGCTTTTATTGATATTTTCATTACAACTACAATCATCCAACCGTGGGAAAGTCACTTAATTCATCCAAGCTTCAGTTCCACATGTACAAAATGAAATCACTACACCACGTTCATAAGTTATGGTTGTGAGTGAAAGTGAAGATTAAATGAGGCAACAGTTGTACTTATATTTCCTAAGCCTCAAGAGTAGATATGTGTATTTTTAAATACTGAAAAGGACACATGATCGTAAAAGTTTAAAGAAGTTATTTAAAGGGCTGAATATTGACATTTATAACAATAACAAGTTACCCTGAGAATTCATTAGCACAGGCTTGGAAATAATACGGACTTAGCTTCAAATCCCAACTCTGTTATTTTTTTGCTATATGTCCCTGAGTAAAATGCTTGGTCTCTTTACACCTCAATTTTCTCATCTTGAAATGGGGAAAAAAATCACTTTTCTATAGAAAGTCAGTGAGAATTAATGACAGTATACATAAGGAATATGGCTTAGTGCTCAACCCATAATTATAATAAGAACAAGGATAGCTAACATGTATTAAGCACACAGTATTCCCCAGATACTCGACTGACTACTTTTCGTGAATCAAATAATTTAACCTTAACCATAACATGACTATTAACTCTATTTTATCTATGAGAAAACTGAGACCCAGAGAGGTTTGTTTTCTTGCCCAAGACCATAGAGCAAATGAGTGATTGCATACAGATTGAGAAGGTACTCAGAAAAGAAGATATTGTTACAGTACTCCCAGTGAAAATATGATTACTTCCTGGTCGATTGGGGGTGCTCCAGCAACTGTGGTGTATTTTTTTCATCACTGGTTGGACTCATGTCTTGTTCCCATTGTGTTCCCACCACTAGTGACCTAGCTAATTGTTATTTAACCTTTCCTTTTCTTTTAAAACATTCTTGACGAGTGATGAATGGTAATGACAGTGATTGCTTATTGACATTTCATGAGCTGGATGATTTCTGTGCATACATTCTCTCTGTTCTAGACAACGTCCTTACTGGAAACTGTAATGTCCTCCTTCTTCCAAATACTGATAGTCAGATACAAGGAGCCCAGGTTACTTCTCCAGATTTATATACCAAGGTATTCAAGGAGGTATGAAGAAAAGTTAGGTTTTTCTGAATGTATAGCCTAAATTTGTTCCATCACAATATATTTCCTTTTTGAAGGATCTTATACACATCTACAAACCCTAGAAACTTCACAGAGCCAACAATATGCCTAAAAAATTATACTAAGAAATGTCTAAAGGATGTAGAATATTTGGTTTATATCCACAAAACATTAGTGATCCTTTAAGAAAGAACAATCATAAATAAGCAACTCTTTAGTATCACATATGACATTTATGTAAGTACTGTAAACATGCACATAGTATTCATTAGTATACTTAATAAAAAACCCTTTATCATATACATTTCTGTATTCTATTTTATATATAAACTACAAGAATAAGCTGTGCCTTTACATTGTGGTTGCAAAGATGGTTCATTTTCAGAAATTATAGAATATGAAATAACAATATCATTTATAGATAAAAGATAGGAATAAACAGAGAAAATTAGACAAAGAATAAATTTAACCTGATGGGGAAATAAGAGAGTAGCAGAATATAGTTTCCATAAAACAAACAGAGAAAAGTGTTTTTGAAAGGAGACATTGTCAAAACTATGACATGCCTTGAGAGGTTTCATGAGGAGATGTCAATTGGATTCAAAAGATTTATGAACAAGTGCCCTGTGGTGAGCTTGACTAGAGGATTTCAATAGAGTCGTGAAGTCAGAAGTCAAACTAGAATTGATTAACAGTGAGTGGAATGAGAGAAAAGGGACCAACCTGGGAAGACAATCCTTCAAGAATGTTTTCATTTTCCTTTGAAGGAGAACAAAGAAATGTTAGCAGGTGGAGGCAGATATGGGGTCAACAGAGAGCTGCTGAGTTTTCTTGGTTGTTGTATGTATTTTGACTCATTTTAAGAGGAAAAATATTAAAACAGTGTTCCTCAATATTGTTATTCTGTTAATTCATGCTTGAAATGGAATGTCCTAAGCCCTTCTAAAATGCAGGCTCATGAGTCCAACCGTGGTTTTTGTACTGAAACCGTGGGAAAGGAGGCTCAGATATCTGCAAGCGCCTCTGGAGATACACATGAACGGTGCAACATAAGAATCACCCAGTTCAACAACACAAACAACTTCTCTATTAAAGGTGTCAGATGCATAGATTTAACTGCATACTGTATATATCAAAACGATTTGAGAGCCATCATCATCAATTTATTCTTACTGAATATCTCTTCCCAAGAGATTTTAAAGGTCAAATGGATTTATCTAGTTCTAGAGTGGAAAGCTTCAATCTTTTCCACTCATGCTCCCAACCACCAGTACCAAGTGGGCAAAGATGGCACAGGGGATGGAATCTACTTCTCATCTCTGAACGTGTTTTCCTGCTAAGGAAGTTATCAGAGGAATGGCTTCATTTCCTGTTTGTTCTAGATAAGAAAACCTCCCTTATGCATATAATCTGCTTTCTGTATTTACAATACCAGACTTTTCATGGACTCGGGGTAGAGGCAAGTGCTATTCTACGTACTCCTCTCTCCTAGATGGTCTCCATGCCTCCTTGTCTTGGCATTTCTGAGAAAGTTCACACTTCAGTTGCAGGTGCCTCAACTTTATATGTAATCCTCTTGGATCCTCTCTTCTTGGGGTTCTCTGCCCAGCACTTCCCCATGACCTCTTATTTTTTATTACCCTAATAAAGTCCTTTGGGTTTGTGTAAGTGATTAAGACAGATATAATCACAATGTCCTTACATCCAAATTCCACCTTTTCTGCATGAATCTGATTCTGTTACTTTGCTTTCAAAACTTCAGTTTCCTCTTCTGTAAAATGGAATCAATGACACCTATCTTGTAGTGCTAAGAGTCAATCTGGTAAGAAATAAGTATGCGATAGGCAGTCTTATTTCTCTTCTAATCCAAAACACCAGCACAAAGGGGAAAACTACTGATATGTTTTTCAGTTATCGTCTCTCTTGCTTAGTGTCTCTGAGAATCTATCCTAGTGAAAGTGTTTCAAAGATTTTGCTTTCCTAAAGATTTATAGTTTCCTATAAGTTCAATGGCAGTAAATTAATTAAAGCTTCACTAGTCTTCTACAGTGAGACAAAAAAAAAAAAATTCTGCTCATCTTTGACTAATCACATACAATAATTTGGGAAATCTGTCTATTGCCCTAAGAGGTTTCTCTTTCCTGAACTTAAGCAAAAGTATGGTAGCTGGATTTAATGATTGTTGATACTACTTCATTCTTCCTCTCAAATTAAAATAACTATAGAAGTATAAATTGTGAAGAAAGAATGTCATATGAATGCAAAAATATATTCTTGTAACTAATAATAAACTTCACTGTGCATAAACATCATATTAAAGTTTCCACTAAAATTGTTTAGAAAGATTTATATTGTTAGAGAGAAAAGGGAACTTAATATTATAAGTACATGCATTTAAACTTAGATAATTTTTAGTGGATAAACATATATGAATTTTCTTTAACACAGATTTTCCATATCTTATTCTGTAATAACACACATCTGACTTTTTCAAGAATTAAAAGGTAAGAATTAACACAACATTGTAAATCAACTATACTTCAATAAAATTTTTAAAAAAGGTAAGAAGATATGAGCTGAAGGCAATAATATATTCAAATACACTGAGCCCATGCCTCAACTAGGTCCTTAAAAGAAAATGAATATTTTTGAGACTCTTAAGTATATTTGTACCTCCAGAGCTTGTTCAAGTTATATCGGGTAGAATGTTTCCACCTGAATCTTGTAATACTAGGACTTTTTATAAATCACATGGATTGAATAGAATCACATACTTGGGTACTTATGCATTTGTGAACCATGGAATTGAAAAAAGTAATTACATTTGAAAACCAGTGAAAGGTTTTGAACACCGTGTAAAATTCCCAATAGGCAGCACAATATTGCTTAGTACCATCCATTTTTCCCCCTGGTTGTCATTCTTTTACTGAAAACCCAAACAATGGTACACGTACGACCAGCATTACGATGTAATTGGTAGTACTTACACATCACTGCCATACAATTAGAAATACTGGCTAAATATGTGCTTCTATAAGGAACAAACACATACTTATTAGAGATATCGACATTTTCGGGTCTCTTAACCGTATCGTAATTTATTCCATAAGATATGGTACATGTATAATTTTAGATTTTTTGCTTTGTTTTGTTTTGTGGGCAAAATACTGTATTGCAAATAGTGCAAAAGGGCATTATCATGTTAAAGATTTATTCTTCATTTTTCCACCTGTAAACTCAAATAGCATGTTTTCCTACTCTAAAAAATTCTTGTGTAATGATCTCACCTTGTATTATTAACACTAAGCATGTGTCTTGATTTCCCTACAAGCCTCCAAACTCACTGAAATCAGGGGCCGTTTCATACAGCTCTCTTTATACTTCACTTTGACTAGAGAATTGCCTGCAATTTTGTAAAGGTCAACAATTTGCAAGGGATTGAATAAGTGATTGAGGGCACACCTGTGACTCCCGTACACGACTGTGAGTACACTGTTTGATGGAAAGTGTTCTTCCCTCCATTAAAGTACTCAACTCTAAAGGAGCTTTTTCTCTTTTCTATCTCCTACAATGCTTCTTCATTTCCCCTTTGATAGTCCTTTAATTTGGCACAGATACTAGCTCATGGACGTGCAGAATACTCTTCTCCCCTTCGCAGCATTAATTTTTAAGTTTGTTTGAGTTGGGAGTGTGATCGTTGCTTCAATTCTAGCTTGGAGTCTGTACACAGGCAATATAACATATGCGCTGTAATGGCGCGTGTCGGGTATGAAGAGCCGAGCCATTAGGCAGTGCATTAAGCAAAGCCTCTCCAACTAGTGCACTGAGCATGGCTGGATCTTAGAGAGGCCGGACCTATGCAAACAGAGCCCTTGAGATGCATTTGCTTGCACTTTCTTTGTTTGTATTCTCTGATGTTTGTAGATGCTATGTGAGTCTTTTGATTGATTCCATTTGGTTGGTTCCATGAGCACGCCCAAGTGGGTTTTGTTCTCTGTGAGTTGAGATAGCAAGGAACTATAATGAAATGTTTCCACCTGCACATAAAGATCTTATCATATGTTACAGCAAGCTTTATCACATTCAGTGCTGATGGATTTTCTGAGACTTGTTAACTATTAACAAAATGTTTTTAAAAATCCTCTACAAAGTCCATAAACATCAAATGTCCATTGTCAAATATCTATAAATAATCTTTCCCCCACCAAAAAAATCAGTCTTTTATATCTTGCATTAAATTATCTAGATGCAGCAAATATATTTTCATTAACAATTATCTGAACAATTGCCTCATTTTTGCATGTGATTTTTGTGTTGAATGGTTCATGGAGTATGATACATTTCAAAAGACTGATCAGGCTAAAGATAACTTTTACATTTTACAGATAGACTTAAACAATTTATACGGTATTTGCATGCTTATTTGCCTATTACCAGAGGAGAGTTTTCTATAATTTAAATTACAAGTGAAGTAAAAACAAAATTCCATTTCATCAATTTTATTTACTTAAAATTGTTCTCCTCTACCAAACTCTTTCCCAGTTAGATTTTCTTAATCATGTTGCCTCTTTACCTAAAATCATTTCTTCAAGATTTTGCCTTTTTTTTAAACTACTATTGAGATTTTTTTCTAATCTATTGGTTAAACTTTCCTCAATCTAGTTTTTAGTAATTTATTATTAGAATGTCTTTAACCGTCATTACAATTTTTTTTTATAAAGAGTCATTTTGTAAATTTTCTTTTTTGTGGTAGTTAGAATAGACAGGCACAAATACATCAGAGTTGTCCTGATATATAGAGATGGTGCATTAAGATATTTATTGAAAAAGTTTCTTATAGATGCTATAACTGTACAGACGCTTCACCAAAGATGAAACAAAATAAGTAAACAGTTGTGTGCCAAACATACAAAATTATAGTGAGAAAGTGTAAATGACCAAAGCAGTTGGCTCACTGTTTTGCTTATTAAATTAACAAACATATAAAATATGTGTGAGACAGGTTAGACAGATCAGGAGTCTGTGAAATAATTTATAATATGTCTGCTTAAGGGTTATGCAGGAAAGGTTATGTGTAAGAGCAGGTGTTCAAAGTTGGTGAGACCAGCTTGTCTTACGAGGAAATTGACAAACAAACCTATAGAACACAAATGGGGCTTCAGTTGATAAAACTTTGTTCTCAGAGGGTTGCAGGAACCTAACCTTACATTTCCCTTAGGGGCAATAGGTTAGTATACACTAATTCATTGTTCACAGGAACTTTATAGAACATGCCTACCATGGATGATGAGAATCAACTCTGTGTGTGTGTGTGTGTGTGTGTGTGTGTGTGTGTGTGTGTACATATATTAAAGGAAATGGTGACAATATTAAGTTAAATGTTGTTTTCCTTCTCTTCTCATACCTATCTTATTCATTTCAAGTAGATGTAAGATTCTGATTACTTCACTATGACCGTTAGGATAGAAGGGCTGAAGCACTGAAATATATATATATATATATAATTTTAATATGAGTCTCTCTCTTTTTTCATTTATATTAGAATTATATCAGTTTATTGATTTTTAAAAAAATATGTGTGTAGTAGGTCATATTAAATATCGCTTTCATTCCAGGACTGTAAAGGGATATTACAAGAAACAATTTGATCTGGTAAGATTAAGTACCACTGAGGTAGAATGCTCACATATTTTAGAGAGGTCAGAAGCTTGCTAAATTATAATTAAGAATTTAAAATACGATGTTAGTGAGACAAGTAGGCCATTAGAGAAAGATTATTTAAGAAAAGATAATGGAACAACCGTTAATCATTTGGAACTAGCATACTTAAATACCTAATATATATCTGCCATCAAAATAAGTTCCACAGGAAATTGGTGTACATGTAAAATCTGAAATAATGTAACACAAAGGTAGGGATTTTTCAAAAATGTTTTTTGAGATGACAAAACTTCTAAATACCACAGAATCTCTAAAATAAGACATTGACTTTATAAAAAGTTTAAAGCTGTGACAAAAATCACTGTAAACAAGCTGAAAGATAAAATGGGACGTGATAAGAGTTTTCATGATTAGATTAAGAAAAAGTAGGTTGAGGGTTCAGGACAAGAATTGAAAAGTCAGTAAGAGATTTGTACTCCTATGACGGTGGTAGAGTGTGTTGTCACAGCATTTCTGAAAGAGCAGTTAGCCATTTACACCAAAAACTCTAAAAATTTTCACTTCGCAATTCCACATTTAGGGATGTAACTCAAGTAAAGAATTAAGTCCATACCATACACACACCGACACACACACACCCACACACACATGTTATATATATGACATCCTTTATACCTTTGTTTATTATAGTGCATTATCAGAGGCAACCCAAGCCTTTAGCAATCAAGAAGTTACTAAATAAAATTATTGAAACATTTTATTTTAGGAAAGCTAAAAGAAAAGATTGAAATCTTAGCAAGTAAGAAGAAGGAGTGGAAGGAGAAAGAGAGGAAGAAGAAGAAAAAGAAGCAGCAGCATTCATCTGCAGTTTAGTAAACATTTAGAACAAACACTGACAGATTTTATTAATAGGTGTAATGGAAATTGAGAAAAGAAATATAGGTAATTAACTTAGTATAGTTACCTAATTCAGGAAACTTTTTAAAAAATTAAAATTCCAGAAATTATATAAATTAATTTAATTTGTGATCTTTCTAGTATTTGACATGTAAATTATAGGTTTTCACCTTTATATGTAATTCTTTAATGAAGCTTATCCAGTAACTATTGATCTGCATTTCGATTTTAATTAGGATGCATTTCTAGATTTTTATCACTTTTAAAAAATATAAGGCAATTATTTTTGCAACAAATATATCAAAATGCCCTTCTAAGGAGAGTGTGTAACATTCACATTCATCATCACTGAGTATTAAAATTTTTATAAGTTGCACGTATTTAATACTCAAAATAGATCTAAATTTTGCTCTAGATTTTCAAATTAAAAAAAAAAAATTAAAGTGTTTGAGTCCATGATGTTATCAAGAAAAGAAAATGCCATTTCAATTCCTACCAAAACCAATCATTCCTTTTTTTTCCTCTTCTTTTCTTTCTATTTTTGGGGTAACAAATTTAAATCTGGGGAGCAACTAAGACACAGAGAAAATAAGTTTCAAACTATCTTGTTTTGACAGAGGTTTTATTTTTATTCTGCCTTTGCTGGGGCTCAATGATGCTCTATTGAATCTTACATATTATTTTGTATCACTGAGAAATAAAATGTATCAGATGGCCTATAAGTGCAGTTTTATGAGGAAAAGAAACTATATGAAATTGACACTTTCATTCTCAATGTATCTGTTATTGGTGTTATTTTGAGTCATAAGTCTACACAAGAACAAGCTGTTCTGTATGACAGACTCTAGGTCCGTCCAACTCACTACAAATAACTCAATTTCCTTTCTTTTTATGGCTGAGTAATATTCCATCGTATACATGTGTCACATCTTCTTTATCCATAGTAACACTAACATATATACACTACCAAATGTAAAATAGATAGCTAGTGGGAAGCAGCTGCATAGCACAGGGAGATCAGCTCAGTGCTTTGTGATCACCTAGAGGGTGGGAGGGAGATGCAAGAGGGAGGGGATATGAGGATATATGTATACATATAGCTGATTGTTATACAGCAGAAACTAACAGCATTGTAAAGCAATTATACTCCAATAAAGATGTTAAAAAAAAAACAAGCTGTTTTTGCTGCTGCAAAACTCGAGTCAATATAGTTACAGCAGAGTAAGTTGAATTGTACACCTCTTTGCACATCATGAACTAAATTGCCAATGAAGTAATTCCTAAGAAGCTTTACTATTATTCCCTGTGTGAGAAGCAGAAAGAACAGCTTGATTTTAGGGTCCCAGACTGAGTCTAGCGCTGGCAGTTATTGAAATCACCTTTTTTTTCTATACAAATGTAAAACATTACTGTAAAAGTCATTGAAAAATAATAAATACAGACCCTCACAATCATATTTTCACTGTAGTACTTTCTTGGCTCTAACTGAACTTGGAGAAATACTTCTTTTTCCTTCCTTCATACTGATATTCTGTGTGTCTCTCAGTTTTTTCTTCAGTTCTTGCACTGGCACAATTGTTGAATGCTAATGGCAGGGAATCTGTGTTGCAGCTCCAAACACTTTATTTTTCAAGGTAATAGATGTGGGTGTTCTCCGTCCCTCCATCCATCACATACTTTTTCAAGTAAGAATTAGTAAAACTCTTTCAGAGTTTTTTTACCAGGTTGATCATATGGAATGATTGAGTTACTGAATTTTCCTTCCATCTACTAGAAATGGCAATGGATTTATTCAGTCGATTTCAATCCCCTAAAGGAGGCTCTTTATTTTCATGTAAATACTTAGTTTTTAAAGTTCAGAACTACTCTGAACACCTGTCCTTAATCATACAAAAATCTTGACTATGATTAAAATAAATTTAACTTATATTTGTGTTATTGTATTCCATAAAAATAACAATGAATATTTTGAGAAAAATTTAGATTCCCAGTGCTTTTATGATTTATCCATTAATTTAATGTTCTTATTTTAAAGATTTTTATTAACTATTCCTTGAGCCATAGTCTAAGTTACATGTTGAAAATCAAGACAAAGCTATTTCTTATCTACCTGATCGTCAAGTTATTTCGATTCCGCTGAGCATTCAAGCTACTGTCATCGGGAAACATTGAGTGTCTCTAATGCTTAAAAAACAATGGAGTGGAGGGAAAAGACAGACATAAAATGTCATAGTTATAAAAAAATATTGTAATAATAATAATAAAAAAGCAATGACTTTTAGCTTTATCTCCACAAGAAGACCATGACAGATAACGAACTTCTATAGAGCTAAATGCAAGGTAACCTTGGATTTGCTGGATTAGAACTTTGACAATGTAGTAAATATGAATGTCCTTACGCTGTGCACTACAGGAATGCCCTGACTTGACCAAGTCCAATATATACTAGTGCCAAACGTTCATGACAAATGATCTTTGTCCTTTGAATAAGTCCTTGACATAATATTCCCATCCCTTCCTCCCTCCTGCCCCAGTACCTCTGGTTTGTAATTCCAAGAGGCTACTTGCCATTCCTCAAACACACAATGAATTTTTATGTCAACATGCTCTAACTGGCACAAGAGTTAGACATGAGGAATCCCTCAAGCACCAGTAAAAGAGGGAAATAAAATTGCCCTGGGAGATTGAACTGTAAAATCAACATGTAAAGAAGACAATTCAATTCAAAGAGACTGAAAGCCCCCAGGGCCAGCAGGCTTTAACTCTAAATTATTAAATATATTAGCATTTCTAAAGAAAGAATATAGGAATTCAGAGGAACTGTGAGGGAATCTGAGCAAGATGGGAATTGGGGAGGAGTACGAACTAACCTGCAAATTATCAGAAAAGGATGGTCAAGGGAGATAATTATTCAGAGCACCTATCAAACAAACGATCTACTATACAAACTGCATATATGTGTATATGTAGGTATGCACAGGTATACACTCATACACACATCGATCTCTAAACATGTATGTAGGTATGTATAGTGGACGAGGAAAAACAAGACTCAAAAAGAGCTGTGAGTTGAGTTGTATTCAATGTCGTACTGAGGACTGTAGTCTGGGAGACAGACTCTCAGCTCTGAGGACTGCTCTGAAGAAGCAGGGGGCCAGGGCAGTATACATGCGGTTCTGGCTAAGGAGCACATGCAATCTCAGTAGAAGGTTACTGCTAGTCAGGAGGAATAGATACCTCAGTTAATGATTTTAGTGCTTTTCTAAGTATGGGAAGATGCTAGTATCCCGGTTCATTAAAAATTTCCCCTGAAATATATCAGACTATCTATGTACCTGTTTTACCTGTTTTCCCAAAGCACAGAGTACCTTATCCTGTTCTTCATCCTCAATTCCTTTCAGGATATAACTGTAGGTCAGCAACTGCAGTGGTTAATGACTTAATCCTTATAGAACCAGATGGCAAGTGAAGTTTCTTGTTTTACAGTATCTATCATCTATCTATCTATCTAGCAAGTGAAGTTTCTTGTTTTACAGTATCTATCTATCTATCATCTATCTATCTATCTATCTATCTATCCTTGTATACATGCATGCACACAAGGTTGCTAGATATTCCCCTCTAAATTTATACCAGTTGCCATTCTGAGATGAGCAGAATAGAAATTAAAGTTAGGTTTAAATTTTAAAATGCAAAGGTGATATTCTATTTCTAATTCATAATTTAAAAATGTAAGTATATATATCCCTCAAATTTTTTAAATGTCCAATTTCTTCATTCTTTAATTCATGCATGCATGCAGACATTTATTAACATATGTTTCTTAGTGTTTTCTCAATATTAAATGTTAAAGAAAAAGTAGTATTTTTTCATTGTACCACATATATTGTTTCACTACTGAGTTCAAGCACTGTTCAAAGCACTAAAATTCCTTCATGTCCTTGCATTCATGAAAGAAGTCTGTATATAATTCTGAAATAATTTTGACAAATGTAAAATTAATAAGCATCATAATATTTTGCAAAATTTGTATCACTTGCTTTCATACTAATGCATGATTATATATATATATATATATATATATACATGTATATATGTGAATTTTATTTTTCAATCAGGATTTTTCAAATGATAATATAGAATTTTATATCTTCAGTTCTGTGGTTCTTTTGTTTTTATTTGTTTTCAGTAATTGCTTTTATTTCCCTGGACTAGGATTGTTTTTTTTTAATATCTGCAGGTCATCTGATATTTGTCTGTTAGAGTTTTACTACTTTAGGTCAATATCTCAGAGTCTTAGGGACTGACAAAAATTTGTCTGAGCCCAGCACTCTGGGAAAACAGCAAAGGTAAGAAATCTACCCCCTCTATTTTGTGTTCCTGGGCTAACCACAGAAGATCACCCTCCCCTGTGTGGGATAAACCACAAATCCACTCTTCCTCAGTGACTCTCTTGTTTTATAAAATCCCAATTTTCTCCCTCTTCTTTGACTGGTTCCTCAATGTAAAATTCTCCATATCACAATGGCTTAGACAAAAATCACAGACAGAGAGCAAGGGAGTTCATTTTATGGACTTGGGCATTGATGAATTCATCAAAGAACTTGCATGCTTGCTCTTCCAGTATGCCTCACCTGCAAAGCCTCTGCAGATGTTAATACCTTAGTGGAATTCCCTTCCCACACATTCTTGCTGGCAACCTACTCAAATTTCACAAGGTTCGGCAAAATGTCATCCTTTTATGAAGACTTTTCTGAATCATTCAGTTCTCATTATTTGTTTCCTTATAATATCATACATTTCTCCTAAATCCTGTCACAATTTGTTATAATTCGTTGCTTACATGTGTGTCTCCCACACCAAAACGTGGTTAGTATTTCTGTTTTGAAGCATGCTGACAAACACACGGTAGAAAATCAATAAGCGCTTGTTGACTGCCCAGTTTGAATGAATGATGCATACATAATGAATGAATGCATCAGAAACATTTTTTTTTTTACTACTTGCAGTGGCCTTTCCTTTACCTGTATAAATCCTACAAGGCAATTTAATCTACATGCAGTGACAGTAACATAATTTGGGATCAGCTCAAAATTACTCTTTCTACCATAAAACATACCCCATATTAATATACTTTTAATGACATTCATTAAATGCTCTAGTTCTCCTACTTATCACTGGAAAGACAGAAAATCAGTAATTTTGGAATTTGAGAGCTTTTTTGAAGAATAGAATCACTTCCTATGCCTGCTAGTATGTATGCTACTGCCCAACAGTAACTAAGGTATGCCATTTTCCAGAGTACTTGTGTATCTTGGAGTGAACTATTTTACTAAATGAACCACAGATCACTGAAATATTTTATGGATATCCCAAGGAGCCTAACATCCCAGACAGTAATTTATTTATGGGGAAAATTTGGGTAAATATTTACAATTTAAACAGCCAAATTTTTATAATAATCAGACTGTAGTGTACATAGGCATTATACAAGTTGTAAAGGTAAGATCCTGAGGGAGATCCCTACCGTTGATTGGCAAGATTATGTCCTGTAGTTACAGAGGAATGTGTGGTATGGAGCCCATGTGAAATCATGAAATCCGTGTTTTCAACTAGCTTAGACCATGCAGATTTCAAGTTGTTTTTACACCTGGTTAAAATGTTATTTTTGGATTCTTTGAAATGCCTAATTTAAAAGCTGAACAGCAATTTGGCCTATAAAATAGCACTGTTATTATAACATTGTGATGAGATAAGATTAAATGAATCAGAAATGATACGTTAATTCCATATTACAATATGCATGGGTTTAAACATTAGGAGGGTGAATGTTCTTGGTCTTTAATCAAGGATTTGTTATTTCCAAACATTTAAAAAATAGCTGATGTTTTCCAGGAAAAAAAACTGATGCTAGGCTCACTCATCTCTATTCATTATTCTATGAGTGCAGGGTACAAAGATGGGCTTAAGCTTTGCCAGTTAATATGCCCACAGGACCTTGCACACTGCTTACCAGAGCCAGCCAGTGGCTGGATTGAAAAATGGATGAATTTTTATTTCTGTGCTATCCAGCACACATCCCAAATATCCAGTCCATGCCAGCTCACAGCTCCCTCTTTTTAACTGCCTCTGCCCAGCCTTAGCCCATGCCTGAATTTCTAGGTATGAGGCACATGCAATCACTATTCAGACTTGCTTATTAAATTGTTTGGGTTCCTATGGAAAAAAATACTAAAAATCATATAAACAGTTAAAATGTGGGAAATATATCTCTCCTTATTCTCAGGTAATATGATTGTCGTATATACAGGGCTTTTCTAGTGATACAGTGAGAATTAATGTAGGTTAACAATTTTCAGCTTTGGAGATAAGCAGGATGGAGAGTGACATGAGACCTTTAGCCAAAGACTTGCTCTCAGTTCTTTCTGTGGCTCTTTTCCTGGTTATGTTTTCCATGCAAAAGCTTCAAAAAAAAATTTTTTTTGGAAAAGGTTAAATTTGAAATTCATTTTTCTCATGCATTAATCCATATTATTAAAACAAATATGTAAAAATTTATATTACAACAAAAATGAAAACTTGTAAATGCATAATGATAACTAGTAAATGCTTAATGTTTATAGTACTTTCAATTACTTTGTGTTTAATTAAATCTCTTGAGTTGAAGTTAAGCATCTGTTTTGGGAATTCCCCCAATTTTTGTCAGTCTATCCCATTCCCTTCCCTACCCTACATCACTCTGAGAACCTGCTTCAGCTTGACATTGCCCACCTCTGGGATGGGGATATACTTAGGGTAACTGAAGTAACATATCTTTTCAGGAAAGTTAATTAGTCCAGGGGCAGTTAAACTGGTCCATTCAGGGTTCTTTTTTTTTTTTTTAACCCTCTGTCTTCCACTCCCCACTCCCTGGCCAGATCTGTTTTCTGTGGGGAAAGAGACCTGCCAGAAAATAAAGCTGGCAAGACATGAAAGCTAAGAAAGATAAGTAGTCAATCCTGTCACATAAATGTAGATACTATAATACCTGTTGTATCTTAGACTCATATAATGGGGCTTTCATGACCATAGAGTTAAGGGGCTGGGTAAAAAGAAAAAAAAATTAGGACGTTGAAATGTGTTGCCTACTACTTCCAGCCTTAGGTGAGATCCTACGAGAAAATGAGCATTAGCCCAAAGAGGCCACCAGAAATAAGAGAAGAAAGAAAATACTTCCAGGTTTCCAGAAGCACTTTTGGCTAGTAATCAGCAACCAATACATCTAAAAACCATAATAATGTGCCTTGCAGCTTTAGAAAAGTGTGTCAAACTCTCCGCCCCAAGCAGAGACATGGAAGCAACAATCACAGGAGACAAAAGATTTCAGTGTAGGTGGAGACAGAAGAAAACTGGGAAGCCTGATGATGCCACAATTATTCTGGGTACTTCTTGCTTGATGAACGCTAAAATTTTCTCTTTTTGAAATTCGTCTCTTTTTGAAGTAAGGACTATCAAATCACCCATGTTGGACTGTCATCCATCTGACATGAAAGATTCAATTAAGCTCATACACATCTTCAAATTGTGATTCTACATGCACTTCAGGAAGTCTGAATAGGACCCTCACCATCAAATGTGTTCTGATTCAACACTGTCTCTGCTGTTTGTCCTGAATCCGTGTATCTTCACACTGGGTTCTTGTTTTATTTGCACACCATCTTGAACTAAGACTTTTGTTAAATATAAGAAAAATTTGGTAAAACTGAAATTTAAAACCATGAAATATATGCCTAAACAATTTGTTATAGGATTTAACAGATGTAAATTACTCTGTCAAACTACAACAAAAATTCAGATGCACTCTCAATTTCCATACGTATTTCTTCGTAGCTGGGTAACAGGCAGTTTGCAGATCCCATGTTAATTGCACTGGTTTGTGTTACTGTAGCCCACCACCTCATACAGCTGCCTTTACTCAGCTTGAGATTCAGGCCAGCAAGCAGATTGCTTGGTACTCAGTGAATTGCTGATAAATATTTTGTCAATTTCTAATAAATGATTGAATGAATCTATAGGGAGCTCATTAAATTAATGTGTCAGAAAGTTTTAATTCCCTATCCCAATACCCATTTTCTCTCTTCTTTGAATGCAATCCCTACATTTAATTTAATTCACTTTTCAATTAGAGAAGTTGCAGCAGCATAAAAATGAAAAGCCCCACATAAGAAAAACTGAACAGTACAAAACTTCAATTTTTTTTCCGGTAAAATAATCCAGAAGTGGCAACCCAGTTCTGCTATGGCTTCTTTATGGTCTCCAGGAACCCCATGACAGCTTCCTACTTGATAGCCAATATTCGCTTTCTTTGAGAATTCCACTAAGATGCACATGATTGCCTTTGCCAGACCCCTGAGGGCTTTCTTCTGCACTTCTTTATCTCCTTGGTCATCACATTCTGTTGGACTAAAGAGCTTTCAAATCTATCCAATCCTTTCTCTTCAATGTTACCACTTCAATTTTCCAGTCTTAATTTATTCTCCAAACTGATAATATATATTTTCTCTTAAAATTGTTTTATTTTAAAAAAAAACCCAAAGGATCCATTGCCTGAAAAATGACTAGATTTTTTTACCTTGCCCTAGAACCATCTTTATAATCTGTCTCCTGCCTATTTTAGTGATATCACTTTTTCCCCCAAACACAAAATTTCACCTAAAATGAATAACTTGCAGTTATTTGAAAACACCATGGTCTCTTATGCCCAGGTGTCATGACTCATATAATCCTGATGCCCTTTTCACACTCTACCTTCTTCAGAACTTGCATTAATCCATCTTCCACATTTCTGTTCTGATATCATCACCTCTACAATTCCCAGTTCCCTGGTCTCTGCTGGGCAAAATGCCCCCTTAATTATACATTGTTTTGTGATTATATGTCTATCAGTCTGCCACAAACAATGAATTTATCCAGTGTCCACCTCATTTCAGGTGATCACTAAGTGGTTTTGTATGTCTAAGTTATTGTCATATCAACTTTGTAGCATCAAAGTTAAAAGAAACTACAAAGACTAAAACAGACTTCAAAAACACTTGTGTTATAATTTTTAAAAAAAAAATTTAAAATAGCTTTGCCTTATTGCTGGCTGAAATATAGTGCCTATTTTCTGGTAATAATAGATAACTATTTCCTAGCCTTCCACATAGTGAGAACAGTTGAAGATTATTTTTCTGTGAGTAAGGCTCAGTGATAAATTGACAATAATTTCCTGAAATGTCAAGTGTTTAGGTTGTTACATATTTTTTGTTGTGAATCAAATTATTCTTTTAAAATGCCAAATGCACTTTTGAATGTTGCATTTTTAATCTAATAATTTTTTATTCTTTATTCCTTATTGTTTGTGCATACAGCAGAAGGTATCCAGACACCAATCTCTTATGCTAGAAGAGTGTTAGCTTTAGAGTATCAGGGTGAGTGGACATTCTGTTTCTCATTGCTTCTTGTCATGGGTCCACTTGCATGTTATTTAACCTTTGTGATTCTCATTTTGATTTTTATCTGACCTACTTTTTATCAAGATAACAAATTGACATACTTTTGAAAAAGCTAAAAGATACTAAAATCAATGTAATTATAATAACTGGAAAAAAACAGCAGCTCACCGTCACCTTCCTCTTTTCTAAGAATTGCATGGGGGGAATTGCCTGGCAGTCCAGTGGTTAGGACTTGGAGCTTTCACTTCTAGTTCCAGGTACTATCCCTGGTTGGGGAACTAAGATCCTGCAAGTCTCAAGGTGCAGCCAAAAAAAAAAAAAAAGAATTGCGTGGTAATCAAGCTGACAGCAACGGATTCATTTGGAAACTTTCAATGTCTTCAGATAAGTCTCTTCCAAACATTTGCATGGAACAACTTGCAGTTGGGGTTCAGAAAACAGGATGGCCATAGGTGGTTTCACCCTTCGGAATGTAGGGTTTCTCTAATTCCACGTCCCACTCCCTGTTTTCAATAGTGCTGACCCATCCCATTTCTTCAGCAATGACTCTTCTGGCTTCCGTGAAGGTGTAAACCTCAGTCTGTCCAAGGTGGTCATGATGACCCAACAGTCCCTTAGGTAGACTTCTGGCAAACAGCACTCTCTTTCTGTCACTTCTAGAGTAACTGGTCCTTGTCTTTTGTGGCCTCCGTATTTGGTTTTAGACCTTGATTTCTTCCCCTCACTGCATCAGTCATCTTCCCTCTGCATGCTCTCTGCCTATATGATGTGTGAGATTAAAGATAACTTTTCCTGAAGGTAGAAATTGCAGACTGACGCTCATTCTATGCGCAGTTTAAGGGATATTTGCCAGAGAATAAGGGTCAGAAAATTCTTTGTTGCACTATCTTGCAATTGGAAGTTGGCTTCATAATTTTTAACATGAGGATAACACCTGCCTCATAGCATTGCTGTGAAGGCTAAATGGAAAAATGTGCAAAGCTTCTAAAACTTCTAAAATTTGAGAATGAGTTGTGATTTGGTTCATCCCCAAGACCTTTAATAATAGTTTTACTGGCTAAAATTGCATGTGCATGCAAGAGCTTCTTCTTGCTCAGAGGAGGTGTGATACATTTATTTTTTCCCTTTAATTTGGTGGATATTTTTACATAGAAATACAATTATAACTCTGTATAATTTCATTGTCTATATTTTAATTATCAAAATTAAGTGGAATGCATTCAAGTTTTAATTCTACTTGCAGAATCAATATTCAATCACAACTTTTACTGCCGGTTTGAATTAGCCTTCGAACAAGTGAAGGGAAACAATGTCTACATAACTTGGTAATATTTTAAAGCTTTCAGAGAATTAATGATATTTAAAGACATCTTACTGTTTATTTCACACTTAAGTCTATTTAAAGCTAGAACAGGATGAATAGTATTCTAGCATATTAAACAGAAGAAAGAGAAAATACTTCCTAAGCCATCAAATATCCACAATTTATTAAAGAAAATATTGAAGATTTTTAAACTTGGCATTCTCCACTGAAGACAGAGATGATCTAACTATAATATCTGAAGGCTATCAGAAATGAGCTTCTCTATTATGACAACTTCACCTAATTAGAGGAGATAAAGTTTTATTTCTTTTTATCTTTTTCTCCTTACAACGTAGTAACGATCAGATTTCTGCACATAAATATAGCAGTGAGTTTAATGCCCATTAAAGATGTTCACGAATAAAATAATTTAAAAATGCGTCTACCACATTATTGAAATATATGTGTAAATCATATGTGTCAGGCAAAAGCTAAATGAAGTCAGTCAGAATGAAAAACAAAGGCAAACACAGGAGTTACAGCTAACTGGGACGTAAACAGAGGCAGTAGGAAAAAAGTAGTTTAAAATGAACTTCAAAACGTATAGAAGGCAGAGCAGGGTGGTGAAGAGAAAAAGCAAATATACACTGATGGACTAGCTTTGGTTGTGTCTCTTTGTTTTTCCTTTTGCTAATACTTCTGTCCTCAGATATTTGCACAACACACACACACACACACACAAATCAGGGTAATCAGAGACATCACACTTTTGATCTACTGCTCTGGAATTCCTGTATTTGGATCAGATGTTTCTCTTGGCATTACAGTGAGAGAGGAAATGAAGACCAAGAGAAGAAGAAGGAGTGATGGATTCTGGGGTGAGGGGCAAATGGAGTCTTTGTCCCTCAGCTTGTGCCCTAGGCTTTTCTCCCTGGGTGGACTTGATCTTAAACATACTATGGGATGCCGTTTGGAGTTTCTACGTAGTAAACATTTCCATTTCTAAACAGCTGCATTTGTGTTGGCACAATTCTAAATCAATTTGATACACTATCCAGTTGGGTAGAGAATGCAGAATTTTCTCCAGACAGAAAATAACATTTTCAAATGGTTCTCTGTTTTTGATATTTTTAAAATGGAATCAGTGGATTAGGTTAAACCTGCCACCAAAATGCTCTGGGTGTAGCACTATCCTGTGGCTTAATAATGCTACTGGTTTTCACATAGAAATAGTTCTGATGCTTCCATGTAGAAACGGATTTAAATATAATGAACAAAGCTAGCAATGTGAGGCTTAACAAGAATCCTAATCAGGTTAAACAAAGATTCATTAAATTGGATTAGTTTAAATCACTTATACTTTGAATCACTTATCACTAAGATTATTTCCAAAGTATGTAAAGAAATATTTAATAAAACTGAAAGACACTTATGATTACTTTAACAAAAGTCTTTAACCTATATGACTGGATTCCTGGTAATTGAATGCAGTCACACAGAGATCTTATTAGAAAATATGGACATAAAAAGTTACCAGCTGTTTGAAGAATACACACAATTGAAAGTTTCTAGCTCTGTCCAATATATTGCAAACCTTATGTGTAATGTAAAAATATCTTCTTTTAAAGTCTGTTCTGAATTTCACTCTTAAATCACATCTAATTTTGGATGCTCAGTTTTCATGGGAAATACTTGATCTGTATTTAGCCTTCATTAAATTTCCTGACAGAAAGCAGATTTATATGCACCAGTTATTCCAAACATACTTGAAAGTTTTCAAATAACCAAATTGACCATTAGTTTTTTTTAGATTCTCATTAATTAAAGTTCCATAAAATTAAAAATTCAGTTGCTCATTTGTACTAGCCACATTTAAAATTCATAACAATGGGATTAATGGCTACCATATTCAACAGATGATTAATCTAGTACACTCCTTTCAAAAATCTATTTTCAAAGCCAAGGAGAAGCAGCACTGAGGATTAGCTAGCACAAGTTTCCAAAATTAATATTTTCAAATTAGTTTTTAAGGTTAAATAAATCAAAGCGCAAGTGAGTTTGGACATTGTTAGTTGGGTAGCATCATATATGAAGCTTTATAATACAAATTAATATTCTCCATTTGGTGAGGGAGAAATGCTTAAACTGAAACATTATTCAGATCAATAGAGCAAACATGGACAAAATTAAGTCTAAAGAACTTTTTCGGTATTAATGCAAAAGTAAATCTTAGTAAAGCAGGAGAGGAAGTAATTCTAACATTAACCAAGGTGATATAAAAAACAAAGGGCACTTGAGATTTGGGGAATAGGTGAAAAAAAGTATAAGCCGTGAAGAAATAATCTTACTGGTCATCTGTTTACTCCTCCTGCATTTTGTAGGAAACTACAAGATTCTCGGTTGTCTGCAGACAGAACTGTTTTTTAACAATGGTTTTTTTGACTCACAGTCAGCCTATCGGTTAGGGGCTGAGCAACATTACATCATTTATGTAAGAAGAAAAGGGAACTAACAAGTCAGAATTAAAGTGAATTTTCTGGTCTCAGGCACACTTTGGCAACTTTACTTTGGACACCTGGGAAGCCTTTGGGGAGTTTTCAGTAGTCTGTTGGGAAACTGTTCTTTATAAGTTTTTAACATTTCTGCATTCTTATGAACAGAGGCACCGACTGTCCTGGTACAGAGTGTCTTTTCAATGGTGTGTGTTTAGTTAATACCCCTGGAGTATAGAGATGGGGTCTTCCTCAACAACAGCGGGGCAATCTACTGCCCATAATAAAATATTTGGGCGCCCTAAGCTCAGGGTTCTTCTGCTTTCACATAATGCACCATGTGTAAAGGTGTTACTTGGGCCTCTCTGCATCACCTCATGGGAATTAGAGCTCAAGGAACTGGAGCAAAAATGATGATTTTTGGCTACCATGAATAACAAAATATGCTTTTTCTCTTACTCAGGAGCCTCGTCTTCTGTAGCACTCATGAAACTATGGCAGGTTAAATTGTTAGCTTTCAACAAGGGTAAAATCTCACACCCTTCACAACTCTTGACAAAGTTTACTTTGACGTTGGTTGTAAATAATTTGCCCAATGACCCTTTTTTTTTGTAGAAAGTTTATTCTCTGTTTTATCCAATGGGACACGAAGTTTTGTAATAAAAATAAAACTATGTAGATTTAAGTTTGAATTATCCATTCAAAATTAGAAGTTATCATAATTGGCACTGTTCCATTTTAATGTGAATTTTAAATCTATTGGCTATTTAAGGTTTTAATTACCTTTTTGTTTAATCCTAAATATTTCTACAATTTCAAATTAGGATACCACATAACCCAGTAAGAATAACATTTAGTCTGATTGAATAAGATATTCCACTTGATATAAATATCCTACCAGAATGAGTTACACAACTATGATATATAAGGTTTTGAAGACTGCTTTAAATAAGGAAGAAATAGATTGTCATTTGGTCTTAGAGTATGTTAGACAAAATGTGAGCCAACTCACTTCCTAATAGGACTTTTGAGAAGTGTTTATCATAATAATGTGGGAATACAACCTGATATTTGGAGGAAAATAATGCGTAGTCACTAGTAAAATATTTTCATTTATCAATTTAGAATGAAAGGTCCAAGTTCTGAAAAATACTTCCTTGATGTATTCAAAATATTTTCTTTCCACTTTTCAGTCATGGTAGACGGATTTTAATGTGAACGTAAAATTTACAAAGTATAAATAAAATAATTTAGTTCAATGTTAGCATTACAAATTTCATTTTCTTGAGCTGGACTAGAGAAAAACTGTAAAATATTGTGGAAAATGTTTCTGACAACAGTTTTTTTCCTTTTATCCACTTAGCTATTAAACAAATATTATCAGTGCTTATGGTAGACACAAGTTGGGGTGACTATCCAGCGCCCATCAGTTTCTCCAAAGACTCCAACAGTGCTACTCGTCCTTTCCCTCAGGCATGGCTGAGTGTTACCAAGACAGAAAACATGATCCAAACTAGAACTATCCTATTCAACTCCCCCATAACACAGACACTGAACATGGTTGGTGCTATTCTGGTTTTTGCAGTTTCCCTGAGGCTGGGTTGTTTAGTTCTTCTTTAAATGATATGAGGCTAATGATCCCCATCAGTAAAGCCTACAACCCCTGTTTTTCTCATGTTAGAATTTGTTTCTGTTGCTTATACTTAAAAGGGTTATTGTTTATTATGTGCTAGGAAATGGGTATGTTAAAAAATGAGTAAGAGAGTCACTATGATCAAGGATCATGCAATTTAGTGGAGACAAGTCAGTCATCATTTGCAAAAACATGAGAAAATTAATTGCTAAGGCAAGAATAAATCTTGGGTTCCCTGGGAGACATCTGGGCAGACTTTTTAACCAGTCTCGTTTGACAGGAAACAAGGGTACAAGGGAACTAAATTCTTCTACTTTCCTTTATTTGTCACATCATTAAACATGATGAAATTGACCTGAAATGTTACTCCATTTTAAACTGCACATCTAGGGACTTCCCTGGTGGTCCAGTGGTAAAGAATTGCCCTCCACTGCAGGGGATGCAGGTTCGATCCCTGGTCAGGGAACTAAGATCCCACATGCCGCAGGGCAACTAAGTCCTCGCGCCACAACTACTGAGTTTGCGTGCCCCAACGAGAGAGCCTGAGTGCTGCGAACTACAGAGCCCACGCGCCCTGGAGCCCATGTGCCACAACTAGAGAGAAGCCCGTGCCGCAACAAAAGATCCCACATGCCACAACTAACTAACTAGCCAAAAAAACAAAGAAAATAAATAAATAAATAAAAATAAATATTTTTAAAAAGTTGCACATCTTATCTCACCACTCTTGGTTCTCTCCACCATCAAAGTTACCCTGAGGGAGCCAAAGCCCACTTAGGACCATGCTTACCATAGAAAGGAGGTCCCAGGTCCCCCTTTTTTAATAACAAAAATTGTTCTGTAATGACCCCTTTAATATCCAGAAAATAATTCTATAGATAATATCTTACCTTTTTGGAAAATTTTAAAACAAAATCAATAATGCTTTGTGGTATAAAGGAGGAACTAGGTTAAGTAATTTAGAATACAGTAATATGTATATTGATATGAATATGCTGAGGTATGACTGCACTAGAACATAATAAATTTATTAGATGTTTACAAATCCACGTAGAATCAAGATGAATATGGCAGCTAAAAAGACAGAATTATACACATGCATTTTAATGGCAACTCAAAATACATTAAACAACTTCCACTGATGTGATTTTCCAAAGTGGTGACAATCTTAGTGAAAGATCCAAATAAAGCAAAGTAAAATATCCCTTCAATTTACATAGTAGTTACATTCTTAGAAAAATGATGTTTATTTAAATCTTGCAAAAATACTGGTTTCTCTGTGAAAGAGCATTAGGTTCTAGGCTCAAATGATTTATAAACAAGTTTTTAGCCAAAATAAATGTCTAATAGGATTTTACCAAGACGGAAGGGACATAGGACAATTACATGGGCTAACTCTCACACATATTACAGAATAACTAGTATCCTTTGACTACATCTAGTAAATGACAGTACATCTCAACCACCAAAGCTGTCATGACCGACAAGATCATCTCCGCTATTTTCCACAGTGTTCCCCTAGGGAACAGTGCCACCTTCATTGGGAATCACAGTCATAAAGACATTAGAATTTGTTTAGTTGCCTAGAACTATTGAACAAAAGCTTTTCTTTTATCCCTAATCATTGTTTAGCCTAGGTTATACAGAAATAAATCAAAGAAAGTTGGTTCATAGGAGGTAGAGACAACATAAAAGAATAAAGACACATTCACTTCAAGTGGCGATTTGATAGAAACTGGAGATGTTTGAGAGGAGTTACAGTGAAGAAGAGTGGTCCTAAAGTGAAAATTAATAGTACAAATTGTGCAAATAGTGAGTTAATCTCTTTGGAATCCATGCTAAATAAAACGACGGGAAAAAAAGGTTGGGGCAACGGCCGTTAAGCAGGGATTGACTATGGACAATTGACAGTAGACCAGGTCTGGCTAGCAAACCCTTTATTGTTTGACTCATACACATAGTTTTAAAAAAAATAAAGGCCAAACTTATCAAATCAAGAGATTTAGCACATTTGCCAAGTTTGGATTTCTGGATTCTTTTAATAAACTGAAGATCTTGAATCAATGAACCACATTTCCACAAGGAGCATCGTGATGAAGCTGAGTAGCAGCTGCTTCCTGTACATGGGGTGTGTACCCCCCATGGGGTACATTTCAGCTTTTACCCAATCTCCCTCCCCCTGGGCGGGGTCCGCATTTGTGATGCTTGGTGTAAACTCTTCAATAGCAGATTAAAGAAGTGAGGTTCATTTCAGTAGGCCATAGACATTTTTGGTGGTGGGTGGTGGGTACCTTCAAGATTCCATTGTTTGTCATTTATGGGATTAATTTTAGGTTACTGGGATAGTGTATGTGGGAAATAATGAGTTTGTGGCTGTAGTAATGATAAAATTAGGAGAGAAAAAGCAATTCAAGTATAATTCAAAGGTAACATAGACTTATCTGGTTCTCCTATTTAGATGAGGTTGAGAGGAAATGGAAGGTTTCTAAATACCATTGATATTTTGAGCCCAAATGAGGGGAAAATGGAAGTGCTGTGAGTAGACCTTGAGTATCAAAGGGGTTGCTAGTTTCGGAGGAAAGATGAAATTATATTGACACACCCAAGCTGTTGAAACATGTCAGAATATTTCCATGAAAGATTGACAGGTGTGAAATTGAGGTGATCACTGAAACAACAGAACTGAGTAAAACTGGAAATAGGATATTGTTTTGCATAATGCCTACATTTAGTGGGGGAAACAGAAAGAGAGAAGTGAGAAGAGCTGAAAAGAATGGGTCTGATTGAACAGAGAATCCATCCAAGGAGAGGATGGTGAAACCAATGAAGTTCAAAGATTAAAATAGTATCAGATGTTACAGAGACCTCCAGGAAGATGAGTACAGAGATGCAGTGGGGGACGCGGCCACGCTTGACACAGAAACTAACGTGGGATGGTCTAGCTTGAATTCAAATTGTAAGATAAGGCATAAATAGAAAGTGAGAATGGAGACCACTAGAACAAACTACTTTTACGCATCAAGGTATGAAGGAAAGTAGTGACTTAGGACATTAAGTTGGGTCAGTAGGAGGTTTCCGGGAAGGATTTAGTAGGAGCCTCATAGTATCCAATCTTTCTTGCAACAATCCTACAGGCATAGTTTCTAATGTTCCCTCAGAGATTATGCCCAATTATTATATTCCAACACAGTCAAGGAAGCTATATTCCCCCATCAAATATTTATAGTTTATTTGTAGTTCTTTATAGGCCTCCCACTGTAAGTAACATTGCCTAGTACCATAGTTGACATATTCCATCTTATCAGGTTAGAAGGAGAACAAAACTAGGAAGTTAATCAAAAGCCAAATTCTCATGCAGAAAGGCAAAAAGGTCTTGTTAACTTTTGCCCACACTCTCTATGTGTGTCATGATATTTATAATGATGTTTAGATAATGTTAACAATGGTTATACTGAGTGACTGTTTTTACTTCATTCTTTACATATTATATTCCTTTATTTATAATGAATGTAGACCTTTTTTTATCAAAAGAATAAAGCATATATATATATAACAACTCATGGAGAATCCTTGTCAGACACAATTTTCTATAAGTTCTGGCCACAGTGCTAATGCAACAAAGAGAAATACTACATGCAGTTTTTAATGAGATACAGAAATAGTAACTATTTCCAGATGATTTATTTATATGCATAACATTATAAACCTGCAACCTTACAATTAATAAAACCCTGTGAATCTGATTGACGGACTATGAGAGAGAATTTAGATTAAAAAAGAGGCCAAGGATTGAAACTTGAGCCACTGAAGGGGCAAAAATTCAGGAAATAAAGGAAGTCTCTGCAAAACGGACTAAAGTGGCCAGGCAGTTAGAATGAAAATAAGTGAAGTGGGGTTTTCTACCAAGGAAGTAAAAAAAATTAAATAAATATTTCCAAGAGGAAGGAATGATTACCTGTGTCAAAGATGAGGACGGTAAATTCATCACTGCAGTTAGCAACAGGAATGTCAATGGTAACCTTAATGAATTCTTTTTCGTGGGATTTTAGAAGAAACAGCCTAATTCAAAGAAGGTTAAAAAGTTTGGACATCTTGAGTATGGAAAATTTTTGCGAATATAAACCCCTTTTGTGAATATAAACCTGGGGCCACCAGAGGGATGAGCCTTTTGGTTTGTGGAGGCGGAAGAGCCAACTGATGTCCAAGAATACTCTTGAATTACTGCATAAGGAAAAAATACCCTTTAATTTTTAGGTAGCTAAAGTAGACATTTATTTATTAATGACGCAAGGCAAAAATAAGAAGCAAAATAAGATGGTAAGATTAAATTCAGAATTATAAGATTTTACAATAACTGTGTCAGGATAGATTTAAAAGATTATGCTGCCTAAAATTTGAGCTGCAACCTATCAAAGAAAATAACTGAAAATAAGTGGCTGTATATAAATGTACCAGAAAATATCAATTAAAAATGCTATATAGCAATGTTACTCGGAGACAAAATGAAATTTAAGTCAAACCATTACAAAAGAAAACAGAGTTGTTTTATTTTTGAAAGGAAAAAAACTGTTTTATTTGTATTTAAACAACTAAGAACCTCCAAATATTTAAGGCAAAAGACTGATAAAACTACCAGGAGTATTGACACATGTCTAAAAAATGTTTAGAAATTTTTAATATACTTTGGAAGAAAATGGAAAGTTCTCCAGGCAGAAAATAAATAACTCTAAGGAAGAAATAAATAAAACAATTAACAAGCTTGATCTAAATGATAAATGTGTAAAATCTATTTTAAAAACAGTGAATATATACAGTGAACTGTTATAAAAACAACTATGCAGTAAACCACAAGGGAAATTTCAGGAAATTTCTTAGTTTTATATTATTAAAACCATAATTATTGACCTCAATTCGATTAAATTTGAAAGTAACAACATATAACACCTAGAAATGTAAAAAACAACATTTTCATAAAGTTGAGGGAATAGACAAGAAACAAATTAAACTTTAAAAATAATTTGAATTGAATTACAACAACACTAAATATGTGAATATAGATAAAACAACACAAAAGAGTTATATTTCAAATGCATTTACTGTAAACATAAGTGTTTAAATAAATGAAGTAAGTTGTAGCTCAAGTAAGCTACATGAAGAAGAAAACAAGAACAAACAGCAAAATAAAACTAAAAACCAAGATTAACAAAAAAAGAAAAGAATTAATTAGAAATGCAGTAGAAATGACAAAATCCATCACCAACAAATTAGTACTGATTAATAAAACCTAAAATGTTCACTAAGAAGTCTAATCAATTAGGAACTATCACAAATACAATAATAGAGAGGGACAGGAGCATAAAAAGGACATACCTAACATAATTTTTAAATTATACAAATGTCCAATGGTGAGCTGCCCTGATTGCTGCAGGACTTGGCTGAAATACACAGGGACTCAGGAGGGGGCTTCACCTTCTTCCCAGTCCAAGGATTCTTCCAAGCAGTGATGCCAAACCAGTGGAAAAGGTGACAGATTAGATGTGCAACTACTGAATCTATTATCTGTACTGACTGATGAAATTCAATGGAAGGAACAATTTATTAGTCCTGTGCCGGTCCAAAAATACATCTAAAACCTCTTGAGCACTATACCTTTAAATGACTTATGACTTGATTCTTTTCCTATGGTGAATATATAAATAAAATAAATACATAAAATGTAAATGTGTCCTCAAATACCTGCCAAGATGGAGCACCGTCTCTAAATACTACTTATTGGAGTTGGAGTTATTTTTCTCATTGTGGTGTTCTTTCCATTACCATAAGGTGTGGGTTCTGTGCCAGAAGGGGTGTGTTTCCACTTTTAGTGAGAGTTAGGCTCTGCTTGGCTAAACTCCCACTGTTTCAACTCTTCTCCATGTTGGAGTCCCAAGAATATAAACCATCCTTCAGCTCTGTTGAATTATTGGCTCTTTTGTTTTCACAAGATAAAGTACCAGAGATCTTTACACTCTTGTTTGTTTATGGGATTACTTCACTTTATATCTATAAATTATCCCTGCTGTCTTTCCCTCACCATACACAATTGGATAAAGTCTTGCCTTGTTTAACCCAATGCCTACCCAATGGATTTAGCAGTGAGGGTCAAAGGGGACTTTTATTTTATCTATAATAACTATTTTATAAGACCATTAGTTTCATGTATTATGTTTGTAAAAGTAATTTAAACTACAAAAACTTGATAAATTAAAAAAATTACATGTAAAAAATTAAAATACAAAGCCAATAGACACCAAGATAAATTTATATCTGTCTCAGTTTTAGAATGGGCAAAGGCTTACTTATCATAGAAACAGATAAAAACACAGCTCACCTTTGGTTAAATATAGTGTAAAATGTGTGGCATGTCAAAATGTCACAAATACAATTAACAAGATACTACCTTTTAGCAAATTATTATTATCTTAACATATAAATAGCTCTTTTTATTGGATAAGGAAATATTAATACATTAGTGTAATTAGAAATAGCTCTAAAAGACAATTTATAGAAATAATATAAATTTCCAATAAATTAAAAAAGTTGAACCACGCAAGAAGTCAAATTTATAAAAATTAGAGAAATAATTTTTAAAGCTTTTTATTAAATTTACAAAGAATAAGCCACACAGTTGTAAATGCTTGGGAAAGCATCGTAGAAGTGATTTTATACTCAGCTTGGGTAATGTAAAATGGTAAAAGCTTTTTTGAAAGATTTTCTGGTACTTCCTAGTGTTTGAAACAATACTTTTACTTGCATAAAATTACCTTAAGGAAGAATCTAAGAGACATTAAAAATTTATATATAATGATATTAATAACTCTTTGATTTCGTAAAGTAAAAACGAAGTAATCTCGAGGTTCCACATTCATTTTTCATTGAAGTGGTTATCAAGACTGATGGTAGTTTCTGGGGATAAAATGGAGACTGAATCATACATTGTCACTCTCCACAAGAAGTTTAGAATCTAATGGGAGAAACTGGTGTTTATAAATACTTCCACCAAAGTCTATATAATTATAAACCACATGTAAAAATAGTACAAGGCACTTTGACAGCATACATCAGGAAGTAAGGAGAAGTGAACAGAAATGATCAGATTTCAGAGACATTTGGGAAGATAAAAATGAAAATTTGGTGCCTGACTAATTACGGCGTGTGATGGATAGGAGGGCATTGTGGATGATTTTAAATTTATTTCTTACATGAGTAACTGAGTAATAATGTTGTTTATTAAAATAGGAAACACTTGAAGTGCCTTTGGTATATGGGTCTAGAACTTCGAGGTGAGCTCTGGATAGAAATTTACGTTTGGACTTGGTGGCCATTCAGAAGTGAGTAGTAGCATTAGTGTGGATGAAGACAGTGGGAAAGAATGTAGGACAGGCCCGCAAACTGAGATGTTTGTGGATAATGTAAACTCTTGAAGGGGCCAAGAAATAAAATTAGACACTTTAAAGTTTGTATAGAGACCAGTCTTGTTACATTGTTTTTTTGTTTTTTGTTTTAAATTAAGTAATTAATTTATTTATTTTTGGCTGTGTTGGGTCTTCGTTTCTGTGCGAGGGCTTTCTCTAGTTGCGGTGAGCGGGGGCCACTCTTCATCGCGGTGCGCGGGCCTCTCACTATCGTGGCCTCTCTTGTTGGGAGCACAGACTCCAGACGCGCAGGCTCAGTAGTTGTGGCTCACGGGCCTAGTTGCTCCATGGCATGTGGGATCTTCCCAGACCAGGGCTCGAACCCGTGTGCCCTGCATTGGCAGGCAGATTCTCAACCACTGCGCCACCAGGGAAGCCCTACATTGGTTTTTAAAACACAGTGGGCCTAAGCTTCGCTGAATGTATCTGTGGACTTTATATAGCCTGGAGAAGAACCATTTTGTGAACTATGCTTAGGAAAGAGTTTGACTCACCCTTGATGAATTTGGGCAATATATAAATGGCGGAATATATTTTATTCCAAATACTGAAAATTTTATACTGATTAAAAATCACTTTAAAATACATTTAAACATATAATTTAGATAACTTCTCAAGATACTCGGCCAGCAGTTAGGCTTAATAATGTCAGGTGGCTACTGGTATTTCTTCTGTCTTACCTGGAAATGTATAAAATACTAACCAGTATCTCAAACCACAAGGCAGGCGGTTGATTTTCTGTGTGCATAATTTTCTACCACCTCTGCAGCTACTTTTTGCCTTTGCTCTTCAATTCCTCAAACTCCATTTTAAAATATGAAAATAGACTTGGTATGTGTTTATGCATTATTGAAACACCCAATCACTTAAATGTAAAACTGACTGTTTGCTACTGAGCAAATCAAACATTTAGATGGTAAATTTATCTAATATTTTGATGCCATCTAAATATAACCATAACCCTAGAGAGGTGCATAGACTTAGAGTGTAGCTATCCATGTATGGAAATGCGACTGAAAATTCTATGTGTGAGAAGGAATTTCAAATCCACATGGCATGAGGCTTAAGAGAGTAAGTTTGGTAGTCTCGTGGACCTGGCTTAAAATTTTCTACCATTTTTCAATTCCATAGGTAAATTTAGCCTCACTGGTCTTCATTCTCTACAACCACAAAATGGGGAAAACACTATTTACCTGAGAAAGACTGGCATCATTGAGTGAAAAAAACTTGTACAAATGCCTGTCATACTCTGGTACTTGGTAGAGACACAACTTATTTTGTTTTCCTAGTTTTCTTAGTGTAAAACAATAGGATAAGGTGTCAATAGATTTTGTAGAAACTGTGAAACATTGAATGTTTAAGCCAGGATAAATCCTCTTGCATTGAGACTGGAAAAAAAAAATTTTTTTAAATACTTGCATTGGCAGACCCTAACCTAGTAAAATGATGGCAGTGAATATAAAATGGAAACATAATTACACATAAGTTATAAAGAATCCAAGTACGTTAGACAAGACAGGCCATTAGAACAATTGATGCTCCCCCGTGGGTTTCAGTCTTTTAAGCTGTTCTATCAATATTGACATATACGATAGGCAGAGACAGATCAAATTTTATGAGAGCTGAAACTTTTATAATTTTATATTTTTTTATGATTTGCAAAGACCTCCTATAGAAATGAATAAAATTTATAAATCCATAATTAGGTAAGAAATTGAGTGTTTAAATTGAGAAAAAACAGGCAAATATCACAAACATAACAAAATCTAGAAAGAAAAAAAAGCAAGCTATCTTGATTAATTAGCTGCCTGACCCATTTGTATAATATATTTTTTTCAGTTACTGGTTTGATTAATATTTCTGAAAAAATACACAAAAGTAAACTGAAATTAAGGCATACACAAGATCAATTCAAACACATTTTAAATCTCTGCTCTGTACATTGAGTTACATTTATTATGTAATCAAATTAGTCTCATCCTACACTGATCTATTGGTTAATACATGCAGGTCCTCTGTTACCATTGTACTTGTTTCTTCACTCTATTTGCTGAGTTGGTAGAAATTTTGAGTGCTATTTTGTCTGGCACTGCCAATTTTCATCAGGACAAATGCATCAGGTACACTAAGACATAATTTGGTAGGTTGGAACATTTAGAACCTGTAACTGCCCACACAGGCACTCCAGAGCTTTGCAGTGCCCCATAAATACAGGAATGCTCATCAATTCTATCCCAAGCAATTCCCATCAAAAAAGAAATAAAATCTATGTTCCTTTTATGGTTACTATGATATGTGTGTGTATATGTATATACACACACATATATATGTATAAGCATTCACACCCAGACACACACACATACTTGTGTGTATCCCTAGTAGGAGGAGTTGAATTTCCATTTTGATTAAGTGTCAATGAAAAATGAATCTTCTGCTCTCAATTCACATTTACAGCGATCATAAGACTAGTCCTCACCTATCCCATGCCTTTTGTGGCTACTACACTTCTCTCATCAGGGCTGATGTGAGGGCTTTGATGTCAAGGTTATGGTACCTGTTCATCACGTGACACGACTTCTGGCCCTGTATCAGAATCTTCAGACTGAACAGGTCAGCACGAAGGACAGTGGATGTTTTCCTGAAAGTCCTTCCTGTTCTGTGGGTGGGCCCACAAAACCTTACCATGGAAGTGATGACAAAGGATGAAATAAACCTGAAGCACCAAATCCAAATGAAAAGAATTCCCAAAACAACTTACCTAATCACAATAGCATCTTAATGGTCAACTAAAATAAGGTGTGCTGTAACAGAGGGAAAATCAGGGCAGAAAGAGACAGTGATCTTCAAGAATCATAGCCAAAATAATTTAATTTTTCAAATTTTAAAAATACATAAAACCATGTGAACACTTTACTAACCTCCTTCCCAGGACTTTGAAGAGGTAGTTTATTATAAATCTGCCCATGTAAAGAAGCCATTGTCCTGACATACATGACTGTGGGTTGTTAAACCTTTAGCGTTTCACTTTACCACTCAATTTGAAATGTACAACCATCATATCTGTTATAGAGAAAGATGTCTGAAGTAGAATCCACTTTGAGGATGGGTTCCAGCCAGAGAGGTCCTCAAGCTGGCCAGTTATTCCCTTTAACACTATTAGCAATACCCTCAAGAAAGTCCAAAATTTGTACCTGAGTCCAAATTAGGTAATCACAGAAAGTTAAGTAACATGGATCACAAGATCATATAATATTAAAGAAACTTAGAACTCACTGCTTTCCAAGGCCAGGTTTTCAGATAAGCAGCTTAGGGCCAACGACACCTAGTGATTTTATCTCTCCATTATCTACTAGAAGAATTAAATACATACACCTCACCTTTTTGACTACTAAGTTTTTTAATTGCTTTGACAAGACTCTCCTGTATATTCAACACAATACTCACTACACATTGAGAAAGGAAATAATATGTACAATATTTTATATAGTACATATAGTACATTAATATTTTCTGTAGTATAGGCTTTTTTCTATACTGAAATTTTACGTTATCTAATAGACAATATATGTTCTACTAAATCAGTTGATTTTTCTTAATGTGTAATGGTTTTGAAATAAATAGTTTGGAACTAATGTACCTTCAAATGTACGCATTTTCTGCAAACTCCAAATGGGAGAGTGATGGCTTTAATTTATGTCAAACAATCTGTTTGGGAAGCAGATTTTATATTAACTCTAGGTTTAATCAATATTCAATACTTCATGTTGTATTTTTCACAACACAAAGTAAACAAAATTATTTTTGAAAAGAGCCAGAGGGGACTTGAATTGAATCATCTCCCTTTCCTTACTGTCAGTTATTTGTACAGTCTTCAAAAATTTTTTGTAGAGTTTGCTTTTTTTTTTTTTTAACTAATCATTATGTTTTGTGGTAAGGCTACTTAGAGATCATAGGGTATTACATATAACTTGTTTGATTTTTGGCTGCAGAAAATTTTATTAGTACAAAAGCAAATTAAATAATGAAAGATAGTGTTGGAATAATATAACTAAATGAAACTCTTGATTCCCATATTTTAGATAATTTAACCACATTATTTTTCAGCCAAAATCATGTGGACAGTTACCTCAGTTCTATGGATCAATTTTATGTCTTGAGATACACAATAAGAAGATTGTCATCTTTTTAAACCTTTGTTGAAGAACACAAACTGTATAGCAGAAACGGTGGTTTCCAATATTCTGAATACGGCTGAATCTACAAGCATCCTTAATAAAAATCACAATTTCCACTAGAAAGCAAAATCTCGGAAATCACTAATAAAAATTTAAGGTGGACTTATAGGTTAAACTAATTCATAAATTATATTTATTTTTAAACACCAAAGACATATAATTTTTCTAAATTTTATATTATTGGTGTACTTTTTCTCAAATCTGTTTTTCCAATAGATGAATTCTACTTGTAAATAAATTAAAATAATTCAGTAAAATAATAGTTAATTTTACTGAGAATTTTAAAGACCATTCTACCCTGAATGTAGCCTTTCTTTGCCACTTTCAGTCTATTTACTTTTTGATGCTTCTTAGATGCTAGAACAATTTAAGGACAATTGGTATCACCTTTACGAAAGACAGGAAATATCTGATTTTGTTTTCTAATCTTTCTGACAAAGTGACATGCAGTTGTTCGAAATCAAAGAATATTCAGTAGAGTATGATTTATATTATAGTTAAACTTCAAAATAGCATATTTAGCTTTCATTAATTAATTAACAACAAATCTCTTGTTTATTTTAAAATATTTTCCTAAAACTTCTGGAATGAGAATGTGGGGTTAGATTTCACCTCAACAACCCATTGATGATCTAGGCCCATATGGGTCAAATTACGTAAAATGTTGCCATTATTGAAAAAAAAAAGTAGTGATTTGATTTTGAATGGTTTAGTTTTTTAGCTTGAAGCCATTGTTTTCCTGTTGATGTTGGATGTCCAAGTTGGATGCTGATAGAATGATTGCCCTATTTGACTTTAGAAAATGTGGTCAATGGAATAAAACTATGACACTTGTCTAAACAAAGCAACTGTCAACTCACATCACAGACTCCTTCTAAATAAAGGACCCAAGTACATTAAATTTGTTTTTCTTTAATGAAACTAAGCCTTTTCACTGTCATTACTCATTCCTTCTAAAAACAGTGGAAAAGGCAATACATTACTCAACTGAGACCGTTTGTCTTGAGGTGCATATTTTATTGATGTAAATAAATGAGATTTTGGCCCACTCAACTACCAATGTTTTGATTTTATAGGAATTCTGTGTATATATGGAAAGTTGTCATTTTTGAAATTATTCCATCCCCTTCCCAGAAACTCTGGTGATGACGTGCAGGAGCTTTAGGGTAAGACTGTTTGAAAATTATTATCAAAAAAGCTCGCTATGTGAGAAATACATGTTGATTAAGATTCTTGACTCATATGTATAATAGATATACATAATCCAGAACCATGATATTATAATATCCCAGTTGTTTGCCAGCCTCCATGTATTAAACACATGGTTCAATTTACTGCTATTGCTTTTTGTTCAATTCTCTTTTCCTTTGTGACTATTTCCAGGTTAGAGCCCAGCCTTCTCAATACAATTATATAATTATTGCTGATAAACAGTGTTTCTGACTTATGGCATTTCCACTAGCAGCTACAGTGAATTGGATCTTTATGACAGAATCATGTGTTCAAAAATTTCCCTGCCTGCAATTCAAGGCTTTTGACATTTAAACTTCCAAAATATTGCACACTATTGAAATCTTCCATCTCTTGGTATAGAGAGCAAATAAGCCACATACTAACCTTTTTGCAGAGGGATTCTTTATTGCAATGGCCTGTCTACCTTGGAGATGCAATAGGCTGCTTCTCTTCGGTGGCAAAGAAATCCCATGTCTAGAATACGGCACAACCCTTAAATGAATGCATAGGTTTAGAGGGAAAACTTCATGGCAGAATGAGTGTCTTTGAGTGTTACAAACTTCTCTCTTCTTAAATACTTGGTGGATGCTTTCCCATAGGTGCGATATTGATATAAGTCTTCTGTAAACTATCCTGCATATAATTTCTCTCTCCAATGAAAAAGCCAATGAAGTAGTCCATCAGTCAGTTCATTAAAAAAAAAAAAGACTAAGTAGAATTTTGCTTCTTATAGTTAAAACAAATTGTCAGACAACTTTTAGTTAAAGCAAAGTTCCCCCTAAAATACTTGACATTACTAAAGCTAAAAAAATTAAAATAGAGTTTTATAATATCTCATTAGAAAGAATACTGTTCTTTTCTTTGAAATTTAAAGTGGCATTTTCCTTCTTTTGATTTTCTGGTATAACAATTTAGTAAAGTTAATGCACATGAAAATTAGATTTCCTTTGCCATTGCCTTTAAGTGGTGAGGCATTATTATGTCACCAACATAAATTCTATTTTTAAGGTTATTGATTTAATGGAATACTATAGATGTTCATTCTTTTATTCAGGAAAACAAATTAGCTTCTATTAGGTATTCATTAGTACAAATTACACAGGCCTGAAAACAGAGTAGTTAATCATATGAGAGAAAACTCATAAAAATATTGATTTAATATTTGCTTCTGAGAAAAGAAAAATCATGCCAGTTTGAAATGAGCAATCTTAAATTAAAAAATCAGGAAAAAAAGAGAACTTAGAATCATCAATTCGCCTTATTATTTGCCACTTATATGAACAAAATAAGGACTATACTATAGCATTTATTCAATATGTATAAATATATAACCCATCCTCCTTTTCTCTGCATTATGAAATTGTTATATGCAAATCAAGATTTATATTCACACTTGCAAAACATGCTCTTTCCATTATGAAACGAGATAATCCTTACTTTGGACAGAAATTGAATTTTAACCTTTTGAAGTTATTGTATTTCTACCAAGGGTTGATTTTCCTACGTGGTTACTAACTTCATTTCTCTCAATAGGACAAGATACTTGAAATAAAGGAAAATAAGTGAAGGATTAAATTTCAAAATTAATGTTTTAGTGCTCAAATGTATCATATTTTAAATTAACTTTAGCCTAATTGATTTAGAAGAATCATAACTGTTCCTGTAGAATCTCTTTATTGAAAGACAGTATTAATACACACGTAATAGTTTGCCATTTTATTTCAGCCTTCAAATTTGTGTTTATTAAAAATAAATTGCATTTGGAATATGTGGTTTAATATTTTTATCCACTTATGTATAATACTGGGTAGTGTTATTAAAGGTAAGAAGAATTACGTTGATTCACAAAATTAAATAAAATTTCTGAGTTTTAATTTTAATTTTAAGTAATTGTAGTATGTCCATATCTTCTTCCAGGAAGATAATTATGTAATTATTTTGTTTTAATTGAGCTAAGCTTTGTGAGGAGTAGGGGTAGAGTAGAAAACAGAACATATTTATGAATGAAGGTTAGTTGAGTAATTTTCTTGTCATTGAAGCTTCTTGTTTCGAGAATGGATGCATGTAATCTGTAGATCTTTATTTTAGTGCAGTCACCTGGCACTTAGTTTGGCCCATATTTCTATAATAAAGTTTGCAATACTTATATTCCTGTCATGTTGATTATCATGTGGTATTTCTTTCACAAATGTATAAAATTTCACCATTTAAAAAAATTTTAACAGGTAAAAATTGGGCAGGATGTTGTAGTTATTATTTCAATATTGCTTATTTATTCAAGCAGATTGAAGTAATAATTAGATATTATGGCCATGGTATAAGACAAGATGTTTCTCAGTTGCTTTTTTAGGAAAATATGAAATCATCGCTAATCCTAAACAGATGTATAAAACACATGCAACATACAGGTGATTCCTGATGTTTTTCAGTTTTGTAAAAAACTATAAAGCTTATAGCTAAATTTAAAGTCTGCATGGGAAAATAAGTGGAAAATATGTATAACTTATAGTACCGTATTTTTTCTCTTAAGTCGTGATGAAAAATGATGATTTCATAAAGAGAAATTCTTAATAGCTAGAATATGACGATATTCCCAAAGCAAGGCATTTTAATGTTGCTAATTTGATATTGCCTCTCAGGAGTGGACACACTTTTTTCTATAAAGTGGCACATAGTAAATATTTTTGGCTTTGAGAGCCTTGGGGTCTCCATCAAATTAGTCAACAGTGTCATAATGTGAAATTCTATATGATTTCACATGTCAGGAAATATAATTCTTTTCTCAATTTTCCAACCTCTTAAGTAGGTAAAAATCATTCTTAGCTCGCTGCTCATACAAAAACAGGGGTGAGCCCTAGATTGCTGACTTCTGGGGTAGACATTTTGATAGAGCAGGGCCAGAACTTGTGCACCAAATTGTAACAGCACAGAGTCTCATGACCCTCTACTTTACCCTATACCTTTGCTTCAGGACAAAGGATAAGTTGTTCCTCAGTGATGCGATGGGGCACGAATCTGAGATCACTGATGGGGTGACAAGTAGACACTCAGTACCTCAAGTATGAAGTAAAGATGTCTATGGCATGAATTACTTAGTAATAATTAACCAACATGGAAAATTTATCCTTATTATGTTTCAAAACAGCGGCTCTTCAGAATTGCATTGTCAAAATGGTCTTGTCAAATTAGGATCTGTTCATACACATTACTTGTTTATTCAGCCCCTATGCAGGAAAGTTGAAATCAAATTTATAAAAGCAACTCCATTAGGGCTTTAACAGTAGGGCTATCTTTCCTTCATCTAACTCACCAGATATTGGCATACTTTTCAAATAGCCTGCTAGTCTGATGGGCTGTAGTGGATGGCAAAATCTGGTCTGGGGAAACTTGCCTTAGGAGTTGCTGAGGATGACAAGGGGAACTCTCCCCCTTAACAAAATCGTTTCACTTTCGTTAGTGGTCCATTTGGTTTTCCAACAAGAATCATTTAAAGAATTGGTACACTTTGCTGGTATAGATTTTTGACAATCGGTGCACTAGAGCTTTAGCACCTTTGTTAGAGCAACGTTTCAACTGAAATGAACAAACTCAAACTTCATTATTGTTTACTCATCAGCCGAAATCTTCTCTCACCTACATGACAAGGTCATCCAGAATCTACTATCATTTTGCTTTCCAAAATTTCCCAATATCCTCCCATATTGGGCTGTACTCCTCATATGTATCTGAAAACCTGAATTTTGTATGACCTTCTGTCTATGTTAATTTCCACCTATTTTCAACTCTCTTCTCATTTTTTTCTACCCAATCTCAAAAAGCCAGCTTTTGTTTCCGGACTGGCATAATTTGGTTATATTTCCTAATTGTTACTTGTATAATTATTTTATTTTCCACAAATACAATTAAATTTTTGAGTGTAATTTTTTTCACTTATTATTTTAAAAAAGTATGTTCTAGATAGTTTTGAATAAAAGCCTGTATTCAATGAATATTTTCTTATGATTGCATATTATTTTTGTCATTAGGAAAATGTTGAATGTTATTAAATGTGTCAAAGCAACTTCTAGAAAAGCTGACACAACCCTCAGTGATGCTTATATATGCTGTTATATAGAATCTCTTAATTTAAGGTAACCTCTGTATTATTATTATTATTAGTTTATATCTGGTCTTTCAAAACTAGCAAAAGCAAACCAACCAAAATATTTACTTTTCTTTTGAGTTTCACAAACTTTAGGGGAAGTAGGCTATTGAAACAAGCTATTTAAATTATTTCAGAACACCAAAGACAATATTTGATTTCTTCAGGAAGTGCTGTATTAGTGTATTTAGATCTCAACATCTAAAAAGTGTGACATCTCCATTTTTTTGTTCTTCTTCTTGATATAGAGTAGTAAAAACTTCATGGAGAAAATAATGCCAAGCCCATTTGCAGTAAGAACAATGAAATGAAAGCCTGGAGAACAGTGGTATTCTGGATATCAGCAAGAGATACCAGGTACCCTAGAGTCATTCCAAAGGGCACAATTAATTCTTGAGTTGTATGTGCTGTTTACATTACTTATTCAATAACATCATGGCTTGAGATTTATTTAATTAGTTTACAACCGTTTCATCAATGAAAGTTGCTCAGTATGCAACAAAGTGTGTGAGCTGTCTGAAGCAGAGGGTCACTTTGCCAGACCAGATCTGGAAGTTGGAACCTGAGGGAGCTCCTCTATGACATTTCTCCTCACCAACATCCACTGTACCAGCTCCCTGCGCTCCATCAGGTAGACCACTGAACCCTTTCTTTCTACCACACCCTGGTGACTGCATGGGCTCCCTCCACATCTGGAATCAGGCAGTTCATGGTTTTCTCAAGCCTCGTCACTGTAAAAGAGTGGTTGCCTTCTTCAGAGCCCTGAATCAGCTCATATGTCCACTCCCACTGAAACCCAAAGCCCCTACAAAGCGGGGCACAGCTAATTGTGAAAATGCAACCAAGGGGGAAAGGGGGGAAGGGGTAAACTGGGAGATTGGGATTGACATATACACACTATAATATATAAAATAGATAACTACCAAGAACCTACTGTATAGCACAGGGAACTCTACTCAGTACTCTGTAATGACCTATATGGGAAAAGAATCTAAAAAAGAATGGATATATGTATGTGTATAACTGATTTACTTTGCTGTACAGCAGAAACTAACACAACATTGTAAATCAACTGTACTCTACTCAATGCTCTGTGGTGACCTAAATGAGAAGGACATACAAAAAAGAGGGGATATATGTATACGTAGAGCTGAGTCACTTTGTTGTGCAGTATAAACTAACACAATATTGTAAATCAACTATACTCCAATAAAAATTAATATAAAATGCAATGGAAAGATTAACTTTTTAACTACTTAATCACTAAATCCCTGCACTTTTGCCATATTCTAAAAGCAAATCATGGGGTCCTTGCTTTACAGAAAGGGAAGAGAGTGTAGGTTGTGAACAGCAAAGAAGTGAAACCCGTGGGACCACCCTGGGTATACCACACATTAATATTAGAGTATTAATATATCTATATGTGTGACAATCAGTGTCAAATGCTATTCATAAGTCAATACATATTTGTATATTTTATTCTATACTGTTTCTTTCCTCTCTCTTAGTTTTTAAATAAAGTATCAGATACAAAATCAGACCAAAGGTAATTTTTAACAATTTCATTGTTGGCTCAGTTTTAATCCTTTCTCAACTGTGAAGAATAAGAAGTTCCCTCAACACTGAAGGACGAAAACTTTAGGAAACTGGCTGATATCACAAATATGAGGAGCACTCAAGTATTCTGAGCACTGAGACAATAAAAAAGTATCAGAAATAGAACAACATTGCTTTTTAAATCATAAGCTAATGTCATCAACTGCATAAACTAACTCTTTCTCAGAGCAGTATACATAGAAAACATATCTGAAAAAGATACATTGAAAATGTAGAAATGGTCATTGTAAGAGGTTACTGCTACTGTATGTTTCTGTAACAAACTGTAAATGATTGAAAACATTAATGCAAATCATTGTCCCATGTGTATTAACTATATGTGTGTGATGATTACAATTGGTCTCACTGCATACTAACTGTGGGGAGGGGGTGTTGTATGAGAGAGAGAGAGAGAGAGAGAGAGAGAGAGAGGATAGTTATCAAAGATAACCAGATGACAGTCTAGTGGAGAGGATGGATCTTCTGAAGATAAATGAGTGTGGAAGCAGCTGACCTTCACAAGGTCATGACTGGAACTAGATCTGTGGCTTCTGTTCAGAAGAACTAATTTCTTTGTTTAGAGCAGTTATTTGGCATGTGCAAAGCAACTTGCATACATTCTATTTTATCCATCACCAAAGGGTCCTGTGGTCACTACTAATATAATATCTATTTTTCTCAAAAGGAGACAGAGGCTTAGAGAAATTAAGAAACTTGATAAAATCATATTGCTAGTAAATTAGTGGATCCAGAGTTAGAGTAAGATATTTAAATTCAGAATCTGCACTTAGGTTACTAATTCAGGCTTTTCGATTTCAAAGGCATAATTGAGTCTAGGAAGGAGAAAATAAGAGACCCTTGGAGGTGAATTAATTTCAACTGCATTGATTCATTCCCATTATGGCACACTTATTGCCCAAATAGTCAGTGTCTTTTCACTTTTTTTAATGAGAAGCTGCTTTTTTGATCTATTAAAACTTTTAATAAATAGTCTCCATATCTGTATGGAAACAGTATGAGCCCTATCTAAGTATATCTTGCCTCTAGGTTTCTTTTCACTGTTTAATAACTTCTCACTATCATGTTCTCGCATGTGGTTTTTTCTTCCTTTTACAGCTACATATTCTCACTTCTTTTTGTTTATCCATGTTTATTATGAAAAAGTGAGACAAAACTTTTCTGTTAAGGGAGACAACATAAACATGAATGCATTCATGTAGAAGAGGCAAATTCAAACAACCTCGTGAAGTTTTGGAAAAGTGTGGAGTTGTTCTTGACTTTGGGTATGAACCCTGTAAGAACAGCCATCTGGTATGGCTAGACCACTGTGAATTAGAGGCAGGAATAAACCGCCTGCCTTCTGACCCAATTCCTGACTAATCCGACGTGACGTGTCCTGACACTAACAGTCACACTTTAGGCTGCAAGCTGTGTGCTTGTGTATGTCTTCTCTTTTTCTCTCCCGTATTCACAGCATTGGAATTCATCATCTAAACTGAGGTTTTGAAGATCAGAATTTCCATAGGTTTGGTGGAACCCACCAACCGTCTACAATCCATTGAAGGATATATGCTCCATAGATGGTTCTCTTAGAGACAAGTTTATTTACCTGAATGGATGATCCCCAAACTCACTTCACTGAAACCTGGGAAGCTGAGGGTGAGGGGAATAATTCCACGAGATCTTTGGACTGCATTTCTACACTGTGGCTAATGCCTTCGTTGCTTTTTTTCTTACTATTTATCTTGAGCAGCGTTCTGGTCTGGGTATGACCTCAGTAGAGCTTCCTTAGATCTATCAGCACAAATGATTGGATGATGACAGGACCAGAGAGGTTAAGTGACTCAGACACCTCTGGGAGGTATATTAGTGATGGCTATTATCTCAAGGCTGCTGAAAACTCTACCTCGGGGGACTCGAGGGAGAGGTTACCTATTACCAACATATTGTAGATAAAGTAAACCATGGCTAACCACGTTGTGTCCAGTCCAGTGCTGGACTCACTAACCCTTTAATTGCTGGTTGGGAAGAACTTGGGAGGAACGTAACCCCCAGAAGACCTCTTGATTCTTCTTACCACGTCTTCATTTCCCTTTAGCCTTTCCCTTTAGCTATTGGCAGTCCTGAGCTTCAAGCTAGGAGTGAGCTGTGTAGGCAGGGAAGAGCATCCAGACTTACTGAGGATCTGATGGGCTAGTCTCTGTAAGTAAAACGGTGAATAAGAAGTAAACTCCATTTTGCACCTTAGAGTCTAAAGGGTTGACAGAAATAAAAAGAGAAATGCAATGCAATGGAGCAAGCAAATGACAAAGTCTGTACAAGCTATGATGGTGGTGGGAAGCAAAGCATACTTAACTGTCTGTGGGGCTTCAAGAGGAGTCTTGAATGAGTACATGACACTTCAATCTTTTAATATGGTTGGGAATTCAAAGCTATTGCTGATACAAAAATCTATCCTACCTTTATGAATAACAGAAAAGAGGAACTTCCATCTTTGAATCTCTTTTTCTCTTCCTTGTAGAGTCATTTGACATTAATATCCCAAATTATAAAATTTACCAAACTGTTGAGGCAGGCCTGCCCAACAGTGCTTGCTTAAGTGTATATAATATCTGCTCAGCCTCATGACTACCATAGCAAAATGCAGATACACGTCAACAATGCAGATCTAATTTAGACTGAAGGGGATAACTCTGGAAAACTCTGACAGTCTGTACAATTAAATGAACACTGCATGGGTTTTGTTGTTTTTAAATGAAACCTCTTGTGCTTGTCCACGAGACCATAAAATGTAGAACAGTGCTGGAGGCCCCTGCTATTTTTATCTGAAGTGCACAGAAAGTATGACTTTTTTTTTTAAAGGAAATGTCATTTTGGTGATGTGTTGCCAGCTACTATCACATGCACAAGGTGACTTTTAGAACAGTACTTTAAAGTGCCCAAAGTCAGAAACTCAGAATTTTCAGCACCCTGAAAGAATCTTAATGATTAAGACAATATATCTTCAGATGCTAGACCACAGAGCATTGTTTTTCACTCACAGCTGTACAATTCTAATAAATGCTCAGCAGAGCTAGCTGAGTATCTATCTGTAAGTGTGTATCAATGAAACAGGGTGTATAAATTCTGAACAAGGCATGAAGTGACTTAGGATCCCAAAATCTAAACATAGGAGCATAGGAAACGCTGATGTCAGTTGGGGGAAAAGATCGATCACTTCAGAGTAGTATAGGTTCAGCTCTCTCTGTGTCAGAAAATCAAACTCAGATTATTTTTATGTTTGGAAATAGATGGGCTATTTTAGCATGGTAATTATATTTTTAGGAGTTGAAATATTAGTAAACAGTCCTTGCCAAAATTGATAAAATGTTCTTGTTTTGTTTTCTTTTAAATTCAATCTTACCTATAATGTTTGTGTGATCAATAACCTTCAAATGCAGGCATTCAAATGGGATTTTGCAGTAAAAAGATTAGAATGTACCTCCTCAGATGAAGTGTTATGTATGGATTTCAAAGTCAGGGTTAGCAAAAATATAGACCCTAGAAGGGCCTCCTCACAAGACAGGTAGACTTATCCAAATTGTGACCCATAAACTGAATCTCAGAAAACGTGATTCATCAAAAAAACATAAATCATAGAAGTGTCTCATTCTGGCATTTCTAGGTGATTTTAAAGTTGAAAAAATCCCCAGGTATTTGATATCTTATTATGTATAAGCTTATATTACTTTGTAATCCACTGCTTAATATCTGTAACCTCAAGAATGCCATCTAATACTTTTTAGTGTTTAGTGATTTCCCCACGTAAAATATAAATAAAATCTCAAAATATTTTGGGGGTTAAAAAGAATATAATACATAAAATCGCTAGAGGTTTCGTCTAGCTCTGGTGTCTATGATTCTATTGGTTTTTAGAACAATGGCATATAAATAATGCCGAACCTCAAACTCCAGTGAAATAATTTTTATGTTTTATAATATAAAAAGATTATAAAAATAATACTTATATAATTATAAAAAAGTATTTCAGATCTTTAAGATTATCCTGAATTTTCAAGATTGTCTGATTGACAACAAGCCTCATGTTTCTAATATGTGACCCACTTTCTTTTTCTTCCTCCCCTTTGTGCTGCCCTGTTACTTCTTCCCTACTTACCTGAAATTCCAACAATGGTTATTCTTAATCTTCTTGTCAGAGGCTACATAAATAACTCTAGTGCCTGTCTGGGTTGAATGTGCCCTCTGGGGTCAATGGAGAAATTTTTTTCATGTGAAAATTTGAACTTTCTCTTGGATAAAGGCCTGTATTATTTTCATAATTCACCCACAATTATGTCATCAGTGCTTTTCTTTTCAGGACTGCTAGGCATAGAGTAATTGATAACAGAACAGCTATACCGTAGAGTGACTTATCTTTATGAAAATAAACCACAGTTATAGTTTGAAACTTACATGAAAGAAAAATTAATGGGTTAGAGGAGAAAGCATTCTATAACTCACCCCAACTCACTTATCCATTACCAATTGCAGTGATTGGTGAGTGATTCTAGATATTTTATGCTTTCAGTGATCATTAAGGGACAGTATATTGGATGTATGGAACTAGTTTATTAGTTGTCTTGGTCAGTTTATTCAAGGTTCTGTACATCTTACTTCATATTAGGAGACAAAATGAAAAGTGAAGAAGGCTGCCGCAGCACCCTGACTCATTTTGATTTGCCCAAATCTCTATAACTCTCAGTGCAACCATTTCAACAACTAAAACATGGGAATTATGATTCTGGGAGATGATGTAAGATTATTTGAAAAGTGCATTGTACTATTCAGATGCACATTGCTACGTAAGTAGAAAATATTTTAATTAATGCTACATAAATCACTCTGAATTTCTTGGCAAAGGGAGATATTATTTTGAAGATGAATTTGAGAATTAAGCACTTAATGAGGAGTCACCTTATGAATATAAATTGATTCTTGGGATCCGTGCATCAGCTTGAAGTTAAGCAAAATGGAAAAGCTGCAACAGGAGTTTATTGTTAAGAAGCAACTTGAACAACTCCTTTAATTCAATGTGTCATTTGAGTTGTTGTTAAATAGCCATAGCTTATTTTGAAATACAAATTAATTATCTATTACAAGCATGCCATTGCTTATCGCCTTCAAACTCTCATTAGTATGCAAATGACTCTAATTAGGTCACTGTCAGACAATATTAGTGCAGAGTCACTTTCCATGGTTTAGAATGAAAGGTTTGGCTCCTAAATATTTATAAAACTGTTTCTGAAATCAGCTTTACTTAATTGGTATTATTCTGGAAGTCTTATAGGTTCAGAGGAAATAATCTCAGACAACAGAGGGAAAAAAATCATCCTTTAAAAAGCACCAAGTTTTAATTGATGCACATACAATTAGACTATTAAAGAAGAATATTCATGTCTGTAATATAAATGTTCTTTTAAATACTTAAATCACTACATATGTTTCTATATATTTTTATCATCTGTTTTTTATATATCATCATGAAAACAGAAGATTAATACGACTGCAACATGAACTTTAAAGAAAGTTTGGTTTATTAGGAATATTTTTAACAGAGGAATTATTATTAACAGATATTAATTAATAAAACAGGGCATCCCATAGCTCATTACTATGAGTTCCGTACAGTGAATTTTGATTAAGCATAAAAGGATCTCTTTTCATGTGCTCCTCATCTTTGTGATCTACTCAGATCACAGTAGTTTTCTTTATTTGAACACCCACAGTAAAACATGTCATTTAGTCTTCCCTTGATGCAAATAAATCATTCATGTGCTGTGTCAACATGATTTATGTATTATTAGCCCATAACATTAAACATAACATTATGTGTTGCAGTGATGGACAATGAAATTTTGAGATAGAATTAGATAAATATGATCATCCATTTCATCAGAATATGCTTATATCCTGTTTTTCATAGATCATCATCAAAGTATAAAGCACATATTTAAATATTTGTAGTTCTACACTGTGGCATGCTAGATATCCTAAAAACTCTACACTGAAAAGTCTCTAGAACTTCCCTGTAAATCATTTAGTGAGCTTCTGAGAGAATGTGGAGGTCAGAGAGCCTGCAAGGAGCATGAAACCGGCATTGTAGACAGTCACTGAAGCGTCGTGTTCCGGGCGTGTGTGCCACTTGTACTCACCTCAGTGCTTGCAGGAAAATACCAGTATGGGAGGCAAGAGACAGGAGTCTATGCTCCTGCAGTTGAATCCCTCCCCCCAACCCCCGCAAAATTCTGGAACGCTCACGGTACTATACCCTTGGTAAAAAGGAGCAGTAGGAAAAAAATAGGTTTTCTCTTAAAAGGGGAATTTTTATCTGTAGAAGCCTAGGATCTCAAAAGGGGAAACCTCTCTACAGATACTTAGAGCGGTTAAATTTCTTTCCGATAGGTTCAGGATTTGTATCTGTATTATTTATACTGTGGTCACCGTCCAGGAGATGTTAGAGTTGAGAAATTAAGAAAACAGATCCCAAGTTGATAGCTCCGAGCTGGGCCTGGCAGAAGCAAGTGCAGGTCTCTGCCGGAGAGATTTGGTTTTCGCCAGGCATCTCAGCGGTCCTATTCCGTGTCCAGTGTCTTTTGATCACTCATTTTATATTTTACCATCTATTTTGCTGTGTTCTGTGTAATTTCTACGTCTTTACCTCTCTCTCAAGTTGTGCCTAATCCATCTGTTGAATTTTAAATTTACAATATTTTCTTTTTTCATCCCCAGAAGTTCATTTTGTATTTCTCTCTCTTTGATAATCTTTCCTGCCTTCCCTTTATTTGGGTACCCAGAAAGCGTGGAAAAGTGGGTCTAATATGTATAAAATAGATAACTAATAAGAACCTGCTGTATAAGAAATAAATAAAATAAAATTCAAAGAAAAAAACAAAAACAAACAAAACAAAATAGCAATAACAAAAAATATTCAGGTACAAATCTAACAAATGATAAAGTCTTTTGTGTGGAGGCACATAAACTTTATTAAGAGATATTAAGGATATATCACATTTGTAGGTCAAGTCTCACTAATATAAAGGTATCATTTCCCCAAAATTACTGTATGAATTTAATTTAATGTTTTCTACATAATTTACTAGAAAACTTGACTATCTTAAATTGTATTTAAAAGAGAGAGTTGCCAAGAATAGCTAGGACTATTAAAGATTAATGTGGGGAAATTTTTCTGACCGGATCTAAGGCCTATAAGCTATAGTTACTGATGCAGAGATAATTAAACATATTTATTTATGCAACAGCAAACAAAGTCCTGAAAAAAGAACTTCACATAAGAAAATGTGTAAAATATCATAAAGTCGGCATTGGTCTTTAGTGCACCTATGGTATCAATAGGAATCACTAGTAATACATTCAGAAAAAGTAAAATGTATTTATTTTTTATTGAAGTACAGTTGATTTAGAATGTTGTGCTAATCACTGCTGTACAGCAAAGTGATTCAGTTATATATATATATATATATATATATATATATATATATATATATATATACACTCTTTTTTTTTGTATTCTTTTCCATTATGGTCTATCACAGGATACTAAATATAGTTCTCTGTACTCTACAGTAGGACCCTGCTCTCCATCCACTCCATACATGAAATCTCACATCTGCCAACCCTAACCTCCCATGCCCTCAACCCCCTTCCCCTTGGCAACCACTAGCCTGTTCTCCACGTCCGTGACTCCGTTTCTACTTCATAGATAGGTTCACCAGCATCACATTTTAGATTCCACATATAAGTGATATCCTATGGTATTTGTTCTTCTCCTTCTGACCCACTTCACTCTGTATGACAATCTCTAGTTGTATCCATGTTGCTACAAATGGCATTATTCCATTCTTTTTTATGGCTGAGTAGTATTCTATTGTATATATGTACCATATCTTCTTTATCTTCTTTATTCATCTGTTGATGGGCATCTGTCTAGGTTGCTTCCATGTCCTGGCCACTGTAAACAGTGTTGCCATGAACATTGGGGTGCATGCATCCCCTTGAATTAGAGTTTATTTAGGATATATGCCCAGGAGTGGGACTGCTAGATCATATGGCAACTCTACTTTTAGTTTAGAAAAAGTGAAATTGGCTCTCTACACCAAAGACAGAAATTAATTCCAGGTAATTTAAGAGATTTACACGTGGAGGAAAAATAACTGTAAAAATTTAGATGATTATATGGAAGTGTGCAGGTTATTTGTCAAATTTCTCCCTACTGTATTCCAACGTCCTATGGTTTTTCTCTGTAAGGCAGAGAGCTAGAAGTCTGAAAACTATATTTCCCAGATTTCATTACCTGCTAGTTTCCATTTTTCCTTTATCGTGTTTCTTTCTTCCGTGGCAGTAGCCAGAATTCAGTAGCCTCATAGCAGCTCGCGTCCCTGGCCTGTTTCTCCGAGGGAAGTATCAGCCATCAGGAGACTCCAACCTCCTGGGCTCCCCCTAAGACACAGGCAGGGATACAGGCTTTGCACATCAGCCATTCTAACAAGAGCCGTGGCAGCAACTTCCACGTTAAAGTGTTAAAGCTCTCGTGGCTCTGGGTTAAGAGCTGTTGTCTGTTTTTACTTCCTCATCTTTCCAATATTTTGTAAATAATGCCCTGCATTACTTTCACTCCATTCGAAATACTTAAAGGAGTTCTGTTTTCCTGACACACTATTAACTGATGAAAGGGAAATACACTTATATTCTCAGATCTGCTTGGGAAAAATGTGAAATATGAAGCAATTGTAGAACCATAAACATGTGATAATGATGATATCTAGGATGAGGAAGAAGAAACTGTGGTAACTGAGGTGAGACAGGGCAGTCTTTAAAGCCAACTCCAGCTATGTTGGCTATTCTTGATTACCTAACCTAATTTGTAGGGGCGTGGGTAATTTTTACATACTATTTTATACAATGTTGCATATCTGAAATTAACACAATAACATATATTATTATTACTTATGATATATAAAACTATATAATGTAGAGTTCTTCAGAATACATCTTCAAGCAACAAAAAATTGATGTTTTCTGACTTAAGAACCATATGGAAAACAATTTGAATCAGCCCTACTTCTGGCCTTGCTCCCTGTAGAGTCTCCTTGACACAGCAATTGGAGGAATCCTGTTAATGTTCAAGTGAAACCCTCCAATGGCTTCTATCTCATTCCCAGCAAAAACCAAAACCCCTCCTATGCCCTCTCAGACTCAACATAGTCTGGCTTCTCATTACTGCCTGACATCTAGTATCCATTTCTTTGTTCTCTTTGGTCCAGCCACACAGAGCTCTGGTCTGTTTCTTGAATACATCAGGCAGGCCCTCATCCAAGCAACAGGAAATTCCTTCTGCTAGTATCGGCTAACTTGCTCACTTCCCTCCTAACTTGATTCAAAATCCACCCTCTCTGAGGGGCTTCCCATGAATAGCCCTCCCTCAGGCATTTCCAATCTCACTAAGCAACATTTTTTTTTCCTTTCTAATACTTAGCATTTAACATGTAATTTTTCTTATTTTTGTTACTACTTGCTTCTCCACTAGATCATAAAGTACATACAAGGGAAAGAATTTTTGCAGGAAACCTTGCTTGGCAGTATAAAGCATTTAATACGTATTTGTTGAATGAATAAACAAACAAATGAATATCATATCTTCCCACTGTAGACGGGTTATATTGCAGTCAAATTTTTGCTGCATCCTTTGTCAATGTTCTTTAAAGATATGGAGTATTTTAAAAAGAATTGATGGAGGATTTGAAAAACTAACTGCAGAAAAACACTTTCTTGAAACATTATTATATGGAAGGTTAGGAACTGAATGTGAATTATCTTTGTACTTAGCACTGATTTGAATGATTCTCTTTTTATTTTTAAAATCAGTGTGATTGGTAATAATTTTGTGTATTCATAGACTTAACCTCCGTTAAACTAATTTTTTGGTGAGTTTTTTTATTCTTGTAGCTCAATTGCTTATAGCACATACAAAAATTAGGACAAAATCTACCTCTTGGAACTTTTATGAGTGTTTTATAACTATAGAAATAGATTCTCATATATATGAGTCTCTCTAGGATGGTTTATTAGAACATATCAGGACCATTGCATTTCTGAGATATTATTTTTAACTGAGTGCTTGATGGAAAATTTCACATATCTCATAACCAAATGCTTCTAGTGGAGGTGATTTGCAGCCAAGCAGTTTCCTGATGACAAAAATATTAGAATATTATCATGTCATCTATTAATAAAGTGCTATTTTTGCAATTTTTGACACATTGAAGTAGGCTATCTGTGTGCATTATTCTGGTAATCACTCATGTGTTCAGTATTTATAATCAGAACATTCATCCTAAATGAGACTCTTTACAGAATCTTACTATTCTTTTTTATTTATTTTTTTTCATATTAAGTATTATAAACCGAAACTACCATAACTGGAAAATGTTAGAGTGATAAAGACAAAGATATTATGATGTTTTTCTCAGCTGAATGCACAGACATTTGAATGCTATTTTTCTGAATATAGAGGAATTTTCCTCACACTTCATACATAGAGGCATTTACTTTGCTGTTATTGGTGATGACGGTGATAATGACTATTGGTAATACATATTTAAAATCCCCCACTAAAGGTTTATACTCCATAGGAAGCATTTTTCTGGGTTATAAACAGATATTATTAAAGAAACTACGTATGGTAATTTCACTTTCTTTTTCCTTTCAGTGATTTTAACAAATTGTAACTATCAGGTTCTCAGTAATGAGACATTCATGTTTTGTTCCTGTTTTCTATTGTTTGTCCCAGGGTCCATCTAGAAGATGAGGTAATTAAATCACTAAATTTGAAAATGCAGCATTACTTAAATCCCAGGAATAAAAAATGAACTAAAGCCCTGGAATTGCCGTCACAAGTCCCAAGGTCAAGTACTACCTACTCATAAATTAGGGTCTTGAGCAAAATTTTTTTTTTAATTTCCATTTTCTTTCCTGAACTCTCATAGTTCTGCAGAAGTGTCTCAGAGAAGTCAGCCCCAAATTATATGAGGAACAAACCATCTCCATTTCATCTGGAGAAGCTCTGGTTTTAATATACTTTATATCTATAGTTCCTAAGATTTCCCCATGTTATGTTTCTATTATGTTTATATTCATATTTCATGATCGTCAGTCAGTCAACATATACTATGAATCTGATAGTTGCTAAACACATTTTTATGATTGATTTATAAGTTTTTGTTTGAGTATTTTTTGTTTAATAATTTGCTTATTGTTGTGATTTTGTTCCAACAATCATTTAAGAACGTAGCTAAATGATATGGAATTTTCTGTTTAAAAATGTTGACTTCAGTAAAGTCAATATAACATTAAAACTGGTCACACAGAGTTTGAGATTTCCACATATAGCTCACATAAAACCTTCAAGAAAAGCAAGTTTATTTCACTAATTCAATAAATTCCAAACACCCTTCTGTCCCAATACCTTTGAGTGATAGGCTACATTTTCATCAGTGAGAGTGGCACTTTGTAGTAGTGTTTCTGATGTAAGAAATGGTCAGATTTTCAATTCCTAATTGGTTGGATTAGTCTTCAAGACCTGCTTAACCCTAAGGTACAGAGACTTACGCAGTAGTCAACTTATGGCACATAATTCCTGGCCATGGAAAGATCTATTTTCATAATTAAAACATTTTATTTATGAAATTATAACACTAAATTTGATGTTAAAATGACCATATTTCTACATAATCATGAGTACTGAAGAAATGGAAGAGAAATGAAATACTTTGTTTCTTAATTCCAAGTGATAGTACTCTTTTTTCTAACTATAGAGATTTGATCATCTCAGAGCATTTTTTTCTAAATCTTCAAGGAACAAAATAGTTATACTAATCATGTAAAATTTTATGGAGGGATCTAAGAACAGATATTCATAAAGAGGAGTGTTTGAGAGTACTGGATAGGAACCACTAGATATCTCTTTTCTTAAATATTTTTAATACCTCAAAAACTAACTGATAACTTATTTGGATAATAGATTACACATTTCTCTATGTTTTACAGTGAAAATGTGTGCTAAAAATAATCAGAAAACAGACTGTGAGATGCTAAAATGTAAATTTATTGGTAGGACCACATAATATTTCCAGCATCTTCTCCATCTGATTGGAAGTGGTAATGCACTTGACTCAACACAGTATTGCATAATCGGTTATTCAGTATGTGTTGTTTGAATTAGGATATTTAAAAAATATTGGATATGTTGTTTTTTAAAGTTAAAAGGGGAGCAGACATCATCTAGTCCAATTCTAGGCACATAGAATGAGCTCAGTTCTTATTTCTTAAATACAAGAGTTTATGAATAATTGGATAAGTGAATTAATGAATGAGTATTTGAGGCTGTTTAGTGGCTTAAGTCTAAAGACCAAGGACTCTGGAATGAGATCGCGTGTATGACTATCCCTCAGGTTCTGAGTTCATAAAATGGAATGTATCTGCTTAATTTATTTTCCCAAAGAGGTAGGAGCCCAGAGTATTAATGGCAGGAATTCGTATAACAGCACTTGGCAGGAGAGGGGAGCAAAGACTTTTGCAGGGGGCTGTTGTGCCTGAATCAAGGAAGGCAGCAACCTGTAGCAAAACTGAGTGAAAACTTGGGCATTTTGACAAAGTAAATGTCATTCTCCAGTGCCCAGGGGGAGAGCAAGCTTCTCTGTAGAGTCCAATGGATGATGTGACAGAAGGTCACAGGACAACTGAGGATCTTTTAGAGCAAATTAGTTCTCATAATACCCCAAGGAAAAACTCTTCAATATCAAAAAAAAAAAAAAAAAAAAGGGTTGCATGGTTCCATGAAAAAACGCCCTTTTGAGTCCAGACCGAAAAGATGAAGCTATTGATATAAAAGCTCTGTGTAGCCAAGAAGGCATGGCTTGTAAAAGAAAATAGAAACTCATTTTTTCCACCTCTAAGATATTTTACAGTAAATGAATTATTTTTAAAGTACCTTGAAAGTGGGAAAAAAAAAGCGTAGCTAAAAAAGAATCATCATTTCTACCACATGGGGAAAAATTCTGACTGAATTTAAAATGTTTAGCTGGCACTTATGCATGCATACAATGGAAGAGGCCCACGCATAGTAAAAACTATGATGTTCATTTTTCTGTTGTTTGTAGTGTAGCCATCAATGAAATTGGGAAAAAAATGAATCAAAGGGAAAAGGAGCATGTTATTTTGTTCATTTAATTATTGATTGATTGATTGATTGATTCATTCATTTATTAGTGTTCCTTATGTGTAACTTATATATATTTGAAATGAGGTGTTGTTGCTTTGATTTGTTCCTGTTTTTGTTTTGTCTTACAGATAAATTGTCAGAGATAAATGTTCTGAAATATTTCTTCCTTATTTCCTTCCTCCTCCTTTCTTCCCTCCACCCCTTCCTCCCTTTTTTCCTTCTTCCCTTCCTTTCTAGAAACATCTTCTTGTTTACTTCTTCCTTATAGAAATATGTTCTTTACTACAAGCAAATAACATTAAAACAAAATGTTGGGATTTTATTTTTATTTGGAATTTTTTCCCCCATTGGATTGCTCACTGTGATACTTCCTTAAACATGTAACCAAATAATTTATTTTCTTATTCTTATCCCTTCTCCATTTATAAGCAGTAATTTGCATCTTTGTGTGTGTGTATGTGTATGTGTGTGTGTGGTGGTAAGTGAAAGTAGTCGTCACTGAATCCAACTGGGCTTTGGTTTCTTAAATTCCATATCTATTCCTCAGTGATATCAATAGATCCTTGAATATTACGTTTTAAATCATGTTTGCATGTTTAATCATATTGTTTATGATAATTGTGGAATTGTATAGTTGTTTCTCAAAAAATTAACAAACATAACAAAACTATTTTTATTATTCTTACTTCCACATATTAAAATTTTTCAGGGACTTCCCTGGTGGTCCAGTGGTTAAGACTCCTCACTCCCAATGCAGGAGGCCTGGATTCCATCCCTGGTCGGGGAACTAGATCCCACATACCGCAAGACCTGGCGCAGCCAAAAATAAATAAATAAATATTTTTAAAAATAAATAAAAATAAAATAAAATTTGTCAGCACCTATGGATTTCGTTTTTTGCATTTGCCACCCAAATCTACATATAATTTTATACTCTGAATTTAAAAATATTTTAATAGATTTTTTTAGAGCAGATTCACATCAAAATTGAGCAGAAGCTACATTCAGCATATGTAGCATTTTTTAATATAACCATATAATTAATTTTAATTTGGGATAATTTAGTAGATAGAGCAGTCTTTTTAAGTGCATCTCAATTTTTATCTCTTTAATAATTCATTCAGAGAAACAATATTCCAAATGTTACCTTGTTTAAATTAAAAAAAACATTACTGTAAAAACCAAGCAAATAAGCTATACCTTCAGAGATTTAAAAGTAATTAAATTCTGTGTATACATAAGTGAGTCTGCTATACTCTTAAATAATACAGACTATTTGTACAACATATAAGTTTAAATATCAGATGAAAGCCAACGTGGAAATTGTAGTAAAGATAAGAGAGAACTAAAAATATGATGCAGGATTAACTGTGGCCTACTGAAGAGAGAAAGCAACCTTGATCTCAATAAAAGATTTATATTTACTAAAAGATTCAATGTAGTTACTAAAATATTGATAATTAATTCAATTTTGCACACCATTTTCTTGACTTTTCCTTCACATTTGCCTGCTCTCCTGAATCTCTGGGTCACTTTACATTTGCTCTATCTTTGTGTACATCCTGATTTTACCCACGTGGATTTTCATTAAGTTGCCTCCCAATTAACATAGAAATACTACCATCAAGCTTAAGAAAAAATAAATCCAAAGCCTTATTTTCAACTATGTAAGAAATGCTTCAGACTAGGAAGCTCTTTTATAATGAGTCAGTGACACAAAAACAGCTGCATAGTCATATAATTTCTTGGAGCATTATTTATAAATTTTGCAGTGATAATTATAGTGGTAATTGAGAAAAAAAAGAGTATAGCACCGGCAATGAAAGTGACAAAGGTAACATCAGAAAAAATGGAATTGATAACCCTTAATAATTTCAGAAAAGAAAACTACTGAATTTATTTATTACTATATATTTATTTATTAGTATATATTATAAAATTGAATGGGATTTTAAAGTATTTTACCAGAGGTTTGTTTTCTTCCCAAAAGAACATTGATTCTAGAAGTCTGTTTAATTATCCAGACTTTATGTAAGATAAGAAATAACTTAAATTTTAATTATCAAAATATATATGTTTTTCTTGACTTCTGATAATAAAAAAAAAATTGACATTGATTTTCGTTGCCAATATGTTACAAAATTATCAAAGCAAAGCTTAAACAACAAAGCCAGTCTCACAACAGGACTCAACACACCAATTAAGAAAAGACTAAACTAAAATTGATTCTTCTTGAACCTGCTCTGAGGTTCACTGAATTAATATTTTGGTGGAGTCAGGGAAAGAGAGAATTATGAGGCTCATGGAATTTTGGGTTAATGAATTCCTTTTACCATCCTAGGTTTTACACTTAGCATCATTATCCAAAATGATTCAGTTAATGTCAGGAGTTAAGAAGGGGCAAGAGAAAAAGATCATGGACGGGTGATTTAATATGGGGTTACATGCTTATATTATTTGTCAAACTCTTAAGTAAGTAAATAGAGAACATAGGCATGAATAATGTCTAATATCTTACTGTATCACTTTATTCTAAAGTATCAGATATGTTTATTTTTTCTCCTAATTATATGCTCAAGCCTGATAGATTATAATGTAACTACTGTTTCAAATTTTCAAAGAAACAGTCCAGGCTAACTGCTTAAGCACACACCTAATTTGTGTGTAAAATTTTATCTTTTTCAGGGAGCCCTATAATCTACCTTGGACATTACACAACTACAGAGAGGATAGTTTAAGACAAGACAAGCATATCCAGGGATGAGATGGTAGGGAGAAGCAGATGATCAAGGACCGTATCTTGGAAAGTACACATGGTTAAGAAACAGAGAGGGTAAAAGGAATGTAAGATAAATGAGTTAGAAAATTATATAGAAAAGGGAAAGAAATATAATTATTTATTCTAGTGGAGATAGGGGTAAAGGGCAGCAAATCAGTGTATGATTCTCTTTAAGAACTGAAAGGGTTCTCTAACAGAGAATGATGACTTGATATATAAGAATAAAAAGGCTCTTAGCCCTTTGAGGGCATGATTGATAATAGACCCACAGAATCAGGGCCACAAAGTAAGTTTCAGTGGTTATGTCCCAAGGTGGAATTTAAAAAGGTATAAGGAAGTAAACAAATCTACAGTCTTTATGGCTAAAGGCAACCAGGAACAAGACTGAATGCAAAAATCTGGAGAAATTTCAAATAGGTGCAAATAAGACGGCCAACTCTATTTATTAGTCTTTGTCTTCTTCCCTGTTATAAATACACATTGCAGACTCATCTTTACAGAAGATGAATTAATTACATGACTGTTTCAGATTTAAACATATCTGGGAAAATAAAAATTATCTGTAAAAAGCTTTTATAATTAATTGATATAGTATGAATTAGAAAGTCAACATTTTTTTTTTCTATTCCTTTGATGGAGAGAGGAAAAAAAATGGAAGAAGGCTTTGACAAAGAAATGCTTTTAGTGTTCAAAGGGAACTTGTTTAGGAAACGGAACACATTAGCATCTGATGCTAGAGCTTTCCTTTCAAAGTGAAATTAAGCTGAGTAATAATAACCTCCTCCCTTCTGACTTCTTTAAATAAATACATTCGAACATAAAACCTTGCATTGTGGCATGAGGCTTACAGCTTCTTTTACCTTTAAAGAGACCAGGCAAACCACGGGTTAAGAATGATATGTTAATGAGAGAAGGGAGTAGAGGCAGCCCCAGGATGTAAAGAACTTTTATTCTTCATGATTTTGTAGAGAGTTTCCTTCACTTGTTAGCCTCTATGCATTTTTGTAACACATAAAAGACCATACGGACTTCCAATTGTAAAGGCACTTTGACTTGGGTGTTTATATTGCTTTGCCAAGAATTTACATTTCCTTAATGGTAGATTCAGCCTTCAGGGACTGCTTCCTCTTTCCTCAGACTACAAATCCAAAGACATTCTTTGATCATCTCCTATCTCTCGGATCCCTAAGCTCCTCTGCACACCCCTCTTTCTTGTTCCCTAAAACCTCTTGTTTATTCCCCTAGTTTAATTGAGAAATTTACCACTTAGATTTAAGTATTCTTCTCCAACCCATGTTCTGCTTTATTCCAATCTCTCAGACTAGATATCACATGTTATAGTTATATAGAACTAATTAATGTTCATTTCTATTTACCCATATAGTTAAATCACGTTTTTTAACCAGTGTTTTTATGTGTCAAATCTACACTCTAAAATCATTTTCCTCATTCCTGAAATGTGTCTTTCACAATTTACTTAGTGAAAGTATGTTGGTGATAAACATTTTTGAGTTTTAGATGTCAAAAATTGTAAAATTTCATTCTTGATTGGAATTTTGAATTTTAAGTTCTATTTTCTCTTAGAACATTACAATTATTATCTCACTGTTTTCTGGCTTTCTATCATTGTTGCTGTCAGTTAGTCAACGGTCAGCCTAAATGGCTCTTCGCAGGTGATTTGTCTTTTTTCCCTGAATGTTTTTAATTTATTTTTTTCTTTGAAGTCCCTTCACTTCAGTGTGAAATGTCTAGGTGTGGATTACCTTTTACTTGTAATTTCTATGCTTCCTGCATCTGAAGTTTACTGTCTACTAGCTGGAAAACATTCTGACACTATTTCTTTGAATAGTGCCTCTTAAAGTTTGTTTCCCCTTCTTTCCTTTTGGAAAATTAATTAAATGTATATTAAAATGTTTCTATTTTCTACACAGTTTTTAACATTTCTTTCATAGTTCCATGTCTTTTTCTCTCTGGACTGTATTCCGATAGCTTTGAGGCTATCTCTCCATCTATGTCTAATCCATTGAGTTGCAATTTTTCAATTGTAGTTTTCATTTCCAGGTATTCTTTTCATTATTTTTCAAACCTGTTGGTTTGGGCTTCCCTGGTGGCGCAGTGGTTGAGAATCTGCCTGCCAATGCAGGGGACACGGGTTCGAGCCCTGGTCTGGGAAGATCCCACATGCCGCAGAGCAGCTGGGCCCGTGAGCCACAATTACTGAGCCTGCGCGTCTGGAGCCTGTGCTCCGCAACAAGAGAGGCCGCGATAATGAGAGGCCCGCGCACCGCAATGAAGAGTGGCCCTTGCTTGCCGCAACTGGAGAAAGCCCTCGCACAGAAACGAAGACCCAACACAGCCATAAATAAATAAATTAAAAAAACAACAACAAAAAACAAAACAAAAAAACAAAAACCTGTTGGTTTATTTCTTAAATGTTGCTCACGTTTTCATAATTGCCTTCCTAAAAGCATATTAAACATACTTATTCTATATTTTGTGAGTCATAACTCCAAAACCTGAAGTCTCTGTGTTGTGTGTGTCAATGCTCATTCACGGTACCAAGCTGCCCTGGGAATTTTATGATCTGTCACCGTGAGTCCCAAATTCTTTGAGGCCTAGGTTGAAGTTTGTTTGTTTTTCTTTAAAGGTTTGCGTTTTCTTCTGAAAATGCCTGAGGATAATAACAGTCTTAGCTCACTAAAAATTAAATACTTTCCTTGAGGATTTTGGGGATATACAGGTGACATGAATATATACGTCAAAACCACATGAGGTGTGATTTGTAACTGAATTTTCAGGGAAATTTTTCTCCTTCTATCTAGAACTAAGGTTTAAAAGAATCAGGAATATTTTTTGACTGTTTACTTAGTGGAATATTTGTACACTTTTTAACTTTAAATATGGGTATAGCTTATAGGATCTCAATTTCATGCAACCAAATTCATTGTCTTTTTCCCTATAAATTCCATCACCATTTCCCCCTAGTTAGGAATCTTCACTGCCCTTGACCCCTGTAATTCCCTCACTTTCCCACATCTATTGATGGTGATATGGCTTGCATTTTAGTCCCTGGACGTAGGGTTCTATCTCAATTTACCAAATTCAAACAAGCCCATAACACTGCTGATTTGCTTCTGGATGATCTGGTCCTGTGCGTATGCTTATTTTAAAAATCTGTATTCTACAGAAAAGGTTCTCAAAACTTATTTTGAAATGAATAGATAAATGAATAGTGCAGTCCAATAAACAAAAAGTTTTCAAAGTCTACAACAAACAACAGTGGCTTGTTCATGATGAAATATAGGACTGTATCCTGTGCCAAGTATAATATAAACTAATTATATGGTCATTGAAGGAATAAGTGCCCCATCATCATTTCTAAAACTTTTATTATTGTTATGGTATACTTGTCATTAGGACAAAAGTTATGTTGCAATTATGCAACCATTACGCTATTAATTTATTCCCTCTCCCTCCTAGCTTTTGCTATCTCAAACCATAAAACCATCTGGGAATCTATTCTGGCACAAAACATACATTTGGGAAGAACATGCAATTTTATTTTTGCTCATAAGCCATATAAATTCTATTCAGAGCATCTTCTATAACATCTCTACAGTTAGATTTCAACCTAAAAATAAATTCTTAAATATTAAATAGATCTGGTTGTTACTGTTTCTTAATGAATTAGTAACCAAACCCCCCTTTTATGACCAAAGGCACTATAATATCCTTGGGTTTTTAGGGTCAGATTCAAATACACAGCAACATATTTTGTTTATATTAGTAGTGCATATTTTTTGATACAATTAAACCCTGGAGTCCGCCACCCTCTCTGCTCTCAGGTGGAGTGTCCCTCTCTGTATTCTTTGGATCCTAAGTGTTTGAAGAGCACCTTATCTCTGAGAACATGGGTTTCAGGAATACATTGCCTGGATCTCCCACCCATTAGTTTTGCCCCATTATTATTCACCACCTGCAAAAGGAGATGATAAAGAAATGTATCACATAAGGTAATTATAAATTTTAACTGAATCAATACACATAAGGTGCTTAGAAGTGTGTCTAGCACTGAAAAAAATTCCTTAATATATAACTAGTAGTAGCAGCAGGAGTAGTAATGTCTTAATTCCTGTGGATTTTAATACAGTTAGAGGCTTAATGTTTCAAGTCTAAATACGTCCACAAGCTTCAAAATGCACAACTTTCCTCTGATTCTTCTACTGTTAGAAAAATGACGCACCTACTTAATATTACTTGTGCGATCTTTTTCTCTGCTGAACGCTGATGCCATCATCCTTTGTCTATCGTCTCAAGTTCACGTTTTGTTAGTAATCTATTGCTGCTGTGTAATGTGTGGCATAAAATGACACGTCTTTAATATCTCACAGTTTCAAAGGGTCAGTGTTCTGGACACAGCTTAGCTGGGCCCCCTGCTCCAGAATCTCTCACAAGGTTGCAGACAAGGTGTTTTTTTGTACCTTATTGAAGTATAGTTGATTTACAATGGTGTGTGACTTTCAAGTGTATAGCAAAGTGATTCAGTTATATATAGATAGATAGATATTCTTTTTCAGATTCTTTTCCCTTATAGGTTATTACAAGATATTGAGTAGAGTTCCTTGTGGTATAGGTCCTTGTTGGTTATCTATTTTATATAAAGTAGTGTGTACATTTTAAACCCAAACTCCTAATTTATCCCTCCCCCTTTTCCCTTTGGCAATGATAAGTTTGTTTTCTGTCTGTGAGTCTGTTTCTGTTTTGTAAATAAGTTCATTTGTATCATATTTTAGATTCCACATATAAGCCATATTACATGATATTTGTCTTTGTCCGTCTTACTTCACTTAGTATGATCACCTCTAGGTCCATCCATGTTGCTGCAAATGGCATTATTTCATTCTTTTTAATGGCTGAGTAATATTCCATTGTATATATGTACCACATCTTCTTCATCCATTCATCTGCTGATGGACAGTTCCGTTGCTTCCATGTCTTGCCTATTGTAAATAGTGCTGCAATGAATATTGGGGTGCATGTATCCTTTCAAATTATGGTTTTCTCTGGATACATGCCCAGGAGTGTGATTGCAAGATCATATGGTAGCTTTATTTTTAGTTTTTTAAGGAACTTCCATACCATTTTGACCAGGACTGGAGTCTGATTTGAAAGCTTGCCTGGAGAATTGTGTCTTCTCACTGTTCAACAACACATAGCATTTGTTTCAGTTGGACATGCTTCATAGCCCTCTCAGAAATGAATTCCCATTTCAATATCCCTTTATTCAGTAATCAATTCCCAAATACTACTCTGTTCTTATATGAGATGTTACAAAGTCATTCTGCCAGCTTGACTTGGAAAGCATCTTGCCACTTCTGGAACATGGCCCTACCCTCCAAGTCTTAGCCATTCCTCCACCCCTCACAGAACGTCTTGTCTGCATTCTCCAGACAACAGTACTTGTTCCTTCTCCTTACCTCTCATTTTATGTTTAGAACCATACATTTTGGCAGTCAGATTTTCTCCGATTTGTTCATATTGGTCATATGGAAATAGGTATTAATGGAATAATAAATAACTTGAATGTAAAATCCATGCCTTATTTTTGACTTGCACAACCCCCAGCACAGATCTTGGAAATTCGGTACAAATAATAATAACTATTATTATTAAATGATTATCTAATTGAATGATTTTTCAGCGTGGAGATCTTGTTATTTAGTATTAGAAAAGTAATGCTGTGTTCTGGTAGGATCTTGGAAGACACCGATAGGATTTTTATTTTAAATTGTGGTTTCCTGAATGCACCTTTAGAACAAGTGCCTTTTTCATTCTTTATTCTGGAAGAAATACTACCAATTATAAGTTATCACTGCAATTACAGATTCAAGGCTTGAGTTTACAAATAACACTGAGCAAAAATATTTCCTTCTAAAATATTTTATTTAGCATCGTGTATATGTTACAAAATGGTGTGATGAAGTTTTAGCAAGTTTAACTAGTTTGGTTAAACAATAATACACATGGTCAGGAAGAGGAAACAAAATCTCTAGTTCCTCCATGTGGCCAAAGCCCATTTTAACATACTGCACAGCATATTTAAAGCTTCAGTCGACAGTCATACATAAGAAAGATTTATGATACTATACCATGGAATGTTCACTTAGAAAGACGTGCTCACTGAGGTTCCAAGATTCTACAACAGAAACGCAGAAGACTTTATTCAGTGTAATGTTAGACACTTTATTTCTCCATTCACTCATGTTTTTCGTCCTAGAGTTTTATAATTTTTCCTTTGGATCTTCATGTTTGTATGCCTCACTGTTTCCTTTAGTCTAATCGCAGGCAAGGTAGGTTACTGTCTGTAAACACAACCATATGGATAAAGATGATAAACAAGGTATTTGTTTACTGGTAAATGCCAGTAAGTAGAGCAGAAAGACAGAGATGGAAAACATGAGAAAAGATTAAAATAAAAATTATTCTAATGGAACTTCTAGAAATTCACAAAGAGTAACAGAGAGAACAGACATGAGAGCACCATCAATTAGACAATTCATGGAAACTTGCTAAAGAGAAAGGGCATGAGTCTAGATTGAAATGGCTTTCTGAGTGCCCTGTGTACTGACTGGAGGGTGTGTTCCTCCTAGGTCCTAGGAACAGTCAGCCAGTGTTCCCTGAGTGCCATGTGCAAGGAAGACCATGTCCAAAGTTGAACACAGAGAGGAGAGAGTCAAATCTTTCAGTAATTGATAGGCATCAGTGATGACTCAGGCTTTTACTGGGGTAGATGGGAAACCACTGGTGTGTTTTGAGTAGAGAAATGACATCGTCTGTTATTTTAACTTGATCAATCTGAGAACAACAGAAAAGAAGGCAAAGGCAGAGCAAACCTATCCATTTGTAGCACTTGTGATAAGGTATAGATGAAGGAAGGAAGGTGCTTTGGCTTGAGTGGTAGCAGCAAAGGTGAAGAGAGTGGTGGGAACCTGTATTGAAATTTAACATTTAAATATAATTTGGAGGTAAAGCTAATAGGATTTGCTGCTAGATTGAATGCAAGGTAACCCTACAGCAAACTTTATACAAGTGGCAGAAACAGAGTTGTTTTTTCTTTCCTTTCCTTTCTTTTCTCTTTTTTTTTGGTGGGGCGGGAGTGGGAGTGTTGTTTTCAACATGGTGAGCTTGAAATGTAGATTAGACATCCGGGAAGAAATGTTCAACAGGCAGTTGAATCTAACACTCTGGGATTCAGAGGAAGAACTCAGACAGTAGATATAAACGGGAAGCATGCGATGATGTGACATCATGAGGGGTGTGAGTGCGAATAGAAGACAGCCCTGGGCTTACCAGCATTTAGAGGTCAGAGGGAGGAGTCAAGTTCATGAAAGCAGACTGAGAAAAAAAAGGCTAGACACCAGGTGTTTCCTGGAATCCAAGTGAAGAAAATGTTTCAGGGTGCAATTATGTCAAATGTTGATATTCAAGTCAGATGGAGAACAGGAATTAGTCTTCTTGTTAATGGCTTGCAAGCAGGGTGAGAATGAAGTCCTGATTGAGGAGGGTTCAAGAGAAAATGTGAAGAGTTCAGTTGAAGAGAGTGAGTGTTCAGACAATACTTGGTGTAGATTTGCCTTAATGGGGGGTTGGGGGGGTGAGGAAGAGGGGGAGGAGTAGAGAATTGCAGAAGAAATGTGGGAACGGACGCTAAATGTATTAAGAGAGGGATTTTTCTTTTTGAAAATGATAGAAAAAGTGTTTGATGATAATACTGGTTCAGTAGAAATGCAGGGAAGGGAGAAGAGCTACAGCAAATGCCAAGTGTGGGCCAGAAGGACGTGTCAGCAGGAGGAAAGGCAGGCGGTATTAGGAACCCAGATGGCACATCTGTCTTTACAGGAGACAAGGTGGAGGCATGGCAGACGTGGGGTCGATGTGTCGTATCTGAGAGCTGGGGGAATGTCTCTCTCCTACTTGCATCAATTTTCGCAGGAAAATAGAAGCAAGGTGGGGAGAAGATGTTAGAAGCTTGGAGCAGGAGAACATTTGAAATGGTGGTTGTATGGGCATGGGAAAGTGAATGGACCAAGTCACCTTGACCTGAGTTTTGGGTAGAATGTAGAGTAATAGAGACACCAACACTGAGTACTGATCAGACCCAAAGTAGACGATATGCTCATCAGGAGAAAACGTTGAAGAGGAAGGTATATGTGTGTGAGAGAAGGCAAGAAGAGAAAACAGAGCTAAGTAGAAAAGAACCATAGCAGAAGGTTAATAGATACTAACGCACATGCAATTTGTATAAAAAGAGGTGAATTCTCAATGAACCAGATTCAAGAGCTAAATGGTTTCCTGTTAAAAGGACTGCATTTTATTTCTAAAGCTGGTGGAACTACTTGATTCTTTATATGCATGAATAGCGTTCATATAAATAACATTTGAAAATATTTAGTATTTGAAATATTGAAGAAGGAATAGGAAAAGGGAGAAAAAAGTACATGCCCGTTTGTGTGTGTATATATATATATGTATAGATAAGCTATACGTTTAGCTGCTTGAATAAATAATGCATGTATTTATTTGTTTACACTTCATGGCCTTCTTAATGCCAAAAAGATCTGAGATATAAACAGATTTGCCATCTCTATAATGAAGCATCGTCACAATTAATAGTGTGTAGCTGTGCATTTCAGGGAACAGTAGTTTCAGCTAGACTAACCCACTTAATTATTAAAACATGGCATTAAAACTAAGATTTTTTTCCTTGTGAAAGTCATCTGGCATCTCATGAATCAAATAGTTAGAGCTGAAAAATAGCAGTGACAAATGCAGAGAACAACGCAGTTTTCTCATCTATCATTTACAAAATCTTACATTCTGTCAACCAATTTCCCCTGATTAACATACCAAGGCCTTTGTTATTATCATCTTTAACAAGAAGGCTATACATGTGAAGTTGTATGAATTAAGCCCCACCTCCCAACCCCCATCAAACCATTGTTAATGTCCAAGAAAGTAAAATTTGAAAACCAGTACGTTTGTTGGAAAATGGTAATCGAATGTGCCATGATCTTTGGGAGAACAGAGGTCTGCACTTATAAATCTAGCTTCAGCCCTGACTTTGACTTTGGTATCCTGGTCAGGTCCAGCCTTGGGGTGGACTCCCCAGTTCTCTAATGTTCCTACAGACATGGGTTCCTGGGACCATCACCTCATGCTTAGAACTGGGGAGAATGTCCAGCGTTTCTGCACATGCCTAGAACATGATGAAGAGTAGATTGCTAAATATTGTCATGGGCCACGACTGTTTTTACTTTGCAAGCATTCTGAGAGTACGAAAAAAGAGCTGATTTAATCTTCATAGCATTCACGGTGGTTTATTGTCTACCCGGAGCCTTAGTTATAATTTCAAACCAAGAACAAGGTCCTCGTGCCTGTGACATCCAATGAGCCATGAAAGGAACGAAGTACATTCACTGCCCTGGAGAGATTCCAGCAGCTTCTCCACATGAGATCCGTATATAACAGATGGGACCAGGGTGACTGATTTAATTAGAATATTTTAATAGCAGGATGGCGAACATTGTACAGCTCTATCACTTAGGAGAAGGGCCATTAAATTCACCAAAGTAATTGTTTCATTGGGAGGATATGTCAAATAAAAAAATATCTACATGTAATATATATATTTAATTTGAAGGGAATTTCAGATGATTATGAAAATGAAGTCATTATATAACATATGATGGTTATCTAAATCTTTATGAGAAATGAACCTTTAAAGCTGCTCAAATATTTATCTTGTCTTATTAATTGAAGTATCCTGCTGCTTTAAGGTCCTTTTGACCTCGTTACTGTTGTCCTACAGACTTTACCATGATACATGAGAAGGGGAAGTAGCCTTTTCAGTGTGTTCAGAAAATAGACAGTTTTGAGACATAAAAGGCAGTTTACACAGTATACAGCATTTGTCTAAAGTTAGTGAACTCTAAAGGAAAGAGTAACACAAAAACACAATTCTTAGAGGAAGATAGCATCCTGAATTATGCTCTGAATGAGTTCTACAGAAGCAGAAAAAAAATTAATCTCTTTTAATTACTGTTATTTAAACATAAAATTTTTGAAGGTTTTTATTGAAAAAATTACTATTAGTCTAAAATTTATATTTACAGCACTAAGGGTTAGCACATCCAAAAAAATTTTTATCTTCTAAACCTGGTGGATAATGTATTACATGTTAACTCCCAGATAGTATCTATCATTCTATTTTGAACAAATCCTATATTTCATATAATATAATATAGCAAGTCTTCCTGTGATAATGAGAGGTTGGTGTAACACAAGGCTTAACACCATGGTGCTTAATGAAAATTGAATTAAAGTGATAATAGAACTGATGTCAGTTAGCATTAGTAGAACCTATTGTTCAGTTTCTGTTCAAGCAGCAATGAGAAAAATGCCCCTTTTTATTTAAAAAGTCTCAGTCTTATGTATACCTGATAGAATTTTTAAAATTTTGTTTGCAAATCAAAATAATCAATTAGGTTTAAGGGGAAGATAAAATGAGATATCTACTATGCCTATATGTTTGTCTGTCTCTGCACCTCTATATTTATGTAGCAGAGAACAGTTTTCTTTTGATAAAAAGAGGAATAGCATATTTATTTGCATAGTAATAATGTTTCATACTTTGTCTTCTTGAAATAATCTATTTAATTAATGCATTCATTTTTTAAATAACTGGTATATTCATTCATCACTGTTTTATTTAAGACATAATGGTAAATGCTTAGTATTAAATACCAGAGACAAGTGAGAATGAAACAGTTAAAGAGAAAACTCCTAGACGCTTTGCCTGCAGTAACCAGGAGAGATATTTACTGCTGGGATCCAGAAAGTATCATAGCGTCAAAGATGCTGTGGGGTGACTTGATCAGGATGTAAACCTGGCACTAGTTTTCTTCAGACCCCAAACTCAAGTGAACTATAAAATCTCTCTTACTGCCCCAGCCCAAATCAGATTTCAGTCGAGGAAACAAAACTTAGGGAGCTATGACAGTGGTACATTTCTCAGTTAAAGTAGCAGGCAACTGTGCCATGAATTCATAGGTGGCCTATCGAAGGAGCATACATGCTCCTATGTTACTGTATCACACAGACTAGTGCAGTAGCTAGTAGTAACAGGCTTAGCTAGCCTTATGTAAAAAACTAAAAAATAGGCTCATCTTTTTTGAACTTTGAACATTAGCAGATAGTATAAGTCGAGCCCTCTGCAGTTTGTATTGATATCAATCTTTATAAAGCTAACAATTTGGGACATGGACAGTGTACACACAAGAGAGTATGAGAAAATAAAATAAAGCAGGGTGTGTTAAGGAGCGGATTGCATACTGGCTGGTCATGATACACTAAGAACTGCATCCATTTCCCAGTGAGAAGGACCAAAGATTAATCAGAATCACTTTGTATGTTACCTGTATTTTGATGTATAAATAATTCTGATTCTGTTAATCATTTAATAAACTGCATGTGGTTCTAATATCATGTTTTAGTCATTCCCAAGGAAAGCTTTTGTTGTTGTTTTAAGACCTTAGTCCTGGCTTGAAGAACGCTTTCCAGTTTTATTAAAGGGTGCAATTGACAACTGTAGCCTAACCTTCTGTTACTAAGAATGATCAGAAAAGATAGGTGTCACCTATACAGCATGCGACTTTCTTCACACCCATTCCTGCAGGAGTCCACTCTGCACCACACCCACATGACACCAAGGAATGGCTCTCCACTTTTCACTTCTTCCCCTCATCAGTGGCTTCCCTACCTCTGAAAATTTTTCCCCAGATGTGCATGTAGCAGCCCAGAATCTGAACAAAAGCCCATCTTTATTTTTCCCCTCATTACAAATGCAAAGATATAGAGAAAAATTTTATAAGGCATGTCAAAGATAGGAAAACAATTGGATCATTTCTAAATTCCCTTCTTAAGACTGATTCTGTGCTAATGCAGTAATAGGCCACTAAAAAGAAGTGTGTCTATGTTAAAATCACTTTTCCCTTTTTCCCTTTATAAAATATGGCAAATCGAATAGCTATTTATAATGCCAACAACTGAAACAGTGTCAGATTTTTGAGATCTTCTGGAAATGTTTATTGAATTAGTGAAAGAATTAAGTCAACCAAATATTCTGTACCTAGTGAGAATGTTGCTAATATCTGGTTGATAATAAAGCCGAAGCTTCAGGCTACAATTATTGAGGAGCAGATATTAGTTTCATCATGATATATCGTGTCTCTCCTTCTGCCTCTCATGGAACGGATGCATTGTATTCTGGCTTGTACTGTGTAGGAAATTAACTAGAACATATGAAAATTAAACCTGCTAACATAGACTCAATAATACATTAAGGCAATCTGATAAAAATAAATGTCTGGGGAGCTAGTACCTAATATGTGCAGAGTTAATATGTGCAGTTAAAACTGTATACTCTAGATGGGAGAAAAGACGTATAATTTTGAAAAAGAAAAGTAAATTAAAAAGTGTCATTAGATGACACAATATTCAAATGAGGAGATGTATTAAATTGATGTTATGAATCTGGAGAAATGAGAGGTTATAGTGGTCCGCAGTTGTGTTCAAAGGCTTTAAAGAGGCAAATACTTGAGTGGATTACATTTGGCTACTAAATTATTTAGCTAATTATATATTTGCAGCATATGTTGTAATTGCCAGGTGATGTCTTACTGATTCTATGTCAAGACTGTAGAAACTTAGAGGATAGTTCAAGAAACAATTGATTGCCATTTCTGATAGAATTGGAAGTGGCTTCTTAATGAGCATTCCGCATTCTTATCCTAGAAATTGTTATCTATTGCCCTGGTTACTGGATATCTACCCACACTATTCAGAAATCACAATGTTAGCATGACATTGAGATTTTCATTTCTAAGGGAGAAAAATATCTATTCAACACAGTTATGACATGATTAATGCTTGGCTCCAATAAGTGAACTTCTTCTTAGATTGAGTATAGAGGTCAATGAATAGAACCTGATGTAAAGGGCCTCATCCATTTGTTGGTTTAAGATTCTTACCATCCAACTCAGAAGCCTAAGTGTGATCTTAATTTTGCCAAGGGAATGCCAAAAGCATCCAAACAACTCACTTTTCTGGAAAAATGTTTTTCACGATCCTGCATTGTTGAAACAAAACTATTGAAATGGCAGAACAATTTGCTGTAGTGGGCAGTGTGTGGCAGTGTTGTAATCAACATGGCTGTAAATGGCCAGGTGGGGTATCAGGCAGGCCATCGACACAATACAGCAGGACAGGTGGACACCAATGGCCATTGCAGTGTCTCAACAGCTACCGTGGTAATGGAAGAGCTTTTTCTTGGACATTTATGTAGTTTAGCGGGAATAATAGTGGTGATCATAATAATAACACTAATAACTAATGTTTTCAGAGTGAATACTATGTGCTAAGTACTGTTCTTAGCATTTTATGTACATTTTGTTTAATTTATTTAATTTATTTAATTTTATTATTGCCACTAATCTTATGAAGTAGTATTAGTAACTCTAATTTCAAGAAAACTGTGGTACAGAGGAAGTAGTTAGTTTTCAAAGTCCCAGAATTAGAAAAGCCAAGGGTCTTGAGGTAGGCAGTGTGACATCTGTTACACACACACACACAAACACACATACGTCCTGCACATTATCAGAGTATCTCTCTTTCCATGTCTATTCTCCTTGTGACATTTTAAAATCTAGATATAGCATTAACCAGAAAAGATCATATAGCAACTATTAAGAAATCATTGATATTCCAATGCAAATGTGATGAATAGTGCATTTTATTAAAACAAACTATCAATATCATGTAGGAAGAGTTTTAAACATGAGATATTTAGTGATTTTTAAGGTATTTCTGATATTTCATAACATTTTAGTGTAAATGGTTAATAAAGTACTGGAAAAAATACAAGTCCTGAAATATCTTCCCAAGAGTCTTTGTGAAGGTGGGAGATTAGAGTTCTGTGTGAGAACTGTACTTCTACACATGATAATTCAATATGTATTTACTTGGTTCAATACTATGGCTCATATGTCAAGCAGAGGGAGGAAAAATTGTAAAAATTGGATGTACATAGATAAATGACGTATTAGTTTCCTATAGGTACTGAAAAAAATTACAACAAATCAAGTGGGTTAAATGAACACATATTCAGTCTGTAGGTAGACGCCCTAAAACCAAGGAGTCAGCAGAGCCATGTTCCTTCTGGAGGCTCTAGGGGAGAATTGGCTTCCTTGCCTTTTCCAGCTTCTATAGGCCACCTGTGTCCCTTGTCTCTTGGCCTCTCCTCTGGCTTAAGCGGTAGCATAGCATCTTCAAGTCTCAATCTCTCTCTGTTCCCTTTGTCACATGTCCATCTGTGACTCACCTTCCAGCCTCCCTCTTATAAGGACCTCTGTGATTACATTGAGGCTCTTGGATAATCCAGGATAATCTGTCCATCTCAAGATCCACCTGTAATTTAATCACCTCTGCAAAACCCCTCTTGCCATGTAAGGTAACATATTCACAGGTTCCAGGGATCATTACTTGGATGTCTTGAGGGGTGGGAGACACATCATTCTGTGTACCACATGCAGGTAGATAACAGCAAGTTCAAATTAACCTAGACCTTAATTTCCCCTCACATCTACCCTCTCCCATCCAAGAACTCTGAGTTTTAGCTGTTAGCCTAGAATGTTTCTTTTTTGTGTCACACTCTTTATCCCTATTGCCTTACCATGGAAATAAGTTGGAATTTGGAGGAATTCTCTCACTTGGGACCCCAGTGTGGATGTTTTCAAATAATAGTTTTAACTGGCAGGAACCTGTTTTAAAAAGCTGAAAGTGATGTGCTCTATCCTATTAGTTTGACAAGTTACCCTTATCGAATTATTTTGTAGGTATGAGACAAGAGGCCCAACTGCTGTGCTCTGGAAGGGACCACAGGTGGCTTACAGATGTGCGGAGGTAAGGGTCACCACTGGGCAGGACTGAGGCAGGGGTGAGGGTGCAATGATTATATACTGCAGCATTTCTGAAGTAAGCAATTTAGAGAGATATTGGTAGGTTTACTTCTCTGTAACATGCAAACATTTTGTAGCCCAATGTGCGTAGTACTTTCAATAACAAGCATTCATTTGAAAGCAATAATTGGGATTTCATATACGTGGGACAAGCATTTCTGGTTCAAGTGTATTAGAGTCTGGGCATGAAGTCACCTTATTTAGTGCTTACAATGTGCCTTATAGAAATATTATGTTATCTTATTTGATCCTCATAGCTCTATAATGAACCAGGTCTCAATTTTCTTTCTTTTTTCTTTTAAAGAATTTTTTTTTCTGATGTGGCCCATTTTTAACATCTTTATTGAATTTGCTACAGTATTGCTTTTGTTTTATGTTTATGTTTTTGGCATGTGGGATTTTAGCTCCCCGACCAAGGATCAAACCCGCACCCCCTCAGTCTTAACCTGAGTCCCAGGTCTCAACTTTCTTAAATCATATTTTATTTAATAATATTACAGTAGGCATTTTAACTAATGTTTAACTTCTTCTAAACTAATTCTCTTTCCACTATAGTCCACCAAAAGGATCATTTAGCTTAACCCATTTATTTTACACAAGAGAAAACAGAGGAGCTGAATGCTTAAGTAACTTGCCCTTTCCTCTGTAATTGGCAGAGCTAAACTTACACAGAAAATTAACCAGAGAAGAAGTTTCACTTGGAGGACCAGTAGAAAAAGAATATATGGTTAAACACAGATGGTATCTTGCTCTCCTGATATGTCTACACATTTTCTTCACTTGTTTTTAATTCTAATCAAAAATGGAAGAACCCTAAGCTTAATATGACACATTTTCCAAAATCCTTTTGAAGTCGCCTGCAAACAGCCTTTTATCTCTTGAGACTAAGCCAGGCTATGGTTGCTGGCTTACTCCTGGTGAATATAGGTAGAACTTTTTGTTTCTTCTGTTGTTTTGTTTTGTTTTTGGACTTTAGCTGGAACTTTATGGTAAGCAACCTTTCTTGACATTAATAAGAAGCCTGTAGCAATTCGTTCCATGGTAGTGTAAAGTTGTAGCCTAATCTTAACTCGGGTGTTCTTAAACTCGGCTCCACTGAACCCTAAGGGATTTGTGGATAGTCTTCTGGGGGTTCATGAACTTGGATGAGATGTTAACTTTGTCACCAATAGAAATCAAAAACTTTCATTTTACATTCAAGTTATTTGAATATATCAAAAAAACACTGTGTATACTCACCATTACTTTGAAATTATGGAAGTTATTAGTTTTTAATATGTTAACTACATTTCAATAATTTGTTTTCCTTTGTTATCCTATGTAGGTTATTTTACATGTAGAAAAATCTTAGAAGTCTGTGAGCGTCACTGGGTTGCCAAAGGGATCCATGGCTCAAAAAAATCTACTAAAATGAAATATTTGGAATTCTCCACGCATGTTTGTTTCTTTCTAGACTTAATAAAAATGAACCCAAAGTGTGATCAGTGCCCTGAACTTGCCCAAATATTCTTTCAAAGTTGGATAGGAAACAGAAATGTGAACTGCTATCTCTCCCTCTTCTTTTCTCTAAGAACTGAACTCAAGCAATCATTAATAATCTATTCATCACAAAATAGAGAAGGTGTGTATTAACTACTTGAATAGCTAATATTGAGTCTTTACTTACATTTTTATGAGAAGCCACTGAACTGAACTTCCATCGTATTGTCTACAAAGCAATAAATGCTACCGTATCTGCTCAGAATGTGTATACTTCCTCCAAAGGTCCAGGTTCTTTAGAGTTCTGCATAGCTAATGGTTTTGTGCACCATCAGGTTAAATCTCCCACTTGGTTTTCTGTCACTGGTCGTACAACCTAGTCTGAGAAACACTGATGCCATAGAAACCAAAACCCCAAATCCCACACTTTTGATTACACACATCTGAAGTTTTCTAAATTTTAGTCAAGAAAGTGTCCCTGATAATATTTTATTATCTGATTGTGTAAGATATATTGAGCTTCTTAGAACATGTGGCTGTGGATTCATCTCCCATTCAGGCCAGTTAACTCCACTCTGGAATGAGGCCACAGATGCATCTCAATCAAGGCCATTTATCTTACAAAATTTACCACAAGTCTCAAAAAATATTCATGAGAGGAGTCTGATTAGTTGGGTGCTGGCCAGTTATCACTGGCAGAAACTTCGAGCATGTCATTATGAACAATACTTAATGTTCTTAAGATCCCTCTTTGAAAATTTATATTAGAGAGGTCTTTAGACCTCTAGACAAGTCTAAAGGACAGAATTCATCATTGAAAATGGAAACAGAAACTATGAATTGTACAGTTAAAATCAGTTAAGAAAATCAATTTTATGTTACATTTATTTTACTACAATTAATCCAAACTAAACTAAAAAACGTGGAATCAGAAAGAGCTGTTAATTTCTGTTCAAAGTAACTCCAATGATGACATGAAGGTTTGGTTTCAATCTGCCAACTTTCACTAGTTTCCAGTGGAAATTTAAACCTTTGTAAAGGGACATGTGATAATATATATATCATCTGCTCAGAGCAATGTCCATTTCTACAAGCATGTCTGAAGAAATATTTAGCCAGCACTTTGGACATTTTATAAAGTTAATATTCAAGATAGGTAAAATGGGACTCGGTTTCTCTTTGACTAAATTTAAAATAATCCAGAAGTGGCAGAGGAAACCTAAATCATCCCGATTCAAATATGTGATTTAAATGTTGGGTGTTTGAGGATGAAGCTTGGCCAATTCATGATTCTTCCCATGTCATAATTTCCTTTCATTCTTCCATGGTTTCTCTAAGTTCCTAGGAAACTATGCTAGTGTCATGGCATTCGAGGAAGAGGTGCCCGTTCCATTGCCAGCTTTTGTCTCTGACAGCACTTACTGAGATGTAATTTAATTTAGCCAAGTCTTGGGGCACCTGACATGGAATCTGGTCCTGATGCTGAAAAACTGTGCCATGGCTTCTGGGCACGGGGTCTCGGCACTTGGACACTATGCTTAGTTCTCCTAAGAGCAGATGCTTCTACTCCATGGGCCCCCTTAGATCTACTCCTTGTTTCCCCTCCCCACCGTTGCAGTTATCTAGTCTTCATGACAAACCACATTTAGTGGCATAACAACTATTTTATCATATTCTTGGATTCTGAGGAGAAGGAATCCAGAAAAGGCCCAGTGGGGACAGCTTGTTTCTACGCTGAGCTATTTTGGGCTTCATATGGAACACATGATGTCTGGAGACATCTGAGTCATCTAAAGGCATGTTTCCTTCACTCACATGTCTGAAGGGTGATGTTAGCTGTTGGTTGCAACCTCAGCTGGGCCTGTTGGCCCAAAACCTACGTGTAGCTTCTCTTGGCTGCTTGGGCTTCTTCATAGCATGGATGGCTGGGTTCCAAGAAAAAAAAAAAATCCAACAGAAACAGGCAGAAGTTGTTTGCTTTTTATTACTTAACACTGGAATCACGTAATGTCACTTCTACTGTTTGTAAGCCCACCAGATTCAGGGAGAAACACAAACCCACCTCTCGATGGTAGGACTGTCAAAGTCACGGAGTAAAAATAGCACACGGAATAAGAATAATTGTTGCAGTTGTCTTTTGAAAATACCACTTGGCACACCTACCTTATGGGAAACTTTATTCCTTATCTGCACCAGGCCAAGATTATCAGAATTTTCTGAAGCTGCCTTCAAGCCCACAGCCTATATCTCTTTTACTGGTTCAGCAACATGATATGTTCTACAAGGTCTGAACATTCATGGGCTACACTTGGGAATATAGAAGGCTTCTCCTCTACTCTCAGATTTCCCTTAACATTAAATGGGGACTAGCTCTTTCCCCTGGACAGAGCAGAGGGGTGGGTGTGTTGAGCTCCTTCTCAGGTTCCAACAGCCTCTAAAGACTAGTAACTTCTCTAGCTTTCCTCTACCTGCTTAACTATTGAGCCCTTTATTCATCTGTTTGGGAAAGTGACTAATGTATCTGCATATTGCCTTTCTTACTCTAATACTCCTTATTTACCTTTTCTCTGTGTTGTAAATGTTTACTTTTTGGATCGTTGGAATCTTTAAGTCATTTTGCTTTCCTCCAAATCCACATTTATATAAATCAAGAGTACATGCAAGACTTATCTAGTTTTGGATTTTTAAAGCTTATTTTGGAAGTCGAAGCCAATTATTTGACTACATCTTCATATTCTATTCTGTGTCTTCCCTTCCCAGGGCAATAACTCGGTATTATTTTAATGATAGAGGTAACTCAGAGTAAAACAGAACTAAGACAGGGGAAAAAAATCAGCTGGATAGTATTTCAAAATACCATTCTGCTACATTTGCAAAGACCATAATCTACATTGACCATTATATTTCCAATCCTATTTTGTAATGGGTAAGCTTCCTAATATAAAATTCATTATGAGTAAGTCATTCTAAAATATATTAATCTAATCCTGAGACATGTAAAATTTCCAATTATCCTTTATATTTTTAATTGTTTATTATGTAATAAAATGATCTCTAACTTGTGTAAATATTTAGGTTGTGCCAGATTCCAAGAAAACCCAAAAATATTTAGTAAGGTTTACTTTTTGCCTTAACTCAACTTTTTACACTCTAATTTTACACTCTAATTTGATGCAACTTCTATTTGTTGTGTAACTATATGTTACGGAATTTTCTAACTATGTGAAAATGTAATATTTAAATCCAACTAATAGATATAATGCATGCCTTGCCAATTGGATGTGTTTATACTAAAAAATAAATGTCAATTAGTTGTCAAGTTCTCATAGTAGAAAATTATGAGACTTATCCTGGCTTTGTTAATTGATTATTTTGCCCCTCTCTAAAATACTGGCATAAAAATGATTAGATGATGTGCATGCATAAATTTCTGTAATAATTTTAAGTAGATAATTAAACACAGGGAAGATAGTTATAGATACAGACTTTGAGACTGTTATTTAGTATAATCAGAAACTGAAAAGTTTTTAGATTTTTCTCTAAAGCAGAGGAGAAACATACTCAAAAATATTCTAGTAAAGACTTCAGGTTTCCGGTTCCACATGTAAGGAGGTTGAAATTCACTATTCCTTCCTAACAACATATAAAAAGATGAACAGATTGAAACATCAACAACTTTTTTTGAATCTATAAAAAAAGGCATGACGCAGGACAAACCACTACCTCCAAGATTGGAGAGACGGGTGAATAAAGAGAGTCACAGCTTCTTGGAGCCTCAAAAGAGAACCCATAATATAAGCTACAGACTTTGGATGATGATGTTATGCCAGTGTGAGTTCATTGCTTGTAACAAATGTACTATTTGATGAGGGATGTTGAGAATGGGTGTGTGTTGTGGGTTGCTTTACATGTGTGGGGAGAACCTTCACCTCAGTTGTGCTGTGAATCTAAAACTGCTCTAAAATATGAAGTCTTAATACAGATTAAAAAAAACTACTCTACTGATCTAAAGTAAAAACAAACAAAAAAACTATTGAAAAAAACAAGGAATTTCTGAAAATATTCTGCAATAAGAAAATGAAGTATTTCTTCAATTTGTAATTAGACTCTAAATAGTCACTGGTAGAACTCCCATATGTGTGTGTACATGTGCGAATGTGCGTGCACACACACACACACACACAGGGAAAGGATGAAAACAGAGAGGTTAAAATAAACATAAAAACAAACAAACAAAAAACTAGGTTAGTAATTGAAGGAAGGAAGAGACCACAGCCTTTACTTCATTTTCGAAAGTAGCAGTTGAAAATCTAGTTTTCAGACTCTTGGGGTCCCCTAGATACATTCATTGTAACAGTCAAACTATTTTCATACTAATACTGAGATGTTATTTGTCTTTTTTATGATGTTGACATATGCACTAAGCTTGTAAACCATTTGGGTAAAACTGCTGGTTTCTTGGCACAAATCAAGGGAGTGGCCCCAAACCACAGGTAACCATGGATTTAGCCAGGAACTCAGTAAGGAAAACAAAATAAGAAAATTTACACAAGACTTTCTTAGGTGAACCATAAAAATTGTTACTTTTGTTAAATCTTAACTCTCCAGTAATGCTGTTTTAATTTACTGAGTGATGAAATGGAAGCATTTATAAAGCATTCCTGCTGCATATCAAAGTACGGTGATTGCTCCCTAGCTTGTGTAATTGTCTGAATAGCAAGCCAAACTAGTTCATTTTTTTTCATGAAGCACCATTTTTATTTTACTTGAAAGACTGACAAAAAAAGCTATGTTTATTTAGAGCTGAGTATTTGGTGGACATTTATTTGACAGTGAACAAAGACATTGAACCTGCCTCTTTAAGAAAAACATCTGATAGCATTTGTGGCCACTGATGAAATTTGAGCTTTCAAATGAAAATTAGAAATTTGGAAAACTGGTATTCACCATTGTAACACTGACACTACTTAATTCTTAAATGCTTTTCTGGTGGACTGGTGATGAAATTAATGTGACACTTAATATTGTAAAATAAGATGTGTCAATATTTGAAAGATTAGCATAATTTAATAAAACAATACTTTCCAAATGATCTGCGCATGCATGATGTCACATAATTGTGTATGATTAAAAGATCCATTTAGAATGCAAGACAGACCAATCAATTTGAACGTAAAAGGGCAAAAAATGATGTTTTCTGATTTCAATTTATATTTTTAAATTACCACTTGTCAAATTTTGGTATAGTATTAAAGAAGAATATCCCCAATTATCTGAAAAAGGTAATTCATACCATCGCCCCTTTTAACAACTACACATTTCTGAGAAGAATTTTGTCCATATGCTTTAGTCTAAACAATCTATGGCAAAACAAAGAATACAGAAACAGGTATAAAAATTAACCTATCTAAAGGCAGACATTACATAGATTTGCAAAAATATAAAACAATGTTCTTATTATTTTTTAGTTTCAGGAAATTTAGTAATTTTAGTAATTTTTTTCATAAAACAAGTAATTGTTATTTCAAAAGACTTAATTAGTAAATATTTAAAATTTTTCTCACACTCAATCAAAAAAATTTTTTTATTATATATGTTATATATTTCTTCCCAATTTGTTCCTTATATATGTATATTTCTTGTTGTTTCTTTATCTTTTGCGCACACCACGCAGCATGTGGGATCTTACTTCCCAGATCAGGGATCAAACCCACAACCCCGGCATTGGCAGTGCAGAGTCTTAACCACTGGACCACCAGGGAAGTTCCTCACACTCAGTTTTTAATACAGTAGTAACTATCGATAGATGTAAGTCACGTAAGCAAAAGCTCTTAGATCATCAAATCTATTTAATGGTATAAAACCATATTGAGACAAAAACATTTGCACACCACTGCTTCAAACAATAATTCTCTGTTGTATATTTGTAGGGAAGATTGTGGACATATCTGACCTGTAGGTCACTGTTCCCTCCTGTATATTCTTTTCATCCTTATCTCTCGTTACATTTTTTTCTTCTGACTTTTCCCCTTTTCCTCTCTTTACTCCTTTCTAGTCTCTTCCAAATATTTTAAAATATTGGTGTTTCTTACAGTTTACTCCTAGCCATTTATTTTTCCTCCGTAACTTCTCCCTGGGTGACTGTTGAGAAAGAGAATCATCTGCTGTGGATTGCACTGTGTATTCTTACTAAGTATGTCAGGAGTGTAAAGCTATGACCACTCTTTCCCCAGGGAATTTCTTTGGGTTGTGTTTTCAATGAGACACTCTGAAGGATGAAGGAAATATTCCACCAAACAATGGGCAAACTGACTTCTCTTTTGATAAAAGCAGTAGATTCCTCAAGCTCAGTGTTCCTTTTCTCAATGCAACCTGCTGCTGTGTGTGCCAGCATCCATCATGGACTGCCTGTGTCACCCCCTAGGATCTGAGTGGCATGGCAAGCTGACAGAAACAGACAGGAACCTCTGGCTTTGCTGTTTGCCTCGTAATCAGGTGCCAGGTGTCTTCTGCCAGCACCTAAGAAATGGTGGCAGGCAAACTCGTTAACTTTTGAATAGAATAAAACCTTTGATCTTGCACAGTTCTTGAGTGTGACTTTTTCTCACCTGTGGTTCCCCCTAAAATTCAGAAAGAGCAATGACTTTAAAGTACACGACTTTACCCTGGATTATGGTCCCAGCTCCAGATTGTCTACTAGAACAATATGAAAAAGACACAGTTCATGCCCTAATTGCTCAAAGTTTAATTATGTAAGGTAATTCATTTCCTCAATGAGTATAAAATCCTTGAATTAGGGATCATACCTTATAGATCTTCTGTATTCTTTGCAGCCCTAAATTTTATATTAGGTCATAGATACACTTCAGTAAGGTCCTCATTAAAAGTTAGTTATCAGTGGTAATATTTCCTTCTTTGGTGCTCTAGTATCAGCTAAGAATTCGAAGAAATAATTCAAAAGTAAATGACTTCCCCAGATCTCACACTTTGTTGCTTTTTTTTCTTTCCTTCCATAATTTCCAGAAGTATAATTAATTTAGCCTGAGAGGTTTTTCACAAGTTGCAGCCCTAGCCCATGGCCTTTCAAACAGTGTACCTCTGAGAGTGTCTGGAGACTTAGCTGAGTAGGGAGCTATAGCCAAGCCTTTTGTTCAAATGCACCAAATACAACATGTTAGCTCCAAGAGGGCAGTGTCCACTCACGGCTGGTGGGACGATGGCCCAAATCCAACCCTTGGTGTGGACACAGTACCCCTTAGAGAGGAAGAAAAAATATCCTTGATAATGACATTTTAGTTATGGTTTCAGAATCCCAATTACCAACAAATTTTTCCTTAGTGAGAAATAAAACAATGTAAGCTTTAATACCATAATTAAGGCTAGGGTCGTGTTTCAGCAGGGCTTCAACAGGACATTTGCACAGAGGAGAGAAAACTCCCAGAGGTGGCTACAAAAAACTAAAGGTTGGTTTGAATGATGACCAAGTATTATCAGTGAGGGGTTCTTCCAGGTCAATGAGGTTACGTGATTTCTTACCGTATATTCTTGCAGAACCAAGTTTTAGGTCCTTCACAGCAGGATTCTTGTAGCCCTCGTGATATCTACAGATTGTTTGAGCAGTTTCCATGAATATACACTCCGTTTTCTACCTCTGCCAACTGTGACTAGTGAATAACCATCTTCAGGATGAGGCATATTCTAGAATTTAAAACCAACCCTTGATTTTGTTATGTCACTGATAGAGAGTCCTTTAAAATTGGCCACCAGAAAAACAGATTCAGCTCTTATTCCAACTTCAAGCTTTGTTTGAAGTAAAACAGAGGGAAAAGAACATATCATACATACATATATACCTAAAATACCAATACAGGCATACCTCGGAGATCTTGCATGTTCTGCTCTATACTACTGCAATAATGCAAATATCACAATAAAGGAAGTCACATAAATTTTTGGTTTCCCAGTGCATATAAAAGTTACGTTTACACTACATTATAGTCTATTAAATGTGCCACAGCATATGTCTAAAAATAATTTACATACACTTAATTTAAAAATTCTTTATTCCTAAAAATTGCTAATCATCATCTGAGCCTTTAGTGATTCATAATCTTTTTGCTGAGGGTAGGTCTTGTCTCAGTGTTGATGGCTGCTGACTGAACAGGGTGGTGTTTGTTGAAGATTGGGGTGGCTAAGGCCATTTCTTAAAATAAGACAACAGTGAAGTTTGCCACATGGATTAAATCTTCCTTTCATGTACAATTCCTCTGTAGAATGTGATGCAGTTTGATAGCATTTTCTCACAGTGAAATGTCGTTCAAAATTTGAGTCAACCTTCTCAAAACTTGCCTTTGCTGTATCAACCAAGTTTATGTAATATTCTAAATCCTCTGTTGTCATTTCAACAATCTTCCCAGCATCTTCACTGGTAGATTCCATCTCCAGAAACCACTTTCTGTGCTCAAGCATAAGAAGTGACTCCTCATCAGTGAAAGTTTTATCATGAGATTGCAGCAATTCAGTCACATCTTCAGGCTCCATTTCTAATTCTAGTTCTCTTTCTATTTCCATCACATCTGCTGTTACTTCCTCCACTGAAGTCTTGAAAACTTCAAAATCATCCATGAGGGCTGGAATCAACTTCTTCTAAACTCCTGTTAATATTGATATTTTTACCTCTTCCCATGAATCATGAATGTTGTAAATGGCATCTAGAGTGGTGAATTATTTCTAGAAGGTTTTCAATTTATTTTGCCCAGTTCCATCAGGGGAATACTATCTATGGCAGCTATAGCTTTATGAAATGTATTTCTTAAGTAGTGAGACTTGAAAGTTGAAATTACTTCTTGATCCATGGGCTGCAGAATGGATGCTGTGTTAGCAGGCATGAAAACAACATTAATCTCATTGTACATCTCCATCGGAGCTCTTGGGTGACAAGGTGTGTTGCCAAAGAGCACCGATATTTTGGAAGGAATTTTTTTTTCTGAGCAGTAGGTCTCAACGCTGGGCTTAAAATATTTCCCAAACCATGTTGTAAATAGATGTGCTGTCATCCAGGGTTTGTTATTCCGTTTATAGAGCACAGGCAGAGTAGACTTAGCATAATTCTTAAGGGCTCTTGGTTTTTTGGAATGGTAAATGAACATGGGCTTCAACTTTAAATCACCAGCTGCATTAGCCCCTAACAAAAGAGTCAGCCTGTCCTTTGAAGCTTTGAAGCCAGGCATTGACTTCTCCTCTCTAGCTATGAAATTCCTAGCTGGTACCTTCTCCATTATAAGGCTGTTTCTTCTACACTGAAAATATGTTGTTTAACGTGGTCACCTTCATTAATTATCTTAGCTAGATCTTCTGGGTAACTTGTTGCATTTTCTACATCAGCACTCGGTCCTTTACCTTGCACTTTTATGTTATGGAGGTGGCTTCTTTCCTTAAACCTCATGAACCAACTTCTGCTAGGTTCGAACTCTTCCCCTGCAGCTTTCTTACCTCTCTCAGGCTCAACAGATTAAAGGAGTTAGGGCTTTGCTCTGAATTAGGCTTTGATTTAAGGGAACATTGTGGCTGATTTGATCTTCTATCCAGGCCACTAAAATGTTCACCATATCAGTAATAAGTGTGTTTTGCTTTCTTATCATTTGTGTGTTCACTGGAGTAACACTCTTAATTTCCTTCAAGAACTTTTCCTTTGCATTCACAACTTGGCTGTTTGTTACAAGGGACCTAGTTTTCTTGGAAGCAAACAAGATGTCCTTCGGTAGGTCAATGGATAAATAAACTGTGGCATATCCAGACAGGGGAATATTATTCAGGGCTATCAAGCCATGAAAAAACATGGAAGAACCTTAAATGCATATTACTGAGGGAAAGAAGCCAATCGGATAAGTCTACAAACTATACTACAAACTACAGTATGATATGTTTTTGAGGCAAATTTCATGAGTTCTAGATAGAGCAAATCATCATGAGCACTAGATAAGCCACAATATTATAAATAATGTGGTTGCACAAATAGCACATTTATACAGGTGCTTTCCTGTCTCTGCTGTATTGAATTCCTCAACTTGGCTTGACTCTAACTTTAGAGAAATATAGTGCAGTGACAATCCACGTGGAACAGCTGTATATAAAGTATCAACAGAGATAGAAAGGTTTAGGAAAGATGGGCTCTTTCAGAACCCTTTGCACCTGTTGAAAATGGACCAGCGCTCCTTTGCCCCTCCCTACGGTGGGTGCCTAGTGCCTGCTGCAAAGCTTCTTCCTACACCCCGGGCCTCGTTGTCTTGCCAACGGCGGAAGCTGACATTCTTCCTCTTGTTTGCATGAGCATTTAGAAAAGGTTCTTGAACGGGCACCTGAGGGAAAGGCAGCACAGCAGATCTAGTGAGAGAAAAAAGGGAAAAAAAAGCCACAAAAAAAGAAAGAACGCTCCCCCTCAACCAAAACCACAAAGTTAACAAAAAAAACAATAAATGAAAAATTATAAGAGGGATGAAGCTTTTGGAAGCAATCGAAAGAGCTTTGTCACATTGATTTAAGAGAATTATTTTAAGTAAAAGGTTTGCAATAGAACTGAAGCGCTATACCTTGAAGAAAGCTGGAGATTGGAAAGGTTATCGAATATCTCTCTTTATCCGGTTCTTAAAATAAAATAGACCAGCAGGCTAAATAACTTTTGAAGTAGGTACTAGATAATTTTTATTACAATCTATATTTACAAAGCACTGACAAATAATATAGGGCATATGAATGGCCTCAATATCTATGCACATATAAAATAAACACATAAGATACACATATAAACATATGCATTATTATATAAATAATACTAATACTATTAGCATTAATTACGGTTTTAATGCAATGATTATATACATGTAGACACCATCTATGCATATAGACCCACATAATTTTTAATTGAACATTTGTGTTCCATTTGGTGCTAATTTTTATTTATAAAATTGCATTTTAAATTAAATGTGCTGCTATTTTAGAAATACTTAAAATGTACTATTTTTGTAATATGGGTAACTGATCCTAGAGGATTGAACTTGAAATTTTTGAATTACTATTACAGAGTGTGTTTTCAACAATACATTAGAAGGTTAGAAAATCCTATGATATTTTGATGACCTGGAGTTGCGCTCTAGTGGAAGTGCTGCCTTCAGGTGGATCTTTGCCCGCTTTTCTCCCAGATAAATTATCAGACCTATATCACCATCTTGCAAATTACTCCTCTAAGTAAAGAAATTCTTTTCAAAGAGATCTTATTAAAAGACACATTTCTCCTCTGCTTAAGATGACCACATGAACTCAATCTACAATAAATAGTTCCAGTTTACAAGTATTTGTTTTTTGTGTTAGGGAGAAGGCACGGCTGCGCCAGCTCATTGTAAATTTGGTTCTTTGTGATGCCATTGCACGAGAGGGCAGAAATCCACTAGATTGATTCAAGAGAGTGGAGTCATTCCAAGGGGGGATACTAACAGCAGGAGAAGGAAACGGATACAGAGTCAGTTTTAAAAACTGATGAAAGGAAAACACGTGAATGGAGAAGAAAATTGAGCTGATACAATAAAAAGAAGTAGAAATAGTAGCTCGTATTAGATCATCTAGGAAGAAGGACAGTGTCTTCAGTTGCCTGGAGCCGGCTGTGATCTCTCGTCAGTCTTGCCAGAGAGAGCGATCTGCCCCAATTAGGGACAGGACACAAGGCCGTCGTCTTTTAGGAAGAGCACTCAGTGCCAGATGAAAGAGATCGCCAGTGGGGAGAGAGTCCAAACAGGGTGTGTCCCCTGCAATGGTTATGCCACGCTCTGGGTCTGATAAACAATTTAGCAAAGAAACATCACTGCCTTGTGGTAATAACACAGAGGATGCCACAATGAGAAGTTATTTCAATTAGCTTGAAGACTGAGTGCTACATACTCAACTACGGTCAGCCTCTGTCTTCTCATTTCCTAAATGGGTACATTACAGTTACATCTGCAGTATTAGAACAGCACATAACTCTCACCTATTTTTAGTGTGTTTTTTTTTACTGCTATTGATAGAAACATCCCCATACTGCCGCCTTCTGAGCTGGGCATGTGGCCTCACTGCATAAGGAGTGCTATGAAGGGAACTATAGAAAGATATCGATTTCAGGAAGCAACATCTGTATCTTTGAGAAGTGGCAGCAGATATAATCAGAGGACGATGAATTGAAGCTTCTGCATTAGGAGGACCCAGATGCTTTATCTTACTACTTCTTTACACAATGTTGGTTTATTTGATAAGCAGAGAGAAGGATCCTAAGGAGAGGAAAATAGCTCAGATAAATTTTAATATGATAAACAGGAAATATGTGGAAATAAGGAAGGTAGGAAATACAGGATCAGGTGAAGAAGGCCAGGACAGACTTCGGACAGTGGAGGGAGGGCATTGGCTCATCTGGGTTAGGGAACAGTGTTTATTTCAAAGCACTTGTGGGATATTTGAAGGAAGGCAGTCTTAAAAATGCCAAATGCACACTTCATGATTTTTCAAAGGCTGGCAGTTGAAGCAGATGTAAGAAACATCTGTTATGTTTAAAGTTTACAAATAGCTTTAATTCAAGGATACAATGGGCTGATACAATGTATTTGAGTCTGGAATGCTAGCATTTCAGAGGAAGAATGTAGGTCTGGGCAGCACGGATCAGAACCACCCTAAATTCTGTGCATTTCTGAGAATGCACCAAAGGCGGTTTAAGATTTTCTGTAGTTTTAAAATATTGTTCTAAATGTGGTGTGGTATCCTAGATTGGATCCTGAAACAAACAGAATACATTAGTGGAAAAACTGGTGAATTCTGGATAAAATCTAGAGTTTAGTTAATGGTATTGTTCTGATAGTGCCTCTGAGGTACTGTACTAATTAGTACAGTAGCATTATGTCAATATTAATTTCTTAGTTTGGACCAATGCATCATGATTTTTTAAGATGTTAACCTTAGGGAAAATGGGGTTAAGTGTATGTGAGACCTCTCTGTGCTATGTTTGCAACTGTTTGTATATCTACAGTTACTCCACAATACGTGCAGTTTTAACAGCTGGGATTTTTGAAGAAGTCCCTGAAAAACTGAATAAAAACATAAAACCATTGTTTTTTGATGTGCCAGAGAGGTACATGTCAATCTTTATTTTTTTACTAATTTTTTCTTGTTGTTCTATATTTTAAGCTACTGAGTATTGAATAATGAAATAACACAAGAAAAGAATCTCAAAATTTATATGAATGTCTGCTTTTGGGTCATGCCCACCTTTGGATCTTTTGTGTCAATGGTAAGGAATCTTACAGAGAATTTTTAAATTCACTTTTCATTAAATCTCTCTGAACATAATTGTTCCCAAAAAAATATTTTATGGTGAAAAGTTATAACTTATATATGCAAAGAAAACTTAAATTTTGAGAGATTTTACTTTAGTTAGAAAAATTAAGCCTAAGGGAACCAGTTTATAAGAATGCTGATCAAACTGAACACTCAACACCAGAAAATAGGCGGATTCTTCTAAGCAGTGAAAAAAGTCTGCCCTTTAAATTCTACCACATTGTCCCAAGTTAAGTTATTCTTATGGATCCTGTCGTTATTTTTCTTGCAAGATATCTTGTCCAGCTTGACATCAAGAACAATTTTTAAAGTGTTAAAGTTGTAGTTTTGGAAGTATGATATGTATTCTAATCTGTAATTTTTTAACGAGTCTTTGCAAATCTATTCTCAGTTTTCTTTAATAGTGCTTCTATCTTGGTTTATCTTCATTGGTAGATTGTAATATAATCATTACAACCATAAACCATTTTGCAGTTTAGTGATTTCACATCAAAATGTCTTATATAATTCTTAGAACAGCAAAAATTTATGACCCCCATACAATACATTAGACATTAGGTGACTTATTAAATGAGAATCAGCTAACTCAAGGTTCTAACTCATATTATGATTTCAAACCTAGTGATTTAGTTTCTGTTTTACTATTTACGAGAGCTAACATTTTGATTTGGTGATATATTTGTTATTATTTTATTTTGTTTGTTGGAAGGTTGGGGAGTTTTTCAATTTGGCATGCAAGTGTTGTATTTTGATGTAGTCTCTCAATTTGCTAAACTATTTCAGGTTAAAATTGGACATAAGTATATTTAAAAGAGGTCTTTTGAAAAATGGTGGGATTTTCCCTGAATTTTGTAATTTGCCTCATAAGAAGATATAGTAGCTCTAATAGAAAAATACACACACTCACACACACACACATACACACATACACATACACACACATTTTACTTGATGCTTTTTGGCTGTTGCTGTTCTATTTTTCAAAACATACTTTCATTTTGGTGTGTTTGTTATGGAAAGTCATACAACTTTGAACAAAATAATTAAATCATATGTGAGAAATTTATGCCAAAAGTAGTATTCATAATGCTTTATTCATGTTTAGGGCTGTATGATATTTTAAAGAAATAATGATTAAAATACTACCCCCAAATACCTTCCATGTTTCAAAAGGTTCCAGGTGTTTGGGGGTTCAGTGACAAATTAGTGTGTGGCCTTCACATTTGCCCAGAATAAAAGGAGAGAAATAATATTAATTTGAGCTTATAATGTAACGTATAAATTTTAACTCTTTTTAGAAAAATATAGAAATAAGTTTTATATTTTTGATTAATTCAGTATGAAGTAATACACAATGAACTTGCACAATTTTCTTTTCTTCTTCATTTTTCTTTATGCTGTCCCCTACAGCCATGGCCTTTTCTCTGACATTCTCTTAATAAGGCTGAGAAACTGCCACATTTTTTCTGGTACATTTTTTTTTTTTTTTTTACAAATTCTTTCTACACACAACTGAGGAGTTTAAGTTTTAATTTGGTTTGTTTGCTTGCTTGCTCCTCTGATTGGTAGATATATTGACTGATTTTTGTGGTAATACCACTTACTATGAGTTCTACCCTCTTTAACAAAATTTTAAGTGTACAATACCACATCGTTATCTATAGACACAGTGTTGTGCAGCAGATCTTTAGAACTTAATCATCTTGCATCACTGAAACTTTATAGCCCTTAGACAACTCTTCATTTGTCCTTCCCATGAGCCCCTGGCCACAGCCGTTCTACTCTGTGTTTATATGTGTTTGACTACTTTCAATTCTTCATATAAATGGAATCAGGCAGTAATTGTCCTTCTGCAACAAAGTGGATGGATATTGAGAATATCATCCTCTAGTTTCTCTTTAACCATGCTCATAGGGTAGATATTATTACTTTGCTGTACCCATAAGTAACAGCGCTGCGATGGGGTTGTTTCCTCTGTGTCCACACACACAGTGCAGGACCTTCTACTTTTCCCTCCATGGAACAAGATTTCATCATCCCTGCTGTACTAGTTTTCTATTTCTGCTGCCACAAATAACCACAAACTAGTGGTTTAACACAACAAAAATGTATTATCTTACTATTCCAGGGTAAGAAGTCTAAAATGAGTCGTCAGGGATGCTTTCTGAAGGCTCTAGAGGGAAAAGCATCTCCTTGTCTTCTCCAGCTTCTAAAGGCAGCCCTCATCCCTTAGCTCATGGTCCTGCATCATTCTGACCTCTACTTCCATCATTACATCTCCTTCCCTGACTTCTCCTGTTCCCTCTTATAAGGACTCTTGTGATTACCTTGGTTCCATCCAGAAAATCCAGGGAAATCCCCCCATTACAGGATCCTTAACTTAATCCCATCTGCAAAATCTCTTTTGTCATATAATGTCACATATGCACAGGTTCTGGGATTAGCAGGTGAGCACCTTTGGGAGACCGTTATTCTGCCTAGCACACTGGTCCATAGGATGAAGTCCAGATTTGATAGAATAATACCCAAGACCCTTTTATTATCAAACTCTAATCTACTTTATCCATCTCTATCATCCCCGAATTCGTTACCGGCGTTTTAGAACAAAGCCATGCCAACTTGTTTGCAGTTCTCTGAAGCCATTTTCTTCTTTTAGAGTTTTTTAATTCCTTTGCTTCCTTCTGCCTGCAATGCATTTTCAGTCTTTTTCTACCAGACTAACTCCTACTCATCCGTGTTTTATTTTAATTACAAACCACTTTAAACATATGGAAAGAAACGGAAAATAACAGAACAGACCCCTGTACTCCAACTCCCAAGATTAACCAGCTGTGAACATTGCGCTGTATTTGTTTTCAGTTTCTCTTTTCATTTTTTAGAGAAATGAAACATTACAGACCCTACTAGAGCGCCATTATCTTTTATCTCTGCCAGCGTCCCCAGATGAACACCTAAGTTGATATTTATTCTTTATAAACTGTATATATCATAGCTTTTATCTCTATTAGTATAAAATAAAGATTAAGATATAGATTCATTTACAATTTGATTTTTTCACTCAACATCGTGTTGTTTTTAGAACCTATGCATATTGACACATATCATTTTTTAAATTTAACTCCTCTGGAATCTTCTAGATCATTAAAAAAATTCATTTACCCAAAATCTATTTAGAATTAGTTAAGAAATTTCTACATTTTTGGTTATTATAAGGGATGCTGCAATAAACAACAATGTGAAACTCTCCCCTTGCTGATAGGCAGTTTCCCTAGCAGAGACACCTGTAAGTAGAATGTTTTATGCTACTTAATACTGTCAAACTGTTTTCCAATGTGGTTGGGCTAATTCATACTCCTGTATTCTCCCACAATTTGGTATTATTTGAGTATTTAAAAGAAATCATCTGATTACTATGGAAAACTATAGCTTTGATATTTGTTTTTCATATTTGTCTCCCAGTGAGTTTAAAAATATTTTCATGTCAATTTACCATTCAGTTTCCTTGGTCTATAAATTGAAATCAGTGTGGGTGGTTTTTGTTTTTGTTTTTTTTTTATGTTGTGTGTGCATAGCCAAATTGAGCTGAAAATACAGAGTTCCCGCATGCCCCCTGGACCGACACTCATAGACTTCACCACTGTCAACATCCCCCGCCAAAGTAGTCCATTTGTTACAAAGGATGAGCCTATATTGACATATCATTGTCACCCAAAGTCCTTAGTTTATGTTAGGATTCACTGTTGGAGTTGTACATTCTATGGGTATTGACTAATGTTTAGGGACATGTCTCCACCATTGCAGTATCATACAGAAAATGTCACTGCCCTAAAAATCCTCTGTGCTTTACCTATTCATCCCTCTTTCTCCAGACCTCCTGGAAACCGCTGATCTGTCCACACAGTTTTGTCTTTTCCAGACGTTTCTATATTTGGAATCATAAAGCATATAGCCTTTTCAGTTTGGCTTCTTTCACTTAGTAATATGCATTTAAGTTTTCTTCATGGCTTGATAGCTCAATTCTTTTTAATGCTTGATAGAATTTCATTGTCTGGATGGACCAGTTTATCTATTCACCTACTGAAGGACATTTTGGTTGCTTCCAAACTTGGCAATAATGAAAGAAAAGCTGCTGTAAACATCCATGTACAGGTTTTTTTATGGACGTAAAATTTCCAGTCATTTGAAGTGATGTCATTGGATGGTAAGAGTATGTTTACTTTTGTAAGAATCTGCCAAACTGTCTTCCAAAGTGGCTGTACCATTTTGCATTCCCACCAGCAAGGCATGAAAGTTCCTGTTGTTCTTGCCAGGATTTGGTGTTGTCAATGTTTTAGATTTTGGCTCCTCTAATAGTTGTATAGTGGTCTCTCATTGTTTTAATTTGCAATTCCCTAATGATGTATGATGCTGAGTAACTTTTTGACTTATTCGTTTTCATTCATTTTCAGAATTCTCTGTGCTATTCTTGGCCCTTTACTTGACCTTTTTAATGTGCCATATTGAATTTTCTAATTAGCCTTTAATTTTTCATTTCTACAAATTCCGTTTCTTTTTCATATATGCCTATTCATTTTTTCCATAACATCTCTTCTGTTCTTATACATTTGATTCTTTATTGTACATTTTCAATTATTTTCAATATTCTATATTTTATAATTTTTTCAGATTGTCTATTATTTAAGAATGAGGATTCACATTCTTATGGTAGTTAAGTATTTCTCAAATTCAACATAGATCAATATAGATCATAAATATTTCTCAGATTCAACCTATTTCCTCTAAGTGAGTGGCTTTGTGAATTTCTAGCTTGCATTCCTTATTTGGGAGTTTTTGAACCATGCAAGTAATATAACTTTAAACTCCAAAACAAAAAGGTGATAGTAACCCAAATTTTAAATTTATCATAGAAGATTTTTTTCCCCACCTGGGTTTCAATCAGTACCAATTAGTCTTTTGATTTTCTTACTTGTGAGGTAATTGTTTTCTGTGTAACATTTAAGGACCAATATTTATTTGGAGATTTCTGCAACTCACCATCTCATGTAACTTCAAGATCTTAATTTCTGCTCATTTATTCCTGTTAAAACCCAAGCCCTTTATTGCTGAGACTTACCCACATCACTAACTACACCCACACACACATGCACTCACACTCATACACACACATCTAGGACAACCACAGTATACACTCACATGCACTCTTTTTCAGCTAAGATACTTTTGTTTTTCTGGCACTTTGGATTTCCTTTATTCCTTCAGTATGTTTTTTTATTCTCAACAAGTATCTCTTGTTAGACATACAACTATTTCAGTTTATATATTTTATCATATTACCAGCATAAAGAGAGATCTCATTTATAGTTTATGATTTATTTCACATATTTCATTTTTGAATCCATACTTATTTTAAAAATTAGGGTATGACCAACTGTCAAAATTCCCTACTTGGATAGGCATCATATGGGATTATGAAACTGGTTAGTTTGAACAATTTAAGGCACAGTTTTACCAAAGCATTCGTGTGACATGATTAGGAGTCTATCTTTTCCTCTGTTCTTTTGTCTCTTCTCTCTGAGTTGGTGTCTTAATATGGTTTTTCCCTGTTTGGTGTCAAATTTTCACAAGTGACACTATACACCCATTTTCTTTATAAATTATGATCACAGATATAAACAATTAAAACAAAATCACATCTTTCCGCATGCTCTTGGCTAATGTTCTAGGTCAGGTTCTGACGACTACATGTACAACATTTTGGATGAGAACAACCTTCTTGAACAACCTTTTGGATGAGATGAAGTTGTTGAAGATTGACCAGGCTTGGATTATGTGCCCACCCTGGGTTGGGGTGTGGGAGACGTGGTCAATCTCACCTGAACTAAATGAGGTAAGGACTGAACATCCCACACGAAAGACATATTTGTTACAAGAAGAGAAAAGGAAGTGGATACATTTTGGACTGGGAAAAACCACTGTAATTATCGCAGTTCTCTAGAGCTCCTCTGATTCTGTAGACAGCCTTTGTTATGTAATGATTTTCTGAGCTCCCACAGCACTTTACCAGACTGAAGACTGTAGTACTGATAACATTGCTTTACTAAATTGTCTATTTGGATGTCACTTTTACTCTTCTGTAAGCCCTTTAAGATCAGAAGGAGTTTTCTTTTATACTTGAAATCTCAGCTCATAGCCCTTTGTAATTGCATCAAAAATGGTTAGAGAAGAAAGAAAAGAAAGGAAAAGGAAAGGAAGAAATAGGAAGGGAGAAAAGAAACCTATGCCAAAAAAAAGGTTAAATATATTTCCAGCATTGCCACAAATGCATGAAAGAGGTGGAAGTAAAACCCAATTTCTATAAACACAGTCAACTGAACATTTTTGTTATGTGTGTATCCCTAAGTGACATCATAGGACTATGTATAATGCTGGTGAAGAAAAAAACAGAGAACCTAATAAAACTGAAATATTAAAAAAAAGAATTAAGAATTTAAAAAATTTTTAAAAATTTAAAAATGTATTCATTATAATTTTCTTTTCAGAACTTCCAATTATATCATTTGGATTTAAGCTCCTGTTTTGCAATCTTCTATTTTTGCCTTTGTATGGTTCAATGCCATCTTCAGGTTGTCCTCCTCAAAGTAGCCACATGGGTGTGCAAATCCCTGATCTCAGGTGCTCCCATCACAATGTCCAGGATAAGAGTGAGCGTCTCCTTCAGGAGCTGCTTTGGAAGAAAGAGTAAGGTTAACTTTCAGAGTCACTGATAAGTATCCTGCGGTACTTCATTGACTGTGACTGCAGCTGTTCTACAAATAAATTCTCCTGCTCTAATGATGAATTTTATGAATGACTTATTCAATTAGGGCCACTCTGAGAAGTCTTTGGGTTAACCCCTCAAAAAACATATAGCTAAAATTATGAAGGTTTGATCTTGGCAGGGAAATCTTGGAGGGCTCTTAACCAGAAGGCGAGCAAATGAATGTTGAACAGTAAAAACCAGCACCACCAAACATCATTTCCTCCCTCAGAATATATTATAATCTCTGTATGGATGGTGACAACGGCTTAATCATTTGATGCCCGGTAGTTATTTGTATTTGCCACTGAATAATTGTTTGCTGCTGCTGTTATTAATTTTCTCATGACAAGTCAGAATTACTTTCTTTGTTAGCCTTTTCCTTCTGAAAGTATATTCTCCTCCCAAACTTCGTAAGACCACCCACATTGTGTTGGAATCCCACATGATGAAGCTCTAATGTTTTAATTGCCGGATCTAGTTACATATTTACTTTGTATAGGAGAATAATACCCAACTAACTAATACTAAAGTGATTACTAAAACTTGATTCATATACTGTGTTTTGCAGATCTGAAGATCCAGTCTGTGTCATCCAACTGTTAGCTTCTACTCAGCATGTTCTATGCTCATGAATTCCCCTTATTTTCCCTTCCACTAATGCAGTGAGTCTGTCTGAATTACAAGAGGTCTGCCTTGGTGTACTTGCTGTACACACCTTCTCAGAGAAAGGAAGTAATTAATAAACTTAAAAGTTCCTTTTTTCCCCCTTGCTAGCTCCTGCTGGGCCAGTGTAAACTGTAACACTGTTCATGTCAACAAAGTATAATCAGCAAAAGGATAATCCACATGCTATTATCCAGACTTAGCTGCAACAGATTCATTTCTATTTCATAGTTTTGAAAACTTGTCAATATACTGCAGCCACAAGAGCCACTGAACTTAACCAGACGTGAGAGTTTGGCTGGCCTGTCAGTCCCTGAGGAAGCCTTGGCCAAGGTTTTTAAATCTTTGACCTTATTTTCACCCTCCAAGAGTAGAAGCAATAATCCGAAGTGCTTTATCTTTCTTGTATTTTGGCCTTTTTTCCTGCAGATGTGCATTTACTATTTTAAAAATATACTTTTTTCTTCACCTTTTCTCTCTTTTATAACTTTATTTCTTGAATCTTGGTAAAAGAAGAGAAATTATTTTCCTTTAATCCCTGAGGGAAAGTAGGTTCGGAAGATACGATATCATCTTGGCAGGTTGAAAGAACTCAGAAGTGTATTATAATGCCTTACAGATGTATAAAACTTTGGTTTACAAATCTCTTTTGTGTGCATTAGCTCAAATCCCAGAAAGTCCAGTAGGATAGGAGGCTCAGAAAGTTGAAATGATGTGTCCAATATCACGCACAGGGTGATGTAAGGATGACCATACAAATCTAGTTCCAATTGCAATGTTCTTTTCACAGCTCTCTCCCTCCATGTTGGTTAGAACTTGTGGAATAGGGAAGACACATTCATTTATTCACCTTTTTATTTGCTTTTATCTTTCTTTGACTTGCTCTCATGTTTTCTGTACTATTGAACTAAAATATTATATTACATAATTTTCCTGTGTTCCAATAGTTTTGCTTCACAGTCATACTTCTAATTGCTTTATAGCCAAATAATTAAGCAATTCCAAAAGCATATAGTGAATCTGCTTGGCATAAGGGACTGACTAATCAATGTTAGCAGAGAGTGAAATGATGGTTACTGAAGGCTGGGGAGCGGGAGGGCAGAAAGGTTGGTCAAAGGGTAGGCGGTTTTAGTTGTGCAAGATCAATAAGTTCTGGAGATCCAATTTACAGCATGGTAACTGTAGTTAACAGTTCTGGATTATATACTTGAAATTCACTAAGAGAGTAGATCTTAATTGTTCACACACACACACAAACCATAACTATGTTAGGTGATGGATGCCTCAATTAACTGGTTGTGGTACACATTTCAAAATGTATACATATATCAAAACATCACGTCGTACATCTTAAACATATACAATTTATACGTGTCAATTATATCAGTAAAAGAGAGAGAGAGAGAGAGAGAGAGATCAGGGTTAGTGCTTTTCCATGGTCATACCTAGGAAAAACCATTTTGGGCTAAGATGACACAAATGACTTGGATGAAGTGCATTGGAGTTATCTTATGAACACTTATGACCCTGGAATTAGAACAAATTGAAGAAGCAAGTGAGTGGTATTTTCTTGCTTTAAAAATGCAAGAACCCAAGTGAAGCTAGAGCTGATAGGAAGAGATTTACATGGACATTGGAATATATCAGGGGTCAGTGGGTTCCCTTGTATCAATAAGCCATTCTCAATTCAGTGGCAGAGCCCTTGATAAATTGCTCCCGTTCGGACAGGATGACTTCCTGGTGCATGAGGTGAGGATGGATCCTAAGTATGTGTCTCCCAGGATTCCCACTAAACCTGTGGTCTGAGCAAAGCATAGATGCCAGAGAGACCATCACTTGGGGGCACCAAAGGGATCATGTTGGTTTGGACCATAAACATCTAAGATGTCTCCATATTGAACCAGCATGAAAAGGAGATTCGAGGTATTCTAGAACAGGCATGACTGTGAAGAAATCAGGTCATCGCTTACAATTTTGGTTTTGCTTGGCGGAGAGATGCTGTTTCACATGATGGATGTATCTTCAACTTCTGCTGGAATTAGTTAGTGTCCTCATACCCCAACTATAAAAGGCAGGGACGATGTATCTCAGGGAGTGTATTCAGATCCATGACCCAGGTTAAACATGGCAGAATAAACGTGAATTTATCTCTGTTCCCTCCAGAAACCCAGTTAAAATATTAGTACAAGAAGTGAATAATGATGACCAGCAACAAAACAGTTATGTCTATGTCTTTTACACTTACTCCCTTCCGCAACAGAGGATAACAAATCAAAGATGTGTTTCTCAGACTCTTAATGTTGATAGGTTTGGCCATGTGACCCAGTTCTGGCCTCGCAGGTAACTGGAGTACATTGCATCTGCAGGATACATTCTAGGAAACATTTCCTCCTTGAGAAATAATAGATGTTGCTCTAACCTGAAGGGGAATATAAAGGAGATATGTGTATTTTTGTAGTCAAGTCATAAAACAGCAACTGGATATCTATTGATAGCATTCGTCATTCTTCTGCACGTCAGGTTCGCATTCCAACTTACGTAATGTCCTTTTACAACAGCAATGCTTTCCTAACCATACCTTTTCCACATATATTTGTTACAAGATCTTAATTTTTGTCGTTGCTGATGACCTTCTTGTAGTCATCAGCAAAATAACTTGAAATAATTTCTACAATGTCACATGGTATGGATTAAGAAACAAGCTCCATTAGAAAACATAACAAAAAAAGGGCCAGCAAGAGAAGACAAGGTATAAGTCCTTGCCTCATTTCTCATTTTATCAATGGAGAGGCATACTCAGATCTTGACACTCAGCTGTATATGTCACCCCATTGTTTTCTGAACTTACGAGGAAATCATGGGAGCGACCTGCCAGTAGGAATTTGAAAGGACTCTTTCACCAGTAGACGGCTTGGCTTTTCATGACAGCTATTCACTTGTATTATCACAGAAAGCAGTCTTCCAGCACCTGGGAAACATGGAGCTCATGGGGAAACCTCCTCCCCCCAAGAGACGATTAAAGCCACTATCCTGTAGGAAGTCGGCTTTGGGTGCTGGTCCTTATGCTGGGAGAAGGTGGAAGCCCCTAGTTCTTGTTGGCTCATGGTCCAGGCAACCCAGAGTGATTTTTAGACAATCCTGCCTCTTTCATTATGGCCCAGAGATGGTCATAACTAGTGGACAGCCCTAGGATATTTGCCTTTAATGTAATAATATTAGACTTTGTCCAATACTCAGGGGTTAACTCTATTCTAGGAAAGAATATTTTCATTTTTATTTATTTTTTTAATATATATTTGCTTATTTTGGTTAAATAAACATGTCTTTTTTTTTGTTTTTTGGCCCTGTCATGCAGCATGCAGGATCTTAGTTCCCCATGCCCCCTGCATTGGGAGTATAGAGTCTTAACCACTACACTGCCAGGGAAGTCCCAAGAATATTTTCATTTTTAAAAAATCATTATAGATTCTTGGGAGCAATAGATGGAAATTAGGCAGTGTTCTAATTTTAGTCCGGCAACAATTATGCTCAGATTTAGAGTTATAATCTTCATCCCTTGGAGTAAAAAAGACATTCTTTGTTTTCCACCCATGAAGATCAATTAATCCAAAAGGATTCCAGAATATTCTAGAAAGCATGATGGTGCACACATAATCGAACATAAATCAAGTTTTGATTGGACATTATGGCAGTATTAGCTTAAATAGAGTGATGATGATACTTCAAAAATACATCCCTAATTGTAGAGAGCTGATTTTTGTGTAACACTATTGGAAAAGGTGCCCAGGGACATGTAAGAAGTGAGATCAGTTGGCCTGGTAATATTATGAATATGTTAAATACCCGTTTAATGCATCCAAATTAGTAAAATGTCTATAGTTTATGAGAAAAATGAATTTCTATGGGTCTTCATTTACATTTATAAATTTTGCTAGTTCTTGCCCTTTCCTATTCTAATATAATACTGGCATATGTCAAATATATTCATAAGTTTTCATTTTGTCATTATATATATACTCTTTTCTCATTGTGCTGTTTAATTTATACATTCATCTATAAGAAATATATATATATAATTGTATAATTAGATAAATATACTCATGTTTACTATAAATATCATGACTACTCAAAAGATCAGTAATATATTTTCTATGGTAATGTCACAAATTAGAACCTAAATTATGATTTATTTTATATAAAATTGCAATGATCCTTTTTATCTATACACAGTTTTCCTAAAGGAATGATTTTGTGCATTACACAAACCACTTCATTTACTTTCATTCTTTTACAAATCATATGCACCAGTATACTCCCATATTCTGTGTCTATTTTGAAAATGAATACATTTTCAATTAGGGAGAAAATCTCAAGGGTAGCCAGGATTCAAACTAGAGTGTGTGTGTTTGTGTGTGCATTTGTATGTGCTTATGTGTGTGTGTGTTTCTGTATGTGTGTGTTTTGTGTGTTTCAATATTTGTGTGCATGTATATTTGTGTGTGTGTGCATGAGTATTTGTGTAGTGTTTGCATGTGTATATTTGTGTTTGTGCATGTTTGTGTGTATGTGTGTGTATATCTTAATTCCTCTGATTTCCCTGAGCAACTATTAGTTCAGCAGGACATACATAGCTTCAGAGGTACAATAAATCTTAGACAATGGATATAAGTGCAAGAGATTGTTTAGTTCAAATTAATGCTTCTAGATAGACTCAAGGGTCAATCACTAAATAGCTCATTGTAAATGAGTGACACATTTATAATGAAATCATCCATTTAAAAGCCAATCTATACCAAAAAGGTAGAATTTGTATTTCATTTCAGCTGCTCCTTCAACTTGCATACATATTTAATTCTAATTTTTCTAAATAATAATAAAAAGCATAAAGAATGGAGATAAGGTCTTCAAATTAATTTATTTCCTACAAAACCTAACAGAACGAGGGCTATGAGAAATAAAAACGGTTGCACCACTGTGCTTGCTTTATGGAGAAATATAGAGGAGTAAATAAAATTACATTCTCTACAGGGGTGGGGGAGAGCGAGATATGGTAATAGGTATAATGTAGAAAAGTAAATATATATATGATCTCTAGTAATGTTATAAAAGTAATATTTATTTATTTTGTTTTATAGTGATTATTATGATTATTTTCATATTTAAATCACTTAATCACAGTATATGTTTCTGTGAGTTATTTCAATAGCATAATACTCATAAATTTTTTTCTATAAAGCAAACTTTAAACACATATATGAATTGCTGTAAAATTTTTAATTTCTACTAATTTTTAAAATACATTGGTACCTTAATAACACTAATAATCTTATGTGAATATGCTTTCAGGAATTACACATCTATGTGAATAAATATGATAATAATACTCATATTTTAATAGATACATATTAATTTGCAAGAAGTTTGTGTAATTACAATACCAAATCATGATTTGTTTGGGGTAAAGAAAGGTGTAAAAAGGGTAGAAAATACTCTCCTTCTTTTTAAAAATAATAATGTCTCTCTACACATATTGTGTTCATCTATATTTGTTAGAATTTTATCTTTATAAAGTATTTTTCTGAAGCACTCTGGTTCATTTGAACAGCATAGAAAGCCATCTCAGTGCACATAATGATGCAATTTCAGTACTTCTCAAATATTGCTGATGATAAATGTATAGCAGCTATAAATTCACGAAGGCTGTCTCACATTTAAATATCCCAAAGAGTTTGTTTTTCCATTTTCCCTAAGAGACAATTCCTGCTGAAAGGCCTTAACTATCACCAAATTTTGGATGGCAGTCAACCTAAATTTTCTCTTTATTAACTTGGAGTGATTCAGGCTTTCTGATCTCAGCCTGAACATGTCTGCTCCAGCCTTGATGTTTACATCCTGTAAGTACTTGTAAACAATTACCATATCCCCTACTTAGTTGTCCGTTAGCCAAGCTAAACAGATTGAGCTCTTTTAATCTTTTCTCATAAATCAATCTCTCCATTCCCTTAATTACTCCTGATGTTCAGTTTTGAACGTACTCCAATATGCTCATCATATTTCTAATACTCAGTTTCCCAGAACTAAAGTAGTGTTTTAATGGATTCATGGCAAAATTGTGCTTATTCAATTGAAGTAAATACAGCAAAAGATGTTTTTCTACTGTGTTCAGTTCTCTATGGTTACACAGAACAGAGCCATCACCATCGGTAGGCTCTTCATCAAATGTATTCTTTTTTAACTCTTCCTGGATTTGCGCCAAAACACAGGGCTAGCATATGATATGTGAAGGGTAATGGCTTTAAGATTGTATGGGATGAGTGCAAAGACTGCTAAAAAAAAAAAAAAAATACTGTTTCACGATGTGAATAGGAGAGTGAGTTCATTTCCACACCTTAGCTTGGCAAAGAATCTTTCTATAGAAAATGTAGTCCAAAAATTAGGTAGCTCCTTACCAAGTCAGTTCATATTTAAACCAAAGCTCTGTTATTGCTTTTGGCTCTTGTTTGAATAAATCCTCTCTTAGAAATTGAGAGCGATGATTCAGTATTCAAACTAAGATCTTGTAAAATGATCACAAATATTTAGTATCAAGAAAGGAAGGATAAGAAGAAAAGATGAACTTGGATGTAGATCTGTGTTGTAGCAGCCAGTGTACTGGGGGCTTCTGTGAGCTCAGTCCTCCTGGTAAACACAGGGGGCATAAGCTGACCGATACCAAGACCAGGATGAGGTTACAGAGCAAGAAAGTCACTGGGCTGGGATGACAGCTTGCCTCCAAGGATACAGGAGTGATGAAAATATGTTCTAGAGTTATCTTACAAGTATAACCATTTCATCAAGCTTTTAATCTTTATCATTAAACTCTGCTTTAGAAGTGCTTTGGAGTCCTGAAAGAAAGAGGATTAAATCCATGTGAAGAATTCAGGGGTACAACTAAGGAATCCAAGCACATGAGAAATGAATGGAGGATACATGGCAACAGTGTGAACAAAATTTCACAAAACATCAGAGCCAGATAGATGTGCCAATGCTTGCACTATTTCTATAAATCTGAAGAGGTCTTCTTCCTACCTTGTCTCCCAAGCTCCTTTGATTTTGCTGGAGCTTTACAGCTTTTTGAAATATTTTCAGAAACTTCTGATCATTGACTCAATTCATCAATATTTGTAAAAAGCATATTAAATATTAATTATTTTAAGGTCTTGGTATAACTAGGAATTCAAGCCAGAAAGCAGGTAACTGTAATAGAGGGCTATAGTTGCCTCACTTGGGTTCAAGGTGGTTATGGGAACACATTGCTGATGTTTTTTGTTTTGTTCAAAATGAGGTTTTAAGATTCCCACGTATCCATCCTCATTTCCTAACTCTTCTTTGTTGATCCTCGATTCTTTAGTTTTGGTCCCATCAGAAGCAGACCCTGAGACAAGGATTCAAAAGGAAGTAGTTGATTTTAGAAGTGATCCCAGGTAACACCAGTTAGTGAAGTTAAAGAGTTGTTAGTGAGACAGGGAAGGAAAAGAAGCCCAAAATGGGTTTCTTTTAAGCAAAGCTTTATCCCAGTGGGTAAAGGAGCTTTTAATCCTTGTAGGGAATTCAGGAGTCAGCATGAAACCGAGTAAAACATGCCCTTCAAAGTTACCCCCTTCTTACCACCTGCTTCTTCTAATGAGAGCACTCATTCCCACATTGTATTCCCCAAACCCTGTCACCTATTTCATAAAGAGTCAGTCAGGTTTAAAGAACACACTTATGGCGGGAACTTTTGTGACACAAATGACGGTCCCTGTTACTGTAGTTGATACTCACCATCTTCCTCCTGTGCTCTCCACCCTAGACCCACCTGCATCCAGCATTTCAGCTGGTCTAGCTCCCTGTGGTTATTCGTTGGGAGGCTGAGGACACGAATGTATCATACTACCTATTCCGAGGGAATAGAAACTGCTTCTGGCTCTCCTCTTGATCGAGATTAGAGAGAATACATTTGCCAGATCAATAGCTACATCCTAAGTACAGTGGTCGTGTGGATCCAGTGAAGTCAAGAGAGTGCGTCTTGCTAGTAGCTGTTCTTCAGGCCACCACGTTGTTGAATTTATGGTTACTCCCTGGCATCTGAAGTCATCCATCTGGTGTCACCAGGGACCAGACAGTGAATTACACAGGGCTGTGATGGGGGTCACCTGAGCCCTGTGAGTCTTTGAGGGGCTATAAATCTCTGCCATTGCATCCAGTATTCAGATTGATTCCAATTGTTTTTCTGGCCCAGGGACAGAATCTCCAGTTTCAAGGGTTTCTACTCGGCCTTTCCTATCATTCTGACTCTCAATTCACAGGTAGAGAAATCAATATGAAAAAAATATACTTGTGAATGAAGGATTTCCCCCTTCGAGTTAATTAACACACCCATGACTTTGCATACTTACCTTTTTTTTTTTTGGTGATTGTTAAACGATTTTTAACAAGTATGGCAAAGAAATTCAATGAAGAAAGGAGTTTTTTTTCCCCAACAAAAGGTATTGGAGCAATTGAATAATTATCTGAAGAAAGGAAACATAATCCTCACTGCCCCATAACCAAATGTATTTTGAGGGAGATCATTAAGATAAAGTTAACAACTAAAACTATGGAGTGTCTAGATGAAAAAATAGAATGTCTTCATGAAAATTGATGAAGAAAGCTGCTCTAGTGAGTAGGCAAAGGACCCATGTGGAGCTAACTATAAGAGAGAAAGTTAAAAAAAATTGGATTTCATCAAAATCAGAAAATTATGCTCATCAAAGATGATTTTTTTTATGAGAGGTTTTTTTTTTAAATTTTTATTTATTTTTATTTTTTTGGCCACGCCGTGTGGGATGTGGGATCTTAGTTCCTCAACCAGGGATCGAAACCACCCCCCCCTGCATTGGAAGCTCGGAGCCTTAACCATTGGACCACTGGACAGCCAGGGAAGTCCCCAAAGAATATTAAGGAACTAAAAAGGCAAGCCAGACTCCTTAATATAATTTTCGTATTTCACATTAACCCCAAACATAGGAAAATATTTGAGAGATTCAGATCAATTTATGGAAGAAGAACTAATAATAAAAAACATTACAAAATATAATAAGAAAAAATATTATTTAATCATACTTATAAATACACATGTAAAAAATAAAAAACTACCATCATTAGTCTTTAAAATATAGCATAATTTAATACATTTCACTGCAGCGATGCAAAAAGTAAACATTAGACAATCTATCACTATAATTCATTACATTCAAGAAAAGCTCTTTATAAAAAACTCTTTAACCGTGCTTAACACCGAGTAAACATTTCACAAATATTTGTTGATTATATTGAAAATAAAGATTAAATTTAGTACCCCCTTCATGATAATCCTCTGAGCAATGGAATAAAACTGATACAATTGTACAACAGTTAACTACCAGAAACAAACAGTAAATACTTTATTTTAGATAGCATTCCAATGAAAAATTTTTACATAAAAATTAGGGATGGCTACTACTGTCACTGCTAATCTTTGTTTTACCAGAATTATTTTAAAACATAAAATAAGAGAAAGGGAGAAAATATATAAGAATTGTATAGTGTCATAAGCATTAGAAAGGCATAGACAAGAATTTTCAACCCCAAAATTCCAAGACTATAAATTCTTAGAACAAAAACTGAACTTAAAATGTTCGTTTGTTCAAGACTACCAGATAAACTGTCTATTCTTTTCAGGAATAACCAGATGGAAAATTAAGTAAACAATGCACTGATTTGTAATGGCAAGAAAATATAGAGAAATAGGAAATAATTCTAACAAGAAACATTCAAGGACAGTATAGTAAAATCAGTGAAACTTTAGTAAAGGACACTAGGGAAGCCCTATATTATCAGAGACTTTATTGTATAAAATAATGGAAAGACAAAATATAGTAGAGGTGAAAATTCTCAAGTCAAGCTATAAATTAAATCTGAAACCAAACTAAAACATGGATTTTCTTCCCATAAATTTGAGGTGCTGATTTTATCAATAGTAATATACAAAAATTGAGTAACTTTTAAAAATAACAAGGGGGAGTTTACATGACTTTGGAAATATCAGAACATACTATTAAAGTGGGTAATTACAGAACTGTTATTTTGTGTACTAATAGATTAATGAAAGAGAATACAGATTCTATGTGAGAGTTAGAAAGTATTGGAATTTATTATATGATAAGGTTAAAATTTCAAATCATAGAAAAGGATAAATTAGTCAATGGTTGTTAAAACCATCAATTATCTACGTCTACTGCATTTACTAAGAAAAATAAATAATGGACATTTATTTTTAATAAATTGCTCACATTATAAGAATGTTTAAGTATGAACGTACTTTTTCTTTAATTTTATTTAGCTAAAATGCCCTCATTTTTTCTTTAGATTTGAGTGAAGTTTCCTCCTCACGCTAAATTTTCCTTAATTATCTACTTATTTCAGGATTTTAAAGTTCAATTAATTGGCTCTGTACTGGGTTCCTGTTTAGGCAACCACCTATTTTTCATAAACGTGAAGTTCAGTTGTTTTTTTTTTTTTAATTCTACTGCTATACTCTCCAAATTACTTAATTACTAAGAAAGCATCTATCTTTGTTAAATGCACTATATCTGTGTTTTGCTGCATAGATTTTAACATAATTTTTCTTAGCGTTGCCAAGGATAATTGTGTGGTTTTGTTCCCCTTGACTTTCCATTTGAAGCTCTAGTTTATGTTCTGTGAAATGTGTAGGGCCTTTATTTAGTTTGATCTCTACGATTAAAAAAAAAATTAAATTTTGTTTATTTGAAAATAATGACATTTTTATTCAGAATAGAGACTGAGTATGGGAAAGAAAACGCTGCTTTCCCACCTTACTATCCACTCATTCTTTCTCAATGTCAGGAAAACTGTAAATTATAAACAGATAAAACTGTTTGGATCATTACCTTTTTTAAAACTTAAAAAAAATTTTTATTGGAGTATAGTTGATTTACAATGTTTTGTTAGTTTCTGCTGTACAGCAAAGCGAATCAGTTATATATATTCATATATTCACCCTTTTTTAGATTATTTTCCCATATAGGCCATTACAGAGTATTTAGTAGAGTTCCCTGTGCTATACAGTAGGTCCTTATTAGTTATCTCTTTATTTATTTATTTATTTATTTATTTATTTATGGCTGTGTTGGGTCTCCGTTTCTGTGCGATGGCTTTCTCTAGTTGCGGCGAGCGGGGGCCACTCTTCATCGCAGTGCGCGGGCCTCTCACTATCGTGGCCTCTCTTGTTGCGGAGCACAGGCTCCAGACGCGCAGGCTCAGTAATTGTGGCTCACGGGCCTAGTTGCTCCGCGGCATGTGGGATCTTCCCAGACAAGAGCTCGAACCCGTGTCCCCTGCATTGGCAGGCAGATTCTCAACCACCGCGCCACCAGGGAAGCCCAGTTATCTCTTTTATATATAGTAGTGGATCATTCCCTGTTAAGAAGATTTTGGTTGTTGCTGTTTTACTTTTTAATAACATTTTTCCTACAATATATAAGGCCATTTCATTTTGTAAATAAGGTACATAGTAAACATAAGATTCATACATATATGTAAGACCAATCTCAGTAGGATAACAATGACATCCATTAACTTGTTGAAAGCACCTTAGCTTTGTTTAATATACGATGAACAATTTAGAGTTCAAAGATACAGTGTACTAATGTGATCAAATTCAGATCCATCTCAAAATATGTATTTTTATTTTATTTATTTATTTGTTCATTCATTCATTCACTTATTTGGCTGCATCAGGTCTTAGTTGCGGCATGAGGGGTCCTTCGTCGTGGCGCGCAGGCTTCTGTCTAGCTGTGGCGTGTGGGCTCCAGAGCGCGCAGGCTCAGTAGCTGCAGTGCAAGGGCCTAGGTGCCCCGCGGCATGTGGGATCCCAGTTTCCCAACCAGGGATTGAAGCCACGTCTCCTGCATTGGAAGGCAGGTTCTCAACCACTGGACCACCATGGAAGTCCCAAAGCATGTATTTTTTAAGTATGCAGGACCAAGGTACCTTGATCTAGGCTGCTGGATGAGAAAAACTTGTTCTTTCTTCTATTTCTACCTAATATTTAAACTTTTCCCTGTCCCACTCTGGAATAAAATATTGTTCAGATGGATTTTACAGGAATAACATTATGTTTTGGGGAGGAAGAATTTGAGAAGAATTGATGTAAAAGTGACCAGTGAAGCAATCTAGTCCTAGGTTTTTCTTTATTGGGAACATTTTTAATTACTGATTTCATCTCCTTACTAGTAATTGATCTATTCAAGTTTTCTATTTCTTCCTGATTCAGTCTTGGTAAGTTGTATGTTTCTAAGAATTTTCCCGTGTCTTCTAGGTTGTCCTGTTCGTTGGCATATGATTGTTCATGGTAGCCTTTTATGATCCATTGCATTTCTGTGGTATCAGCTGTAATGTTCCCTTTTTTATTTATAATTGTGTCGATTTGGTTTCTTTCTCCTTTTTTCTTGGCTAGGTCTAACTAAGAGTTTGCCAATTTTGCTTATTTTTTTGAAGAACCAATTCTTAGTTTTGTTAATCTTCTCTATTGTTTTATCTGTTCACTATTTCATTTATTTCTGCTCTGATCCTTATTATTTCCTTTCTTCTGCTAACCTTAGGCTCAGTTGTTTCATATTTTTCTAGTTCCTCAAGGTGTAGAGTTAGGTTGTTTATTTGGGATCTTTCTTGCTCTTTTATGTAGGTCTTATTGCTATGAACTTACCTCTTAGAACTGATTTTGCTGCATCGCACACACTCAGGTATGTTGTGTTTCCATTTTTGTTTGTCTCAAGAAACTTGTTTATTTCCCCTTTAATTTCTTCTTTGATCCATTGGTTGTTCAGGAGAGTATTGTTTAATTTCCATGTGTTTGCGAATTTTCCAGTTTTCCTCTTGTTATTAATTTCTAGTTTTGTACAACTGTGGTCAGAAAAGATACTTGGTATTATTTCAATCTTCTTGAATTTGTTAAGACTAGTTTTGTGGCCTAAAATATGGTTTATCCTAGGAAATGTTCCATGTGCACTTGAGAAAAATGTTTCTGCTCATTGTTGGACAGAACATTCTGCTGTTGTTGAATAGAACATTCAGTGTATGTCTGTTGGGACCCATTTGACCTATAATGTTATTCAAATCTGATATTCCCTTACTGATTCTTGGTCTGGATGATCTATCCATTGTTGATAGTGGGATAGGAATGACATGATGTTAGTGTTAAGTCACCCAAAGGACAATAAAAAATCTATTTAATATTGTGAAATAAGATGTTATCTGAGATATTACAGATGTATAAGAATAATTTGAGTGAGTGAGTGTGTGTGTGCATGTGTATGTAGCTTATGACACATTTTAGAGAGAATTTGAAAAGAGGAGTTCCAAAGAATTATTAACATTAAGTAGCTTAATAAATTCAGAGCATTACAAGGTGATGACTTTTAGCCTAGTAATTCATAGAAGAAAGAGCACAAATTTCAGTGACTTATATCAAATTAAATTCCTGTTGTACAGGACTCAAGTTGGTTGACTTTGGACATATGATACAACCCCCTCGTGCCTCCAGTTACACGTTTATAAAATGAGAAAAAAATACTAAGTACAGGATGATGTATGGCAATTTAACATTAGTAAATATTAGATTATTTCTTCATTTACTCCCCAAATTTCACCCTTAACAGAAGAATCAAGTCTTAATTGGTTGGTTAAAAATTTTAGTGTCACTCATTTTTTCCCACTTCATTTAAATATTCAGATTCTCCCTGATACCTAAGTTACTCAGAGGATAAAAATAAAATGTCATTAAACTTACATTATATTTCTAGCTCTTCTAAGCATATAAACACTACACTTAAAATCTTATTTACAAAGATGTTGTTATTCACCTCTTGTAAGTCAAGCTTATGTTTCACTCTCAACAGTACAATATAAGGATAATGAAAGGCATTATGAACTTCCTTCTAGCATTGAGAAGAAAAGATTATATAGTTTGTTTGAGCTCACACAGATGATACTTGTGGATCTTGGATTAGAACCCAGGTACCTTGCACTTCAGTCCAAATATGTGTACCTGCCAAAGGAGCTCTGGGGGTTTCCTGTCCATTCTCTCTCATCTGAGACCACCGTAGCCATAGGATGGGCTAATTAAACATAAGTCTCATTTTATCAATAAGTATTAGACCCAATGATCTACAGCAGAATCATGTAGAAAACTCTGCACACTAATTACTGTTTTTTTCTGCCATATCACACCAAAGAATTTTCATTCTTTTTGTGTTCTTATGATGTGTACGGGACATATATCAACAATAATAATTTTCTTAGAGTACGAAAAATTTGAATCATCTTAACTTTGCTCTAAACTATGACTTAGCTATATCATTTGAAATCACCATGGGCATTAGAATTCTCTCGCATGCTCTTTAAAATATATTTTACATGATGTACATTCTATACGAATCACAAAGCAAGTGCTCAATAAAAATGGATGGTCAACTTTGAAATGAACAGCAGGTCATATTCTTACACAGTAACCAAATACTTCCAAAAATTCCCCAAAGTATTTCCATACACTGGAAGTTAGACTATAGCTCATACCGAAAGTGCCATTGGCAAGAATTTGGAAATCTTTGTTATATAGGGAATGTTTTAAAATTTGTCGTAATGGTATTTACACACAGGAATGCACTTGTAGAATATTACTAGCTTTGGGCTTTCTCTAAGCCTGAACAGACTCAATTCCCAAACTCCCAGAGCAATTTTTAAGCAGAAAGGGAGAAGGCAGACCTGGAGCCAAATGTAGTAGTGATCTCACACTAGGTGGAAATCAGAATTGAATATGGTAGGGGTCAAACACAGTTTAATATTTGTGGCACAATATGCTGACTGCTATTGCTTTGACATGCAGGGATGGAGGGCAAACCAGACCATAGTAGTGGAAAGAGTACTGTTATTATGATGATATTCCAAAGTCACAGACAGAAATTACATCATAGCAATCTTAATAATAAGAATGAACAATATTTATTAATCACTTACTATGTGCCTTTTATTGAGATAAATGTTTTACAGGTATATTTTATGTAACTATTGGACAAAGTCTGTTTCTTAATACTATTAATTTTTCCAGTCTTGCTCAAGATAATATAACTATTAATAGACAGATCTGGGACTGAAATACATTATAACTTCACAGTCATTAATTAATACAATATAGTATTTTTCATATAAAGTCCTAGTAATCATTTCTTGATGATCTAAATATAAGAGAGAGAATAATAATATACATAATAAAAAACATAAAGAATAATGCTTATTATCAGCAACTTAAGGCTTATGTACATTTCTAGACTCTTGAAGTTACACAGTCTGTCATAATTGAACTGTTTTTTTCACCTTGGGGTAGATCTTAGGAAACTCACTAACACATTTGTTTTATGGAAATATCCTGAGTATAAGAAAAAATTTTTATTTTTTATTGTGTATTTATATAATTTAGCAGGAATGTCTAAAGTAATTTTAATTACCTAAGATTATTCTGCATTTTTTTTTTAATTAATTAATTTATTTATTTATTTTTTTTTTTTAAACATCTTTATTGAAGTATAATTGCCTTACAATAGTGTGTTAGCTTCTGCTTATTCTGCATTTTTGACTTTGTTAAAGTGGTTTTGTTACATTGTTAAGAACTTATAAATGACAAATTTAAAGTTAAAGAAGTTAAGTTGACTATTTAACCTCTGGAAATATATAATCCATTGGGGAACTGTTGCTAGTTCCACTGGAATTTTACAGGTCCTGATGGGACATAAGTCCCAAGGTCCTTTTTTTTTTCTTCAATATTTAAGAGTTTTAATAGATTTTGTAGATAATAGCATGTGTTTCCCTCTAAATCTTGTAACTTTTCACTTATTATTGTGTGGTGCAGCACACACACTTTTCACATAGAGGGCAGCTTCATCCCTCTGAATTGCAGATTTTCTGCCACTTTTTCAGCGTTTCCCCAGACAGACAAAACTGAGCAGAGCCCAAAACATTATAATAACATTTGTCTCCGATGTTGATGAGGGCCAACACATATTAATTTGTCATTTGCTGCATATTTATCAACCAGATTGCAGACTATTTCCAGACTGAGGCAGTTAAAAGCCTTTATTAAAAATGATGCGTTTGAAATCTAATTTATTTCAGCATGCATATATTTTTATTTAATTTTTTTATGTCTTGCAAGCTAACAATGTTCCAAGTGTCAAACAGGAATGTCAGGCTTTACAAATCTATTATTTTTTATTAATTTACTTGGGTATGATGTTATTTTATGTCCTTATTTTGCTGTTTCAGTCCTGAATATTTTAAAGGAAACTGCCAGTGGTACTGGTACGTGACTTATGGTAGTTACCATGACAATCACAATTTTAAGGAATTATGCCTAAGACCTTTTAGTGGGATATTATCAGGCAAATAAGATGCAGAAATGAATCAAGGTAAGTAGTCAAATAAATGTTTGAATAGAGCTTTTTATATCACACACAAAGAAGCAAAAGGATAAGTGTGAAGTTTATGTTTACGTATGGGGCTATACTAATATCTAGAATAATGTCAATAACTGGGTTATTAAAAAAGATCTAAGGTATTATTATAAGGTTATATGTATGTGAGTTGCAAACACAGTTCAGACTCAATCTATATATGCACCTTAAAATCTGTTTGCAGGAAAATCTTTGTTGAAAAAGAATATAAAAGAAAGAAAAAAGAAATCACATTAAGAAATTGAAGAGAAGTATTTTGACAGAATTTTTTACAATCAAACTAAATTAAAGCATCTTTACGAGTAGCCAAACCACGTTCCTCACACATTTTCCTTGTGACGTGACTAACCTTTAACATCCTCATTATATTTTATCATGCCTTAAAATCGAGAAGGGTTTAATAAACATTATGTTTAACACTTCTCAACTTTAAGTCATGGTTCCAGATTCTATAAGGGATATAAAGATTTAGAATGTAGTCTTTCCTACTATGAGCTTAAAATATAATGAGGAAATAATACAAATAAAAACAATTATGGGGGTATAAACTTTCCAAATTGATGGCACAAGCAGTAAGCATTATAGGAATTCAGATGAATTTATCAAGCTAAAATCTTCATAGTAAAGGTCAGAAAGAATAGAAAAGGTTTTACACGTTTCATCTCAAGAATGGAGCTTGACTTCTGATTCTGCTACCTATTATCATTTTGTCATTTATAAAGTTCATTTTTTTTTTCTCTAAGCTTAATTTATCTGGAGAGAAACTGTATTAGTTTTCTAGGCCTGTTCTAACAATGTACCACAGACTATGTGGCTTAAACAACAGAACTTTATTTTCTCACAATTCTGGAGGCTGGAAGTCCAAGATCAAGGTATCAGCAGGATTGTCTTTTTCTTCTGTCCTTGTGTTTGAGATGTTCATCTTCTCCTCCCTGTGTCTTCACATGCTCTTCCCTCTGTGTATACCTAAGTCCTCTTCTCATTAAAAAAAACAACTGTATTGGGTTAGAGCTCTCCCTAATGATCTCATTTTATCTAAATAACCTCTTTAAAGAGCTATCTCTAAATACAGTCACATTCTGATGTACTGGGGATTAGTGCTTCAACATATGAATATGGGGGGGACACAAATCAGTGCAAAATAGCAACTAATAATATCTGTGTCATGTGACTGTTATAATGTTAGAATATGATACTGTCTGTAAAGTACATTGTAAACTGAAAATGATTAACACAGGTTGAATGGTGGGTTAGGCAGTTTCTATAAAGAACAACTCCCAGAGCAAATAAATCTCAGGGGCTTCTTAAGACAATGAAGGTGTATTACAAAATCACGAAAAATCCAGTGTGGAGGTTCACAGTCAGGCATGCTAAATTGAGAACACAGGTGCCTTCTATTACTTTCTAGTGTGTTGGTGACCTCCACTGGGATCTGTGCTTCCAGCCAAGAGATGAAGGAAGATAGTGTGAAATGCCTAGAGAAGAAATTTCTGGGATCAGGCATAAAACTGGCATCTACCATTTCACCCACTTTCCATTGGTGAAGACTAGTCTAAAGATCCTGACAAGATATGAGTAGGCTGGGTAATGTTTACTGGTGAACTACAAAATGAGAACATAGGTCTTTTTTAAAAAAAATTTTATTGGAGTATAGTTGATTTACAGTGTTGTGTTAGTTTCAGGTGTACAGCAAAGTGAATCAGTTCTATATATATCCTTTCCTTTTTAGATTCTTTTCCCATATAGGTTGTTACAAATATTGAGTAGGGTTCCCTGTGCTATACAGTAGGTTCCTAGTAGTTATCTGTTTTATATATAGTAGTGTGTATATGTCAATCCCAATCTCCTAATTTATCACTTCCAACATAGATATTTTCTATGCTGGTTAACAATTAGTGAACAAGTTTTCACGAACTGATAAAAAAAGTTAGCCAGCCTCTGCCACAAAAACTATCAGCATATTTATTTTAATTGGACTTTGAAACATAAGTAGGAATCTAATAAGTGAAAATGGGTCAGGGATCACATTCCAGTAAAGAGTATGGTGTAATCAATGAATAGAAAATATAAGACACTTTAGATGGAAGAAATTCAATGTAGAAGTGAGAAGTCTGGTACAGGGGGCCTGAGTTTATATCCTGACTCTCTCGTATTTTAACAGTGAAGCAATTGCTGTTATGTTATCTAACCTCTCTAAACCTCAATTCATTCCACAGTAAATTATCCATAGTAGTACCTTATAGATACTATTGTATAATACCTTATATGTATTTTTTGTGAGAATTGAAATAGAAAATGTGAGTTTTGTAATCTGCACATTGTCTGTTGCATTATAAGCACTTTTAAGATTCAATAATATTGACAGACATTAAAGAGCATCTATGGGCATAGATCTACTTCCCAAACTAATATATTTTTTTATGTCTTCCTATTTCTTGATTTGGCCCAACTTAATATATGTATAAATCAGAACAAGTTGTAATGAAAACAATGAAGATGAAGGTGGTATAAATAGCATGAAATATCTTGTTAGCTACTCAGAAACAGTGGTTTCGTAACAGTGCTTGATTGGGTTTTCTGCTTTCAATAACTTACTTTGGTAGTTTACAGTTCATAAGAACAAGGCCAATTTTTAGAGTAGATCATGCAAAATAGTTTCCCATTATGCATATGTGGTCATTTGGAGAGAAAACTGTCTTGGCCACAGTATCCTGCCTCATCTTACTGGGAACCCACTTCAATTCTCAGAAAGACTGACTGCTTAGTTAGACTCACAAAGAATTTCAGTTCAGCTATCAGTTCACCTAGAGATCCAACAGCATCATTGACAAAATTCAAGCTCAAGATTGGTGTCTTTGCCTAAAAGAAGTTTAGAATTGGACTATGATCACTGTTTGGTCATAGAAATAACTGTTGTAGACAAGATCTTTAACCAAAAGACTGGGGAGAAAGTAACTGAACTTCAAAGTTAATGCAGCAGAGCGTCACTTGCCTGGGCTCTTACCAAGAAGAGCTCGGGACTTTGACACGTTCTACGTCAAAATGTCGCTTCTATGAATTGTGTTCAGAAATGGAGAGGCAGCCGGGATGAGTCTAGAGCACGGCTGGTATATGCTTCCCAAATCCCAATACGTCAAGTACATCGCCACTGTCGTCTCATACGAGCTGGGGCTTCTGAGTGTCACTCAACTTTAATATCTCAAAGCACATGATTATAATTAGTCCTCCACCATTTCAGGTCCAAACTTCAGAAAATCTGAATAAGCAAGTGATGGTGTATCTAGAGGTCATATACTTTAATAAAACACCATTTTTAACATATGTCAAAATATTTCAAGAGAAAGAGAGACCTTCAAGATGGCGGAGGAGTTAGACGTGAAGATCACCTTCCTTCCCACAAATTCATCAAAAATACTTCTACATGTGGAACAACTCCTACAGAGCACCTATTGAACGCTGGCAGAAGACTTCAGACTTCCCAAAAGGCAAGAAACTCCCCTCTTACCTGGATAGGGCAAAAGAAAAAACAGAGACAAAAGAATAGGGACGGGACCTGCACCTCTGGGAGGGAGCTGTGAAGGAGGAAAGGTTTCCACACACTAGGAAGCCCCTTCACTGGTGGGGACAGGGGTGGTGGCAGGGGGGGAAGCTTCAGAGCCATGGAGGAGAGCGCAGCCACAGGGGTGCGGAGGGCAAAGCGGAGAGATTCCTGCACAGAGGATTGGCGCCAACCAGCGCTCACCAGCCCGAGAGGCTTGTCTGCTCACCGGCCGGGCCGGGGCGGGCGGGGCTGAGAGCTGAGGCTCGGGCTTCGGAGGTCGGATCCCAGGGAGAGGACTGGGGTTGGCTGCATGAACACAGCCTGAAGGAGGCTAGTGCACCACAGCTAGCCAGGACTGAGTCCGGGAAAAAGTCTGGACATGCCGGAGAGGAAAGAGACCTTCGTTTCAGCACAAGGAGAGGGGATTCCTTCCCCGTAAGCTCACAGAAAGCAGAGCACTGCCTACATGAGCTCCAGAGACGGGCGCGAGCCACGGCTATCAGCTCGGACCCCAGAGACGGACATGAAATGCTAAGGCTGCTGCTGCTGCCACCAAGAAGCCTGTGTGCGAGCACAGGTCACTCTCCACACCGCCCCTCCCGGGAGCCGGTGCAGCCCGCCACCGCCAGGGTCCCGTGATCCAGGGAGAACACATGGTGCGCCTGAGGCTGTTGCAACATCACGCTGCCTCTGCCTCTTCAGGCTCGCCCTGCATTCCAGTGATGACTACCTACCGTACCCTCCCTTCCTCCAGCTTGAGTGAGCAAGAGAGCTGTAATCAGCCGCTGCTTTAACCCCCTCTTGTCTGGGTGGGTAACAGACTCCTGAGGGTGACCTAGACACAGGGGTGTGGCCAAAACCAAAGCTGAAGCCCAGGAGCTGTGCGAACAAAGAGAAAGGGAAATCTCTCCCAGCAGCCTCAGGAGCAGTGGATTAAATCTCCACAATCAACGTGATAAACCCTGCATCCAAAGAATAGCTGAATAGACAACAAATGTTCCCAAAAGTGAGGAGGTGGATTCTGGGAGCAACTGTAGACTTGGGGCTTGCCTTCTGCATCTAATTTTTTTCTGGTTTTCTGGCTATCTTAGTATAGTATTTAGTGCTTATTATCACTGGTGGATTTGCTTATTCGTTTGGTTGCTCTCTTCCTTTTTATACATATATATATATTTTTTTTTCCTTTTTCTCTTTTTGTAAGTGTGTATGTGTATGCTTCTTTGTGTGGTTTTGTCTTTATAGGTTTGCTTTTACAATTTGTCCTAGGGTTCTGTTTGTTCATTTTTTGTTTCTGTTTTTTTGTTTTATCTTTTTATTTTTCTCTCTTCCTTTTCTTCTAAGCCGTGTGGCTGGCAGGATCTTGGTACTCTGGCTGGGTGTCGGGCCTGAGTCTTCAATGTCGGAGGGCCAAGTCCAGGACTTGGGACCACCAGAAACCTCCTGGCCGCACATAATAACAATCAGCGAGAGCTCTCCCAGAGATCCTCATCTCAACACTAAGACCCAGCTCCACCCAATGGCCAGCAAGGCCCAGTGCTGGACGCCCCATGCCAAACAACTAGTAAGACAGGAACACAACACCACCCATCAGCAGAGAGGCTACCTAAAGTCATACTAAGTTCACAGACACCCCAAAACACACCACCGGACACAGCCCTGCCTACCAGAAGGACAAGATACAGCCCCACCCACCAGAACACAGGCACCATTCCTCTCCACCAGGAAGCCTACACAAGCCACTGAACCAACCTCACCCACTGGCGCCAGACACCACAAATAATGAGAACTATGACCTTGCAACCTGCAAAAAGGAGACCCCAAACACAGTAAGTTAAATAAAATGAGAAGACAGAGAAACATGCAGCAGATAAAAGAGCAAGGTAAAAACCCACCAGACCAAACAAATGAAGAGAAAATAGGCAGTCTACTTGCAAAATAATTCAGAGTAATGATAGCAAAGATGACCCAAATTCTCAGAAATAGAATGGAGAAAATACAAGAAATATTTAACAAGGACCTACAAGAACTAAAGAGCAAACAAATAATGATGAACAACACAATAAATGAAATTAAAAATACTCTAGAAGGAATCAATAGCAGAATATTTGAGGCAGAAGAACGGATTAGTGACCTGGAAGATAAAATAGTGGAAATAACTACCACAGAGCAGAATAAAGAAAAAAGAATGAAAAGAATTGAAGACAGTTTCAGAGACCTCTGGGACAACATTAAACACACCAACATTCGAATTATAGGGGCCCCAGAAGAAGATGAGGAAAAGAAAGTGTCTGAGAAAATATTTGAAGAGATTATAGTTGAAAACTTCCCTAACATAGGAAAGGAAATAGTCAATCAACTCCACGAAACAGAGAGAGTCCCATACAGGATAAAACCAAGGAGAAACGTGCCAAGACACATGTCAATCAAACTATCAAAAATTAAATACAAAGAAAAAATTTAAAGTAGCAAGGGAAAAGCAAAAAATAACATACAAGGGAATCGCCATACCGTTAACAGCTGATCTTTCAGTATAAACTCTGCAAGCCAGAAGGGAGTGGCAGGACATACTTAAAGTGATGAAAGGGAAAAAACTACAACCAACATTACTCTACCCAACAAGGATCTCATTCAGATTTGACAGAGAAATTAAAACCTTTACAGGCAAGCAAAAGTTAAGCGAATTTAGCACCACCAAACCAGCTTTACAACAAATGCTAAAGGAACTTCTCTAGGCAGGAAACACAAGACAAGGAAAAGACCTACAATAACAAACCCAAAACAATTAAGAAAATGGTAATAGGAACAGACATAATAATTACCTGAAATGACATGGATTAAATGCTCCAACCAAAAGACACAGACTGGCTGAATGGATACAAAAACAACACCTGTATACATGCTGTCTACAAGAGACCCACTTCAGACCTAGGGACACATACAGACTGAAAGTGAGGGGATAGAAAAAGATATTCCATGCAAATGGAAATCAAAAGAAAGCTGGAGTAGCAATTCTCATATTAGACAAAATAGACTTAAAATAAAGACTATTACAAGAGACAAAGAAGGACACTACATAATCATAAAGGGATCAATCCAAGAAGAGGATATAACAATTGTAAATATTTATGCACCCAACATAGGAGCACCTCAATACATAAGGCAAATGCTAACAGCCATAAAAGGGGAAATTGACAGTAACACAATAATAGTAGGGGACATTAACACCCCACTTTCGTCAATGGACAGATCATCCAAAATGAAAATAAATAAGGAAACACAAGCTTTAAATGACACATTAGACCAGATAGTCTTAATTGTTATTTATAGGAAATTCCATCCAAAAACAACAGAATATGCTTTCTTCTCAAGTGCTCATGGAACAGTCTCAACAGTAGATCATGTCTTGGATCACACATCAAGCCTCAGTAAATTTTAAAAATTGAAATCGTATCAAGTACCTTTTCCAATCACAACACTGTGAGACTAGATATCAATTACAGGGAAAAAAAACTGTAAAAAATACAAACACATACAGGCTAAACAATATGTTACTAAATAACCAAAAGATCACTGAAGAAATCAAAGAGGAAATCAAAAAATACGTAGAAACAAATGACAATGAAAACTCGACAACCCAAAACCTATGGGATGCAACAAAAGTAGTTCTAAGAGGGAAGTTGATAGCAATACAATCCTACTTCAAGAAATAAGAAACATCTCAAGTAAACAACCTAACCTTACACCTAAAGCAATTACAGAAAGAAGAACAAAAACACCCCAAAGTTTGCAGAAGCAAAGAAATCATAAAGATCAGATCAGAAATAAATGAAAAAGAAATGAAGGCAACAATAGCAAAGATCAATAAAACTAAAAGCTGGTTCTTTGAGAAGATAAACAAAATTGATAAAACATTAGCCAGACTCATCAAGGAAAAAAGGGAGAAGACTCACATCAACAGAATTAGAAATGAGAAAGAAGTAACAACTGACACTGTAGAAATACAAAGGATCATGAGAGACTTCTACAAGCAACTATATGCCAATAAAATGGACAAACTGGAAGAAATGGACAAATTCTTAGAAAAACACAACCTTCCAAGACTGAACCAGGAAGAAATAGAAAATATAAACAGACCAATCACAAGCACTGAAATTGAGACTGTGATTAAAAATCTTCCAACAAACAAAAGCTCAGGACCAGATGGCTTCACAGGCGAATTCTATCAAACATTTAGAGAAGAGATAACACCTATCCTTCTCAAACTCTTCCAAAATATAGCAGAGGGAGGAACACTCCCAAACTCATTCTACGAGGCCACCATCACGCTGATACCAAAACCAGACGATGTCACAAAAAAAGAAAACTACAGACCAATATCACTGATGAACATAGATGCAAAAATCCTCAACAAAATACTAGCAAACAGAATCCAACAGCACAGTAAAAGGATCATACACCATGAACAAGTGGGATTTATCCCAGAGAAGCAAGGATTCTTCAATATATACAAATCAATCAATGTGTTACACCATATTAACAAACTGAAGGATAAAAGCCATATGATCATCTCAATAGATGCAGAAAAAGCTTTCAACAAAATTCAACACCCATTTATGATAAAAACTCTCCAGAAAGTGGGCATAGAGGGAACCTACCTCAACATAATAAAGGCCATATATGACAAACTCACAGCCAACATCATTCTCAATGGTGAAAAACTGAAACCATTTTCTCTAAGATCAGGAACAAGACAAAGTTGCCCAGTCTCACCACTGTTATTCAACATAGTTTTGGAAGTTTTAGTCACAGCAATCAGAGAGGAAAAAGAAATAAAAGGAGTCCAAATTGGAAAAGAAGTAAAACTGTCACTGTTTGCAGATGACTGGTTACTATACAAAAAGAATCCTAAAGATGCTACCAGAAAACTACTAGAGCTAATCAATGAATCTGGTAAAGTAGCAGGATACAATATTAATGCACAGAAATCTTTTGCATTCCTATACACTAACAATGAAAAATCTGAAAGAGAAATTAAGGAAACAATCCCATTTACCATTGCAAGAAAAAGAATAAAATACCTAGGAATAAACCTTCCTAAAGAGACAAAAGACCTGTATGCAGAAAACTATAAGACACAGATGAAAGAAATTAAAGATGATACAAACAGATGGAGAGCTATACCATGTTATTGGGTTGGAAGATTCAACATTGTGAAAATGACTATACTACCCAAAGCAATCTACAGATTCAATGCAATCCCTATCAAATTACCAATGGCATTTTTTACAGAACCAGAACAAAATATTTTACAATTTGTATGGAAACACAAAAGACCCCAAATAGCCAAAGCAATCTTGAGAAAGAAAAACGGAGCTGGAGGAAACAGGCTCCCTGACTTCAAACTATACTACAAAGCTACAGTAATCAAGACTGTATGATACTGGCACAAAAACAGAAATATAGATCATTGGAACAGAATAGAAAGCCCAGAGATAAACCCACACACATATGGTCACCTTATCTTTGACCAAGGAGGCAAGAATATACAATGGATGAAAGACAGTCTCTTCAGTAAGTGGTGCTGGGAAAACTGGACAGCTACATGTAAAAGAATGAAATCAGAACACTTCATAACACCATACACAAAAGTAAACTCAAAATGGATTAAAGACCTAAATGTAACACTAGACAGTATAAAACTCTTAGAGGAAAACATAGGCAGAACACTCTATGACATAAATCACAGCAAGATCCTTTTTGACCCACCTCCTAGAGAAATGAAAATAAAAACAAAAACAAACAAATGGGACCTAATGAAACTTAAAAGCTTTTGCACAGCAAAGGAAACCATAAACAAGACGAAAAAACAACCCTCAGAATGGGAGAAAATATTTGCAAACGAAGCAACTGACAAAGGATTAATCTCCAAAGTATAGAAGCCGCTCATGCAGCTCAATATCAAAGAAATAAACAACCCAATCCATAAATGGTCAGAAGACCTAAATAGACATTTCTCCAAAGAAGATATACAGATTGCCAACAAACCCTTGAAAGGATGCTCAACATCACTAATCATTAGAGAAATGCAAATCAAAACCACGATGAGGTATCACCTCACACCAGTCAGAATGGCTATCATAAAAATCTACAAACAATAAATGCTGGAGAGGGTGTGGAGAAAAGGGAAACTTCTTACAATGTTGGTGGGAATGTAAATTGTTACAGCCACTATGGAGAACAGTATGGAGGTTCCTTAAAAAGTAAAAATAGAACTACCATACGAACCAGCAATCCCACTAATTGGCATATACCCTGAGAAAACCATAATTGAAAAAGAGACATGTACCACAATGTTTACTGCAGCACTATTTACTATAGCCAGGACATGGAAGCCACCTAAGTGTCCATCGACAGACAAATGGAGAAAGAAGATGTGGCACATATATACCATGGAATATTACTTGGCCGTAAAAAGAAATGAAATTGAGTTATTTGTAGTTTGGTGGATGGACATAGGGTCTGTCATACAGAGTGAAGTAAGTCAGTAAGAGAAAAACAAATACCCTATGCTAACACATATATATGGAATCTAAAAAAAAAAAAAAAAAAAAGATTCTGATGAACCTAGGGGCAGGACAGGAATAAAGACGCAGAAGTAGAAAATGGACTTGAGGACACGGGGAGGGGGAAGGGTAAGCTGGGATGAAGTGAGAGAGTGGCATTGACACATATACACTACCAAATGTAAAATAGATAGCTAGTGGGAAGCAGCCGCATGGCACAGGGAGATCAGCTCAGTGCTTTGTGACCAACTAGAGGGGTAGGGTAGGGAGGGTCAGAGGGAGGCACAAGAGGGAGGGCATATGGGGACATGTGTATGCATATAGCTGATTCAGTTTGTCATACAGCAGAAACTAACACAGCTTTGTAAAGTAATTATACTCCAATAAAGATGTTAAAAAAAATAAATAAAATGTTCGAAGACTTTAAAAAAAGAATATTTCAAAGCAAACATACATACATTTCCCAGACTTTGTGTTGTAGTACAATATATTACAATTTAGATAATTTCTACTTACTAAAATGAAAGGATCCAAATGATTAACTAAGTATGGTGACTTTTTTGGTCCTAAATGAAATTATGGATTTTAATATTGTGTGTCTTGTTTTATTCTTTCTATTGTAGCAGTGTTAAGGAACAGTCAAATCAACTAAACCAGGTTGAAGAGTTGGAAAAAAATCATAATAATACAAACTTGATTTATTTTTCCTGGATAGAAAATGTTATTTTAATTTTACTTGCTATTAGATGTCAAAAAGGTATATGTACATTAAGAAATATTTACATTGTCAGAAGTATACAAAGGCAAAAAATATACTTCAAGCATGTCAAACCATATCAAATGAAGTTTTTTACATTGTATTCATCTATCATAATCATCAAAACACATATTTTTTAAACTCTATTTTTGTCTTGTGTCATGGGGAAGAGTGGAAAATACATTATGAAATTGAAGCTTATTAAGCAAAACCTAGTAAAACTGGCAAATGGATACTTTATCCTGAATGCTGAGATAGCTTTCTTTCCTGGCTCACAGGAAACTATTTTTAGACCAACTAAATTTATGTGCTTTGAATTCATTCACTTAGGAAATACTTATTGAGTGTCTAGTATACGCCTGACCTTCGACAAGACATTAGGAATATAACAGGAAACAAAACTCATTCATGGAGCTTGCTTTCTCGTCATAGCAGAGTGTAATTAAATATATATATATATAATATGTGAGGTCATGCTAAGCAAGCTTCCACCAAAATCTGTTCTTCCTTTCAGATGTACCTGGGATATGGTCCCTTTTCAATGATTATTTCCACCAATGCAAGGTGAGCAGAAGTGATGTGTGTCTTCATCACTTCTCATCAAGGCTCACTCTCCTCTATTCTCTCTTGCTCTACTGCTTCATGTACCCATGAAAGGCCTTCACAAAATGTAAGCTGCAAAGGACATGAGGCTTTAATTCTGAGTCCCAATGAAAACAGCTGCCATCCAGGGACCAGGAACAGCCATGCTGGACTAATATGAGAAAATGAAATAAACTTTCTATGCTTGAGCCATTCTCACACATTAGGTGTTCTATTCATTGCAGTTCAACTTATGTTCACTATGACACATGGGGAGAGACAATAGTGTGAGGGAAGTGGGTGTGCCTAGACAGTTGGGGTGTGGAGGATTTTAAGGTGATCAAATGACATCTTCTGTAAAATGACTTTGTTGAGTCATAGAAAAGACCCTGGTTAAGACCATTGCCCTCGACATATGCTTTGCATGATGCTTGCTCCCCATCTCTGCTGAGAACTGCTCGGCTAATTCTTCCTTCACTCTCCTGCATCAGCACCTTTTTATGCTCTCTCAGGGGTACCTTTCTCATTGGCATACACTCATGCTATTATTTAATTCACCTTAAAATTCCATCTGTGCCCACACCCTTTCCCTCCAAGTACCTCCTCATTACTCCATTTGTGTTTACAATAAAACTCCTGGAAAAAGCTATCCATATGCATTGTTGACGCTCTTCCCATCCTTCTAAGGACACTAATCAAGTTTTTGTCCCCCATGTACTGACACTGCTTGTATCAAGTTCACCAAAGACCACGTATTTATTTTTTTTATTTTTTTTTATTTTTTGGCCACCCTGCGTGGTATGTGGGACCTTAGTTCCCCGACCAGGGATTGAACCTGTATCCCCTGCACTGGAAGCTCAGAGTCTTAACCACTGGACTGCCAGGGAAGTCCCAAGACCACATATTTCTATGATCATTTCTTGAGCCTCACACTATAGGGTCTGCCAAAGGCATTCAAGACAATTCTCTTCCTTGAAACAGTTCCTTCATGTGGATTTCAGGATGCTATGCTCACCTGGTATTACTTCTATTTTCTTACTATTTCTTCTGTTCTAGTTTGCTTGTTCCTCCTTATCTCCTTGTCCTTTTAATGTTGCATTACCCCTGCACTCAGTCCTTGAGAGTCTCCTTTTTTCTATCTATCCTTACTCCCTAACTTACTTCATCCAGTCTCATGGATGGATAAACCATCCACATGCTGATGAACCCCCAGTTGGTATTTCTAACCCAGATATTCCCCTGAATTCCACATTGGTTTGTCCATATCTACAGTGTCCATTACTGAGTCCCTGAGTTTCATAGGTCAGCTCCTCCTGTAGTTTCCGTTTCTTAGTTATGTGCACCCACATTCTTGAAGGTTTTAAGGTCTCAAACATGATGTCAACATGACTTGCCTATTTTATCATCCCCAGTTTCTTATTCCAATTTGTTTGTAAATCCTGGTAGCTTCAAGTATATAAAATTCAGGCACTTTTCACTCTCTTATCTTACTGTCATCTCTCATCAAAATGCCATAGGCACCTCAATAACCTCCAATCTGGGCTCCTTTCAGTCTCTTCTCAAAACAACAAAAAAAAAGGAAGCCAGAGGGATTCAACTAAAATGCCATTCCTCTACTCAGATGTCTTTAATGCCTTCCCAACTCAGAGTAAAATGCAAAATCCTGTGATTATAGAGCCTGCATGACTGACAGCTCTTTGCCTCTCCAATGTCCTTTCCTCTCTACTATCCACATTAGTCACCACGCACACTGGCCTCCATATGAGCCTCAGATGTGAGAAACTCCAGGATTCACCTCTCAAGGAAACCACATGTCAACATGGCGAGGCCCTTGCTTTCTGTAGGTTTTATTCAAGTCATCTTCCCGAAGAGGCCATTCTTGGCCATCCTATCCTATCTAAAACCCTGACAGTCCACGCTTCCCCCTTCCCTGATTTATTTATTCTCTAGTAATTAGCACTAACATATGGAATCTTTGTACACACACTCACACAATTGTTTATTGTCTCTGGTTCATTATAAACTGTGTGAGGTCAGGACTTTGTTTTTTTCAGTAGAGTATCCCCAATGCCAAGGGCAGAATGTGGTACATAGAGGATACACAATAAATATTCATGGAAGGATTGACTGAAGTAATTAGACAATGCTATAAATTTTACATATAGACAGTGTGAATGTGAGATTTATGTAATCAAAAGTAACACCCTCAACTATGTCTCTTCCTACCTCGCTAAGTTATTAACAATGAAATATATTTTTAAATGTAAAATATATACAGTTTAGTCCACTTGGTTGAATTTTGATTGTCAAAATATGCTGAAAATATAATAGACATTTTATTTAATTTAAAATAGACATTTTAAATTAACTCCTCCATTTTCTGTAATCCCTTTTCCAGCCTAAAGGCAATAATGGTAGTCAGTGACAAAATATGAAATTACAAACAAAAATTTCTTTTAAAAGATGAGTAATTGAAAAAGAATATCCTTTCCACAAGCTTTATTTCAAAAGTAGAATGTAATCAAAATTGGCCTCTACATGTCCTCACATAATTTTATGCCAATTCCTAGCCAGCTCAATATCATACAGGATTTCAAATCATTCTAGGATGGGACAATTCACACTTTTATTCATCAACTATGATTTCTGATAATGGTGCCCCTGTCTTTCTCCATTTTAATAGTTTTTTATAGAAACTCACAGTTACTTTCTGAAATAGTTGTGTTACTTTCCAGAGTTATAGTTTTGGTTTTTTTTTCTTAAATCGAACATTAAACATTCTGCTACACATGTTATTTTCTTTACATATATTTCAAAATAAAGGCAGTTCAGTCTTTTTTGCTCTATAGATCACTTTATTTACATGACTTAAAATGATAACCCACTATTAAAATGTTCCAAAGTAAATTAATTGGTGCAAAATTTAGACATTAAAATACTACATCTATGGAGATGTCTTCAAAATATCTTCATAGGTTATTTGACAATAGTATAATGCCTGACATTCAACAAGCTTCTATTGTGTTTTTCATTCTTTGTTGATGTAGAGATCCATACAGAGATGAGGAAACCAATGTAAATGGATTTCACTCTCAAATCGAAATGAGTTGTGTCTGAGGCAATTTAAATCCCTCCTGGAGGGCTTCCCTGGTGGCGCAGTGGTTAAGAATCTGCCTGCCAATGCAGGGGACACGGGTTCGAGCCCTGGTCCGGGAAAATCCCACATGCTGCGGAGCAACTAAGCCTATGTGCCACAACTACTGAGCCCGTGCGCCACAACTACTGAGCCCACGCGCCTAGAACCTGTGCTCCGCAACAAGAGAAGCCACCGCAATGAGAAGCCCGCGCACCGCAACGAAGAGTAGCCCCCGCTCACCGCAACTAAAGAAAGCCCGTGCGCAGCAACGAAGATCCAACACAGCCAAAAATAAATAAATAAATTTATAAATCCCTACTGGACATCCTTCACTTCTCCAGTTTTATCAAAAAAGAAACAGCAAAAAAGCTAGAGCATTTTTACCTAATCGGACTATGCTAGTGAAATGGAGATAACAAGAAGCCTGAACCCACCAGGGGCTGTGTTTTATTGCCCTGTGGGCCCCTCAGCATGTTTTGGAGGCAAGGGAGGGTGTCTCTGAGCATGGGTGGCTACCGGCTCACCTTCAGCAGCAACCCAAGCATTTACTCTGAAAGGAGGCCAGGTGGCCCCTGAGGAATTAGAGAAGGAAACCATGTAAAAGTTAAAATGAGAAAAATTGGGGGAATAAATACAAAAGCATGTGTTCGCAAGGGCGAGCACTCCAAGGAATGCCACCTCAGCAGAATCTGGTAACTAGGCCAGGCAGAGAACAGTCTTCCTAGTTTAAATGATTCTTGCAAAAAACCTTCCCTCTTTCTTAACCTTCAATTCTGCTGTATATTCAAACGTGCAAGAAAAAAAGTTAACTATAAATTGAGGAAACGGACTCAAATTCAGCAAATTTTATATTGCATATTTATAGAGCCTTTGGCTGCAATTTCTTCAACTGGTAACTATACAGTCTTCATGCTGATATGACAGGTAATTTGTGTTTTTATTTTCAGTTTGATAATTTATCTTAGTTTCTGTGTAATTTAGACTATGCAATGATATAACTGCATTCACAAATGGTTTTGGAATAATATCTTAACTTTTCATGTTCTGATTTGCAAGAATTTCTGATTAAATATTCCATTTAAATGTGCTTAGATTTATGGACATGATATTATGTGTCAGTTGATGGGAAACAGCTCCCCAGGCTTGACCTATGCTTAAGGCCCTGTGATAATTAATCAAGAATAGATGCAGCCCCTCCTGCTAATGACCTCATCAGCAGTGGGTGTATTTTTAAGATGGAAAAAATAAAAGGTGCAGCCTGATTATAATTATTTTCAGTCTGATTTTCTCCTTAGCTACCATGGTGAGGCTCTGCAGAGAGACTGTCTGAGTTGAGTTTAATGATAACAATTCACATTTACTGAATCATTATTACTGCTGGGCACTATATAGGACACTTTATAAATAAATCATGTAATTAAATTATCACAACAATACTAGGAGGTTGGTGCTATTACTACCATTATCTTATAGACAAACAGATCAGATCTTGGGAAAGCTACCTAACTTGTTCAGAGCAATCCATCTAGTAAATGGCAGAACCAGGATTCAAACCCAGGCGTCCTGGCTCTGGAGTCTATGGTCTGAAATCAGAAAGTTGGCATGTAATAAGCCATTGATAAATGTTTCTTTCTACTTGTACAGATTTTAAAAAATGCTTTTTAAAGCAAGATTCTTTTCCTTCCAAGATTAGTTTTAATGAAATAAAATGTTACAGGTACACTTGAATTCTATTTGCTGTCTACCTGCACCTGTTTCTCACTCTCAATACACAGAAGTAATGTTATGTTAAATATGGTGCATTTCTTTCCAGGCCAATTTATTACTATTTGAGTATCATTGTTTATGGCCATCCATAGTGCATTAGAAAACATACATATTCTTCAAATTGCCTTTTTTCATCTGTCATTACATCCTTAAGATTTACCCAAGTTGTTCTATATTTAGTTGTATAAATATATTAAAACATTCATTTGACAATTAATATAAAATTAGATCGTTTCTATAGTTTACTGTTGCAGCTGACTTTGCAATGAACACATACAAGACGAATAAGTTCTATACATCTGCTATACAAAATTGTGCCTATTTTTAACAATACTGTGTTGTACACTTAAAATTTGCTAAGAGGGTAGATTTCACATTAAGTGCTTTTCCCACACACAAAAAAGGGAGAGGCAGGAGAAAACTTTTGGAAGGTATGGACATGTTTGTTATTTTGATTGTGGTGATGGTTTCATGGGTGTATGCCTGTATCCAAACTCATCCAATTTTATACGTTAGAAGCGTGAAGTTTTTTTGTATACCAATTATACTTCAACAAAGCTATTAAAATGATAAATACGTTTTAGGTACAAGGTGTATGTAGTCACTCAGTACATCTTTCTGCTGGAACGTTTCTCCAGAGTAGACAAGTGAAGGTAAGTCTGTTGTGTTAAAGTGTATGTGTATTTTCCAGTTGACCAGCTGTCCCCTGACTGCTCGCCCCAGTATTAATAAAGGACCTCTTTGAGTTTCCTTTTCTTTATACTGACACCATCTCTTTATATGCCAGTTTACCTGCTTACTTTAAAAAAAAATTCTGTCACTGGAAAGGTTGTGACATGGAATATAATTAGTGATTTAATTTGTATCTTCCTGGTTACTATGAAAGTTGAGAATCTTTCCTATTAGTTGTTCAATATTCCTCTTCCATGAACATATTCATTTATTTATGTAAGTTAAGGAGTCCTCTGAGAGGAGTCAAGAGAAAATGTTGAGTGAATAGTTCAATCAATGGGAAGTGAATTTGGATTCTGGTTAAAATCAGAAGAATTAATGTAGGCATCTTCAGCATATAGGAGGCATTTTCTGCAATATAAGCGATGTCACACCAAGAATGAGTAGGGAGAGAAGAGAAGAGACACAGGGATTCAGCCTCAATATGTGAATATTTGGAAATCTCAGAAAAGGAGGAATAGTCCACCAGGGAGACAGAAATAGACCAGATAGTCGAAAAATGAGGAGACTGTAATCTTAGAGAAGGCAAGACAGTGATTCAAGGATGAGGAACCAATCTTTTGGATAAGACTCTGCTGAGAGGATAAGAAAAAATTGACCATTGGAGCTGGCATTTTGAAGAACATTGACAGGATCAATTTTATGGAGGGATGGAATTTAATGAGTGAATTTTCTTTTTAAGCAAGCCCAATCTATACACACCTTTCAACTGGCTTTGCCTTACCTGTTTCTTGGGCTCTTGCCAGCTTGGTCTTCGATAACCCACACTGTGGTCACAGTCTCCTGGCTCATTTACCAGGGGTCAAGGCCATTAGGTCTTCTACCAGGGTAAGTGCCATGTATGGGAAAGGTTCTCTTCATCCCTGATGCAGAGGGAGCCGAGGCAATGCTGCCACCTGACTCTACCTGAAGGGAGGCACCGTGACCTTGACTCCTGCCATTACATTGGGATCCAGATGACGTCCCCTAGTTCAGGAATGATGTCTGATTCTCCAGTGGCTTCCCAAAGGTCCAAATGACATGACACAAAACTATGTTGGCGTTAATTCTCTGTGAGAACAGTCTTGGTCAGTGATGAGGAGAAGATGTAAGGGAACCCATAAATAAATCCCTCCCCCATCCTCCTTCTAAGGGATGATTCTCAGATAAGGTGTTTCTTTCTGGCCAGCTGGAGATATCCTATGCAACCAAAGAGTCAGCTATATCTCCTTAGGAAGCTGCTTTATAATCTATAATCTTCTATTTGTTTCCCTTTGCCACATTTCTTCCTCCCCTCCCTTGCCTGAGACCACATCTCCCATGAAAACACTAGCCTTTGAGTTTTGCTTCAGTTTCCATTTTCTGTCAGGTTATGGCATCTTTCAAAGAGAGCAGAGAAATAGAACATTAGCTTGAGAGGGAGGTGGGTCAAGATATTTTGTGTTGTTTTTTATCTGTGTATTGTGATGGTGAAAGATATTATAGTATCTTCGTGCACTTCTGTAACGGCTCAGTAGGTACACAAGAAAGCTCATTTGCAGAAGCAAGTTTTTTGACTTTTGGTGCAAAAGTATGGGAGCCACTGCAAAAAAAAACAGAGACCTTAGCCTGAAATACGAGTAGAGAGACCCACTCAAAGTCAGAATATGTGAGTGTACAACTGGGACGGGGTCGTATTGGGGGAGGGTGAGGAAGTTCTTTTCTGATTTGTCCATAATCACACTTGAGAATTTTGAGCTTCTCAAATGGAATTCTTTTACCTCAGATTCTTACGGTTAATGTTTAGTCTGAAAGTAGTTCCTTTTCCAAGAGAAAGTTCATAGACAGAGATTCTAAACATCCTTCAGGTATAGGACACAAAGATTGGAAAACCCTCTTAGGCAAGAATCAGCCCTACCTAAAGGAACAAAAAGTATCACTTTTTGTGGATTATGCAGATATTTCCCATACCAGCAGAAACCTGCCAATGTTTCCTTGGTGAAAATGAGGAATTGAACACTGACATTATTGCAAAAGAATATGTTCAGATATATAGTGATAGTAAGTTAAAATTGAAAATAGGAATTTTCTTTTTTTCATTTTAAGTGTCTTTCTTTTTTCTCTGACCCCCATACCAGGGAAACATGACTATATTTCCTAAGCTAATAGGACACCTTTACACTTTCATGTTTATTCAGGCTTAATAATCAGATTTTTTTCTGAGGAAGAATCATTCACATTACAGTGTGGACAGGTAATTATTGATATTTGCAGATTATGAATGGTTTATTAAAGTACTGAAAATGACTATTCTCAAAATAATTTTTCTGGCATATGTATTTTTCAAATGAACATATCAGTGCCAATGAGTAGCCTGAGGGAAGGATGTAGAAGTCCAGAAGGTACCAGTGATTATGTTCTGCCGCTTCTGCGTATACGGGAGTCTTCATTTTTCTATGCCAACAGCACAGACACAACCTTGCTTAAATGAATGGCCACAGATACCAAGACACTATATTCTTGCAGCATCAGCCCTCTGCTGACACACCTTATCATTACAATTTGTCTCACCTTTCCTTGCGTGTACTATCTTTCTGAAGTTTTATCTAGTCAACTGCCATAAGCTGCTGTCCTCAAGCACATTTTTCAAATCTAATGAGAAAGGTGATTTTGGAAAAGAAAGTTAATGGCCTCTGGTGCTATCGGCTTCTCTCCCTCAAATCTGCACATCCATGGCATCAATTGTCTTGAGATAGAAGTTGCTGATCTGATGTTTGCTTGGGAAACTTTGAGAGCTAGTTCAAAGTGCAAAACAGCCCTGGAGAGAAAGGAAAAATATATAATTATTGTTTGGAACTCAGGAGAGGAGGAATAACTGAACTCACAATGGAAAATACACAGTAACCCACACTTAGCCGTCCATTTGATGGAAGGAAGAAGATCTGGGGAATAATTGCATGGGAGGAAATTGTAAGTCCTCTTGCTTTGAAGGCAAAGCATGGGTGGACAGACAAATGGACACCCACATATGTTCTCGCTGACTCATGTCTGTTTCCTCCCTACTAGGAAGCAGGGATGGAGGGTTAGAAAACAGAGAACACAGTCTAGGTGAGGGAGGTTACTCCCCTTAAAATCCTCTTTGGCGAGATATCTTTGAGGTGAAGAGCTACTTTTAAGCAGACACAGAAAATCATACCCAAATCTCTTCTCTAATTAATGGTTGTGTTGTGATGGTGAAGGATATTATAGCATCTGGGCTCATGCAATGGTCCAGTAGGTACATGAGAAAATTCATATGCAAAAGCAACAAAACAGACATTTGGCACCTAACCCTCTCTTATTTTCAAAAGCAATTCTCTTATCAAGTACTTTTCGACCCTGATGTCTCTGTGATTCACGCCCATTTTCTCAGGCGAAGATTGTATGGAAATGTGGTCACTTGTTCAGGATGTTTCCTTATTCGTTTCTTTTCCTGCTGGTCTGTCCAGACCATACCGGTAGCATCCAGTTCCTAGAGCTGAGAGTATAGCCTGCCACCCCTCACCATTCTTTACATCCCTGATGTTCTACTTCCTGATGTTACTGAAGCCAATTTGGTTGCGGGGTCAGCCTCCAGAAGCCCCAGCAGGACGTAGGATCTGCGCAGGGAGACCCAGCCCCCTGGACCATCTTGCAAACACTCAGCAGTGCTCACCCTCGTCTTGGCACTAACTATGATGGATAGGCATAACTCCGAGTCTAAGCTTACTTCTCTCTTTGCGCTGAGAATTCCTCAGTGAGATATAATATTGGAGCCTTTGTCTTAGATGCTTTACCTTCATGCCTTTATCCTCTCTATATGTCACTTATCTTTAATATTCTGACTAAACTCAAGGACAAATGAATGGCTTTATTTGGCCTTCAAAGTGTTCCCCAGGGTCATGTAAACAGTGAATGAATCCTCTCACAAGGCAGCAAAGTAGATACTGAGTGTGGTTTATTTCCTGGAAGCACATTATTTTCCAGAGAAACCAGGATCCTTGTTATTAACCAGGATCCTAACCAGGATTAGGGTGTCTATCCACCAGGTTTGATCTTGTTATTATTCTTACTGGGACATAAACATGACCTTGGTTGTGATTAGAAGTATGGGACATGATTTTTTTTTTTTTTTAGATTCATTAAATGCTTAAATTCTTAAGTGTATCCCTGCATGAATCCAGTAGTGCAATTTCAGGAGGGTTTTCAATGCTTGACAGATGGTAATAGGCTCTATAAAACAACATGGTCAATTACTATGCAAATGGGCAACTTCTGAAGACTTTCTGAGAGATATTCTTCTTTAAGGCTAAGGGAGAGTCACAGGTTCTTGAGTTTTCATCCATTTGCCATCACCAGGCAGCAAAGGTTCTCACTGTAGGGCATAAATGTAGAGCCGTTTAGTCAGAATAATATCTAAACTTTACAAACATACATTAAGTAAAATTCCACAAGATATTTAGAAATGCTTAGAGTAAAGGTAGACATAAAATATGTATTCTAAGGTATTGAAAATGGCTACAGTTTCAAACACATACTGTAATAAAATATATACTACAGAGGATTTTATTTCATAGTAGTGTTCTTCTTTTTCTTTTCTTTTTTTTTTCTTTTTTGCCTCTGAAAATAGAACATGCACAAAAAACAACAGAAGTCCTGTGGTTCTCTTGGGGTGGTCTGTACTATCTTTAACCTTCTTTGCCAAACAGTCACCCATGTCCTTTCAATTTAAGCTTCTTGACTCTCTAAATTTGGTGAATTTGCTGTCTTTCCATCCATATTCATTGAGATGATGCATTTTATGAGTGATTCCATGGCTCCACACATGAAGGTCAGAGAGTAATTAATTGGAAATTGCTTACTTCTTGGGAAGCTGCATCCTGCCTTCCTAACGCCCACTGCATATTCCATTTGAGGCAAATGCCTCAAACTCACCATGTCTGAAATAAAGCTCATTAGTTTCTGAGAAAAAAAAAAAAAAAAATTGTGTTCAATTGCTGACTTAGCACTTTTGTCAATAATTTCCCTGACCTAGAGCAGCTCTGTAGCCAAGGAAGCACTGTAGTTTGCTATTAGCTTTTTGGATCCTCTAAGTTTTGTTAGTGATAAAGTAGAGAACCAACTAGTAGCGAGTTAGCCAGGGGGTGTTATGGGTGAAACGGGCAGCTATGATTTTTTTCAACCAGGATTTTACCAGGATGCATTTCAGTTAGTTAGGAGCAGAGGTTTGGAGTGAAATATCCCTGAGTTCAAGTTCGGCTCCAGTCCTCTCTTAGGTCTGTTCCCCAAGAAGGAGGGGGCCCAGAGATGGTTACAGGGGTACAGGTTAGCCACGTGGTGTTTGCAAGATGGATTAGAAAAGCATGAATTAGACACAGGGATGAATTAGGAAGACCCTGGGTTGACAACTCAGTATGAAATGATTTATTGAGGAATTTCTCCCAGGAAAACCGTTCAGGGAGTGCGGGGAAAGGAAGGGAGGAAGGAAGAAAGAGAAGGAAAGTGATCATGGCTCTGAGCTCAGGTATATCCCAGCCTCACCCTCCTCCCACAGGGAGCTCCAAAGCCTCACCCATTACTCCTTAGGATTTGTCCCACCTTGAGGTGATGGGCATGTATCGTCCCATTTTATTTGAGACACTCTGGAGAGCATGTAAACTTCCGGGCATCTCATTTTTTACATGTTCAGGACACTCCTGTAGGCTGAAAATATCCACTGAAGAAAATCATACTCACTATTTTATATAAAATAGATAACCAACAAGGACCTACTGTATAGCAAAGGGAACTCTGCTCAATATTCTGTAATAACCTAAATGGGAAAAGAATTTGAAACAGAATAGATACTTGTATACGTAGAACTGAATCACTTTGCTGTTTACCTGAAACTAACACAACATTGTTAATCAACTATAACCCAATATAAAATAAAAATTTTTTAAAGATTAAAATGGCAAATTTTGTTTTATATATATACATATATATATACCCACACACATTAGTGTAATAAGAAAAGAAAATAATAGGTGCTAGTTAGCAGAAGCAAAGCTCCTCAAAATTGGGGGGAGAGAGGGAGGGCATGCAAGTATGTGTGTGCGTGTGCACCTGCGTGCACACACACACACTAAAATGATGAAAAGGATCTAAGGGTGTCCGGGCAGAACACCAGCAGTGTCTGTTACAACCATTAGTAACTGTGTCATATTAACCCAGTCATTTAATTAATCTACGACTCATTTCAAATTAATTCAAACATAAGAGCACTTAGCACCATTCCGGGCACACAGTTAATGACAGCTTTTGTTAATACTGTTACCAAAAGGTCTTATTTCCATTTTTTCCTTCTCCCTTCCTCACTGTACCCCTTCCCTCCTTAATTCCTTCCAAGCCTTTCTTTACAATGTTTTCAGATCCATCCGTTCCCTCCTATTGCCACAGTCTCCTTCCAAGGTGCCATCTTGACTCCCTGCTTTGATGGAATCAGGACCTTCCTAGCTCATCTCTGTATGTCTAATACGTGCTTTCCTAATCCATCTTGCAAACACCATGTGTCTCATCTGTACCCCAGTAATCATACACCCCTGTAATTAATTCCCACTTTAATTTTCCAAGTCATAGAGTCCTTTATATTCCTTGGTCTTGAAGACTGACCAATCCTTTCCCTAGTCTGGAAGGATTAAAAGTGACCTACCTGAGCATTTCAAGATTCCAGCCCCAATTTTCCTTGATGCTAAATCTATTACTTTCATTTGACTAAGCCCCAGGATTTTTGGTATCCAAGACTCTATCTGTTCCCTTGGGTTTATGGCTCTGTGTTCTTCTAGTCTCTACCCTCCATTTTTGGTCTATAGACCTGTTTTGGAACCCCCCATCTGTACGTGGAGGCCTTGCTACCTGCGTGATAGCTTTGCTGAGTCACCTCTGCAGGGAAAGAATCAAGTGGTCTTCACATAGAAGGAATATCCCAGTGGATGGCGGCGATTCTCAGATGTGGTTCGTGCACTGCTTGCTTCACTTCAATACTATTCCTTGTCCCACTTGTTCAACATCCTTTACCAACCTCACTGCTCCTTCTTTCATGGTCTGCTTGCCTTGCTAATTTGGCTTGAGTCCTGTTTTCCTCTTGACATTCTGCCTTATTAATTCAGTACATTTTCAGACTGTTCTGCCTAAAACACACATGTGATTGATGTGGACTCATGCATCTTCCTTAATGGAAGATTCTCTAACTGGTCTACCGTATCCTAATGGGCGGGACCAAGAGAACAAACCATCACGTTATCCTGATTGCCTCTCTATCCGTGGGATCCACCATTGTACCTGTGCTTAGAAGACACTGAGGAAATGGACTTTGAAAATTGTATTTCAATTTGTTGCATAACTCCAACTTCTTACTAATTCACAGTCATGCCTGCCTGCTAAACCCGATGTCTAGTCACCAGTTCCTAGCACAGAGATCTTCGTAAATATTGATTAGTTTCTCTCTGCTGCATGTCCCATAATCCTAATAGCTTCGTTGCATGGACTGCTAGGGCCTCTACTTCTTACCTCTTTGTGGAACTCACTTAGTTCACCCTCCATCTGATTGGGCTGCTCTGTTGTGATGACAGCAGTTTTCCAAAATATCAAATCTTGCCTACCTGAGAAAGGCATCTTCCTGAGCTTAAACCTAAGCTAGGGTCAGCTTTTAGGGTTCTCAGGTCCTTAGGGACTATTTTTAAAAAATTTTTATTTTATATTGGAGTACAGTTGATTAACAATGTTGTGTTAGTGTCAGGTGTACAGCAGAGTGATTCAGTTCTACATATACATGTATCTATTCTTTTCCAAATTCCTTTCCCAATTAGGTTGTTACAGAATATTGAGCAGAGTTCCCTGCGCTATACAGTAGGTCCTTGCTGGTTATCTATTTTAAATATAGCAGTGTGTACATGTCAGTCACAAACTCCTAATCTGTCCCTCTCCCCCACCCCTCCCCCTGGTAACCTTAAGTTCATTCTCTAAGTCTTTGAGTCTGTTTCTGTTTTGTAAATAAGTTCATTTGTATCATTTTTTTTTACATTCCACATATAAGCAATATCATATGATATTTGTCTTTCATCCATCCGTGTTGCTGCAAATGGCATTATTGCATCCTTTTTAATGGCTGAGTAATATTCCATTGTATATATAGACTACATCTTCTTATGGACTTCTCAGGTCCTTATGGACTCTTGAAACAATTCTGAAAACTGGCCTCTTTCAGTATATTCTGTAGATATCAACCAGCACTCTGAATGGAATAACTCGACCTTAGCTTTCATTTTAGCTGTGCTTTCTGCTTTATTGGTCACTCGTATTCAGAACCAACCTTCACTCTAGCCAAATTTGCTTGATCACAACTACCTCTATCTACCTGCATATACTTTCACCTCCACACTGTTGGACCTTGCACTGGATCAGCACAGGAAGATTTTCTGTTCTCTGTGCAGCTCAGTCACATCAGGTTGTTTCTTTAAGTGTCATGTAAAATTTCGCTTCCTCTCTGACAGTTTCCCTCACTCCTGAATTATACAATGACCCTTCATGCCTCCTACCTTTTGCACCTTTATCTTGTTTTGTAGCATTAAATTTTACCCTGTGTATTTCTTCTTTGCACTGATTTGTACTTTTCTTGAGGTCAGGCACCATAGAGTTTTTTACTTATTTTTTAAATCACTCGTTCACTTGCTTAGTGCATGCTGGCAGGTCCTCAGGAAGTACTGTTGTGTGAATGAATAAATTAATGGGTGATTCTCCAAATAGACTAGCTCTACAAAATACGAGAAAGATATTCAATTCTTGAGATTAGAGCTAATAATAAATTTCTTGACTGAAAGGTAACATGGTTTTGAGACAAGAATTTTAATCCAGCCAAATTGATTAGGATCCACTTTGCTTAACTCATGTTGCAGTTTTTAAAATTTTGGCAGCTTCATAAGAAGGAAGCCAAAGAGGAAGGTACTTCGGTTCAACTGAAGCACCAGCTTGCTCTACCCAGAGAAGCACACTTCGGGAGAACCAACAGAAAGGAGCCTGAACTGTTGGAGCCCATTCCCTATGAATTCATGGCATGATGGGTGGAAAGAAAAGGGAAGACCTGGACTGTAAAAAAATTAAATAAATTTTTAAAACGTAAAAAATAAATTTAAAAAAAGTAAAAAAAAAAAAAAAAAAGACTGATGAACTTCCAGAGTGAAGTATGTCAAGATATCGAATGGATCAGCTAGCCAAGCAGAGTCAGGCTATGAGGAGGGTTTTTCTGTGTAAAAGAAACAGGTTTATATTCTTCAGGTAAGATTCGCCAACTCATGTTTTTGCCATTTTCCTGCTTCTTTATAGGATTCAGCCTAGTTAAGATGGACTACTCAATTTCATTTCATGCTCTGCCTAATAAATCTCATAGCCACTTTGCTTATTTTGGGACAAACTTAAGCAGTCAATTTATGAGTGTTAGAGGGCTATAGGTATGAATAACAGTGTAAATGTGTTGGAACTTGGGCAAGTCTGCTCATGGTGTTTCTGCTACACAGATGAACCATTTTTTGCTAGTTTGTTTTAAAGAAGTCTACTTTCTTGACGCATGCAATAGCTCAACACACTGATTTGAGCTTTTATTAAGTGTAATTTTATTACTTTAAGCAAACAATTTTTTAGTCAAATTATTCTAATTTCCTTCCTTCCGTCCTTCTTTCCTTTCTTTCTTTTTCTTTCTTTCTTTCTTTCTTTCTTTCTTTCTTTCTTTCTTTCTTTCTTTCTTTCTTTCTTTCTTCTTTCTTTCTTTCTTTTTTCCCTTTTTTAATGTTTCCATGGTCTAATTATTCAACAGTCTTTGTGAATTCTGTTCTCATTTCAGATTTACCAAAGTTTTCTTCAATCATTGACTCCATTGTTAATTGGCTATTGTCACAATAATGCTGTGTAACAATCATCACAAATCTGAATGAAATAAGGCAACAGATATTTATCTCATGATCTTGCATCTGCAAATCTGCCATGGTTTAACTGATCTAAGCTGGGATCTATTTACTGGTGCTACTGCAGGTTGCAGGTCACCTACGAATTTCACCTGGGCTTGCCCTCAAATTTCACCTGGGCCTATATATGTGTGTGTGTGTGTATATATATATATGTATATATATATATATACATATATATATATACACATATATATATATGTGTGTATATATATATGTATATATATATATATGGCTTTACTATCTTTGATGGTCACATTTACATAAATTTAAAATGTACCGTGCAATATGTAGGCCTTGAATATCAAGGGAATATTAAAGGGGGAAAGAACCAAAATAACTTAAGTTTGTTTCCAGTGCCAAGAGCAAGAGACATGTCAACAAACTTTAAACCAAAGTTTAAACCAAACTTTAAATCTTGTAGCCACCTGTTGAAATTTTGACCCTACTGTGTCACTTTTGAATGACATTGCCTTTAATGTTTTTTTTTAAGGCAGCATTTTGGATCCTGTTTCTCAGTTCTTATGAACAGAAGAGTTCATGCTAGGTAAGCTTGAAATATTTGCTTATTTATTTTATGACTAAAATTTATTAAAGAAAAAGAAATACATTGTTTCTTTCAGAGGCAAACCTACATGACCTTGGAAGTGTGTGATATTTCTGTGCAACGCAATGATATAATGCCTGGAACATGAATTGTCCTAATGTTACTAAGTTCAACTTTCTTCTAGACCATTTACCCAACACAGCATTGGCTCTTATGAAACTTTTGAATGATCTATGCTTCTAAATCCCACAATTCCAACTCTATAGTCAATTGGATAGATGCCAATTGAATTAACTCCTTAGGTATTGGTCAAATGTAGCAACTTCTCAGTACATTCCTCCTTTTGGAAATGCCTTATAATATATAGAGTTTGGCTCCATATATTCCAGCCAATGTCTGTTTAAAACAAATATTTTAACAGAGGTTGCAATCACTGGCCCATATAGTATTACTTCAAGCAAATATAACTGTAGTCATCTGTGGATTACTAGTTACCTTTCCAACTATTTATATAGCTTAAATAATATCATTCTGCTTAGCAAGACAGCAAACAAGACAGAATTATGCATGTGTGTTCTCCTTAAGTTCACACATTCTGAGCTAAAAAGCAGAGCTCTGCCATCTCAAGCTTCCCTCAACTACTTATTGGGTATAATTTCTCTTGAGAAAGTTCTTATAACTTTAAATCTTTCGCAATCTCTCCCAAACCGTATCTCCTATTTCCTTTCAGCATTATGATTTCACTATGGCCACCTGGGATATTCTCTTCCTGCTTTCTAGATGTTTCATTTTCTAGGACGAGCTGAATATTATCCAGATTCATGTGAAATGCAGCCTAATCCTGGAGGGTTCCTCTGTTCACATTAGTCCTCCATGACAGCTACTCCCTTGACCTTCCCTGGCAACACGTCTCTCTCTGGTCTTCTCTGTTACTTTACTATGTTTTGTGATGGTGGTTATTTTGTTTTGTTTTGTTTTGGTTACTCCTAGGGCAAAAGCTTCATTTAATGTAGTGTGTGTGTGTGTGTGTGTGTGTGTGTGTGTGTGTGTATCCATCAGAGCATGTAACACATTTTTTGATTTTGATTACTGACAAACTATGCCAAAAAGAATATTTTCATCCAAACTTTAAAAGTGATAATGACACAATTTCGGGAAAATATTTTCCTCTGGCAGGATGAGGAAATAGTATGCAAAATTTTTCTTAAAGTATTCTTCTAAATATACATAGGTAACCACAGTTCTATATTTGTAGCAAACTCTTTTCTCCTCAAATTACAAGTCCCATTGACAAATCCTTACTGGATATTACAAGTCCTTACTGGACATCTCCATTAGATGGTCCCTTGATACTTCAAATGAAGGGCCAAAGTTGAACTAACCTCTTACAATTCTCTCCCCCAAGAGTCAGTTAAGGAAATTTTTCTTAATCTATGTGATAAAGGCAAGTTGTTGCTCAATTAAAACAAACAAAAACAAAACAGTCTTCATCAAGTCCATTAGATTCCAATATCTGAATACTTCTTGAACCTATTCTTTCCTCTCCTCACTACCACTGCGCTGATTCAGACCCTGATCGATTTTGAGACTATTTTAATCTCAATTCAAATGAGGTCTCCACCTCCTGTGTCCCTTAGTTCTAGAAAATTTCCCACTGATCATCCCACTTTTTCTATAAATTAAATCTAATGTATCATCAGCTTTCATTTTTAAAATTAATATGATCTTATTTAGGGTAGATCTTGTTTTCAACTCTTGGGAAAGCACTTTGGTACTTGTACTAGTTCATTATAGCTACCTTCGCAAGGTACCACGGAATGGTGACTTACACACACACATTAATTTTCTCACACTTTTGGAGGCTGGACGTCCAAGATCAAGATGCTAACAGTGTTAGTTCCTTCTGACATCTCTCTTTGGCTTACAGATAACCACCTTCCAGCTGTGTCTTCACATGAGTCTTCTCTAGTTCCTAGGATGAACACAAAATCTCCAAGGGCTTCACATTTGCTCTTTGCTGTCCTTGAAGCATTCTTCCAATCACCCTTCACTTAACTAGACCTTATATTTAAGACCATTTTTTCAATAGAATCTTCTTTCAGGGTCCCAACATTGAGTAATTTCCTAATTATATTATCTTATAGCAACCTGAACTTTTCTATCATAGTACTCAAGGCATTTAGTAGTTACAAAAGTATTATAGTTGTGTGTAATTATGTGTGTAAAATTTATTGTGTCCACTAGAGTTGTAGACCTAGAGGGAAAGCACTATCGTCTTTCTTTTACTCTACCTCATAACACCTGGCTATGGCACTCAATAGATATTGTGGAATGAATGAACGCATGGTATGCCTCCACATTACTACTCGGTGCATCAACAAATAATCTCCAAGTCTCAGGCCAAATGATTCCTGTACAAAGCATTTCCTCATTGTCAAGGCAAATTAGATGCTTTCTCTATTTTTTGATGACTTACACCCAGGGCATCCTGATATACCAGTCTCCTGGGAAAGAAAAGACTTCTAAAAAGATGGGAGAATCACATTCCAGCAAGCCAGACTTTTAACCACATCACTTTGTAGGAATAAATATCCAATTCTTAGCTCTGATATTTGATCATTTTCTGGCCTTTAATCCCAATGTTTGTCTCAAGAGGGAGTAAGAACAGTCTCACTGAGCCACTAGGACCCACCAAATTGTCTACTGATGTCCATGGTAACAATGTTCTTGATGTTACCATTTCTCTTCCCATCTCTTCCCATACCTTTCATGCAGCTACTTGAGAAAAATTATTTGAGACTGGGATTCCTGTAAATTTGGTGCATATAGAACCAGAAAATATCTATTCAGACTCTATTATCATCTTATTCTTACCACTAAGATGAAGTGGCCTAGAACATACAAGCTGTAAAGGAATTTCTCTGTTGCAATTATTATAAATGTAACACAGATTTCAGCTGCATGGTATTCTTTAGAATTACTGCAAAATGTGGCTTCTGTTCTTGTTTAACGTCTGAAGGAAAATCACTAAATCCTGCATTCCAAATATTGTGGAAACACTGGCTCCACTACTGCAAAAAAATCTCTGAAATTTTTGAGAAATCTCATATATTTCCTGGTCACTCTTGGTTCTGATCTCCTTCTGGTGGTGAATTATTTTTTTCTTTTAAGATTTTTTTTTTTTGATGTGGGCCATTTTAAAAATCTTTATTGAATTTGTTACAATATTGCTTCTGTTTTTATGTCTTGATTTTTTGGCCATGAGGCATGTGGGATCTTAGCTCCCCAACCAGGGATCGAATCCGCACCCCTGCATTGGAAGGCAAAGTCTTAACCACTGGACCACCAGGGAAGTCCCTGGGGGTGAATTATTGATCTCTGTTAATAATGAATTTACCTTTTCTCCACAGCATCGATCTTCACAGAATATCTTCCTAATGTCTTTGTTCTATAAAGCTCTATGTACGAGGGTTGGAAATGGGAGAGAGGTGTGATTGCACTGCAACACCATGCTAAATTTTAGAGCAAGGTATCTTTGTTCTGTAAAGCCCCTTGATTATTTTTAAAAAATTTTTATTGGAATATAGTTAAAATGTTGTGTTAGTTTCTGCTGTACAGCAAAGTGAATCAGTTATACATATATACATATATCCTCCCTTTTTTAGATTCTTTTCCCATATATATAGCCAGGACATGGAAGCAACCTAAATGTCCATTGGCAGAGGAATGGATAAAGAAGATGTGGTACATATATACAAGGAATATTATTCAGCCATAAAAAAAAAAATGAAATAATGTCATTTGCAGCAACATAGGTGGACCTAGAGAAAGTCCCTTGATTACTTCTTTTACCTTGATTATTTCTTTTACCTTGATTATTTCTTTTACTAGGAACTTTCTCTCTCTCTCTCCTGAATCATCCCAGGAGCAATTCATAAACTCTTTTACTGCAAGTACTCCAAGCATACATCTTTCTTTTTTTCTTACCCTTAATGAAAATGTTGGCTTCCCTTGGTGTACTAAAATTTCATTAATATATATTGTCAAAGAAAACTTACTCATTTGGTACCTCAAAAGATGCGGCCACTGATTCAAAATTAGAACTATTGTTTGTTTTGAATTATTAGGATCTGAATACCAACCAGGCTTCTTAGTTGTGAGCATAGTTCAGGCTGATTTAAAAAAATGATGTTTGGACAGCACCATATCACAAGGAGAGCTGGAGAAGCAGGTCGAAAACAGGGAGGAACATAGGGAATTTTTGCAGGCAGAAGCACAGCCAACGTCAAACCCCCAAATTAGTTCAGTGAGAAAACTGCTGCTTTTTTCACTCACATCTGGGTGTCATAGCTTAACCACCACTGCCGCTGCCACAGGGCAATGGAACTAGACCTCCCTCTGAGTTCTTTGACATCACTTCCACTGCGTCCCCACTTTTGTTATCATGTCTTCTGCAGTGTGTCACTAAATTCTGGTTTGAAACTCTAGGTAGAAGTCCTGCTTGGCTGAGCCGAGGTCATCTTCCAACACCTTTGCTGCAAGAGATAGTGGGGAAGTAATGTCTGGTCTTTGATGCTGCCCTTCTCTAGCGGGGTGCAGGCTCAGCACCCCCAAATGCTCAAAGTGGGGAAGCTCCCAGATATAGGAAATGGACTCAAAGTCCAAGGAGAAGAAGATGATGATGATAATAATAATAGTAATAACAATAATAATAATGATAATAATGAAATCTCTGCATTCTATTAGAAACATTTTCCATAAGTGGACAGAAGCCATTTAGAGATTTCTTCTCCAACATTTAGGGAGTATGTCAAGCCCCTTGAAGAGAAGAAGGGGCTGTTACAATGAACATTTTGTGCCTTCGTTGGCTTTAAATAGCAAACGTCCTTCATTTTTCTTATCATTGACATTATTAGACATTTTGAGGTGAAACAAAACTAATATTTTGGAGCAATGACTTTTTAAAAACATATCTTATGTATCATTGTTTAGCTTTCATTTTCTTTTCTCTTTTCTCTGATTTTTCATATGTACATAGATTTTTTAAGTGAACTATTTGATACTTTTAGATTTTCAGAGAGTGAGAGCAAGGGAGGGTGGGAGAGAGAGAGAATAAGTCCTTGTTCTTTTAAAAGAATTCAAGAGTTAAAAAATATATAATTGATTTTTAAAGTATATTATGATTCATGTATATTATATTATGTATTTATATTTGTATGTAAAATAAGTTTGGAGATATTTCTCACTCTGGAAATAAACTATAAATATAGTATTTTTGGTTGTCATTAGAAAGCTTGATAAATTACTATTGGGCTGACATTCTCAGAGGAATTAAGCAATAGAATATTTTTCTATTAATACTAGGCTAAAATATTTGTAATTTTATATTATCAGGCCTGAATAAATCAGCAATATGTAAATAGTATATTCAATATTTAAGACATAATTTATGATTTGACTTTTCAAAATGATGAAGTATATTTTACTATTTACTCATTTATTTTTAAATTTGAACTCAATACCTTAATCCTGACAATGCTGATAAGTATACGTTTGGATAAAACTCAAGCATCTAAGTTTGCAATGAACCACATGAAAATTGACCAGATGAAATCATGTCACTTTCTAAAATTCAAATAAAACTACCCAAAACAAAAATTTTAAAATATACTTTAAAAATGCTTTTATTGAGAAGACTTCTCATTTCAGCTCTGACTTGTAAAGAGCTTGGAAATCATTAATTCTGACCCTATAACAGGGAAAAAAACACTGGACAATCTGAAAATTGACTTTCCTTAGCACATCAAAGAGCCGAGTTCCGAGGGCAGCCATTGTCGTGAAATCTGAATAGATGGACAAATCCAGAGTCACAGCAGGAGCATATGCTGCCTCTGGAGTGACAAACTGGTAGGGACATTAAATGGCAATTTTGACAAATTTCTGGAGGCTGAGTGTGGACTCGCATGGGAGTGAGAAACTCTTCGAGGGGCATCTGTATTTGCATGGTTTATATATAGAATCCCACCAGGTTCTTCCGGGGAGGAGCCAAACAAGATCCCTCTATGGATCTAGCATTAAAGATGGAAAGTAACCAGTGGGAGATATGCCCAGTGATTCCCCATCACCAAGGACAATTCTCCAGGAGAAACAACTTTACCACAGCCTCAGCTCCCAGGAAAGGGCATTCCCCTCCTAACCTATTCCCCAACTCCAGCCTCTATTAGCCTTCTTGTCTCACATAAAGGGGGAAGGAATCATTGATACCAACCCCAGAAAAGAGAAAACATATCCATCTTATTAAAGAATGGCTCCTGCTGAGGCAATAACAACAGTGATAGTTAGACCTGAGTTTATAGTAATCAATATTTTCCTGATTGAAGTAACCACTACATTTGATCTCAACACCTCAAAGTGATAGTTACGATAAGAACACAGAATATCTTCATCTGCTCAACAACAACAAAAAAAATAGATTTTAAACAAATGCCTAATTTTTCCAAAATTCAGTTTGTATGGGAGAGAGAGAGAGAGAGAGAGGCAGAGAGACAGAGAGAGGGATAGAGAATGAAAGAACGAAAATCGTATTTCTGGTCTAGGTCCAAAATCGAAATTCACGCAAGTGTTGCCATGAATGTTTTCTGTGGAGCAGAATATGTAAATCCGTGGGAAAGTCAAGACATTCTAATTCTAGGCTAGGGTAGGGGCTTTAGTGTCACATAGAGCAAGCATTCTGCACTTTTTTACATTGATGATTGTTTATGTTGCTAGAAGCATAAGTATTGAAGTGCCGCGCCTCATTCTATGAGGCTCAGGAAAAGAATGCAACACTAATTTTATTATGAAAACAATGGCTCCGTTTTATTGGAGCTTGCTATGTGCTGGTCCCTGTGCTGAATTCTGGGCTCTTTCCATGCACAGTTTTGTAGAAACTTGCCAAAATACAGAGGAGGCATGTGCAAGTTTAATCTCCAATTCACAGATGAGAAAACTTAGGTAATTTATATTGGCTGTACAGGCATATTCAGTAATTAAGAGAAAGGGCCAAGACTCAACTCTGGTCTTCTGACTCTATGGAACATCCTCAAAATTTGCATAAGTAACAAAGAAAATGTAACACAGAAAAGAGTTTAGTTAAGTCTCTGGATTGATTTGGGCTTGGTGGAAATGGTATATGTGTGAGTTTGAATATGCTCACAAGTTAGAATTTGGACAAATTTAAAGTAGAAAGACTAGGTCTAGGATTCTGATCACTAATTACTCACAATTCATATCCCAGTGAATTTTTATGCAAGTAGGATCTGTTTACCAATAAAATGAAAAGAACCAAGAGATAAGTTTTAATTACAAAAAACTGATAGTTAATATTGAGATTTTAATAAACTTGTGGACCTATGGTAAAATAATCAACAAGATTTGTACGATTTTATTATAATTTATCTGAATACAGTGAGGAAAAGAATGACCCTTTCTGTGTTTCAGGAGAATCAACCTGTAGTATTTTATAACTGATCTAAAAGTTATAGATAGTACAAAATAGAATAACATCCATTCCAGGAGAAAATTGTCAGCACATATATAAGTGTGTGTGTGTCTGGTGTGTGTGTGTGTGTGTTTCAGACATTTCTAATTCTGATTTTTATTACTGAAATAGCAGGAAGAAGATATAGTTCTCCTTGCCTTAGCAGGAAAAGTAATCTCTCCCTAAATATCTGATGTCAGTACATTTCAACATCTTAAGAAGTCACACTAAAATATACTTTAAACTTGTCTCATATTACGAGTGACTGGATTTAATAGGCCTGTGATAGTTTTAAGAACTGGCTAGATCTTTAGACACATGTGCTTGAAAAAGAACTTTGCACTTAATTTTATATTAGCAAAATCTGTATAAATTATTGCTCATTTTGGATACATTGATAAAACACTGCATTAAAAGTAAAATCCCAATCCTATATCTAAAGAATTGTTAAAAACACTTTAAATATTTACTGTTGTCTCTGAGAAGATCACAGACACAAAGAAATGTTAATAAATTTTTTTGGAAAGCCCGCTTGCCTCCTCTATCCTCCTCTCTCTTTGGCAAAGCTGTGTTATCTCTTTCAACCTCGCCGACGCCCGCTTGCCCCTCTAAAGCACAGCAGTGCTGCTTTTATGTTGATCCCCAGCTCCGCTCTCTACATGGTTTATTCTCTAGGAGTACGTCTCTGCCTTTTCCAACACAATTTGTGTTTGCCTTCTTTAATTTGTACCTTCCAAACCACCTCCACCCCAATTTTGCCAATCTGCACATAAGACCCTGCATAAAACTGGCAAAAATAGAATTACCTTTAATGGGGAATGAAAGGGGAGAGTCTATGAAGCTCATATGTTAATGTTTTCGCTGTCACACTAGATTTCATTTTTCAAACCTTTGTAACACTGCCCTCGTAAATTGCTAAGTTGGTATCTGTCTGCTTTCCGTGCCAAAACACTGAGCCCTGAAAAGTTGGGGCCTTACATCATGCCAGAACACCGCAGGGCTGTCCCAGTGGGATGGAGAAAGATGCCTTCCTTTGAAAGATAAACTGAGCTCAGACGCTTTTTGAACTCTTATTTGGTTTTGATCCAGGTATTCCAGTAGAGAATGCCCCTCAGAACCTTGGAAAACTGAGGATACACTTGTGTCTGTAAATATCCAAATGTATGCATCAGGTGTTAAAAAATTCCTCTGAGTTGCTGCTCTGTCACTCAAGTGCTTAGAGATGGCTGTAGAAATGTGGGTAGAAAGAAAAAATCACAAAACTCATATCTTCCCGTGAATTGCTAATACTGCACTTTTACTTGCCAACTCTCTATATATCATATGGCTTAAGGTCCAGGTAAATATCATGTGGAATCTAAAATATGATGTAAATGAGCCTATCTACAAAACATAAACATACTCACGGACATAGAGAATAAACTGGTGGTTGCCAAGGGAGAGGGTGGTGGGAGAGGGTTGGAGTGGTAGTTTGGGATTAGCAGATGCAAACTATTATACATAGGATGGATAAACAACAAGGTCCTAATGTAGAGCACAGGGAACTGTATTCAATATCCTGTGATAAAGTATAATGGAAAAGAATGTGAAAAAGAATGTATATATAAGTATAACTGAGTCACTTTGCTGTACAGCAGTGATTAACACAACATTGTAATTCAACTGTACTTCAATAAAAAATAAATTAAAAAGTAAAGCTCAAAGGAAAAAAATTTTAAAATTAAAAAAATAAAGCCTTCTATACTCAGTGAAACAATATATTTACGATAGAGTGTAAGTGAATAATTAGTATAATACTATAGGAATCAATAACCATTTGTTTGAATTTTCTCTGAGTTACAACAGTCAATGGCATCTGTGCAATGATTTATATTAAATTACTCTTCAGATGAAGCAGAATTAATTTAGCAATTTGTATTTTATTACAAAATCTGCAGGCTAGAGTTTGCTCATTCGAAAGTTTTCTTTCTTCCTTTTTTTTTTTGTTTCCACTAACTTTGATATTAATATAAATATGGAAAGAATATGGTGTGAATTTCTCTTAAATTAAAGCAGATTGAGCTTAAACTGAGTGTTCTACTCTTCATTGCTATTTTTTTGTGCGACCATCTCAGACGTTGCATACACAGGCATATGGATCTACTTACAAGGTCTCACACTAAATTTGTTCGTTGCTTGATCTCCCATCTCTCTAATGGCCCTTTTTCTTTTGTCACCAACACATTCATGGCCTACAGTTGACTGCTTTTATTGCTTTTAATTAAAGTCTGAAATAAAACGTGTCTATTAATCAGTGTGTGAAGCCAATCATGAGTAAGGGCTTTATAAACTCTTTACAAGATGGATAGTAGTTACATAAATTGTCCCACCTTTGTCATCATGGCAGAAAGACAGTCATTTAAGTTAATTTTATCACGGGGAACACCTGTACTCTGGAAATTTGAAAGGCAGCTCTTATTTTGACAAGCCAGCTACTTTTTTTTAAGGAGCAAGAGATATATTTAAAAATGTATCCTTTCACAGCACAGTTGAGGAAAGAATGGGGAATGATTTTTTGTGTGTGCTTCTTAAATCAGAATATAGCCAGCTAATCACTGAAAATGAACTGCACATTTTGACTGGTCTTTCCTCTTCCTTCTCCTAATAAATTTTAAACAGCTTGATTTTTTCACATTTCCCAATTCAGATTTACAGAATATGAACTCTTGATGATAAAACACTCAGCAACCTATTCCCTTCAGTTTCTAAGCTGGAGAGAAATGAGGCATTTCCCCTGATCTTTCTTTTATGTGCTGGAAAGTCTTTTCAAATTCAATTTAAATTTAAGTCAGAGACGAGACACTGCAGTTCACTGTGGTGTTGAGAGTGTCCAGTCTCACCAATACATATAGTTGTGTGGATTGAAATAAAAATATTGAATTACGGTTCAGTGAAATTTGTCTGAGGCCCTTGAGGAGTTCTACAGAGCTGAACACATTTTCAGCTGCTTAAGTGGAACGGTGGGATTTGAACGGGTGGTGGATTAGTTTTCCAAATTGTATATTTCCAATAATTGCATAAATAAACACATCTCAGAGAGAGAAGTGTATATCATTCTTTAGTGAAAATCACTATTATTTAGAAATGCAGAAGGCAGGAATCTCTGGTCCTATTCTATGGGATGGAACTGACAAGGAGCATGTGTTTTTTGGTCAAAAGAATAGCTGTGCTCAAAATCCTGGCATCAACCTTGAAACTACCACCATTTTAAAAACTTTGTGTCTGTGTTTTTCATCCTTTTTAAAACATTTCTTCATATTACAGATGAAAGAGTTGAAATAAATTACCCCAAATTCCTGTCTGCCTCTAAAATGCACTAAATTCTGATGACTGTTTCTTATTCTTCCTCTTTCTTTTCTCTCTTACTGGACCCCATCTCCAGAATCTCTGTGAAGTCAAGTCTTGCTGGAAGTGGCCACTCCATGATAAAGAAGTGAGGAGACCATATGTGAGAAACACTGTTTGGGGCCACTAATCAATTGCACAGTGAGATCCTGGGTACCAGGTCCAAGGTTACTTTTCACTACTTTGCACTTCCTCTGTTGCCATAGCAGTGGGCATCCTTGCCCTGGCCTAGCCATCTCCAGAGCTCCCCAACCCTTGGTTAGAATGTACTTCCATTGTCAACAATCATCCCATAGCTTGTTTTGGGCAGTGGAATATGACAAATATCTCGTCTATGAAAAGACTTTAATGCAGTTTATTGGTTTTGCCTTCTCCTCTATCATAGGAGTAAATGCCCAGGATGGAGACTGCTTTTTCAGCCTGGGTCAGTGAAAGAGAAGACACGTTGCAAAGAACCACAGCCTGAAGCATAGCCAGGGTCACCCTACAGTTTACACATAGGGTTGGAGAGAAATGAAGGCTACTTTTTGTAAAACTCTGAGATTGAGGGTTGTTCATTAAAACCTAAACTGACAATTATGTATTTTCCTTATAATATTTGTCATGTTTTGTCTTCACGTGAGCCTCTTAGTGGCCAAAGGATATCAATAAACCAGGAAATTATTCAGGAAATCTGATCTTTTTAGCCCATTGCCCAAGTCATCTCAATCATCTTACGTATACTGGAAATATGTAGTCATCAGTCTCAAAGGTGACTTGACAGTAATGAGGGTCTCAGCACACAACACCCTGGAGCCAGGGCTTGGGTACATAGGTCTCATTTCAAAGAAATGAGCCATTAGACAATGGGCTCCTCTTTGGAGATGGGTTGAATACCACTTTGCTTTCATTTTGTTTACTTCTTACTCATAAAATGTTGAAACATTTGCACAGAAAGGAGTCTTAAAGGTTACCTCATCCTGCACCCAAACATCCACGCATCCAAATATCCCAACTCTCCACTCATTAGTTCATAAATGAGGAAGCTGGAATCCTGATAAACCATAATGGACCAAATTATACAAAGAATTGATAGCGGAGGCAAGATTAAAATGTTTTACCACTTCCTAGATAGATCAGATTTTTTCCCATTGAAATCCTTGCTCTTTAAAACTGCTATATTGACATCACCTGGGAAGTTCTTTTAAAAATGTGCCTGAGCCTCATCGTCTTCATTTTGTCCTCTTGTATATACCTCCATCATTCCATGAAAGCCACTGCAAGGTAAAACAATCCATTACTGAGAAAACCAAACTTTTTCCACCATTGACATAACCACCGACCAAGTCCTAGATCTATGCAAAGATAGAGTCTGCTATTTCCTACAGGATATAACCTCAGGGAAAATAAAACACCATTGTGCACCCCAAAACTTATTATATGCAAAATTTTCAGATTGTAATTCATTTTTCTTGCTTAAAACATGTTCATCTTATGTGCAACTTTATTAGTCAATTACTTAAATTACATCCAACAAGATTTCAAAGACCTACTATTTACCAGTCGCTCTTTTAGGTATTGCCTATGCATAGGTATAGATGAATAAGGCCCAGAATCTTTCTTCGAGGAGCAGAAAAATACATCAAACTAGTATATAAGTGGTGTTGACTCAACTCCCTGCTCCCTAAAAGGTCTATCCATGCAGAAGTCATAAAAGCCAGGACTTCAGCGTGGTGAAGGTAACCTACTTAGAACATTTACCTCCTTCATATTCACTCAGCCAGCATCAGGAGATTCAATCCAACACAGCAGTTTACCAGAGAAGTTTCCAAGCATGAATCCTCTGTGTTCACGTGAGCCACGTCCAGCGATGCAAGCCCATTTGCCTTCTCTTGGTCTCACGCTTTACTCCAATGCAAACCTCTTTCTAGCTCTTCAATTCTTGTTCCATACTCTACAAGGAGGATCTATTTGGACAACCAGGTACTTCTTTGATACTATTTACCTCATCTACTTGGCTTCTTTCCCTTTAATGTCATTCTCAGGAGGATAAAGAATCCATCTACCAGGAGCAGGACATATGCATTTTCATTTCAACTGTTCCCACTAGTGCATTTGGGCAAAACCAGCTTTGTGCCTGCCTCACCTGCACTCCTGATATTGACCCAAATTTTGATTATTTTTTTTAGTCTCTACTCTTCTTTCCCTTATCTGATTTCTCACATCTTGATGACTGGTACAAGCTTAATGAATTTCCTCATTTCACTTAGTCTAGTTTTACTCAGACAAGAAAATGTGAAGAAGGTGTAACGCTGATGCATTTTTACTTTCCAAGCTAATGAATATTCTTTTAATCAGTATTACTCACGTGCTCCCAACAACATCTTTCAAAATCTTGTAGTGAGAAAAGCTCACTGTTTATATATCAGATATTCTTTTGTCTCTGTTCATGTGGAAGAAGAAAACAGAGGAACCACATCTGATTTTATCATATGACATAGGTCATCACTTAGCAAGTCTCTGAGACAATGGAGGACAGCACAAGCTAAGGGCTAGGGATATAAAATGGTGTCAGAAGAATTATGAGTTTATAGTGGGAGAAGGGTGATAACTGATCATTCTCATGGCCTCCTGGGTAATGAGGTAAGAATGAACCAGAATGAGCAGGCATAGATGTTAGATTTCCATGGGACATTTTTTCTTTTTTTTCTAATTGGAACCCAATATAAGATTGTCAACTTTTATAGAGACACGGAGATAGATACAATGGTATTTTTCTCCTTTTGCTGCAAAATCGTGGAAATTTGTCATGGATAATCTATGAAAATTTGGGAAATCCTTGGGCAGAACTCTCAGAATGAGGAGGTAAAAAAAGTATTAAAGGCAAAGGTCTAAACATAAATATCTAGACAAAAATCTAAATGACATTCCTGGTTTATTAATGAAATAACTTAGTTTGTTCAGGAAAGAAAAAAAAACTATTTCTAAATTGGGTCCTTCTTATATAAATCTTTCTCAAAAGAAGCACTGAAGTCAGTCATTTCTAAGGTTGATTGGAAAATTAAGGCCAATCTGTTCACACCAGAAACCCGTCTAAAAGTTTTTATTTTTACAAGATAACTGCTTCTCAAATCAAAGTTCTTCTCAATAGCTCTTCTTAAACAACGGCAGAAAAGAGTTGTTATTTTTAATTATAATAAGCTCACAAACGGTCCTTGAAAACTGTGTGGTCATCCATTTTTCAGTAAGACCACAGTTCTTGCAGAGGCCCTTTTAATGGAAGAACTTGAAAGTGTGTGTCACTATGTGTCATGTTGAAACCACACAAATCAGGTTGGGACTTGAGCCCACGTCCCAGGACTCAAAGCCAGCCTAAACCCAGATTGGGACTTGAACCCAAAGTCTTTTAATTGAGGTCACACACCTAGTTTCAGGATTTACGGAAGCTCAGGTTCTTGATGTCTCGTTGCAGAAAGAATTCAGCGAGAGACAAAGTGATGGGTAAGAAGTGGATTTATTTAGAGAGATACACACTCCACAGGAGAGTGTGGCCCATCTCAGAAGGCAAGAGGCCCCAAAATGTGGAGTGGTTAGTTTTTATGGGCTGGGTGATTTCACAGGCTACTGAGTGGGAGGGTTATTCCAACTATTTTGGAGAAGGGGTGGAGATTTCCAGGAATTGGGCCACTGCCCACTTTTGGCCCTTTTATAGTTGGCCTCGGAGCAGTCATGGCACTGATAGGTGTGTCAGTTAGGAGCTAATGCATTACAGTGAGCGTATAATGAGGCTCAAGGTCCGCTGGAAGTCGAATCTTCCTCCGTCTTGGACCTAGTTGGTTCTAACCGGTTTATGTCGTGTCCTCGGACTATGTCATTCTTGTAAACGTTGCGCCCTGCCTCCTTCCCTCCTGTTTCATTGTCAGCCTTTTTTATGTTACAACATGCTTCTTTACAAATGTCTTTGTTTTCCTCCAATATACCTTGGAATTTTTCCAAGGGAAAATTGTTGTCTTAGTACATAAACAGGTCAATAGAGAAATAGAAGGACCATTAGAATTCACATAGTGAATGAGTCGTTGCATCATTATATGTTGGCCGTGTGGACACATGACTATACTATTCATTAACCAGTCAATAAAAATTTACTGTGAGCCTACTATGTGCTAGACACTGTTTTAGGTACTGGGGATATTACAGTGAACAAACCATACAAAAACCTCTGCCTCCATGTTACTAGTCTAAGCTAAAACATCTTAAAAGGACCAAGATTTAGGCATGCCCACTTTGTTCTGTAGCCCTGGGAGAGAATGCTTATACAGCTTAATAAAGTACTTCGGCATTTATTAAAGAATCATAAGGTGTCAAATGTGCTAAAAGCTGGAGCCACAAGGATGACAAGTTACGCTCGTACTCTCAATAAGCCTCATAACTTATTCAGCTTTAAAAAACAAAATGACAATCCAACATGATGTGTCTAACATGTGCCCGGTCTAGAGGCAGCATAGATGAAGAAGAAATGCAGAGGATGTTAGGGGTAAGGTCTATGTCAGGGGAGGCTTTTCAGAAACTGACTTTATAAAATTTTAAGGATTCGACTTCTTTTTAATATTTTAATTATTTACACAGTATCTTCATAGTTGCAACATCAAAAGTAAATAACAAGTAAATTCAGAAAACAATATAACTTCCATCACTGTCCTGAGAACTACAGAGAATTCAGCTTTGAAGCCGAATCTGAAGAAGGTATCAGACATCTTTCTCAGACACAGTCATGGTAGTGCTGTAAGTACTCAGACTTCTGGCTCTGGTGCAGACATGCTGAATTTGAATCTCTGGGTGTGGGGCCCTGGAATCTGCATTTCAAACAAGCACCCTATTCTTAAATACAGTGGAGTATGAAACCCCTTGTTTTCAGGGTAAGATGATTTGGGCAGAGATGTAATGTAGTGGCATTGGGGTTGGGATATAGAGTGGTTGAGAAGAGACACAGTCCTTTGGCTCAATATGGAGCCTGGTGTTTGGACTGTGGGACAGGCTTTGGAAGATGTTAAAGGGTGATTCAGAAAGAGAATGTGGTAGGTGCGCATTTTGGCATTTCAGAAAGACCAGTTGGACTCCTAATGGAGCATAAATAAAATGATTTTTTAGGTTTGAAAGAAAGGGAACCAGAAAAGGAGACTGCTCAACAGTCAAGGAAGATACAGGAAGGTCTGATCCAAGGAAAGTCAGGGTTCCAGCAGAGTATTTTTTCAATTTTTTACTGACCACTGACGTTTCCTTCACCCTGAAGTCTGCCCCTGACAAATCCCAAGTTAAATAAATGTATCAGCAATTATTTAAAATTTTAATATTCAGGCTATCCATGCAAATCTTCTCTTCATCTGCTTTTGAAAGTTTAATTCATTGTTTCAAATGGCATTTTCAATAGCTAGAAAGTGAATTGTTGAATCAGTAAATGTAAAATGAACTTTTTCTTGGAAATAAGCAGCTAGCACATAGTTTTCTTTCACCTGATATTTATTTAGCCTGGTATAAAAATATGCTGTCTTTGTAATTGGGTGCCTACAGCAGGTATTTGATAATTATAACACACAAATATGTATTCTATAATTTCATTTTTGAAGAGACTATATTTTTGGCTAATACATTGCAAGCCCTTTGGGCATAGGAACATGTCTACTTCTAACTGCTATAGACCAGGTCAATATCATTTTCACATGCATAAGGATAATATATGAATAGGCAGGTTTAACAAAATGTATAAACATGGTTAAGCATTGACTAAGATGGCTTTAACATTCTCTTTAACTTGGTTAAAATTTAGATAGATTTCCTTCTGACTACAGCCCCCTGACTTCCCTTTTCTTAGAGCATTTACTTGAGAAAACTAGCCATCCATCGTAAATTCTTTCTCTGTTCCTTTGAGATGTAAACCTTCTACAATCCAGGAATGTCTTTCCCAAGGACCTGAGAGCCTTTCCATTGAAATGAAATCAACAAGATGGTGCCCCATTGCGTAGTGTCTGTGGGACGGTGGGAGTCTGACTTCCTAAGTGTCAATTAGCAAATACGGATAACTCATCACCCTGACCAACCTCCCTCCAATGTCCTCCTGTATTTTTTCACTGCTCACTCGCATGCTTAAAATCTCTTTCACCTTTTCCTTCAGTGGAGTTGACATCAATCTCTCTTTCCTACTGCTATAGTCTTAAATAAACCTTTCTTGTCTGTTTAACTAGTCTGGGTAAATTTTCCCTTCACAGTTACACATGAACGTGTAACAGCATGCTCTTGTTGTGTAGCTGACACACACTCACACAGACTTTCTATGATAACTTCACCAGTTCATCTGTTTTGGAAAGAAGAAGAAATGGTGCTTATTGATCATATTATTTATTTCTTTTTCAACTGTAATTCACTCATTCATCATCCCTTTTAACCAACATTTATAAGAAATACAATCAGGGGAAGCTCGGTATACCATGCATAAATAGAAATCGGTAATATGGAAATTTCTTCCATTTATAAAACATCCTTACCCTTCATCCCTCTGTCCTGAGATGGGTAAAGCAGAGCTGTTGTATTATTGCCCTTTTACCAGTCTTGCTCTGGATGGAGACGTGGAAGAAGAGACCAGTTCCTTCAAATTTTTTCTTCTCTTTATATACAAATATCTGGAACTTTTTAAAATTACATGTGATTTTATGTTTATGATTTGAGGCCTGCAAATATCATCTCTAACAGTAAAACAACAACAACAAAACTCTGCAAAAAATTTTAGGTTTTTTTTTTTTTGTAGTAGCATTTATGGAAAATCCCCTCCCCTGCAAAACAAGGGATTGGGGATCCATCTTTTTCTTCTAAGCAGTTTAGGGTCTTTTTAAGAATGAGTACAAAATTGTGCCCAGCCACTGACATTCCCACCTTGAAGGTGCTGACCCTGTGGTAATCTAACCCCTGATAAAAGTGAGAATTTTTATTTTGCTTTCTAATTCTTCAAGATTTAAAAACAAGTCGAAGGTAGGTAGTTAAGCTGTAATCACTTCTAATGACTGTGACTTTTAAGAACAATGACCCTCTGAGATGGAACTATTTGGTCATTCATAGGTTAGTTAACCTTTTGGAAGCTCAAAGCCTCAATTATTTTTTAGCAGAGAAGGAACTTCACAGTACAAACATGCCTGTGCCTTTAGTGATAAATGACACAGGATAATTTAACGAGTGACTTTCTGAAAGAAGACTATTTACTCAGGCGTAGACTGAAGATTGTATCAATAAACAATGAAAATGAGTATTATTAATTAATTAACAATATTGGGACTGAGCTAATGACTTAATTTTTTTATCAAAGAATTTTAAGAATGAAAATATCAAGGGAATTTATTTAAATGGCTAAATGGAGCAGTCTATCAAAAGTCTGACAGATATTTACTTAAGGAAATAATTTTGTTTTCTCTGTATGTTCTTTAGTAAAAGAGAAATTTCTGCTTTCAGATAAATATCCAGTGAGTTTGACCTGAATATGCATTGGTAGAACGGAAGCACATACTTGCATAACAGTGAGTTTATTTAATTTGTCTGTATTTCAGAGAGAGGTGCCTAAAAGTTAGTGCTCCATGAAGGAGAATTTACATTTAAGCATTTCTAGAGTGTATGAGAGTATATGTGTGTGTGATTTTTCTTAGAGATATGTGACCCTAAATGGGATAATTTAATGTCTCTATGTACTGAATATCTTTACCTTTCATTACTTTTATTTCTTTCATAGGCTACCCGTTAATAAGAAAAACTGCATAAGGTCATATTATTGTATAACTTAGCTCAAGAGAGAGGCATATGAATTTTAACATCAGGAAAGTGACTTTTCTCTCTGCACTGATTATTGGTAGTCTGTGTCTTAAATTGATACCAAAGATTATCTGATTTGATTTTCAAATTTTATGCTCTCAGTATATATTAAGTCCCTATGCTACGCAGACTACTGCCCTTGACACAAGAGAGAAAAAGTCCTCAGGCCATTTAAGAGCTTTTCTTTTTCTACCAGCTCTTTCCTCCTAAGTGAGTATGGTTATCACTGATTTCATTTAAAAAAATTGACCATGCTAACTGCATTATGACGCTCCCTCTTTTGTGTCAAAATAGGTTTGATGTTTATAATTTGTTATGTCTGCACTTTCTTTTCAAATCCTATTATCATAAGCGGTTAGAGTGTCAGGTCAAGTGTTACTTCTTTATGCCATTTATAGTGTTGTTTCTTTGCTGCTTTGTTGAAATCATTCATCAGACAGCAATGGTTTTATATAAGCAGTGAGGCATGTGTAGGATGAGAAGCGGTACCACTGGGAGTAGTCTCTTTATAATTGCTCAGAATACACTACCTGAATTCCATTTGTCTTCCCAGGCATTGGGTGATAAGAGACATGCTTGTTTATGCATCATTCACCTAGATCATATTATAAGAACTAGGAATTATATTTGCAAGTACAATTTCAAATTGCTTGGGAGGACTCACCATAGCCCTAGAATGAAAAGGATGTTTTCAGGATGCATGGATAATGTGTGTTATACACCTTGGTATAAAACTGTGCCAAGTGGGTTGTACTCTCTTTGATGTAGAGAATCGCTTCTCCTTCTTTGCTCCCTCTCTGACCGCCTTTGTCAAGACTTTGCTGGATTATCTGTGAAACCCATATAAGGTGTGCCTGGCAGAAATTGGGAGCAGTAGCAAAGTTCCTCAGGGACCTCTGAGAGAGAAAAGCTGCAAATAAAGTATACAAGTACACAAAAAAAGGAAATACCTCCTAGATAGTACTCAAATTAGCATCACAATGGCACAATATTTTCACTATGTTATTGAAATCAGATTAATCTTTTGCAAATTATAATATGAAACATACAACTCTATAATATGGTGCTTTAGGTTTTATCTTAAAAACACTTTGACCATCAAAATTAATAATGCAATGTGAGGCAAAAGACAAAAATACCTAGATACATCTAGTGTTTCTGTTGGACATCCAGCTCGACGTACAGGCAATGATGACTTGAGATGTTCAGGGAAATGTCAAGATATAAAACTTTATACATAATTGAGAAACCTATGCAAGACAACTTAAAGAAAGCTCAGTTTTAGGTGTAGGATTAAAAAGAATAGGGATCTAGGTGAGTTTGAAGGGATAAAGAGATACGTGAAGAGAAAGGGTACGTATAAAGCATGCTGGCTAAAGAAACAAGATTTTAGATTTAATGAGTTACGTTGCCATAAGTCATTACATTAATGTCATATGACTTAGATGGATTGTGTTGGTATAATCATATATATAGAAAAAAAGGATGAAATAATTTGGTATTACCAAAAATATGTAAGGTAGCTCCTTTGTGGTTCTAGGTAAGAAGTACCAAGGGTGCAACTGAGGCTGTAGAAATAAGCATAAAGTTAAATTAATGGACAGAAATATATTATGAATGAAGAATAAAGGAGTTTGCTATTGTGGATATGGATTTCTGTAACTATCAGGTTACAAAAATAATGTCATTTTGAAAAGTATTCATAATAAGCATATTTTTCTATAGTATATTTTTATTTTAAATGTCTTTTGAAATACACTGTAGTTTTAAATCTAAACCATGTAATATATCTTAATATATTCATATTACAAAAAATTGAAACAGAGTCACCTAAAGATAATATGACTTCCCTTAGTCTTGTTTATGTGTCACTCACCTAGATCATCTGCAAGAACCAGGGATTGTATTTGTAAATATTCAATCTCTGTATTATGAAACAAAAGAAAGAGAAGTTAAATATCCATGTAAATATCCTGGAAAAAAATAGAGATTCCTGGTTAAGTTAGAGATTGTAATTTTCATTGCAATTTTGAAATGAAAAAGTGGATTTTTAAAATGTGTGTCACTTGACTAGTGTCATAGACTTTATATGTCTTAACCCAAGTTCCTCTGTAAAGTGGGAACCAGGTGAAGAACCTCAAATGTTGCTGACACCAATTTATTTGAATTTCCCAATTTCGGTAGGAACCTCTGAAAAGTTGGAGATCATAAGCATGTTTTGCAGATTTACTTACTCTCACCCTCTCTCTCCCCTTCTCTCCTTTGCTCCTTCATCTCTCCCACCTTCCCTTTCTTTTTTGCAAGTATGGGTGAGGCTACTTTCTTGCTACGTAAAATTGGCAGGCTAAGGAACCTCTCTGTGCATCAGTTCCTTATGGAAAACAGACACAAAATTAATATCTACCTGGCGGGTTATTTCTAGGATTAAATAAGTTAAAACACCCTTGTATCAGATGCTGCTGGTTCAGGACCAGGTACACTGGATCCTTGGTCTGCCCTTTCCCTCTGTGCTGCTGGTGCTTTCACTCTTTGCTCCTATCTATTCCCTCCCAGGGCTTGCCTTTGGGTTGATTAAAGCCCCTTTAGTAAGGAAGGAGGAGACTAGAAGTTTCCCCCAGGTGCTATAAAACTCAACTCCCTTGTATCAAGGCAAGACAGCTCTAAGGAGCTCCTTCTGGGGTCTGGCTACAAGCTGGACTTCATCCAACACCACATTTTCAAGTAGCTATTTGCCCTTCTCTAGCCTGCTTCCTCATTCATTATGGATCTTTCCTGAGGGCTTTCCTTCAATAAGCAGTATTGACAAAGTCCAGTGCATTTATAGGGAAATCATAGGGGCTATACCACCAGCAGGACTTGGAGAGTAAATGGAGAGTATAGTAAATCAGTAGCCTAATGAATCACAGTGATCCGTGACTTTTAGAAAAATTGCTAACTATATTTTCCTTTTATTTGGTAAAAAATCTGGTGAGATAGGAGATTATTTTTGCAAATTAATTTAATATTCATAATAAATGTATTTCGTTTGTGTATTTTGTTTTCCTATCAAAATATGAGTGTTTGTACTTATTTCAGTCATGCCTTATTTAAATGGTCTTTTCAGACCAGCTTCTTGTCACAAATTGTGGTCTTGCTAAATGTCTTACCCAATTAACCAGTTAGCAGGGTTAGTTTTTTATGCTAATGGATTTTTTGGTTATGGCTTTGTCAACATGTTATCTTTTCCAGAAAAAGTACCACGATGAACTGTACGGAAGGTTAAGCCTCCAAATTCAATGATTGCTACCAGTTTTCTTCTCAAAGAAATACTCAGGACAGATACATAAGAATCATACAATTTATGCAGTGTAGACATTTGCATTATCAAGATTCCAAGGATATGAATGAAGTCTATTTAACTCAGTACACTGTGATTCAGCTTAGTAAAGATGTTTGCATAATATACATGCAGTATTCCCTCAAGCAGAGGGCAGGATAAAAGGGCTTATTAAGCTGAGCACCAGGAAAGTGCACGGGGATCTATTTAAAGGTCAATGAATCTTATAAGAAATGTTGTTCATAACTAAAAGTAGTTATACTAATGAAATTAAATGTTTATACCTAAAACTCAGATTTGAAAAAAAAAAGATTGTTTTTCTGTGATATTGTGTTTTCAACTTCCACCTGTACCAGAAGACATGAGGAGTGAGCACAGATGGAGAAGATTTTAGTGTCACCCATTAAAGATATCTTTGTTTTATCCACTTCAAAACTGTCCAGATGCTTTCATTTATCTGAGGAAACTACAGAGTGAAATTTACCTAGTTGTGTAATGGCAGGGTCAGTGTATGATTAAGTTTTTAAGAAATGGTGGAACTGTTTTTCAAAGTATTTGTACCATTTGCACCCCCAGGAGTTGTGTATGAGAGTTCCAGGTCTTTTGCATCTTCAACAATATTTGGTATGGTCTGTCTTAAATTTTAGCTCTCCCAACAGATGTATAGTAGTATCCCATTTTGGTTTTAATTTGGATACTCCTAATGGCTATTAATATCGAGCATCTTTTATATGCTTATTTATTATCTTGTGTATCTTTTTTGTGAAGTATTTCAATTATTAGCTTCCCCTCCCCCTTTCAACTAAGTTTTTTTTTTTTTTCCTATTATTGAGGTTTGAGAGTTCTTTATATACCCTGGACCCAAGTCCTTCATCAGATATATGATTTGCAAGTATTTTCTCCCAGTCTGCAGTTCTTTTAATTTTCCTTTTCTTAACAGTATCTTTCAAAGAGCATACATTTTAAATTGTAATTAAAGAAACAGTTTATCAGTTTCTTCTCTTATGGATAGTACTTTTCGTATCAATAAGTGGTTCTGGGATAGCTCCACGTAAAAGAATGAGATTAGAACATTTCCTCATACTACAAACAAAAATAAACTCAAAATGGATTAAAGACCTAAACGAAATTCAGACCTGAAACCACAAAACTCCTAGAAGAGAACATAGGCAGAACCCTCAATGGCATAAATTGTAGTAATATTTTTGGGGGTATGTCTCCTAAGGTAAAAGAAGAAAAAGCCAAAATAAACTACTGAAACTTGAAAGCTTTTGCACAGCAAAGGAAACTATCTACAAAACAAAAAGACAACCTATGGAATGGGAGAAAATATTCGCAAAGAATTCGGCACTGTCTTGGGCATCTGTTCTGTTTCCTTCAGCTGATGACCCAGGTGGTAGCAGCAGCACCACCAGGAGACCGAGATAGTGCAGAGCTGAGCCCCAACCTGGGTTGTTACCTTCTGATCCCTTTCCTTGCCCAGCCCCACTCTCACATGTCAGGATCTTTGCTGGGGTGCCCACTGAAGTCCCACACAGTGTCCTGGAGCTCCTGCAGTCAAAGCTGGTTCCTGCAGAGTGTCCCAGCTCCTGCAGGGGCGGTTCCTCTCCAGCCCCTGGTCTCAGCAGCACCTACTGTAGCACACCGACATCCTCTGAGTCCCAACCCATCCACAGTGGCTCCCATCTCTCTCAGCCTGGAGACTCTGGACCAGCTCTGGCCCAGTCAACCCAGCAAACTTCCAACCAGTTGGCTGCAACTCCACCTTCTTCAACAAGGACTGATCCTTTCTTCCAAGGGTCCTCTTCCATAGATGTTCTTTCCCAGCCTTGGTGGACCTTGTAGAGTTTTCTCTCCATGCTTTTACTTGCCCCCATGATTGTTCTATATTAAATTATTTGTATTGCATAAATAATGGCTATATATATCAATTTTATGATGTATAATATTATTTACATTAAAATTTCCTTTACTGTGTGGCTTCTGTCTCCAGACTGGATACTGACTAATCTAATCTTTTCCCATCCTTTTACTTTTAACCTATTTTTGTCTTTATATTTAAATTACGTTACTTGTAGGCAGCGTATAGTCAGGTCTTACATTTTTTATACAACTGACAAAATTTAGGGTGTTAAGACCACTTACATTTAACCTGACTAGTGATATAATTATGTTCAAACCTGCCATCTTGACTCTTTCCACCTTGTTGCCCCCTTAAATCTCATTTCTGTCTGATCAAAGGAGGGAGTGCGCCAGGGGCTGCCCGGACTCTCCCTCCCTTTAAGACAGAGAGCTGGGACTCATGTAGGGCTCACCTTGTTCATTTCCTGCCCGTCAGTGTGTTTGCTTCTGATAGCTGCCATAACAAATTAATACAATCTTAGAGACTTAAAACAACACCCACTTACCCTCTCACAGTTATTTAGGTCAGACACTGTGTAGCTCAGCTGGTTCTCTGCCTACAACCTCAAAGGCTGAAATAAAGGTGCAGATAGCTGCATTCCCTTCCAGGAGCTCTAGGGGACAATCTGTTCCCAGGCTCATTCAGGTCATTGGCAGAGTTCATTTCTCTGTGGCTAAGGACAGGGGTGGTTCTCAGATTGTAGAGGATGCTTATATCTTCCGACTAGAAGTCACCTTCAAAGCCAACAAGGGCAAGTCAAGTTTTTCCAGGCTTCTAATCTCTGCGATCTCTCCTACTGCCCCCTCTGTTCCTCTGCTGCTGCATTGCTTCTAAGGACTCTTCTGCCTATTCCTCTGCGATCACATTGGAATCCCTGGATCATGCAAGATGATCTCTCTATCTGAAAGTCAGCTGACTAGTAACTTTAATTGTATCCATGGAGTTCTTTCACTATGTTAGAGTTTGAACGAGTAATCAGAGGATGGTAATCTTGGAGGGTCATCTTCAGAATTCTGGCTATCCCACTCAGCAATCACTGTCCTTTTTTTTTTTTTTTTTTGTCTGATGTCCAGTGACTTGAAAATCTCATTGTCTCTTATCATTTGTCTTGTTTCTGTTTGCTGCATATGGGATTGTATATCTATTTTCTGCTAGTCTATCTTGGACAGAAGGTGATGTCAGTGTTCAGGCTTTTAGGGTTTCTCTTCCCTCTGCCTTTCTAAGACTGTGTCTGTGTGTTGCTCTAAGAAGTAGAGAAGAACAGTTGGCATGCCAGGGGGACCTTGTCTTATTCTTGAGCTTGTGCTTATCTCTGACATGAAGTGTCTACTAGGTGAATATGACCCCTGCCATCTTGGTGTCTGCATACATGTAGCTGGTCTCTTTGGTTTTTGGGTTGTCACCATGACAACTGCTGTGGAAATCCACAGTCCTGGCCATTCAACTCTAATGCAGAATCACCCACGCACTTTGTTTTCTTTGTCCTGACCCGGTTTTCTACTGAAGAACTGAGACTCTGAACAGACACAAGCCCTATCCAGCCCCAGGATTCCATCTCTCCACGTGGAAAGAGAAAATTCTGACCATCCTTAATGCCACATAGTGGCTATGGGTAATCAGAATTGCCACCTTAGGCAAGGCTATATTTTGACTTACCATCCCCAGTGCTGTGGTTTTGCTCCTACATCATCTGTGTGGGATTCTCTTGGATGGCTGTAACCTGCCCCACTACATCTGCAGAGGATTAGCTACTGCAAGGTTTTAAGTTTGTGGTGTCATGTTTCCAGTCTGAGGGTGCTGGCTTCTGACTCCTTTGCTTTCCTCCCACAAGTCCTAAAATCTTCCCTGGCCCCTAAACTGGACAGGGAAGACTTTCTCTACTATTCCTTCATAAGTGGATTTCCTGGAGAAGTCTTTCTCTAGTATTTCTTAATTATAATTTAGACTTCCTAGGCTTTCCTTCTGATATGCAAAGGGAAAGCAAAAGAAAAATTTATATTAATAAACATATGAATATATTTGAACATATTCCATAGGATATCATGAAATAAAATTAAATCTATAATATAGTGAAGTCTGCATGTTGGCAGATTAATGCCTTTCTGTTCTTTCAAAAAATATCTAAGGCATTTCTGCATGTAGATCAAGGCTTTGTGAAATAAATACAGATAATGGATAAAATTACAGAAATAGTGGAAAAAAGGGCACAGAAGATAAGGTGATCTGCTCAGTACTGAATTACTGAATTAGGACAGAAAAGGAGAAAAGAGAAAATAAGATGGCACTGTAGGCAGAGGTTTCTGGCATAGAATTTTTGGAGGAAAGTATAGAGATCAAAGATGTAGACTCCAAATCAGCCCTTGTGGTCATTTAAAAGACAAATGAGTGAAAACATTTATTTTCTTTACATCAAACAGTGTCCCCTGTCATTATATCACTGAGAAAACTCAATAATGTTTCTCTACTTTTCCATACTTCTTGCGAATGTAACCTTGTGCTATGATGAGGCACGACATAGAAGTAGGAACCCAGGGTTATTCTGGTCACATGTAGCTGCATACAGTTGCTAGTATGAGCAGATATCTTCTCTTAAAAAAAAAAAGACTTGGGCTTCCCTGGTGGCGCAGTGGTTGAGAATCTGCCTGCCAAGGCAGGGGACACGGGTTCGAGCCCTGGTCTGGGAAGATCCCACATGCCGCGGAGCAACTGGGCCCGTGAGCCACAATTACTGAGCCTGCGCGTCTGGAGCCTGTGCTCCGCAACGAGAGAGGCCGCGGTAGTGAGAGGCCCGTGCACCACGATGAAGAGAGGCCCCCGCTTGCCGCAGCTAGGGAAAGCCCTCTCACAGAAACGAAGACCCAACACAGCCATAAATAAATAAGTAAATAAATAAATAAACCCAAAAGTTTAAATAAATAAATAAATAAATAAAAAGAACTGTGGGAAAAAAAGACTTAAGTGGAACTCATATGAATTTTTAAATTCCATTTATTCAAAATAATTAGTATGAACTTTTAAAGATCTGATATGTATCTACTTTCAGGTCACATATAAGGAGAGGGAAATGGACATTAGCCGTGAGTTAATGGGGAAAAAAATCCTAGCACACAGCAGCAGTATGGTGCTTTATTTCAACTGAATGGAGCAAGGTGAATGATCTGAAGAATGGTGGCACGACCAAATCGATCCACATTGAAGAAAGAAGAAATTTATTAGTGCTCAGGAGGTTGATACTAGACCTCATATTCTTCTCTATTTCTAAATCCCAAAGTTAGAGAAGGGGGATTTAGAAATAAATATCTAGAAGGCTTTTTTCCATCTATTATCACTGGGGCATGGTTAGTCCCTTGGAACAATAAAAATAAGTTTGAAAGAGCTTCTTGTTTTTCCAACTCTTTGTGAAAGTGGTTTCCCTATTTCTATTGTCTGTTGCCAAAAGTGTTTAATAACGTTTATCTTTGACCTTCTATCCATTTGCCCTTTTAGTTTATTTGTGCCAGCCCTGTGAATCCATGTGATACAGAGCAATTTAGTGAGTATCTGCTCTGTAAATCAAAACCATCTCAAAGCAGTTTGCAACTATACAGGAGTGTACTTTTTCTCCAAGCTGTCTTCAGTCAACAGGGAAGCACAACAGAAAGATGTAAGTGTAAATTATAGGCTCAGGTTATTTCTTCTTTGTTGTTTCCTTCCCTCACTTGTATTTGAAGAAGATCCACATTATATACCTCAATACCCAGAGAAGAGCATCAAATCAATAAGAGATAAATATGCAGCTTACGTTTAGGGCCAAGAAGGTATGAGAAATTTACTTTTTCACTTAACTTACAAACCCATTTAAAGGAGGCTGTGTTAAGTGGGATGAGTATAAACTATTAATATATTCCTCTTTTTCTTTTTATTACTCTGTCAAAAGGGTAGAAATCACGCAGATGTATACATAGCATTGGCTTAACTTCAAATTCTATCATCAGATTAGTATTCAACTTAATGTTCAGGGGTTTAGCCATTATAATTAATCATCCTCTAAGTGCAGAAAGATACTTAATACCCTGTCCCTACTCATTATTTAGATTTTTAGTTCCGTAGTGAAGGGCCTCAGAAAAGATTAATTAAGTCAAACACTTTGGGGTTATTCTCCCATCATTGTACAGAGGATTTACATACATAACTGACATTAGTGTGGGTGGATATTCCTCCTGTAATTCTCTAGAATATCATTGAAACCAATCGCTCCCCAAGTGAGTATGTCTGGCAACAATAATATACATCAGAATTACGTTAGTAATTCTGGTATTTTACTTTTATTATTTACCTTTTATGTATTGAGTTAATAACCAAACAATTTTCATACATAAGGCAGTACATACATACTATGTTTGATGGAAAATAAAAGCTGATTTTATTTTGGAAAATAACTCTAACCCAGTTACTTCCATATACTTATTGAATCCCAATTATCTCAGCTAAAAAAAGTGATAAATTCAAATTGTGATCTCTAAGATTGCTTATAATTTAAAAATACTATAGTTCAGTATGTAATGTATTCAGATCTAAAATGAATCTCAAATATCAGAAATCCAGAAGACAGAGTGCAGAGTTTACTATTTGAAGTAGATAAAGAGGTTATGAATTTTAGTGTTGCCAGTGTTAATTAGAAGTACTTGAATTTCGTTCTTCTATGCGAAAAGAGAAATTCTTTTTTGATATTTCTTTTTTTCATTTATGAAATACACAGTCTTATGTTTAAATGACCCAGAGATTGTCACCTCAAAGAGGGAAGAATCCATGCTATAATTTGAGATTCCAGATAGCCAAAGCTAACTTGAGAAAGAACAAAGCTGGGGATAGCACATTTCCTGACTTCCAATGAACTAAAAAGCTACAATAATTTAAAAATATGGTACGGACATAAAAACTGACATATAGACCAATGGAACAGAACAGAGAGCCCAGAAATAAACACACCTATATCATCTATTGATCTTCAACTAAATTGCCAAGAACACAGAATGGGAAAGGATGGTCTCTTCAACAAATGGTGTTGGAAAAACCAGATATCCACGTGAAATAGAATGAAATTGGATCTTTATCTTGCAACATATACGAAAGTCAACTCAAAATAGATGAAAGATTTAAACGTAAGACCTAAATCTGTAAAACTATTAGAAGAAAACATTGGGAAAAACCTTCATGGCATTAGTCTTGGCAATGATTTCTTGGATATGACACCAAAAGACAAACAAAAATATACAAGTTTGACTACCTCAAACTAAAAAGCTTCTGCACAACAAAGAAAACAATCAACATAGTGAAAATGCAACATATAAAATAGGAGAAAACTTTTGCAAACCATGTATCTGACAAGGGGTTAATTTCCAAAACATATAAGGAAATCCTACAACACAATACCTAATAGCAATACTCAATATAAAAATTAGCAAAATACTTGAATAGACATTTCTCCAACAAAGACACACACATGTCCAAACAGTATAGGAAAAGATGCTCAAGATTACTAATCCACAGGAAAATGCACAATGAGATATTACATCCCACCTCTTAGAATTGAAATTAAAACAAACAAACAAAACGTTAACAGGTATTGACGAGGATGTGGAGAAATTGGAATACTTGTACACTGTTGGTGGGAATGCAAAATGGTGCATTCGTTATGGAAAATAATATGGAGGTTCCTTAAAAAATTAAAAAATAGAACTACAATATAATCTAGCAATTACACTGCTGGGTATAAACCCTAAAGAATTGAAATCAGGATCTCAAAGAGATATCTGCACTCCCATGTTCATAACAACATTATTCATAATAGTCAAGATATGAAAGCAACCTAAATGTCTATTGACTGATGAATGGAAAAAAGAAAATGGAATATAGTTCAGCTCTTAAAAAGAAGGAAATTCTGCCATATGCAACAGCAGGGATGAAAATGGAGGACATCATGCTAAGTGAAATAAGCAAGTCACAAAAAGATAACTACTGCATGATTCCATTTATATGAGGTGTCCAAAACAGTCAAACTTATAGCAAGAGAGTAGAATGGTGGTTGTCAAGGGAGAGGAAAATGGGGACTTTTTCAATGGCTATAAAGTTTGATTATGCAAGATGAATAAATTCTAGAGATCTGCTATGTGACACTGTGACTATATTTAACAGCACTGCATTGTGCACTGAAAAATTTAAGAGGGTAGGTCTCATGTGAACTATTCTTACCACAATAAGAAACATAAATAAAAGAAGAGAAGCACAATCAGCTTAACTTTCTAGCATAGCATTCCTTAAATTTTCCCAATATCATACTAATACTTTTTTCAAACATAGTTCTTCATCCACAATATTCATTCTCTATACATCAGACTGCAAAATTCATACCATAGAAGACTCTTTCATCCTCAAAATATTTTTTTCTATGGCTTTGTTTACCTCTATGGAGGTCATTTATCAAAGCATAAACCATACATGGGCTTGAAAATGTTTAGATTCTATGGTTGTGACTATATTCTCAACCAGATGCAGGCCCTTTTTTAACTTCAAAAGGAAATTCCAGATATGGTTTACTCTTGAGTTGATAAATCAAAAGACAAAGTGTAAATCAATATTATATTAAACATGTTAACTTGAAAATTCTAAATAGATGGAATATAAGGTATTATTGTTCATTTGTTTTCAATTCAAATTTTTAAATGTTAGATTCTTAATTCACCCTAGTCTATGCAGAAGGGTCAGTGTGCCTGAATAACCAAAAATCATTACAGATTATCTCAAACTGGATTTTTCAAGTGGAAGACCACTCATTGGGGAATGTATTAGGCAAAATGCAGCAATTGGTGGTTATTTATTTGATGCATATATTTTTCCACTCAAAGAGATTGTAAGCTTTTGGATGCAGTGACTGAATATTATATTTCTTTGATATCTTAAAGCAGAAATTAGCAAACATTTTTTTCTGTGCAGGAGTAAATAAAAAATATTTCCAGCCTTGTGGGCCATATCACCTCTGTCACAATCACTAAACTCTGCCATTTTAGTGCAAAACCACTATAGACAATTTGCAAACAAATGAATGTGTTCCAATAAAACTTTATCTATAAAAATAGGAATCCAGTTTGACCTTTGGACAATGGTTTACTGATTCTTCCATATGAGCACACAATAGTGCATAATAAAAATGAACTTAAATGCAAAATCAGTGTAAAGTCTCATTTGCTTTTTAACATTTTTCTACAGTATTAATTCTTTTACCGTTTTGTTATAATTGCTAATCTAAGTTGTACTATCGACGTTCAAATCCACACAGAAATTAACTGTTGATGAAATTTTATATATAAGCTAATATCTGCATATAAAAATACAAACATGTAGGTAAGAAGGCCAACAGTAACAGTGGGGTCTTGTAGTGTAATACTGCAATTTTGTTTCTTTCTGATTTTGTCAAATTACTTCAATGTGTATTACATTTATTTTTATAACAAAACTAATCATTTTAATAACACAATAGATCAAGATTGTTCTACATGGATCAATTATGCATGAAAATAATACAGATGTTCATGGTTTATTTATTGGATAAAAATTTTAAATTACATCAAAGACGTCCTATGCTAAGAAAACTACTGGCTGTGATTTTTAAAAAATGACTTACCATGCAATTATTTTAGCGGATCTAATTCCAGTCTGTGATATCCTGTTATCCATTTATATCCTGATATTAAATGACTTTAATCATTTTTATCAGTGGAAAACTTGTACCGATTTTCAGCACTCTCACACCACTACGTGAAGATATCCATGAGATCATACATGGTAAAATTAGCCCTGTTTTGTTACTGTAAGTTAGAAACAGAGACCACTGGTTCCTGACTTCTATAACTTAAGAGGCATTTTTATTCTTTTTATTGTATGAAGAAGCCCCTACAGAATGCTGAATTGCTCTTGATTTATGATTATTTGGTTAGAGCAATCAGAACTCAGAAAGTTATAACAGAAAAGATCACCATAAAATAATGGAAATAAGAAATGGAAATACATTTTAAATGCTCTTTACATTGTTATAATTTTCAGTGTATTATAGATATAGTAATGTTATGAAGAGTATGTCTTTTAAAAATTAATACATCCACACGTGCTTATTTTTGTGTCTGGATATTTACTCATCTCTAATTCATCATTTCAAAATACTCAGACTGGATATTTATTGCTTGTCTAGAATCCAAATTGTTAGAAGGAATACCTGAATTAAACTTCTTGAGCTTAAGAAAAGTATTTTTTTCTTTAATGGAAGATGGAACTTCTAAAAATCTCTTTCTCATTTTCCAAGATTTTTTCATGACTGTAGAAAATAAATATGGGAATTAACATATTAGCTATGATCATTTAAGCTTTACGTAACAATATGACTCATGTGGATTTCAGTAACAAAAGGAATTTGTTATAAAAGTATAGGAGTCAGAACTTGACTGGAGTAAAAGGATTGAAATATTAATGAGAATCTAGATGACTTTCTCACTTTACCTCTTGCCCGTTTGTTTTTCTTCCTGTATATCCCTTCATGTACTGCATTCTTCTTTGTTTATATGACAGACTTTTTACCAAGAGGGGTCTGTATTTACATGTCCTCATGTAAATACTTAGAAAGATACTGTTCCAAAATCTAGGGTACACATTCAGATCATCTCAGCTCCTATCATCTCTGTACTAATCAGCTATGGAGTAGGTGGGGTCATGGCATAAGGGCATACCTGCTTTTTATATAAACATATGGATCAGGAAATGTCGGCTGTTACCAGATATGGTATGTGATAAAGGGATGATTTGCACAATAAAATAAAAACAAAAACAAAAAAACCAATAAGTGTTCCTTAATATAGCATGCATTCTTTTAAGAAAAGACCTTTTAAATCTTTGAAAATTCAAAAGCAAAAATATAAATTAAAAACCATAATCACTCCTTATATTTATTAGGTGAAGAAATAGCCTGCTTTTCCATATAACTTACTGTAGAATTTCAAGAATGTCTTCTCAGATTCCTTAAAAATGATGATATAGCTTTTCTCACGTGACTTTCAAATGTAACAGACAATGTTACTGCATTTCTGAGCATGCAAACATTTTTTTGCACTTCTGTGCCAAATTCCATTTTTTAGTGATATATTCTTATTATATTACAGAAAGATATATTTTTGTTATTATTTTACTCAGGTTTTTATTATTATATGCACAAGCCAGATTGTTGTTTCTTTGATCTCAAATGAGATAACTGTATTTCTTAAAGGACTTCATTGGAATATCGGACTCTTCATGTCCAAGGTCAGTTTTAGTCTTCATCTTACTTCATATCTTTTGCCTCAGTTAAGTAGGTTCTCCTTTTATGACACGCTCTTTTTACTTGGCTTCCAAAATATATTTTCACCTATTTTTCCTCCTGCTTACCAAGACTCTCTACCTCAATCTCTTGTTAGTTAATCTGGTTACATTAGACACAGGATTTAGTCCCTGGATTCTCATAGTTCTCTACACCTTCCTTTGGAAAACTCACCCAAACTTTTGGTTTCAACTCATTTAGATGATGAAAATTCTACTATTTTTATGTCCAGCCTGTTGCTTTCTCATGAGCTATTTAGTACACCTAAGACATCCACTAGTGTATAATGATAGTACATATTTTCTGTTTTCTTTAGTGCATCTAAATATATTACTTTCAAATCTGGAATTTTTCTAAAAATTCCACTTTGTGTCATGCTTATTCCACTTAACTAAATCGTGATAATTTTCCTATGTCAACAGAATATTTCATTTCAATATGCCTTATTTTGTTCACCTAAAATATTGCTGTTAGACATGATATATAAAGTATTGCCACCTTTTTTTTAATATCATGATCAAAGTCGCAAAGAATGTCTCATTGCTGAGACCCAGGAGTCATAAATTCTTAGAAACTAAATTGATGTATGATGTAAAAATTTTATTATAATAAGGGGTACATTTTAAAGACATTTCAACATATTAAATTGCCCCCATAGAATTGAGCAGTAGTAGTAGTAGTATATGAAAGTGCCAAAAACCTCACAAAAATTCATGGAAAATTATTAATACTTTTAACAGTTAAAGAATGAAATTATTTTGTTGTCTGGTCTGAATTTCGTTGCTTATTATTGAGCTTGAAGGTTTTTTGCATGCGTGTTGTTAAGTCTTTTAAAATTTTTTGTACCCAGTTATCAAAAATTCTGACAGGTCTTAGATTCTACTCTAATTACAAACTAATGTATTAGTTTGACATAGTTTCCTGGATGCTCACAGTGGACAACAGACTCCTGAGTCAAAGACAAAGGACTTTATTACTCACCGCAATAGCAGTAACTACACAGAGACATAGAGAAGACCAGGTGATACACATGCAGTGGGTTATGTTATAGGATAGAAACTGTGTATGGAATGCAAATCTTTTATAAATGGCAGTGAACCTATCCAACTTTTGCCCCAGAAGAAAACTTTGTCTTTGTTATATTGAATAGTATAAAAAAACCAAAAAACAAAAACCTACTCTTTACTCTAGGAGGAAGACCCTATCTGTATCTTCCAAAGCTCTAAGGTAGTTCTATTTTAATATTTTTTGAAGAAACACCATACTGTTTTCCATAGCAGCTGCACCAATTTACATTTCCATCAATAGAGCAGAAAAGTGCTAAATTTTCCACATCGTCAAGTAAACACTTGTTATTTCTGTCTTTTTGATAATAACCATCCTAACAGGTGTGAGGTGATTTCTCTTTGTGACTTTGATCTGCATTTCCCTGATGATTAGTGATGTTGTGTATCTTTTCAAATACCCATTGGCCATTTGCATGCCTTTGTTGAGAAAATGTTTATTCAAGTCCTTTGTCTATTTTTTAAATCAAAATAGTTGTTTTCTTGTTTTTGAATTGTAGGAGTTTCCTTACATGATTTGGGTATTAACCCCTCATTAGATGTATGGTTTGCAAATATGTTCTCTGATGCATAGATTGTCTCTTTATTCTGTTGATTGTTTCCTTTGCTGTGCAGAAGATTTTTAGTTTGATACAGTTCCATTTGTCTATTTTTGCTTTTGTTGCCTGTGCTTTTGGTGTCATAGCTGAAAAATTACAGACTAGACCAATGTCAAGAAGATTTTCCGTATGTTATCTTTTTGTATTTTTACAATTTTATCCAGCAGAGATGACTCACATATCTGTTGCTTGTGTTATTCAATTAGTTAGAACTTGCAGGCAATGATAAATAATAATACAAATTATGAGGGATATTAATGTCCTCCTAGCATGCCACAGATGAGGAAACAGGTGTAAAGACAGGTGGGTTATTTTTGATGACTGCACTGCCTATTGGTCATAAGCCCAGAATGTACTCTTGCTCACTCATTTAGCTCTAAGCCATGTTGACTCTAACATGCTCTTTGTAAGTTATTGCAGACTACAGAAATCACAAGAAGAGTTCCTGTTTAAATTTCAAGAATGAGTAAAGGAGCTCTTGGTAAAATTATATGACGGTATTGCATGCATTTTTGTATGATCATTAACTTTCCAAGCAAGTGCAATTCCTCTCACAGTTGATTTATATACAATCTCTATGTATTTGGTTTGCACTCTTATTTTAAAGCATGACAAATAATATAAAATATGTATCACTTATGTAAGTAAATGTTATAGCCCTATTTCAACTCTACCTTTGCAATTTTACCTTACATAAAAACAAAAAAGCTGATCATTTTGCACAGAGCCACTACCGACATGAATGGCTTCACTCCCCGAATAGACCCACCTTATGACACGTGAACGGTAAATTGAATAAGCTAACTATTGGGCCATCGAGGCTTGTATGCAAATATCACACCTGTAGATGACTAAGTCATGATTTTGATCTTATTGTCTCTTCATATGTAAAATAAGACAATAAACCCTTTTTTATTTTTAAGACATTAAAATATTCTAATGCACTAAAATCTATTATTTTTAAGATAATAGAACTTATTTCCTCTACATTTTTTGATCTTTTAAATTATATTTTTTTTGAAAAAATTGGTTAGTGAATCTTTCTTGAGGTAGAGTTTCAACAATGATTCATTGACTGTTTTCCACTATATTTTAAAGTTTTGAATAAAAGTAGGTAAATTAAATAAGAGTAAGCAAAATTAAATAAACTTACAGTGGCTGGAAAATATAAGACTTCTGATAAATTTTAATTTCTTTACTTCCTTTTTTTGGAAATTTATACAAGATTTTTGAAAGTGGAAAACAGATTCGTAATCATGTAATGTTCTGTAAGATAATAGATATTTAAGATTTTCAGTTGCATAGAAGTTTTAAAGATGAAGAATTTAGCAAACTTGTGTTTTCAGTTTGCATCCTAAGTCAAAAGACATCCAAATAGTTGAGGGAAAAAAAGGGAGTGCTAAATACCTTGTGGAAATAAAATTAATAGATATCTTTGCATTTGAAGAGTTAACCCTTTTACAATCACGAGAGATAAGGACGCATTTGTAAAGACCAGGAGATTATTTAGCTAATAAAACAGTAACAGAGGCATTGAAGGCAACTTGAGGGAAGCTCAGGTTTGCAATCTTCCAGTTTTCAGATGGAAGAAAGAAAAAAGAACAAGAACATAGTAGGTTAAGTAGTTCATTGGTCTTATATGGTACTGAATAACGAGAGGGACTAAAATCCAAGTATTCTGAGATTTACATCACTGTTCTGTGGTTCCTGTTGGTGGCGTGGTGAAAGTGGTTTTCCTTTTGTTCGCTTCATACTGTGCTCCCAGTTACATCTAAACAGTCGTGAAATATTTAATATTTTAGATAGTTTTTAAACTCTGATTGAGAAATACAAGTAACAATGGATAAACAGAGAATAAACTGCCCTTTACTATGGTACTTCAAATCCTTTAAGCTCTGAGTCATTACTGTTCTCAGAAAAAAAACCCTGTAATTATTCAAGTGAAAATCGATTTGGGAACACATGTGTGAGGTCTTTTCTTTCTTTCTTTCTTTTTTTAATAACATAAAAGCCATATTTGAACATTTAAATTATGTTATTTTGCTCCAGGAAAAAAATGTTTTAAACAACTCTCTGAAAATATTTAGCTAAAAAGTGTATTAAATTATTGCTAGAAAGAGCTCTTTTGTATGAAATGACTTAACATATATTTTGGTAGGAAGACATCAGTAAAGAGAAACCACACATGAGTTCGTAATCATATGCCACACCATGCAAGAGCCTGTGCAGTGTACAAGCTACTGTTTGTACAAGTAGTAAAACCAAGATTACATTCCAAAAAATTACAAACATTTTTAAATTATCATATTAATTAGTTAAACCAAACAAGCAATTAGCTAAATAAATAGCACTATTTAAAAAATACAATGATATTGCTTATATGCAGAATCTAAAAAAATGATACAAACGAACTTATTTACAAAACAGAAACAAACTCACAGACTTAGAGAACAAACTTATGGTCACCAGGGGGGAAGGGTGGAGGGGAGGGACAGATTGGGAGTTTGGGATTGACAGGTACACACTGACATATTTAAAATAGAGAACCAACAAGGACCTACTGTATAGCACAGAGCACTCTGCTCAATACTCTGCAATAACCTAAATGGGAAAAAATTTGAAAAAGAATAGATACATGTATATGTATAAGTGAATCACTTTGCTGTACACCTGAAACTAACACAACATTGTTAATCAACTCTACTACACTATAAAATAAGAATTAAAAAAAATAAAAATTCAATCATGTTTTCTATTTGACTAAATTAACTAACAAATTGCATTAAAAATGGGTAGTTAGGAATACTATGGAGATGCCACAATCCCTTGGTAGCTTGTTCACAAAACTGAGGCTGCATGTTCACCTGCCATGGAGTACCTTTGTAAGGGTTCAGATGGAGACCCCAGTGAAGGAACACATCCTCTTGGCCTTAATAGATGCCTAGCATAACTGGGTAGAAAATGTGGCATTATTTTTTACCTTGAAATATAAAAAGCACGTCCAGCCTATAAAGATTTCCATGAGAGAGTTTTTACCATTGTAGTTATTGCCACTCAAAGATGATTGTTTACTCCTCGGTTTATCACCAAAAAGTTAAGAAATGTAGAAATGGTTTCCAAATATTTGAAATCTACTAACTTTCCTGATAAAATTAAAACACAAAGTTGAGTGTTCAAGAAATAATTATTTCAGTTCATTGATACTGCAGAAACATTCCTATCTCATCCTTGTAAATGTTTGCTTTTAGTTTGCTAAGACTTTTTTTTCCATTTCTGACTGTAATAGGAGGTATGATTTGAAATCTTCAGTCTAAAAAAAAAAAAAAAAAAATGAGCAAGTCTCTACAGCAAAATCAAACCAATGAAACTGTTCTGTGGTTTACTCTGACAATGAGGACAGACAAGTCAATTTGATAAAACTTACAAAGGTGATAAAAGACTTGAGATAATTTGGTGATAAATGATATTCTTAATATTTAGAATGCTTTGTGAAAATCAAAATCAATTTTCAATTATAAGCAGTTAGTATGTGTGTTTGTGTGTGGAGAGACCTTTATAGAAGAATATGAAAATTTTAAGTTTCAGAAAATAAGGCATCAACACGTAAATATTTATCATATTCTATTAAATTAAGAAATATATATATATTTTTTAAATACCGTAAGCCTATTTTCTTTTTTCTTTTTTTTTTTTTAAGATTTATTGATTGATTGATTGATTGATATGTTGGGTCTTCGTTTCTGTGCGAGGGCTTTCTCTAGTTGCGGCGAGCGGGGGCCACTCTTCATTGCGGTGCGCGGGCCTCTCACTATCGCGGCCTCTCTTGTTGCGGAGCACAGGCTCCAGACGCGCAGGCTCAGTAGTTGTGGCTCATGGGCCTGGTTGCTCCACGGCATGTGGGATCTTCCCAGACCAGGGCTCGAACCCGTGTCCCCTGCCTTGGCAGGCAAATTCTCAACCACTGTGCCACCAGGGAAGCCCCAGAAATATATTCTTTTAATGCACTGGAAGTCACAGTCCAAGGAGAAGCTGATTGTGTCATTTGAAGCCTTAATGACTGAGCTTTGCGCTCTCACCTTCAGTTCAGGGGAAGAGATGCTGGAAAATGGTGGCAACAGCACAGTAATGTTGGAATTGCTCCTCTAAAACTAGAGTAGCAAAGCCAAACCACCATGGATTACTTACTACAGGAAATCATGAAATAAGAGCAGGGAACACAAATCACTGACAGCACAAGACTTGACGGGTATCAGCATCTCCTCAGGAGGAAAGAGAGGGGATCAAGGTGATACGTGATGAATTTGAGAAGTGGGAAACCCCCAAATTGCCACCAGGCATGCACTGAACATGGGCCGGACAATTGGAGAGAAATCTACTAAAATTATGAGTATTTTTTTCATACTCTAAATTGTGGATAATAATCATGGGTCCATGGTTTAGGATGAAATGGCAGGTGTGATCTGAAGTCTATGAAATCTTCAAAATCCCTTCCACAACAAAGACCCACATTGAGGAGTGTGTGCCTTTTTGATAGATACTTAAAAGTATCTGTCTTGAAAAATAATCTGCTAGAAAGGTAATCTGAATTTATCAGAAGAGGAAAGATAGGGACAAAAGAAAGAGGTAGTCATGATTAAATAAGCAAAGAAAACTGCTGGGAGATTTCAAAGGGGAAGCGACCATATCTTAAAGTATTGCTGGAAATTCCAGGAGACAGAGTTCCAGCTTTGAACTAGAAAAACTCTTCAGACTCACCTCTTCTTTCTAAATGGCCATGAAACTAATTTCATGTAGAGAAAGAAAAAACATCACAACAAAATTTATCACAATTAAATTCCATCCTAAGTTATAAGAAAAAAAAGATAAATTGAAATAAAGTAATGTGCCTGTAGAAAATGAAAGCACTCCAAGAAGGCATGGCAGAGAACAGATGGAAACTGCAGTCAAAAGTTTCAAAAAAAAATGAAGAAAGAAAATGATAGAAGATATAAAATAAGAGCATCAATCTAAATTAGAATAACTGAGAAATGAGGTGATAGTACACAGAATAAATTTGAAATAAATGAATAATGATATTTAAAAAATGAGGATTAACATAGAAGGTATGTAAATAATGCCTTCAGATAAACAGAATAAGCTACGGGAGAACACTTTTTAAATCACAAAGAAATAAAGAAAGGAATGAAAAGGAATCAAGAAAAAGTGACTAATAAATAGAGTATGTTTAAGAAATATCCAATAGGTCTATAAGAGAGGACCTCAAATAAAAACTAAGGCAACGAAACAAAAATTGTGAAATTAAAACACATTCTCAAAAGCATTATATTCTATCAGCAATATGCCTCTTAGCTACAAGTAATGTGCTTCACTACCAATCAACCCATATCTAAGACACTATCACAAAAGGAATACTATACAAATAAAATCCTTATAAAAGAATAATAACTTTATAATTTAATTGTTTCAAATACTTCAATTTGCTGTACTTGATATGTATGACTTTTTCCTTGAGAAGAATCCTATAGAATCCTTCCTTTTGTTCCCCAATATCCTTAACTCTTATTACATTAAATTTGATGCCAGATAATGATACTTCTTCTTTTACCATGATTCTGGCATATGTCCCCTTTGAATATTGTTTTTTACAAGCAACCCTATAGCCTTCCAACCTGCTTCAGCTTTAGTCAAATCATGGATTCAATAAACATATATTGAGCTTCCCTATGTGTTAGTGACACTGCAATGAAAAAGATTCAGTGTCCTGACCTTCACGAATCTCCCACCAAATGGTGATGCACTCTAATTTTTTAACTTGCTCTCCAGTTATGTCCTCCAAACGTTATGATATCCTGAAATGCAACTGAGATAAGCTGCCATTGTAGCCAAATCTACTTCTATTTGGAACATTCTGCAGTATGAGAAAGAGACAAGGTTTTGGTTTCAAAAACACTCTGACTTAAACCTCATCTCTGGCCCACTAATTGTATAACTTTAAGTAAGAAACTTAAATCTAAGGCTCATTTCTTCAGCCATAAGAGGGCTTGAATAATATTTTCCTCCATGGGTTTATCATGGGGATTAATGGGGCAACATATGAAAGTGCTCGGTAAAGCACCATACAGGTTTAAGGTTACACTACTACCGAAATTTCCATATCAAACTCAATGTGTCTAGTATGGAATTAATTTAATAGTCACTCCAAAAGCATTTACGGAATGCCTGCTAGCCACTGGGCCCGGTGCTAGTTGTCTTATTTCTTTGTAACCACCTTTCAGTTCTCTCATCCCAAAGCTCATAATTTTGTACAAAGTGCTGTCACCTTCCCATGTATGCATTTGCAAAAACTCAGTGTAACTCAAATCATTTCTCCTTCCTAATCATCAGTATCTAGTCAATGTCTTTCTGGGTTTCTGATGTTTTTTTGAAGTTTCTGACATATCTTCAATGATTTCTGTCCTTATTCTTATATCTATTTAAGAAAACCACAAAATATGTGACCTGAACATTGTGCAATTATGTTTAAAAATTGCCGCAAGGAGCTCAAAATTAAGCAAACATATTTTAAGCAACTATTTTCACCAAAAAATGTTAACAATTGCAAAGTGATTTACTGCAGAGTACTTAAGGGAAGTAGGGAGTAGAACAAGCTTAGCGAGTACTTTTAATGTCAAAAGTCTATGGCACAATGAGAAAGCTAGTAGAGATATGTGTGTACTCTGGGCACATGAATAGCTACATTTTAATGGGAAAATCAAAAAATGTCAATATAGGCAACTTTGCAAAATGGACCAAAAGACAATCCTGCTTGGCACTGCTATCTTTACTTTTACTATCTTTACTATCTTTACTTTGTAACCTGGAAGACGAAAATTGTTTCGTGAAAGTTAAAAGGGAATAGGTAATTCATTCTTTTCGTCACTAGTGCTTGACTGATATACCAAGGTTAAATAGGACTTTGCTGTGGCATCTAAAGTTTAGATGAGATTCAAAAGCTGAGGAGGATGGGTGAGAAGAAGGCCCTCAGTAAAATCAAAAAGAGTCGTTAAATACCTCTCAGCAGAACTTAGTGCAAAAAATGTCTGGTCACACACACACACATTCACATGTGTGTGCACACACACCACAGTTTAGAGACTCATCTACTGATCTACATCTAGACATTGATAGATATAAATAATTCTAGAGATTCCTTGGGGGGTTGTAGAACAGAAGAACATATTGCCCCCCCCCCCCAATTTCCTCTTAACAGAAAGAGTCCAAAAGAACCTCTGAGATGAATTCCTGCTGGAATGGTTCCCAGGGCACCTTCTTTCTCTCTGTAGGTCACAGCCCAGATTCAATAGGAGTGGCAGGATTAAAATTGTAAATAATAATAATAATAATCAGTAGCAGCAGCAATAATCTACAGTTTTATCTTTAACACAAGGATGCCTGAGTTCCCATTGCCCAAAATGTAGAATTTTGCTTGGCTCAAACTACCTTGAAAAGGTCATGGTCTAGGAAACATAAAGTTACTCTACTGACCTCTGGGAGAAATAGAGAAAATTGGGAAGAACTACTCTGTATGAGAAAAACAATTATAATGGCAGTAGATTTATCATCATAAATCATGGAGGTTATAAGAAGGAGGCACAACATTTTCAAACCCTGGCAAAAAAGGAACTCTTAACCCAGAATCCGATATGCAGTGAAAGTATCCTTCAGGAATGAAAAAGAAATCAAGACGTTTTCAGATGTAGGCAAGCTGAAAGAATTCTGTTGCCAAGCTTATTCTAAAATAAGGGAAAGAAAAGGACCTAGAATAACTAAAACAATCTTAATAAAGAACAAAGTAGAGGAATCACTCTACTTAATATTCAGGTTTACTATACAGCTGCGGTACTTAAGGCAGTGTGGTACTGGCAGAGGGGTGGATACTTAGATCAAGAGCCAAATTAGCAAAATTAGTGATAGACCCACACTATCCTTCCCAACTGATTTTTTTACGAAGTTGCAAAAGCAATTCAAGGAGGGTAAAATAACCTTTTCAACAAATAGTGCTAGAGCGATTAGACATGCATAGACACACACACACACACACAAAAAGTGAAACTTGACCTAAGTCCCACACCTTATACAACAACTAATTCAAACAGGATCATGGAATTAAATGTAAAACTAAAACTTTTATTAAAAGATAAGAGGACATCTCTGTGACATAAGACTAAGCAAGAAGTTCTTAGACTTGAAAGCAGGATGAAAAAACAAGCTGCTGCGTGGGAAAATATTTGCAAACCACTTATCTAACAATGAACAAGCATGTAAAATATACAAAGAACTCTCAAAATTCAATGATAAAAAAGCAAACTATCCAATTAGAACAAGGCAGAAGTCATGAAGGGCAATTTCACTGAAGATATTCAGATGGCAGACAAGCTCATGAAAAGATGTTCAGCATCATAAGATGTCAGGGAAATGCAAATTAAAATCACAGTGCAGTATCAGCACACACCTAACAGAATGGCTAAAGTAGGAAAAAAATAGTGACAATGTTTAATGCTGACAAGAATGGAGAGGAACTGAATCATTCATATATTGCTAGTGAGAATGTAGAATGATACAGCCATTCTGGAAAACAGTATGTCTGTTTCTTAAAGCACTGAATATACAACCTTACAATGGTACTCCTGAGTATTTATCCCAGAAAAATGAAGACTTACATTGGCACAAAACCCAGTACACAAATGTTCATAGAAGCTTTATTCATAATAACCATAATTTGGAATTAATCCAGATGCCCTTCAATGGGTAAATGATTAAACAAACTGTGGGTTAGCCATACCATAGAATCCTACTCAGCAATACAAAGGAATAGACTACTGATACACATAAAAACCTGGATGAATCTCCAGAGAATTTGCTAAGTGAAAAAGCCAATCACAAAAGGCTTTGTACTCTGATTCTATTTCTACAACATTCTCAGCAAGACAAAAATTCAGAAATGGAGAACCCTTTAGTAGTTTCAATTGGGTTAAGAAGAGAGTGGAGATCGGAGACAAGTGGGTGTGGTTATAAAAGGTTACTTGCAGGATCCTTGTGTCATGGGAATCTTGTGTGTTTTGACTGAATGGATGTCAATATTCTACTTGGGATATAGTGTTACATATTGTGTTGTGTTTTTGAAGATGCTACCATTTTGGGAAACTGACTAAAGAGTACACAGGGTCTCTATATATTATTTTTTGATAATATAGGGAATCTGTGAGTCTACAATTATTTCCCAATAAATGTTTTTAAAAAGTCACCAGAGAAATGTTTAAAAAGTCTTGATTTTTTTTTAAGATATTATATTTCACCTAGAAATCTATGATAAACAAGAAAAGATAAAGATGAATTTCAGCTTAAAATGTAACTCATTTAACTGGCTGGATACAAAGTTTGTGTATCTTTTGTGTAGACAAACAACAGTGAGATAGAACAAGAAGTAAGAAGATATAATTTTTAAAAATAGACATAACATCAAGGAACTTTAAAAGACTCTCCTGAAGGACACAAAAGAGTAATAATTAAAGAGTATATTATATAATTGAAAATGAAGACTCAGTAAATCCTAAATGATATAACTTTTCCCTAAGTCATTTCTACATTTTATGTAATTCTAATGAAAATACCAACTGAATTTTTAAAAAATATTAATATAATTTTGGAGTTCTTAGATAAAATAAATAAGAATCTTTCTCAGAATGAAAGATAAGAAGAAAAAATTAGATCTAACAAATATTAAAGTGGTGATTAAAGAGTGTTAGTAAATTCAAATCGATATATATATATATATATCCATATATAGAGTCAAGAAATTTTAGAAAACTTAATTAAAAAAAAGAAATTTTAGAAATAAATAATAATACATTGGAAAATTCAGTATATTAAGGGACACATTTCAAGTCAGTAAAGAAAATATGGTTTATTAAATAAATAGCATGGCAATACTTAAGTTGAAAAATATTTTTTAATTCCTACTCTATAATTTATATGAAAAGCAATTCTAAAAGTGTTGGATAATTAAATGAAAGCAAAATACCATTAAAGTGCAATAAAATAAAGAGTATCGAATTTTAATTCACTTTTTCTATAGTTTGACCCACCTCAACAGCATGCAAATCTTAGAAGGTTCATATGAAAATCATTAATAAATTTAAGCCATATAGTGTATATGTATATCACATTTTTTTTAAAGAGCATGACAATTAGAGACAATTGACCATTTAACGTTTCTGTCAGCTGTTGCTGTGTAACAAGCTAACCTCAAATCTCAGAGCTCACTTAGTAAGGATTTGTACTCATGCCCATGCAGCCTCAGGTTGCATCTTGATAAGCTAACCCAGACTGGGTTGCTGGGGGGCTCTGCTTCAGCCTGCAGCACCAGCTGAGTTTGTCTGCTGGCCATGGGTGAGCTCTGGTCTTTGCATGTGTTCAATGTGGTGACCAGGTTGAAAGGGTAATGGTAACTGCAGGGAACCACTTCTAATTGTGGATCACAGAATGCCAGAATTCAAGACCAGTCTTGTAAGCAAACTTAAATTCTCCACTCTTGTCACATCTATAAACTCATCCTTGGCCAAAACAAGCTACTTCGACAAGGACAAATTCCAGGGGTGGAGAAGTACACTGTCTCTTGATGAGGCAAGGACCAGGTTTTTGATATATAATCCTATCTAGGAGAAGTGAAAAGTTGGGACTAATAGTTCAGTTTTGACAGTGAGGTTGATATTTGCAATTCATACTGTATGAAAACGGAACATTTCTTGTACATAAGGAGCTTCTACAATCCATTAGAATTAAATTGAAATGCAAAAGAAAAACTAACAAAAGATACAAATAAACAATTTTTAGAAAATAAACAAATATGTTTTTATTATATGCAAAGTTATTCTACCTCATTCATAATAAGATAAAAGTAAATTAAATTTGGCAAAGATTGGCAAAAATGAAAACAAAATCACAATGTATTGTTGAGGCATTTTCACGCATTACTGATGGTTGTGAAAATGGCATATCCACAGAAGGCAATTTACATACACATTTACATATATATTTGAATGTATATTTCACCTATATGTTTTACTTGTATATATCTAAAGTGCACACAGTTTTTGATCTAGCAGTTCTATTTCATTAAAATATATATATATATATATACACACACACACACACACACACATACACACACATATATATTTGTCCTCCAAGTAAAAAATTTTGCACAAGGCCATTCATGGCAATAGTTTAAAGGAGTAGAAGATTGAAAACATCTAAAATGACTATCACCTTCAGACTTATATAAATCATATTATATCTATGCAAGTATACTCAGCCTTTAGAAAGAATTAGCTTTCTTCATGTGTACTGTTGTATAATGATTGCCATGACATATTAGGAGTGAAAAAAGCAGGATGGAGAATAGAGTTTATGATATCCTCACATTTCTGTAGGGAAAAGAAAAACATAGGATGTGATTCTGTTGTGGGAGATTTCATGAATATGCAGAATATGCCTGAAAAAATAAATAAGAAATAAGTGTGTTGTCTCAGGAAAGGGAAACTTGGAAGTAATTTACAGATGTCATTGAGATAGAAGTTAAAACCCCCCAGCATTCCCATTAGTAGCCTTCTGAAAAGCATGGATGCCTTTTTTAACATTCAGGGGAAATGTATCAGTATATTTATAGGCCAAGATTTAACTTGGAACTTGTGGTAGTTTTCTGTTTCATACCTGCTTTAGCTTGGTAACACTGAGATGGCTTTAGTACCTTCCATAATATATGTATTCAACACTGAGAATTTGAAACGTAACATGCAAATTTCTTCAGGACAATCATCATTCTCTTTCGTTTTCTTTGAAATTGCCCAGAACTATTCCACTGATGATTTTGATAATGAAGACTATCCAGATTATAATAATTTCCTTGTTATCTTTTAGCTTTAAAAATCATCTGCTCGAAAATTTTATAATACTCTAATTCTTTCATCATAAACGTTATCTTCTAACGATGTCAAATACAGCAATTGAAAGGAAACCTTAATAAGGATAATTATTTTCTTGTTGGGGAATTTCCTCTCTTCAGATCTATTGATCAATTTTCTTGAAAGAGGAGGGAAATGATGAACCAATTTATCTCCTATTTTTAAACTACAGTTTTTCACTGGCATGCTAAAAATATAAAATACATTTCATCCAAGCACTTGCTTCCTCTTAAGAGGTTATATTTCGTAATAGAACTCTGCCATTACAATTTGATATAAGCTTAATTTTTTTAGGCTTTTATTTTACAAAATCTAAATGAAGTCACAGCAACTTAGTCTGGTTTCCTCTCTAGTCTATTACAGAAAATTTTAAGGAACCCTCAAGTCATTTAGAAATAATTAACAATGACTGAGTGGTCTAAATTTTCCTGTGGATTAAGTGATAAACCAACAACTTTGTGATTTTAAGAAGTTTATTGAAGCTTTTTATGCCTTAGTTTTCTCATCTACAAAATCGGAATAACGAGAATTATTTTTTAGGCTTGTGAGGGCTAAATGAAAAGCATTACAATAGTGCCGAAGAGAAAATAATTGTTAGTTACATTTAGTTGTTTTTTCTAAAAATTTTATGGAATGTTACTTGGAAACTTAAAGACTGGCCATGTATTATACTTACCTCAAGAGAAAAGTTTGTGAATTTTGGCATTTTAAGTCATTATAAGTGGTGCTTATCACTTAATAATGATTGAATAATGGATTCTGCCTTTGTAACTTTCAGGATCTCTTAATATGGATGAATGGATAGATAGATGCTATTTATTGACTTAGTAAACCAATACACCAAAATGCCCATATATCACCTTTCCAGCTCTTATCTCACAAAATTTCTTCTAATACTTCGATCTATTCTCTAAATTAAACATCTATGGGACATTAGCAAGTGTAAGGACAGAGATTTTTACAACCTTCCACAAAATAAATATTGGTTTCTCTTCTTTCACTTTCTTCAAAAAATGATTATACATTTGAGTTTCAGTAAACTTGTGATTTTGAGCAACTATCTTACAAGAAATTTTGTTCAATGGCTTTGACATTCTTCAGGAAGAATTCTGCCTTTGGAAAAGCGGCAAAATATCATAGAAAGAGCACTGACAAGAAGGGATATTAATAGGAATACTAACACTGTTCTAACAGCAATTATCTGCCAGTAGCAGAAATCCCATGAACACAGAGGGAGACATTTCTGTTCCCATAATTCCATAATCCATCCACCAAAAGAATATATGCAAAGCATAACAGTGATTTTCATCTTTGTGATGTACATTCAGTTTTAAACATGTTATTATATTTAAATCTTACTAAAAATGTTAATGAGAAGTACTATGTACATTTTATAGATTGGAAACCAAATTTAGAGAAATTTATCAATTAAATATTTGCTCAGAGTGTCTAGAAAGTATGTTAAAAACCTGATACAATATGGAGTTTTAAATTTGGACCCCAAATGTTGAATGATAAAATCAGTGGGGAAAATAAATAAATAAGAAGAAAAATGGGCTTAGTTTAAACTATATTCAGCACCATCTTGGATAATAATCATACTATATAAGATCCTCAGTAATAATCTAAACTCAGGGGAACTACACCACGTGGGAAAGCATTTTATTTGTTCCAAAGTTAACTAGTAAATGTGAAAAGTTATTATAATGTTATTTTAATCTTTCTTCTACATGACTCATATCAGATGACATTATATATATCTTGTGTGAACTTAATATAGAACTGATAATGAAGATAATATACTATATTTTAATATGAATAAACCATTAATATAAAGAATTTGTATTTATAAATATTTATATGAAGTAATTTTGTTTTCCAGTTGAAACATTATTTACTTTGTTTACTTTTCAAGAAAAGAAAATTCTGGTAGTAATTTTTTAAAAGCCCTCATTTTTATTTTTCTCAGGAGTACCATAATATTAAGATCTCACTGTCACTAAGTACCCATGAGAGTGAATTGGTTTTACAAATCACAAATGGGCAGCCGCAGAGTGTCCCTTGCAATGAGAGGAATCATAATCGTTGGATCATTGCAGATGGCCCACACGACGCCCAGCATCTCCCAATCGTAAGGAATCCAAAACTGACAGTTCACAATTTACAGATTGGAATGAATATTGTTACGAAGTTGGAATCATGCACTAAAGGCTAACATTAGCCTTGAAATGCAGTGTCAAAAAATAAGAAAACTACAAAATTAAAGCAAAGCTTACTAGGAATTTTGCTAAGCGGTTTTAAATTAAATAACAGAAACAAAAGTTAAGGAAATGGTTCTGTTTACAAGAAAGTTGATTAGAAACCAAATATAGAACACAATTAAAGTACTCATAACCAATTTAGCACTGGATTCTAAACACAGACTCATGGTCTCAGAGGGAAATCAAAAAGCTACAAATGAACTTAGGACAAGTTTTACAGTGTAGATTATTAAATGTATACATTTCCCTTGTGGTTTATTTCCAATGCCTGGTCCAATAATGCAAAAGCAGTTGCCTAAAAACAACAGTTCTAATAGTAAAAAAAATAAAATAAACAAATAAATATTTGAAATACAAATTAACAGACTGGGTTGAAAGTTGATCTGTTTCCCAGCATCTCGGCCACCAATTACTGTCAATAAGCCACTTCACTCTCTTGCTCCCATGTCTGGAGTGTCCCCTCTAGAAACTGAGCAGAGAGTTAATTAGATGACACTTCAAGTATATGATTTGGGATAAAAGGGTCTGCATGGTGACCATGAATTAGTATCTCTGGTCTTTTTCTCCAAGCAAACATCAGGACATTAACCAAAGTAGTCATGGGCTTAGTCTTAAGAAGTCTATCTATATGACTCATTAGTTTTCATCTTAAAAGGTGAACTTGTTCCTTTAAGAGATGACATTTTCTAAATAATGCTTTCCCCAACCCCTAAAAGCTATTTCCTTTTTTCTTGTAATCCCATTTTTTCTGCTCATCTTAGCTTCCAAAGAAGGACAATGATCTTCCATTTGATAGCAAACAGATTTTCTTTTTTTTTGTTTGTTTTGCTCCAGTTTGTCAACGCATGAGAAAATACCTTGTTTAATTATAAAACATTGCATCTTTAGTCAGCATATTAAAATTCACTTACTCCTTTCTTCAAAAGTGTTATTGGATGTTTACAGGTGCTCAGCACTTGGGAGAGTGGAAACGTTGTGAACCAGATACAAGGCTCTCTGGCTGCATCACTTTGCCTGCTTGCAGAAGCCTGGGGAAACTCACAAGACTATTGAAGACTGTGGGCACAGGACATTTGACATCAGGGCCTGGATGGTTTTCCTAAGTGCTCTAGGATTTCACTGGCCTACGTCAAAAGAAGAATTTAGCAGTCAACATTTTCTCCTTTCTTTTTTTCAAAAGAAAGTTCTCTATAGCAAAGGGCATAGGATCCTTGAAAGAAATTTTCAATGACTCCATGTTAGCCTCTGACACATGGATGAACATATTCAATATTATCACAGTTGGATCTGGAATCTAATTCATGTTGACACACAGAAATGAAGGAAGTATCAAAAAGAGCCCTTGCTTTTAGCTACAATGCCCAGAAACTATTCTTTTAATTTCTGATTTGCAAACTTTCCCTGAGAAGGAAGAATTTCAACTAAAATATATTTATCATCAACCCAAGAGCTTGTGGAAAAGCAGCTATGCAAGTCACATTTGTGAGATGGATGAGAGAGAGAGAGAGACAGGGAGACAAAGTTTTGAAAAACTAGGCAACAATAAATCTAGGCAACAAATATCCAAATTCCCTTTTCAGCTCAATACTAGGAACATTTCAGTTACTATCATATTAGTCACCTTTAAAGGATATTCATTTTAATATTTAATGTCTAATCACACCATTCAAATAATCAACAAATATTTCTCCCATGGAGAACATTTTCTTTTAAATCCCCATTATAATATATTACATTTACTTTTACTGTTTTCTGGCCTAACCAAGACAGAGCTGAGAAACTTCAATTCAGGAATTTAGCCTCTGAGTTCTCATTTAATTCTGGGATAAAAATATTAAAAGTTTATATTCTTATTTGGGCAATGGTGAATATAGATAAATAAGCATGGCATTTGTATCAGACATATATGCCAAAGAGTGGTGCAGAGTCTGTGAACAATGCTACTTTTTAATCTTTCTTTTCTGTACTATTCTAGAACTTTTGAGTTCTTATTCAATTTTGTGGTGGTGAGATTCAGAACATATTGTAAATTCAGTTATAAAATGCAATTTAAAGAGGATCATCTTTAAGAACGAGATAGATTTCATTTATTTGAACACGGTGAGTTAAATACATTGACATAGTTTATCTGGGAGCAGTTTGACTTGCACCTAAAAAACAAAACTTTAATTTGATATTTTGCTCTATTTATAGGAAGGGCTAATCTGGCAAATTCAATTGACCATATTTAGTCTGATACGTAGACTTACTAAAAAATGTGCCAAATTACACTTCCTTTTGTGGGGGGAAAGAATTGTGCTTTGAAAAAAATTACCTATCATAGCACTGCAGTGATGGGAACTGGGGACTTTTGAAGTTAATAATATAGAATTAGAGTTATTTATTTAATTGGTTCCAGTCTACTGCAGTGTTTAACAAGCTCAGATAAATAGACTAATCTTTCACAATTAGTCTATTAAAGTCTGGTTATTTTTAAAACTTATATCAGTTGCAATCAGAGGGTTTTCTAAGGCATAAATTGTCTAGCACCTTTATACTTGGAGGACATTTGACTTGCTATTGGACTATTTGCTCTGTGAACTTGGTTTGTTTTAGCATAAGGAATTCCAGAATCATAATAGAATCTGAAAAACCCCAGATGACTTCAATGAATGAAATACATTAATCAGTTACTAGTGACCAAAAGGAATCCCCAATTCTTATTGAATAAGCATTTCCTTTTGTTAAATGTGTAAGTGCAGACAGCATAAGACACAGTGCAATAAGTTTTAGATAGTGCTAATAATTGACATGAATATGTAGTGTGTTTAATCTTGGATCAAAGTGCTTGCTACATCACACTAAATTTCTTCTAAACATGGGATTTACATTTATTTAATCTTGAGCGTCATCGCATTTAACCTTTTCTAATCTTTCAGAACTTCTTGAAGAAATAACATTTATTACTCTTCATAGTCGAAAAATCTAACATTTTCCTATTATATAGTCAACCACAACGAATTTTACAAAATGAACGAATGGAAATAATTGGCACACTGTAACCTCAAGGTCAGAAGTAATAACCAAATATGTTTTTCAGTAGAGATGAAAAACTCCAAGCATAGATTTAATGCCTTGTGATCTCCTAATTGATCCCTAGCCCCTTCCTCCATCTACCAACTTTGACCTCTGACCTCTGACCTGCATAGTTTCATACTCATTCCTGGTGTTGGTCCAATTCCAAGTCCTCTCCAAAGTCACTCCTGGCTGTTCTGTTTTTTTCTCCTCCATACGTGGGAACTCTTTTTAACATGTGGGATTGCAGCATTGTTGTCTAGGTTTTCATGAAGTTTCAAAATAAAGCTTTCCTTACTCTGATTACCGAGCAAACAAACATTTGATAATTAAGTCAATTGCTTTTACAATTTGATCGCATTAACTCTTATCAGTTAAAAACTACATTTATGCTCCTGCCTTAGAGTCCCTTGAAAGCTGAAATATGTTAACATATAAAAGAAACGTTCAAAGCTTCTGCTAATTCTGATGTGATTGAATTCAATAATGGCAATTTTAAACTAACAACTGAATTGTGTAACAAACCATCTAAGAGCAAAAATAATTCAGAGTTTGTGCTTGTGTTTAAACTGATTTTAATAATAATGATAACTGAAATTCTAAGGGGAGTAATAATAATATAGCAAGAGAGAACAGAGGGATATGTTAAATTTTCTATTATGAAATATTTAAAAGTTTACATGTTTGGCATTTACATTCAAATTCACATTTAAATGAGAGACTTTTGATACAAGATGGTGGATTGAATTATAATTAAACGCAAAAAGGAATTAAATAATAGTAATATTAAATATAATCACAAAATTACAAAACCCCACACTTTTAAATCAAATAAAAAGAATCTCCATAGACAAAATATTTGCTTCCATATCTTCACGTTCTTTCTTGGAACGGTTACTTGGCGAAAATACAATAGAGGTATTTTGCTTTTTACTCTGCCCTTTAATATATATTATAAGTATATTCTCAAGTCAAAATCATCTTTAATGATCAATCATATGGCATGACTAGTGAGGCAGGAGATAGATGGGCCCCAGGCTGAGCAGCTAGAGTCTGTTTCCTGTGGGCAGATACTCCAAGGTAGAGATAATAGCAGGAGCAGAGAGGACTGAGCCCTGCCCAGATAAAAGATCAAGAGACCATGTATTTCTCATCCTCGAGGACAAGGAGACCTTCCCAACTGCACATGCACAGGAAGACCCCTTGGGGGTCATAAAGGGAGGGGGGACCACCCCATAGTAGGTGATGTCAACCTATCCATAGGCCTCTTCGCTAGAATCCATCTTGGCTGAGAGATGCGCATGCTCACGGGAGGACCCTGAGATACAACAAATACAGACTCAGAACCAGGCAAAGTCAGATGATTGGCCTGAGGAAACCCGGAAGAAATGCCCCATAAAAGTGATCCAAACTACCACGAGGGCGCGCCTCTCTCTCTCTGAGCCCGCCCGTGTGTGCCTATTCACACGTACTCTTTTTCCGCCTAATGAACACTTCACTTGTTTCACTACTTTCCTTATCTTGTGGAAATACATTTCTACAAAGCCGATGGGCCAGGGCCTTGTCACTGCCCACTGGTCCCTGGTGGTCTAGTGGCTGGGATTCAGCGCTCTCACTGCCAAGGCCAGACTTCAATCTCTGGCCCGGGAACCGAAATCCTGCTTCAAGCCGCTGCAGCCTGAGATCACCCGGGATCACGAGGATGGACCAACAGTGCTACTCTCTGAAAACTGGACACATTTACGGTGTTTCTAACTTCGTCTGCAACTAATTCAATAATTCTATTTCCTTCCCTCCTCATCACTACCCCTTAATATACTTCAGTGTTTGTTTACATTACTATAAAGTGAGGACCTAATGCCTCCTATGGCCGCAAAGGTCACACATGACCAGGCCCTACTCTTCTCAGTATGGCTCCTTGGTTTCCTTAAAGATTGTCAAAAACGCTAAACTGTTTCACTCCTCAGGGTTTTTAAAGCAACTTTTTCTCTGCCCGGAACGACCTTCTTACAGCGCTCCCAGTAGCCCTCTCCTTTTCATGTGGGCCCTCAGTTCCAGTGCGCTGCAGAGCAGATAACACATAGCCCGGAAAGGTGAGCAAGCATTTCATGAGTAGCTCCTGTGCTAAATTCGTGCCCCTCACTCCCAGCCCCTGACTCCCAGCTCCTCCCTTGAACCACAAGCACTTGAAATGCAGGGCTGAGCTTTCTTCTCTGTCTCCCAGATAACAAATGGGAGGCGTACAAAAACACAGGTTTGGGGCTTCCCTGGTGGCGCAGTGGTTAAGAATCCGCCTGCCAATGCAGGGGACATGGGTTCGAGCCCTGGTCCGGGAAGATCCCACATGCCGCGGAGCAACTAAGCCCGTGTGCCGCAACTACTGAGCCTGCGCCCTAGAGCCTGTGCTCTACAACAAGAGAAGCCACTGCAACGAGAAGCCCGCACACCGCAACGAAGAGTAGCCCCCGCTCGCCGCAGCTAGACAAAGACCGCGCACAGCAACAAAGACACAACACAGCCAAAAATAAAATAAATAAAATAAATAAATTTATTAAAAAAAAAAAACAAAAAAAAACACAGGTTTGGGGGTGGAATGAATGACTGAATGGATGAATGAATTGGTAAGTATTTGCAGAGGGGACCTTTGCGGCAGATTTGAAATATATGATGAAAATGAATCTGGATGAGGAAAAGCATAATCACCTAGCACTGTAGTCAGAAAGTAAAAATAACGATAAATTTTTAGGCAACAAGACTTTTTCGTGTCTTGTCTTCTTAAATATGTGTATTTTTCTTGGTATAGTTTTATGACCAATGTTCAACAATATTATAATATTTAAATATTTATTTCCTAGAATCACTTAATCATCAGATTATTTTAAATAAAAGAAGATAAATATAATTAAGAAAATATTAATGGAATTTAAAAAACCTTTCTGATTATGAGACAATGTGCTGAACATTATTTAGTTTCCTATAGATCTTTTGGTTCCATCACATTTCTTTAAATCTTCCTGCAGGAAATCAATAACCTATCAAGTACACAGGGATACTTGATAGTTTAATTTCAGAAGAACCACAAATCAATAATTTTAATAGTCTACAGTCTTAACACTTTTCAATAAAAATAGCAGGCTATGCATAATGTCTTTTTAAAGTATTGTTGGTGGTATTGTAATGTTGAAACAATCTCACTACTTCTCTTCATGATATAGAAATCTCTCTGAGTCTTTCTCTGGCTTTGTCCCTCTGTGTGTGTGTGTGTGTGTGTGTGTGTGTGTGTGTATGCGAGAGGCAGGCAGAATGATGGGAACAGAAGTAGGATGTATAAATCTCTCTAGGGTATGATTTGAACTTAACACGATTTTTTAAAATAGCTTGATTTCAGTTTTCTATACTTGAAAAATGCTAAACATTAAGATTTTTTGTTTAATTTTATTTAAATCAGTTCTTTTCTTTTATAATACACTTTTTATGAAAAAGGAAGGTATGGCTAATGTCAAAACATAATTGTCATTAATACACTTTGCGAAAAGTATAAACTCAAATACCTATTATTACTATTCAACTCAAAGAAGATATTGGCTGTATTTAAAGGCCAAAATTAAATTTTAAAATTATACCACATTTCATAATTTAAATTTAAGAATTATGTCTTTGAGAATGTACCAAGTTTTCCTTCTTCAAATGTTCTGCTTCTAAACTTCCACTAAAACATCCACAGATAGAGAGAAGAAATTATAACACATCATATAAGAATAATACCTACAAATGACATCTAACCTGATTCCAGAATCTATGAGTTTTAATTTCCCAAACTACAATGCTGTGAAAAGTAGGTTTAGCAGCGCTGCACATGGTTTGCTTTTCAACTAGGTGGTCCTTTGTTTAATAAAATAAAAAGTAAAAGAAGGGTGGGAGGGAGGGAAGAAGAGACTGAAGGAAGACTATAAGGAGGGAGGGAAGGAAAAAGAAAGGAAATAAAAGTTTATTTACCATCTTAATGGGGAAAAGGGAGGGGGACGTAGGCCTATTTGGGGAGACTAAATGGTTTTTAGGGAAGATCAATGGACCCTTAAGGAACAGATAGGAAGTATGACAGTTGGTGACAAAGTTTGTCTGGGTGTGGGGTTGACTAACTTCTAGTCTCCTCTCTTGTGACCAGTCAACTTCCCTGGTTGAGAAACTCCTGGGGAAGAGATTTATGACAATAGAGTTCCTTCTGGTGGATCTGCCTTTAGGCAGAGAAGGGGAGTTCACAGAAAGCCTCTTGTTGCATTTGCTCTTTTTCAAATGCCTACAGCTCAAAATAATCAATATGCCAAAGCATCATATTTGAGGTGGCATGTCCTGAACTCCTACAGTCATATTTTGGGGTGCTATTTTCTGCTAGAGTTCACATGCACTCCAATTTTCATAGATACTACCAAACTGCCTTCCATGGGGTTAAAGTATGGGCAAACGCCTGCTTCAGGATCATGCCATTAAGCTTTTAGATTTTTCCTAACCCGATGGGGGAAACTGTTTATCAGTGTGGGTGTAATTTGTGTTATTCTTACGAATAAGTCTGGTCATCTTTTACAATGCTTAAGAGTAGTTAATTGTATAGTGTGTGTGTGTGTGTGTGTGTGTTTGTGTGAACTGGCAGCATTTACTGTTTATTCTATTGGGTGGTTCTTGATCCTTTATTATGCACCAATAGTGGCTGTACATATTTCAGGAAGATTGGCCCTTTGATGTTGATATTAGAAGAAAATAGATTTTCCCCACTTGTCATGTGTATTTTGACTTCGCTTTTGTTGATGTTACCTCCTCAAAAAGAATTTTAAATGGTAAAATTTAAATCGTAAGTGATGTATTTATCAAACTTTTTTCCATTCCTTCTCAGTTGAATCATAGGAGAAAAGCTGTCCTTACCCCAAATGCTTATAATAATTCTTTCACATATTTAGTACTCTGATCATTTTATTTTTTAACATTTATCTTCTGATTCATTAAAAATTGTATTTTTTAAAGTAGGAAGTATAGATCCAAGTTTATTTTTTTCTTTTTAACATAAGGCTGTACAATGCTGTGTGCACTGTTTATGATATTATCAGCTCTTCTTTTTTCCAATACACTCATAAGCCAACTAATACTAAATTCCTATATTTACTTAGTCTGTCTCTGGATTACTAGTATTTCCCATCGTTCTTGTTTTCTATTCCTATACCAGATCCATAGAACTTTATTGTTTTAGTCTTCACAATATGTTCCAAGTTCTACAAGTTGTAGTGACTACTCCTTATTCTTTGTTTTTTCTAGAGTTTCCCTAGGTAGTTTTATCTGTTCCTTTTCTTCCATATAAATTTAAAATCAAATGGTGCAGTTAAAAAGAATCCTGTTGATATTTTATCAGGATATTGTCAAAGTGGTAAGTTAACAAAGAGAGAAATTATTCCATGATGTTAAGAGTCTTCCTAGCCAACACCACAATAAGCCTTTTCTCTTGTTTTAAGTATTTTTTGTGCCAATAAGAAGCATTAAAAAGTTTATTTCACATAGTTCTTGGACATTTCTTAGTTTTATTACTATTTTATATCAATATTCATATGCACTTGCATTTTTGTATGTATATTCATTTTGTGTGTATATATAATTAACATATCTATATTAAACATAAAATACAGTATGCATACTTAAAATTATATAAAACATGAATGGACATTTTTGTGCATGAATAAATAGTGAACTCCCAGGTGAAGAAACTATAGCTAGAGATGTAGAGTGTGGTAGCTGTAATTAATTTATTTTAGTTGCTATGTACTCTGCATTTTATGAATGTCCCACAATCTGCGGATGACCATTCAAGTCATTCCCAATATTTCACTATTCATAGAAGCCATGCTTCTATGGATGTTTCTGTACAATATTCCAGACCACAAACTTTTCCAATGTAGATTGCTAGGAATGCAATTACTACATTGTAGGGTATGGACAGCTTCAAATATAGTAGGTAAGTCTAGACTATTTTCCAAAATGTCTATCACCATGCAAGACATCAAATTTGAACTATCTATCCAGTTGTTTATTTTCAAATACTATAGAGTCCAAAACACTTCAACGTTGATAACTTCAACGTTTTTTTATCGATGTTGATAAATCTCAAACTGACTCATGCCCCTTTTCCTCCACTCTGAATCTTCTCCAGGGCTTCCCCTCTCAACGATCAACGCCAGTGACCTTAGAACCATTCTTGACACCATCTTCTATCTCATTGTCTTTACCAGTACTCTGTGTTGATTTCCCTTTTCTACATCTCTTGAATGTGTTCATTGCTCAGAAAATTTTTTTTAAATTATTAACATGGCTTTCAAGGAAGGCATGGTTTAGGCTCTGGCAAGCTCTCAATTTCACTTCATGGAACTCTCTTCCTCAGTGTCTTCTGTCAAGTCTCTTCAGTTTAATTTTAATACGTCTTAAGGCCTTTCAGACTCTGTTGCCTTTGCCCAGGATGTGTTGCCAGCTCTTATCTACTTAGCTCTCATTCATTCTTCTGCTACCACCTCAACTCTCCCTTCCCAGCTAAGATTTTTCTAACTCATCCCCCAAGACTAGATCTGGGACCATTTACATCTATACTTTATGTTTACATCTTTATACTTTGTACTTACTTTGTGTTTACATCTACAGTTGTTTGAGATTATATTGTAAATCACATATAGACAGGTTTCTAAGTTTCTATTTTCCTTATCACACAGAATATTTATTTTATATTTAATGAAACAGCTCTCTTAAAATTTAAAGGTTTTTATATCATTCTTGTGCACACAAAAAAGAAAGTGAAATAAACTCAAGTTTCATGTTACTTCATATTCAGAGTCTAAGTCTTCTGAGTTACTCTTCAGCTCAGAATAACTGTCTTTTTTTTTTTTCTTCAGACAATCCCATGCTATGTGCCAGCAAGAGCATTGGTGATACAACATTTCTGAAAAGAATGTGCTGTTGTTGTCTTTTGTTCAACATCAGCAGAAAATTCCTGATAAATTAATGTTTGACACCTTAACAATAGCCCCCTTTGATGTATAAATCTGTCACACCAGCCTCTCCTCACTTTGATTTTTTTTTCATGTATTCCTAGCTGTTTGGCAATTTATCCTGATATCAACTTGATTGTTTGTTGTGCTACATGCAATCCTAACTCAAGCAAAATGCAGTGGACCTTCCAACTTTCAGATATCTTACTTCCTTAGGTCTCATAAAACACGCTTTTGTTACTTTGCAAGAAAATATGAAATCATAATCATTTCTCCAATGACTAATATGTTGTTATTGAATTTACTCTCTGCTCTTTGAGTTCCATTCTTTCCTGTGAACACAGTACCATTTTGTTTTAATGCTAATTCATGATGTAATCTTTGTAAATATAAGTTCATTGCCAATTAAATCCCCACCCGTGGAACTAAAAATACACAACTCAGTTAAAAATGAGCATACTCTAACAAGCTCTAATCCATGCATATCCATGCAGAACAGTAAACATTATGTCCTATCTGTGGCTTGGTTGATGACAATTGTAAGACACAATCAGAGTCAAGGTATATCAAAATGTGAAAATGTATACCTCTCATATTTGATAAATTATGACATTTAAAAATCTGTAAAGTTTATAGATTTTTCATACGAGTACTAGAAAATAAATCTAAAGGATCAAGGAATAAGAGTGTAAGGAAAAAAACAAGTAAAAGCAAAAGATTATCGTTAAGATGAAATATGAAATGGTTCAGCTTAGTTTTAATTCCCTTAATTTTTATGTGGCTTATATATGCAAATCTCTTCTAAATGAGCACTTACTGATTTACAATCCAGATATGAATGTTTTTAAGTGGTTGTAAGTAAACTTCAAAACTCCCAAATCACTGCAAAGAGTCTCAACTGCCTTTCATTATCCACTAATGAAAGACTGGGTTTGGTGTTTGTTGCCTTCACTCACCAGGGCCCTCCTTCGGTGAGTAATGGCTGTGTAATGGCTGGAATAGAAGAGTTTCCCTTTTCAGCTCCCCAAGGCTCATAATTTCTCTCCTGGGATCCTATACCTTGCCACTTCTGCCAATAAAAAAATAAGGTTAAGCAATTCACACAAAATACCTCGATGCTAATTCCAAAAACAACCTTTACCTTCCTTAATAACGTCAAAAATTACACAGTGAAGGAAGCAACTTCACTATGATGAAAACTTCTTGTGTGGTGCACTAGTATGCAGGCAGTGGTGCCCCAGCATCAGCGACAAGACAGGAAAAGCAGCAATACAGCCCCGCGTTAAGCTTCAGTTTGCAATCATGAGAGTAGCTGAAGACACAAGAGGAAATGAGGATGAAGACGGGGATGTTCCCAGCAGCACTGAACAATGCAGGGTGCGAGGCTAAGCAAGGGCAGCTTGTCCCCTGATTTCAGGCAAGGACATCCATAGGCCCATGTGAACCAGAAGTCAACACTTCCTGCAGTGGTCTTGGCTTCCTCTAAATATTTCTGCTCACACTTTTTACCATGTCCATCAAAATGCTTAGTATATCACAAGTGCAAGTCCATGAAGAATGTTTTTTAAGATTGGTTGAGATAATATTTAAGAAATTTTTTAAAAGATAAATAAGTACATCACGGTCAATCAGATATTAAGACATCTTAGAAAACAAAAAGATTTTAAAATATATGGTACTTATGTAAACCATTATAGATAGATACATGGAATATGATAAATTGAAGGGAAAGACACCCTGACCTATATTTGAACTTGAAATTTGGAAAAGAAAAACATACCTAGCAATGTGGAAAGGAAGCTGAAAATAATTGACTAATTAGAGAAAAATAATCCATTTAGGGTGTTAGAGCACAATTTACAGAAAATAATTTAAAAAATAAATATAATAGTAAAGTGTAAAAAGATTAAAAAAAAGTTTGATCAGTAGAAAAAAGTAATTATCATATGTTGAGAATATGATTTATTTATTATTTTAACCAATGCAAATTTATTTAGATAAACTTCAAACTATTTTCACAATTGTCTTTTTTCTTTCTGACGGGAGGAATATAGAGGGAATGAAAACCTAGAAGGATATGGGAGGGCTCTGGAAAACTGGTGCAAAATAGATAGACTAAAAACCAAAACAGTTTATCATGGCCCAAAGAAGGGGGATTCGTGTTGTTTAATGAAGATTCTTCCAGAAATGCTAGTCTTTATTTGAGCTTATGGTTTAAAAGAGCTGAGTGAGAAATGAGAAAAGGCACTTTCTCTGTTTTCAAAATTAGAAAGATAAGGCTCTGGCGCAGATTGTAGTTATAATTCTGTGTTATGAAAAAGTAAGAATTTTATGTATAAATTATGTAAAAAAAGATATGTTCCACAAATGCCTGTGAAATCCAAAGGTTTCTAAAGAATAAGTAGAACTAGTTTCCATGTCAGCTTTGGAAACTAGTTCTAATGTTATAAGCACTCTTTCTTCCAGATATTAGCAAGTTATACTGTACAGAGGTTAGAAACTATTTCTATAAAGGGCCAAATAAATATTTTCTACTTTGGGGGCCATAAGGTCTCTCACAAATACTCAGCTCAGGTATCGTAACACAAAAGCAACCAATGACTGAAATAGTTCCAGAAAAGCTGACAGCAAGCTTCACAGAGACCATAATCAAATGGGGCTGGGACCTAGGGTGAAAAGTTGGAAAGAGAAAGATAGTAAAAGAGAAAAAGAAAGAGCAAGGAAGAAATAGATGCTTAATCAAGTCACAAAGCTATGATTCCTGTTGATGTTAACATTCTCCAATTTTATCTTTATTACTATTATTATCATTATTATGTAATGTGGCTCTTGGGTGCACCAAATTGGATTATTCATAATCTTTGGTTCAAAACGATTATTATCAATAGCCCATTATGTTTTGATCAATCTTTGCCGTATAAGGCCACTTGAGAGTTACTGACTTCTTGAAAGAAGCTAGAAAGCAAAACGTGTTCTCAGGAACAGCATTTTGGAAAAAAAAAAACACTTCAAAGACTGCAAATCACAGTTACAACTTTAATGAGAAGTGAGGTTTTGATTCTCCCCTAGCACCCACTATTTATTGAGGGTTCACAGAAATGTAGCTAACGGAAATTTAATTAACGAGCAACAAAGTGGTATTCACTAAAGTAGCAGCATCACAACAAAGCCAGACCCATTGCTCAGCGTGATGTAGGCGTTGGTTCTTGCCTATTGATGTTCTTTGGCATATCCATATACTTCTATAAAAAGGCTTGGGCTTCCCTGATGGCGCAGTGGTTGAGAATCTGCCTGCCAATGCAGGGGACACGGGTTCGAGCCCCGGTCTGGGAAGATCCCACATGCCGCGGAGCAACTGGGCCCGTGAGCCACAATTACTGAGCCTGCGCGTCTGGAGCCTGTGCTCCGCGACAAGAGAGGCTGCGATAGTGAGAGGCCCGCGCACCGTGATGAAGAGTGGCCCCCGCTTGCCACAACTAGAGAAAGCCCTCGCACAGAAACGAAGACCCAACACAGCCATAAATAAATAAATAAATAAATAAATAAATAAATAAATAAATAAAAAAGGAAATCCTACAATATGGCCTTTGGTAATTAGCTTCTTAAAAAAAAAAAAAAAAAAAAAAAAGGCTTGAGTTGCTTTTCCCGGACATATGGGCATGTTCCTATACTTAAGAGTGTTTATTTCCGTTTTAAAGCATTTTATCAGTGATATAACAGTGACTGATTTTCTGATATATTCCCTCACTAATTTAGTTACTGCTCCATTTCTATGAATCACAGCCAATAATTAATCTTTTACCGAGGAGACTGCACCGGCAGTGTTAATAAAACACAGGAACAAGAATATATTTATATATGAGAAAAGACAGGAAAGACCTATTTTAGGGTATTATTAAAAAAGGATGCTTTGGCAGACATGAAGAGAAATAGAAGCTTGATATCAGTGTATGGAATGTCTCATTACTGATGAATAGTAGTGTACAGAAGTCACACGGGGAATGGCATTTGGCTCAGGAGAAATATACTGATTTTTTTTTCAAAAGTAGCAACAGTAAGATTGGAAAAGTGTTCATTAATTTGTATGGTCCACGTGTTGCCTTAACTTAGACGGCTTTTCAAGGAAGCCTGTTCCAAGGACAGGCAAACACCTCTTTTCCCCAATATATACATTATTCTAATTAACTATTTAAGATTAAAATGGAGTGATGCTGGCAGGCTCCTTTTGATCAAACTGACTGATTCAAGGGGGAGAAAATTTCAGCCACCTCTGGTGTTTCAGCAGTCTAAAGTGGAGTGACTTGGTGAAAATATTCGATTTACATACCCTGAAATGATGAAAAGAAAATACGTTTTGGCATGACTCTTAGGCAGCCTGTATACATCTTCTAAAAAAATTTTATTATTTTCAAAATGACAGTTTTCGACACATGTAAACCATTATCATGGCCAGAAACAGAGGCAGTGGCATATCATACCATTCCCCTAAATGCTTATTTTCCTTCTAAAAATCAGTGCCAACATCACCTCAAGAGGTGAACAGAAGCACAGAGCTTATAAAATAAATTACAGAAACATATATTTTACTACCATATAGAAGCGATGCCATATGATGCCAAAGAGGTGAATAAGGACTGAAAACTTTATTTAGCTATCAAGATTGCCAAACCCAATTTTGTTCATTCATATATTATGAAGCTTCCCAAGGAACTATTGAAAACAGCCATCTTATCTGCTATTTTCCTTCTTCCAGATATATTTTCCATAGGAAACACCGATGTATTCCCCCCCCCCCAAAATGTGTTGTCTTTTTCCTCACTCCATTAAAATTCGCAATGTTCAAGGTTAGCTGATGCTTTTGGTAGCCTCTAAACTTTAAATGGAGGCCCCAAACAGAGCTTTTGATATAGTTTTTCTATAATTATTTTTGTCCATAAAGTGCCCTTGATCTTGATCTTGAAGCTATAAGTTATGCATTGGGACTGTACTTGTAATTCCTCCTGATTCCTTTTAGTAGGTTGAGCATTAGACTGATGTCAACAGAATAGACTCTGAAGGCAGCCGATCTGGGTCTCAGTTCTTTTATCTTTATAAAGAGAAGATTAGGCTAGGTGATGTCTAAGGTATCTGTTAGACTTACAATGATAATATTCATTGTATCTAAGTTGAAATGTTAAAATCTATCCAGTATAATATTTTCCCACACATAACCTTCATGCTTAAAATCCTGAGGTTTACAAAAAATGTAAACATCAAATACTACTATTTAAACGTAATGGTCAAAATCTCAAGAGTTTATTTTTTTTTAAGCCATTTCTTGTTGCTAATATTTATAAGAAAAACAAATGTTTTTTCATTGATTTTCCAGTGGAAAAAAATAAACAGCCTAAGCAAGCTGATTTGAAAGAAAAAGATAATTAATGAAATTTGTAAACAGATTGGTATTTGGTAACAGCAGGTTAATAACTCTCTTCTTACAAGTTGTTCTAGTATATTAATTGTTTTTAAAGCATCTAGTAGTTTATTTTAATTCAGTTCTCCTTTGTGTGTCTTTAAAAAATACAAACTGATCTTGTGAATAAACCCAGAATCAATTTCAACTTAAAATATAAACACTTATGATCAAGTTTCTTCATTTATTTTCTGTTAGAGATAAATATCTACTAAATCAAATGCCTGAGATATTTACACCTCCTGTCAGACATCTGGCAAAATGATATCTTTGTTGTAATAGGAAGTGTTAGGGAAACAGGGGGCAGGGAAAACACTGAGAGATCGTGTGACTTGAGGCATGGTTTATAGAGAAAACTGAAATCTTTATTTAGGTCCTTGCATGGTCATTCATCTTAATTGCAGTCCAAGCTACTGTTCAGTGCAAGAAATGTGTCTCGTTGATGGAATACGGGCTGCATAATCTGAAGGTATTCAGACACCTCGTTTTCAGAGATACAATTTTCCAAACTAGCTTTTTCTTTTTCTAGTTAATTGTCCATATGCAAAGTTCACCAGTTCTTCAGGTTACAATTCTTAGTCATTCTCTGTCAATTAGAGCCAGATGGCAAAATTAAAGGCTCTTCACATTATGGCACAACAGTAATTTTAGTTCATCAAAGATCCGTACCCCATGCCGTTTCTTCACAATTAATATTTAAGATCCTGTTGGACAAGCGCTTCATGAACAATGACACATACTCTGTAGCGAAAGGGTCCATCTTCTTGTCAAAGCTGATGGAGAAAAGAAAAGTGGTCCGCGGACATGATAATTACATAGTGCCTGCAAAGGTGGAAGGTGAGACACTGCAGATGGGAAGGAAGATGAAAGAAGCTCTCATTGCCAAACGTCTCTGGGGACAACGGAGAACTCTGAATCGTAACTGTGTTACAGTCCCTACATCAAACAAAGGCTAACTCAGAAAAAGAACTATAGAGTTTGGTTTGATTTTTATATGCAATTAACAGCAAATACAGATACCATTTAGTGAATGAAAGCATATAGAACCAGAAATTCTTTAAAAATCCCTATCTCTCTCTCTCTCTTGCTAAACACACACACACGCACGCACACACACACACACACACACACACACACACAAACTGCAGTTCAACTTTTGAGCAGCAGTGGCTTCTGACATAGACATTTCACATAATCATTATGAATTAGTTATTGTTTCTGGAGTGGAGCAAAAGAAAGTTTCCCATTGCTAGAAAATATATTCTCCCATTAAATGGACCAGGAGGCATTTTTCATAGTTTAAATGACAACAACTTCTATATTAATTAGTAATATTAATTACTTTAGGTTTGTAGATGTGAGAGCAGTCAGTAAAATATTTTTCTTGAAGCATTCTTGCAAGAAAAACAAATGGTTGATTTTTTCATTTCAATGTCAATTAAGGAAAGACCTACAAAGAAATTCAGTGATTGATTAAAGATTCCACAGTGTGTAAGAGACAGATTTGGGGTTTAAATATGTTTTCTGGCACTGAGTTCAATGTTCTTTCTCCCAAATCAAAACCACCGTCCAAATCCTTATAGAAAGACGTTATTCTGTGTGCCAGCACTTAATATTCTGTTCCAGTGATGTTAAAAAGAAGGGATAGTGGTCTTTTGCAAAGCAAAGCAAATAAAATGTTATTTTAGTTCATGTTCTTCCCTGATTTTAGATCTTAAAGATAACGTGTCATCAACCATAACTTACAGAAATACTCTTTGTTCAAGATATTTATATAAATAGCAATAATGTAGGTCTCCAAAAATGAGTTATTTACTTATAAAGTAAAAGGTACTTGGCAATTTTTATACTTGCTTGAAGAAAAATCCAAAAGGCAAAAAAGGCATATTTTGAATGAAATTTTCATGTGAAAATAAAATTTTCTTGAAAAAAAAAAAATGGTAAAACAACAAATTCCTATTCTGTCATGACTGATTTCTTTAGGAAATAAAAGATAGTTGACTTTGCTGTTTCTAAAAATACGAACTTTTTCTTGCTCCATTCATTCATATTAACATAACATTCTCTTCCTAAGTGAATTATGAGAAAAATAGTGATGGTGGTGATGATGATGATAGTGATGATAATAATAATACTAATAATAGTAATTGATGGCTTAGCATAGCTCAAGAATTGTGTATAGAAATTCATAAAAGCCAGGAAAAGTCACTATTATTACCCATGTTTTAATTAGCAGGCAAATGGTAAAAAATTGACACCTAATCAGAGCGATAAAGAGGCTGTCCACTATCTATTAAGCAGCAAAGTTGAATTCAAACCCTGTGCCTGAAGCTGGAAGCCCCCTTTTCCTGTGACTCAAATTGTACGTAAAAAAACAAAGAAAACAAAAACATCATTTAACCCATGGTTTGTAATTATCTGAACTGAGATATTTAGAAGAATTGTGACTTCACAAGAGCTTCAATCACTGGAGTTTTATCTAAAATTTCCTCTATATTTTGTATATAAGCAAAACATACCCGCATATTATTGAAAGCTAATACTGAATTTTTCTTTTACATTATGTGATTAGTTAAAACTGCCAAAATCTGTTGTACATTGCACTGAATCTTTTACCCTAAGAAAAGTTTAGGATCAAATATTTATTCCATCTGGGTGGAATACTTTTTTCCCTTTCACTGGCAAAAATACTCCGAGGAGTTTTATTCATTCTTCAAGATACAGCCTAAGGTTTACATCCCTTACATAGTTTTGTTTTTACCCCCTCAGGTGTATTTAACTATGCTGTATTTAAGTTCCTACTGCTTCTGTAGATAACTCCATTACAGCATTTACCCTTTTTTTTGCTTTTTACAACTACACATACGTCTATCAACCCTTGCTAGCACATGAGGTTGGGACCTGCTGGGTACAGGGACCTTATTCACTTATTCAGTCATTCTTAGTGTTTACCATAGTGTTGATTCCACAGTAGAGTCCCAATTAATGATCGTTAATTAAAACTTCATATCCAAATCGGCTTTTTACAAAAGACAGATTTTTAGAAATGTGTTACATTCAGATTATTTTTCCCCTCTTAATATTACCATATTATCGAAATTTTTACACTGTACAGTCCAAACTCAGGTATTAATAACTTTAACTAATGACTTCCCTACATTCTCCTACATTTTAAAATCTAAATTTAAGAAACATGCAAATAGACACAGGAGGGAATATATTTTAAATCTGCGATAGCTATGGGCTAGAACCATAAGAAAGAACGGTAGGACTTAAAACTTACATGGAAAATTCTATGAAGATTGGTTAATGCTGATTTTAAGAGATTTTGGTTATTGCTTGGCTTCCACATCCAAATTAAATGTTTATGCTCTGAAAAAAAATGCAACTAATTTAATTTTGACTGTAGGTGTTCTTTAAAATTCTTTATATTCAGACATAGTTTACCTTGTCTCCAGAAGCTTAGGAGAGTCTGTGAAATGGAACAACAGTTAAGGACGAACTACATGATGAGAAAGAAAATAATAATGATGCTAATTTCTTCAAATTCTGAGAAAAAGAGTCACAAGAAAGACAGGATTCTACAAATATATTTTTAAAATCATTTTCCAAAGATGTTCTCCACCTCCACTGTCTATACCTTGACTTTGAGATATAGAGAATTATGGGTTAATTTAAAATAAACCAAAACTGCATTGTTTAACCCCTCACATTTAATATCTAACTCCTGCAGGTCAAAAAGTGGGTCAGAATGAAGTGGTGAATCAACTAAGTAAAAAATTACTATACATTAAAATTTTGTATAAAATTCCTGTGAGCCTTGATTTTTAAGTCCCAAAAGCAAGATCATATGTACCAGAATGTTTCTGATATGTGTAAGAAGCTAAAAAATAGAAAGACTACTCAAATTTCTGCCTTAAGTTTTCACTTTCTAGTGATTTTGGTGACTGCTGCTTATCATTCTACCTAGATTTGATTTACGTAAATGTTAACATTTTCTCGTCTCAACTGAAGAGCAAACAGCTGAGTTATTAGGTGTGTGGAACACTCCTCAAAAAGCTCTTTGATATTCTCTGTAGTTTTTTATTTCCTCATGAAAAACATTCTGAAAATCCTGACATGTTTGGGAGTGATTAGACCTTGGCTACACTGCAGTTTTTCATTTCAGTTGGATCAATGACTTGTCCATAGGACATGATTTTGAGACCCACTGGTACTCAGCAGGCTGATCATGCAATTCAAAGTTCAAAGTTCTAGGGTAATAGATCAATCACTATGAGAAAATATGAAGTAAATGCTTTACGCCTGTTTTTAGGGCAATGTAAGATTAACTGACAGCAAAATGGTGCAAAATCCAATCATTTTAATATCCTCAGTCTCATTAAAACCTAAAGAAAGCACCTACACTTACACAAATGCAATAAGTACAAAAAAATCACACACTAAAAAATTGTCTATTAAGTACTTAATACAAAATAGAGAAATCTCATGTTATGGCTCTAAAGTTATGGCTCTAAAGTCTCATGATATGGCTCTTGAGTTAATCTGTAGGAAGAACCTTAAAATAATAGGGAAATCTTATTTTGAATTTAAAAATTAAGATCTTTCAGGAGATTAGGGAAAGCATGGCTGGCCAGTGAGTTTTCCCAACAGACTAGGGTGCTATAGGCAGGCATTTCAAGAAATGTGATTCCTTTGATGAAGCTAATAATGAACTTCAGGTAATGTACATGCCAGGAATGTTAGAATAGACTGAAATTACCCAGATCGGAGTCTTCAGATGGGGAAGCATTCCCCTTAGTTTACTCCAGCTGTGCCAAGATATTTCAGACCAGTGTGTATCTAAAGAGAAATCACACCATGCACTGTCTCTCCCCTCCACCCACGGGGAGAGATGACATCAACTTCAATAAAATTATTACAAACACTAAGTAAGAGAGAAAAGGATTTGAAAAATCACTCCTGGATTTTATTATAATGCTTGAATCCATATGCCTTAAATTCTGATATTCCAGAAAAAAAAAAAAAAAGTGATGTTATATGTAGCAAACTTATTTACTCTTGGTTTCTTCCACTATTTCTAGAAAGCTCTTTCTTCCACTCCTGTGTTTTCAGAGTCCAGTTCACTTCCTGACACATAGAATAGATCTGTATTGATGTCCATATTGCTATCTGTGTCAATGACTATATCTATATCTGAAAAGTTATCCATCTATATGGAGTTATACATATATATGTATCTAAATTTATATCTAAATAATTATAGTTATGGGATAAATAGATATTAGAGAAATATATAGACTAATGTATCTATACATAGACACACACACACATATTGATAAATACAAAAATTGAAGTGAGATCATATAGATAAGAATTTATTGTAATAAAGCATTCATCAATAAATCTAAAGAAACACATTAATAATTATAGTATTTTGGTATCTAACAATTTAGCAAAAATGGAATGGAGGACAACTAATTCTAGCAAGAAAATGAATATGGCTTTCCTAGTCACTGGTAAATCATTTCAGAAATAACTTGGCAATAAGCACACACAATGTTGAAAGAGTCATGAATCCTTCTTTAACCAATTGTTCTATCAGGTAACTCTTCTAAGAAAATATAATAGGAGGAAAAACTTTATGTGCTGAGGTGTTTATTAGATCATCATTTATACTGCCAAGACTTGGAAGTAATCTAAATAGCTAATTATGTGATGAATGTTTGGTAAATTACAGCATTTAAGCCCAATGGATTAGTACATACATTACAATTATGAGCATTAAAGCTGTTAGTGCTATGAGAAACTTTTAAAATAAAATGTTAAATAAACCAGAGTCAGAAAATGTATAAATAATATGATATGTAACGGTCAGTGGCAAAAGAGTGGGATAAATATAAATAAAATATGGTCATTTCTGGATGAAGATCAATGGATGATATTTTTTTCTTTCTTTTCCTTTCTTTCTTCTTTTTAACCCTTTGAATCTATTCCAATTCCCCACATTTTTTAAATGGTATGCATTATTTTATAGTACCATCATATAAGTAGAATTATATGGTTGTCAAAAGAAAGTATGTTTCCCTGACAAATATTTATTAAGTACTATGTGTAGGCATGGTGAAAAATATCTAGATATGAGTTCTTGCCCCTCTGTATTTTACAGAGGTATGTGGAATTCAAAGGTTAATCAGATAATTATGCTTGCAGGAGAACAACATTCCAGAAACCCACATTAATGTCAAGAATAGAAAAGACGGTGTGATGGTACTCAGGAGTAGCAGAGAGGAGAAGGATGGAAACAGTGGGTCAGCCTTCTGTAGGGTTGGGCAAGGGGTCAAACCAAGTCAAACAGAGATGTGTAGGTTTCTGATCAGAACTTTGCTTTCACCTACGAGACAGGGGAAATCTTATAAGGTCTGAATAAAGGAACGGTAGAGAATATTTTGAAAAGAATAAGCTGAGTGTTAGAGGAGGACCGATTAGGAATTAAATACAGCTATACATGTAAGAAGTGAAGCTTAATAAATCTGAGAAGTGCTTGAAGGAGTCGTACACTCTAGGCTTATAAAAGTTGTCTTTACTTAGCTTTGTGACAGTGAGAAGTCACATAACATCGCCAACTCCCGCTTCCCTCATGTGTACAATGGAGATGATAGGGGTACACTTGATAAAGTTGCTGTGAGGATTATATTACACAATTCATATAAAACAATTATCACAGAGCCTGGCACCTCCCAAGTTCTCAGTGAGCATGATTTTTACTAACTAGGTGGTAGCTGTGTAAACCTAGAGAAGTATACGTTTGTAAACAATTTTTAGGGGGTAAAGTCAAACTGGTGATATGTAAAATGTAGGAGGTGACAGAGGGAAAGTACTCAGCAATATTTATAGCTTGTGGAGCTGTAGAGATGATGGTAAGATTCCTTCAAAAGTGATATACAAGATGAGTACCAGTTTGGGGGTCAAGATCATGAGCCTGATTTTTGTATATGCTGAATCTCAGGTACCTCTGTGATATCCACGTGGAGGTGTTAGGAAATGAGTGTAGATACATGTGTGTCAGAGGTTCCTTCTGACACAGAGCTGTAAATCAGCAAGCTGCCAGGCAGAGTTTGAAGTCTTGATTAGAGCAGATCACCCAAGGTGGCATCCGCAGAGTAAGAAGTTCAGAGGCCTGGGACCTAAGCATGGAGAAACGCATGACGTCACGGCAAAGGTACAAAAACTGAACCTACAAAACAATGACATTGATGACATTGTCGTTTGGGTTGATTTCAATCCAGCTAGTTTGATAAAGATGAAAGCACAATAAAAGAAAAGTAAAGATAAGCTGGAGAAGAGAAATGAGAGATACCCAGTAATGTATAATTTGAAGCAGTGTGTCCAGAAGGGAAGGAAAGATACAGGGTTGAGGATAGAAAGGAAATACGGGTAGTGGGATGGAGGTCCACAGTTCAGTGGCCAAAGTGCTGGGAGCAAGATGTGTTTCTGAATTCAGAAATGTGGTGTTTACAAAAGCAGCACACATCTATGCCGTATTATAGATCATCCCTGCAACTATACCCAAAAGATGCAGCTTAGCCAGACCCTCGGTCACCCACCCCTTTGTAATTAGGATAAATGTGCCTCCTCTAAAATCTCTAATTAAAGTGCCCACTTCTGGGCTGAGGAGTGTGAGAATCAGCCCTAGGTCAGGCAGTTACCCCCGTCTCACTGCTGACCACCCACTGACCATTGGTGCCCAATGAGGGCACTGTCCAAAGTCCAAGGCAGCAGTTTCTGGTGGTGCTGAACCTGCCAGCACCCATGCCGCCCACATTTTCTGCTCGTTGCAGTTTTACCCTCTACTGAGACAGCTTCCCGTTCAGCTCCTCTCCCAGAACTGAGTGGTAACCTGGTTAGGACTATGCCAGGCTACTGATACCTCTGTTTTTTAATGTCAATGTTGCTTTAGAGAATTTAGACAAGTAATATGACATCATGTTCTTATTCATAGTCGATATACAATTTCTAACCTTTAAAAGAATGTACAGACTGATGATTTTTTGTATAAAGATTAATGGATAGATCAGAAAGTAATAAGACATCAGGAAAAAATAAAGAGATCCGTAATCTTAGGGAAGATGTTAGGATGTTAGGATAGGTTGTGTAATAACTCATGCTTGGGGACCGGGTCAGAATGAGACGTGGCAAGCCAGCCAGACCTGGGTGTGTGCCAGGATGTCAGTCTGTAAGTTCTGGGATTCAGAGGTCAGAGTAGAATCAAATCTTAGGGAAGCATAACTAAACACTGTAGTGTTTGGTTTAATTTGACACTGTAAAATTCACTAGACGTCGGTGTGTTGGGGCCCTAAGGCAGAGAATCCATTCAGAAGGGATCCAGGCTAACGGCATGAGCAAGCGAAAACACTTAGAATGGCAGGCACTAGGCCTCGTTGGGGGGTGTTTGTGTTTGCATTTATTTATTTATTATGGGACTTGACCTTACTCACTAATTAGCACCTAGTGGCAATTTCAATTGGGCCTATACACAGATCATTCTAGGAAGTAATTTTAAAGGTATTAATTAAGCTCTAAAGAGATTCTCAAAAAATGCAAATGAACAAATTTTTAAAATCTCTCTGTATGCATTTGGCCACCTGCCTTCTTGTGTTGCCGCTTATTTTCACAACCCTGACATATAGCAGTGAATATATTAACATAAAAGAACACGTCTGGAACTCTGACATAGTGTATATCTTTCCTCCTGTAAAGTCTTTTTTATCCCCTTTTTTCAGTTCAGATGATTATATCTATTTTTTTTTTCAAACTTGACGTTTCTTTTAAAGCGTTAAGGTTTATTTTCACACTTCTGATTGCCATAGGAAGAGGAAAGAGAGTGTCACACATCAGACATTCAAATTCAGACATTATGCAATCAGAGTGGCAAGGATTAATAAAGATTAATTTGGTTCCCACTTAAAAAGTCCTAGCACTTCGGCAATACTCTTGCTGGGCGTGTGAGAGAAAGAATAATTATCATCTGCTTTTGAAACGTGCTTGTTTTGTTGTACAGCATGTTGCTGTCCGTGTTGGAAGCTTGTTTTGATCAAAGTGTTTTCCAGATACTTTTATCCAAGAACCTACGGCTAGTAATAGGATTTATGAAGCAAAATTTTACATGTATCGGTGGGGAAATATTCTTCAAATAGCCACTTTGCTGAGTTTGCTTTATTTATGTTTGGTATTGCTACTTGTATTTTAAAATGGAACATACAATTTATTTTAAAGAAGGCTTCGTAATGCGAGTTCAGGCTTTGTTCATTAAGAGTTTTATCAGATCAGTTGAGTCTTCACAAGGTTACGTGATCATATTTTTTTTTTCCCATTTTTTTTTTTTTAAATTTTTATTTATTTATTTACTTACGGCTGTGTTGGGTCTTCGTTTCTGTGCGAGGGCTTCCTCTAGTTGCGGCAAGTGGGGGCCACTCTTCATCACAGTGCGCGGGCCTCTCACTGTCGCGGCCTCTCTTGTTGCGGAGCACAGGCTCCAGACGCGGAGGCTCAGCAATTGTGGCCCACGGTCCTAGTTGCTCCGCGGCATGTGGGATCTTCCCAGACCAGGGCTCGAATCCGTGTCCCCTGCATTGGCAGGCAGACTCTCAACCACTGCGCCACCAGGGAAGCCCCTTTTTCCCCATTTTTTTTTTTAAGTGCTCACTTAGAAGAACAAACTATCCAAACAAATTCTCATTCCTTACTCGAAAAGTGTCTATTTGAATGAACCTTGCAACTACTTGCTTTTTGTTGGGTAAACGCAAGGTGAACTCCTTTCAAGACTCTTGTATAAAAAGGGAGTGGTGATAATATAAGCAAACAAAGACGAAAAAAAGTGCCAACAGATACAAATTTCTTTCTTTCTTTTTTTCTGGCCTTCTTACTTAAAGAAGTCATTCAATTCAGCACATACTGGTTGAGGCTTTGAGACTCACTTAGCCTGTGAGTGAAAGAATTATTATTCAGCCTTTTTTTTTTTTTTAACATCTTTATTGGAGTATAATTGCTTTACAATGGTGTGTTAGTTTCTGCTTTATAACAAAGTGAATCGGCTATACGTATACATATATCCCCATATCCCTGCCCTCTTGTGTCTTCCTCCCACCCTCCGTATCCCACCCCTCTAGGTGGTCACAAAGCACCGAGCTGATCTCCCTGTGATATGCGGCTGCTTCCCACTAGCTATCTGTTTTACATTTGGGAGTGTATATATGTCCATGTCACTCTCTCACTTCGTCCCAGTTTCCCCTTCCCCCTCCCCGCGTCCTCAAGTCCATTCTCTACATCTGTGTCTTTATTCCTGTCCTGCCCCTAGGTTCTTCAGAACCACTTTTTTTTTAGATTCCATATATATGTGTTAGCATACGGTATTTGTTTTTGTCTTTCTGACTTACTTAATTCAGCCTTTTGAAACTAGGAGGAAAGGATTAGCATTATGTTCCAAATGATATGGACATTAGTTTCCTAGGGCTGTTACAACAAAGCACACAAACCAGCTTGCTTAAATAATGGAATGTATTGTCTCACAGTTCTGGATGCTAGTCTAAAATCAAGGTGTCAGAAGGGCTGACTTTAGAAAGTTGTGAGGAAATATTTGTTGCATGCCTCTCTCCTAGCTTCTGAGAACCTCAGGTGTTCCTGAGCTTGTAGATGGCATTCTCCCCATGTGGTCACGTCGTCTTCTCTCTGTGCGTGCTTGTTTTGGGTACACATTTCCCCTTTAAAAGGACACTAGTCATATTGGATTAGGGTCCACACTAATGACTTCACTTTAACTTGATTATCTTTGTAAAGACCCTATTTCTTAATAATGTTGCATTCAGAGACACTAGGGGTGAGGACTTCAAGATATGTTTGGGGGGGGGAGGGAATTCAGTTCGTAACAAAATGTTTCCTTTGATATTGTTAGAGGTAGACATTTATGGATTATATTTCCAGAATCAGCAGTGTGCATCTCCTTCCTTTCCTCCTTATCTTGACTCTATTAATTTTCCTGCAGTTATTTAACATTGACATGGAGTATTGTCAGAAGCTGAGAATTATCTTTTATTTTCAAAAGAAGATTTCCATTCCCGTGACTCTTTTCATCCTACAGAAACAAGGACTGTGTACGTCTGCCTTCATTGAACAAATTTGCACTGAGTCTCTTCTGTGTATAGAAACGGGATGTCATAGCGAGCAAGAGAAACAGAGGGTGTCCCCAATAGTAGGCAAAGGAGGATGGGGTAATGGGGGTACTTTCTAGGGTCAGACTGTGAGGTTCAAAATTTGCCTCTACCAGTTGCATATTTGGGTTAGTTACTTGGCTTCTGAGTTTTGGTTTTTATATCTCCACAATTTCGATGATCACATTGATAACAATAATAATAACTCCCTAATAGCATTGTTGTCAGTATTAAATTAGTTAATATATGGAGAATCTGGAGATGCATAAGTGGGAGGAGAAAGAGAGAAATAAAAGAGAGAGGGTGACTTTGGACTGAGTATAGAATTTCAGGGAGATTGGCAAAGAACAGTCTTTGTAGTGCTTGTAACATGAGAAATATTCAGGTAGATAGGAAAGGGAATGTCAAAAAGTTTGTCATGAGATATGAGTTGAATTATTTTTAGTTCTCTACTGTGTTTTGATAGGAGGAAGTAGAGATAGATCTCTGTCCTGGTTCTATTAGTCATGTTTACTGGACACCAGCTACTAGTGGAGATCCTTGGTCTTGTAAGTTAAATATTAGTGAGAAACCTGAGGATTCAATGAGATAACTCAGCAGGCCGCCTAGAACAGTTGTAAAGCAACTTGAAGACTAAAATTAAATGTTCTTGAAGCAAAGGTCTTCTGCTTATTCAAAAGCTTGTCTAGGGTTTTCTCTGTCCATTCAGGGCCAAGAGAAAGAGATGGGTTGGCAAAACTGATTTCCCTTAAAAATGACACAGTACAATCAGGATAATCTGGAAGAAAAAATCATTCTGATGGTGCTGTTGAAAAAAAGAAAAAATGGATTCACTATATCTGTTTGATAACCTGAAAATTCCTAATGAAACACAGATCTTCATGGTTTTGAAAAGTAGAAACCTCAAGAAGTGTTTTTTGTTTCTGTAACAGACTATTAGAGAACGTAATATATCTAAACATCATCTAGACAGTAGATATACTTTATACCATTTAAGATACAATAAGTGAAAAATGGAGTCACATGGATACTGTGAATGATGTTCTACCAATTATTTAGTCCTGACACAGAGTATTGTCGTAGACTGAGGATGCTTCTTTTAAGGCACCTTTGTCCCTGTGACCTTTTCATCTTAGAGCAATGAGGAAAGAATAGTCATTTGCAGTAGTCATTTCAGTCAGTCAACAAAGTTCACTGAATACCTATTCATTTCATTCTATGACCTGGAGCACAGGATATCACAGCGAACAGGACAGAGATGGTTGCTTTCCTCATGAGCCTTATATTCTAGGGGAGTTTACACCGCAGGCAGCAAAATGATGCCTTTGCTACACTGCTTATTTGTTTTTATCTTTTCAGTTAAATCAGACAACGGTGCCAGAGTTTTTGTAAGGAAATGTGTGGGAATGGCCCCTGATCACCACATCTGATCACTTTTATCCCAGTGTGGTCCTACCTTCTTCATATTGCCCACCCACCTCCATCCCCTGCTCCACTTTTTTTGCAAATTTTCTCCCCTTCTCCTGCATCTTAGCTTACCTGGCTGGGATGTCTTTTTTTTCTTAGTACCTTTAAGTCTTTAAATCTTTTTTTTTTTTTTAATTTTATTTATTTATTTATTTATTTATTTATTTATTTATTTATGGCTGTGTTGGGTCTTCGTTTCTGTGCGAGGGCTTTCTCTAGTTGTGGCAAGTGGGGGCCACTCTTCATCGCGGTGGACGGGCCTCTCACTATTGTGGCCTCTCTTTTTGCGGCGCACAGGCTCCAGACGTGCAGGCTCAGTAGTTGTGGCTCACAGACCTAGTTGCTCCGCTGATGTGGGATCTTCCCAGACCAGGGCTCGAACCCATGTCCCCTGCACTGGCAGGCAGATTCTCAACCACTGCGCCACCAGGAAAGCCCAGTACCTTTAAGTCTTAAAAACCTCTAATAAAATAAATTCACATAATATTCATAGATGAATTTATTATTCCTTCTTCAGCAATTGCACTAAAGACAAAAATGACTCCTGGGGGCTGAAATACCAGCACATGTAGACAGCATTTTGCTCACTGTGGTCTGCCCTTGGCAAGTCCCTATAAAATCACCTACTTCCCCACCTGTACATAGTTTAAGCCCTGAACGTTGGTTTATTTTCATGACTCTGATTGATAGTAATAATTTGGATTCAAGTTCTTAGATAGATGAATGTCACTTAATTAACCAAAAAAAAAAACAAAAAAACACTGTATTTGGAAGAATTTTTTTACTAACAGATTCCGGCAAATACAGATTTTGTGAATTTCTAAGTTCTCATCCTTTCCAATATTATCGGTGACTGGATGATTACTTTTCTTAGGGAGAGTTGAAGTGGTCATATTTCTAGCTATTTTTTTCTGTTAAAATAGAAGCTACTTAATTAACTGTTATATATTGCACTTCAGGGGACCCATACTTTACACCCTTTCATGGACTTCCTAAGACTTTGTAATGCTTTCAGAGCAAAGATCAATGGTAATTGACATGCTCAGCATGAAAAACATTATAATTACCCAGGATGTAAGAAGCTCTTTGGGTATAGTGCTTTTATGGTCATTTTGTTAACAGATTGACAAAGAAGGATTCACACTTTTTTAAACCTTTGAAATTAACACTCACCATAGTCAGTGAATTGTATTATTATTGATAAACCATTTTCAAAGCTATGCCTGAATTTTGTGCAAAACCAATTTTATATTAAGCAATCTCCAAAAAAGCTTCTTCTCACCTAGGCGCTACTACGTTTACTGGAATATTTGATTTTTATTCCTCTAAGAGGTATGATGTTGAATATTTTGAGAATACTTTGCTACAAAACTCTAGATTTTGAAGTTGAAAAAAATAATTCATTTTATTTGCTGTAGTCAAAATGCTATGGGTAGTCATATTAAGGTCACAGTAAGTAAATCATTTCTATGAATGATTTCTGAGTGGTCTAAAACCCCAAAGATAACCAAGATATCTTAGTGGTTAAGAGTCTGGTGTTTTGAGTTGGGATGCCTGTTTTGGAAACTAGCTTTTCCAATCTATTAGCTACGTGACCTCAGAGAAGTTATGTAACCTCTCTGTACCTCAGCTGCTTCCTTTGTACAATATTTATGATAATACAAAACTCATCCCATAAATAAGTTGAATATGTTATTTCCTAAGACGTATAGCCGGCAGTATAAAAACCTAATATTGTCTCTATATTATTATTGTTATTGTTGTTATTATTATTGTTTTATCCTTGAACCAAATGATTATCAATTGACCTGGGCTTCTGAGTGTCATGGGGGATATGCATGGATATATTCACAATAATCCATGTGAATAAGTGCTATAGATTGAATGCTTGTGTCCCCTCAAAATTCATATGCAGAAATCCTAACCTCCAAGGGGACGGTATTAGGTGGTCGGGCTTTGGGGAGGTGATTAGGTCCTAAGGGTGGAGCCGTTATGAATGGAATTAGTACCCTTGTAAAGCAGGCTGGAGAAAACTTCCTTATTCCCTTACAGAGAAAAGTCAGCCTTGAATGAGGAAGCAGGCTCTCACAAGACACCAAATCTGGCAATGCCTTGATCTTGGAATCTTCAGCCTCTGTAACTGTGAGTAATAAACGTTTGTTGTTCCTAATCCATCCGGTTTATGATATTTTGTTATGGCAGTCCAAACAGACTTGAAAGTAGGTTTATTTGAAATTCTTACTTTGCTAATACTAATTCTTGACAATTAACTCTAATATGATGGTGGGGACCACCTTTCCCTTGTCAGCATCTTTCCAATGACCATCCACTTGACCTACAGATAATACCTCTCACACCTGCTCAGTACAAGTCTATCTTTGTGTCATGCTTTCCTCTAGAACTTCAGCAGATCATTGGCCAAGGGCCCCAGCGATTAAGCATTGAAATCCATCACTGCATTTGTACTGAGGCCCCAACTCTTGTGTCTGCTTTCACTCAAAGATGGAGTAGTGCTGGAAGTATACTAAGGTGAACACATTTCTGGGAAACGGGACAACTCTGACAGCTGACCTTGGCTCAAGCACTTCATGAGGGCCTTGCTGAAACTTCTTTAGGCTGCATATAACCTGCCTTCCCCGTCTCTCCTTCCTTCAGGGTCACACTGTGCTCTACCAGCCCCTCCCTCTCTACTTTCTCTCGTGCACGTTCCCTAATAAAAGCCTTGTTCATTTAGTTCTATCTCAGCATCCTCTTCTTGGGGAACTTGGAATAGGAAGGAGTCACTGCATGTCTGAGGGGCAGGAAATGGGCATGTTACTGAGGGCTTTTAATGTCAACCACCTCAGTCATGTGGCTTGTAGGTTTGAGTTCCTGTTGAGCTGCAGTAATTACTATCATCCCTTGTTTCTATGTCACCAATTACCTCTCAGTGTGTCTTCCACATGGGAACTGAGTTTTATGGAGTCTGGGAAAGAATGTAATTGTGCATTACTTAAATGCTCTATATTAAGCTTTAAAGAACAAACAAACAACGGGAACCACAGAAGGCATGCAGGTACCTTAGTCTAGACCTAACTAATAAATAACACAGTATGGCACATTTATATAAATCCTAAACTTTTTAAAGCTCTTTTTCATCCACTCACGGAATCAATAATTATTTTGCAGCAATTGACTTCATTTATTCATAAAACTAACATCTATGTTTACTAATCCAAGTGATCTTGCCGTTAATTGAGGAGAAAACTGAATAGAACAAAATGCATGCCCCATGATTGCTCTTGGAAAATAAATATAATATAATAAATATAACAAGCATAGTAAGTCAAGAAAAGCATTCTGATTTTTTCTCCTCAAACCTGCTTGTCCCACAGTTTTCTTCTTAATAAGTGATTGCTCCATTCATCAACCCAGAACCTGTGGTTTCATCTTTTTTTTGGCTGCACCTTGCAGCATGGGGAGATCTTAGTTCCCCGACCAGGGATGCACCCATGCCCCATGCATTGGGAGCTCGGAGTCCTAACCACTGGACCACCAGGGAAGTCCCTGTGGTTTCATGTTTGACCCCTCTCTTTTGCTCAATTCCCAACAACTGAATACCCTTCTTTAGAAATGCACAGTCTGACCGCTTCTTAACACGTGTAGCACTACCCAGCTGGACCTGTCACCTCATCAATCCCTGTAGAGCTCTTGCTGGTCTGGCCGCTTCCAGGCTTTCTGCCACAGCCCACTCCCCACACCACAGCCAGAATAAGCCTGAAATTGCAGCTCCTTCCTGTTGGGTTTCCTTCCTGCTTCAAATGATCCTATTAATAGAACCTAAGGTGATCCCATGCCAGTTCCGTTCTTCGGGGGAACATAATGTATCCTTTATCCTGACAAAATTCTAGGAGTTCAATCCAATTCCAACACAACAGTAGGTCCTCTGGTTCTTCCACCAAAGCAATTGTTCAGTTGTCTTTCATCTTCTTGTTTGCTTTGGGCAAAATTAAACCCTTCCAATTATCTTGATCACATTTAAGCTCTCCAAGTAGCCATACTAAAATGCTTTCCTCTCAATAAGCATCATAAATTGTAAAAGAATTAAAAAAATGTTTTTAGTGAAGAATTCTAAAATCATTGTCTCTTCAAAATATTCTCCTCTTTCCATATTGTGACCTATTTTTATATTTTTTATCAGACTGAACAGTTCAAATGTTAGGGAACTGGTTCACTGATATTTCCTTTGTGAATTGTGCATTTTAGTTCATCTTTGTTCTTTATTTTGCAGCATTTATCACTAATATATTTCCTTTATGGAAAATCACTTTTAAAAAATATTTTACAATTTAATTTTGGTTTGTTGTTGATAATAACTATTTACTTAAATGGTGTATCTTTGCCTTAAATATAAGCAGGCATAGTCCTAAATCTTGTGTTTCGTTTAGTCTAACAATCCTGGAATTCAATAGTACTTATTGAAAAAGAACTCTATGCTTAGCATTTTATATTTTAGATAAGAATTTAAAGGAAGGAATTTGTTATAATTATTTTAATATATATTACCCTAAATTATAAGATTTCATACATATTAAATTATATATAAAGTAATAATTTCAATTATTTTACTAAAAATGTGTCTACTCTACTCCTACATCTATTTTGTGTTCTCTCAAACAATTTTCATGTTTAGGAAATGTTCAAGATAAAAGCTATTTAGCACAGATATGGAAAAAGTGTCAAAGCACTCACACAAGTATTTTCCTCTTGAAAATGCAATTTTAATTTTGTAGTCTAGAGAATGTTGGTTGTTATGATTTTTCTCCAAACATTTTCTTCCATTCATTTAGTTTACACCATTGCAACATTAATAATAAAAATTTTTAGGTATTTTATGCCTTGATGCAAACTTCCTTGCTGTCTTATTCTTTCTAGCATATGTCGTTTCCTTGAATGGAGCTCTACCTTCACCATTTTTTTTAAGATTTAGGGAACTGATTGGATGAAATATTTATATCTAAATACTAGGTTATCTGAAGTAACTCACTATTTCCTCTTACAAGATTATGTTAATGGATCTCAATTTCAAATCTTGATCTTATATTTCATTTAACACCACTGTCAAAGCTAAGGAAATATTGAGAATTTATGACTTTTTTCTCAATTTCCCATTTTTAGCACCCTCAGGATATTTTAATGGATTTTTGTGAATATCTGATTGGAATCCTTATCCCTATCTTTGTCCAATACATCCTTAATCCTATATCTATAATATTACTTCTGATCCCTCTTTGAATGTCACCCCAAATCTCATCAAACACACAGAGACATACCCTAACCCTTTGATGTTTGTTCTGTCTCTATAAGCAGAGATGTTCAAATTGTCCTTCTTGGAGCTCTGAGATAAAAGAGAAGTTAAGAAGTTATGGGATTCTGATCACCTTATTGCTGCTTCCAAAATGTAGCCCTGATGGGTTTCCAGGTATGATTTTTAGAGGTACTATACAATTTCACAACACCCAATTACTGTAGGGAAAAGTAGAAATCTGAATACTGTGGATATCTAAAATGAAGTCCAAACACATAGTTCATTATGTAAGGCTGTCTGCAGTCTTCTCCTGCCTTCTACTTCACTCTGCTCTGCAACTCTTTCTATCCAAAACAAACTAACTCTACTAAAATTGTATATTTAACTCCATTTCCCAAATCCCAGAAATATCTCTACATTCTCCTTTCCTTTGTTTAATTCTTATAATACTAGTATTATTTAAATTCTGTCTCCTTTTGTGAACACCCAAGCAACTCCTACATGAAATTCCTGCATCTCCTTATTATTGCTACTGTCTATTTTTTATTTGATAACATTACTATTATATATGGTATTGCTTTTATCATTTAGTACACTCTAGAGCATCTCAAGTAATTTCCAAATCTCATGGTAGAGTGACACGACATTTTGTACCCCATTGCTTATCATGTTACCTTTACCAGAGCAGGGAATGGATAGATGGGAGTGGTTCATGATGATGAATATTCTAGAATAATGGTATATAAGGGGGAAAAAAAAAAAACTTCAGTGAGTAGATTTTTATTGATTTTTAATTGCAGCTCTTCATTGACTTATGATGAGGTCACACTCCAATAAGCCAATTGTAAGTTGAGAATATCATTAAGTCAAAAATGCATTTAATATCCCTTACTTACTGAACAAATATGGCTTAGCCTCTCCTACCTTACATGTGCTTAGAACATTTATATTAGCCTACTATTGGGCAAAATCATCTAGCACAAAACTTATTTTATAATAAAGTTTGATATCTCAAATAATTTATTGAATACTGCTCTGCAAGTGAAAAACTTAATGGTTGTCTAGGCACAGAAAGAAGGGTTGTAAGTGTATTGGCTATTTACCCTCGGGATCATTGCCACTGCCCAGCATCACGAGAGACCATCATCAGACCACATATATCACTAGCTCAGGAAAAGATCAAAATTCGAAATTTGAACTATGGTTTCTACTGAATGTGTTTTCCTTTCTCACCATCTATAAAGTCGAAAAATCATATGTCGGACCAATATAAGTTGGAAAGTCTCTGCAGAAGCACTTTCAGAGCATGAATTTAATCAAACTAGAAATCCTCCCCCAGCAAGAATTAACAGTCATAATTTAGTAAAGCAAGAAACACACCAAACTCAAGTATTTTTTAAAAATTTTAATTTTATTATTTTTTTTGGCTGCACAGAATGTGGGATCTTAGTCCCCTGACCAGGGATTGAACCCACACCCCCTGCATTGGAAATGTGGAGTTTTATCCACTGGACCACCAGGGAAGTCCTCAAGTATGTTTTAAAACTATTTATTTATAGTACCTCCTCATAGAAACTCTCCAGAGCCCCATTGGCTGTCCCCTGCAGTGGGCTCCTATAGCGCTTGTATATAAATCCACCAAAAATCTATCACTCTGTATCAAAATTCACTTGTTTACTGATCCTGGGCTCCTTGAGAAGGAAATCTGACTATCACCTAATGGGTTCCCATCACCTAATACAGTGGCAGAGGACATGGTGTATAAATATTTGCTAAATGGATGCATAACCATGCCTTAAACTGGATTTTTAAACTGGTAGTTTTTGTGTTTACATTATACAAATTATAAAGCATCTCTATCCCCGAGGAAATGAAAACCCCTAAAATAAATCAGCAAATGCAGCCGTTCTAGGTTTTGTTTACATTAAATAATTTTCATGCTTTCTCTACATTATATCAATAGTGTAGAGTAATTATACAATTATTGTGCTAATGAATGAATAATTTTTACAATTTTTTTAAAAAAACATATGCATTAATTTGGGATGCTATAATCTGATAATTTCACTTTTCCTTTTTGTATTTCCTAGTATAACATGTTAATATTTAAAATATTAAATATAAACCAAATCGCTGTAGGTTTTCTCTCAAATGGATTTTTAATAATGTTGTTAACATTTGCCATTATTAGAGATTTAAGTCACACCAGACAATTTCTATTACAGTGCAATGAATATCTCTATATTTGGAATATGCTTCCTGTTACCTCATAAATTCTTTATTTAGGATAGTTGATGAAACATTGTAAACATTTTGTACTCGTTGGAATAGTTGCTTTACCAAAGGGTTAAACAACTTCTTTTACCAATAATGAAGAAATGTGTGTGTATATATGTATATAAATATATATAGTTAAAATTGGATGTGTGAATTTTTACTTTTCTTTTTTCTATTTACTATACATTTTCAAAGCGCATCTTCAAACAATTATATTAAGACTGAGCTGTTTGGTGGTAAAGATAGGTCTCATTGTAATCTTGTAATCATTTGCTCCCAACAACAAGGGTCAACAAACATTTATGGAAATTACATGAACTGAGTTAACCAGTTCATGTCATTTTTGAAAGCAACTTGAAAAGACTTCAGTGTAACTTTGGACTCACATGCCTTGGGGCTTTTTGGTGTCTCATATTCCGTGTTTGGCTTTTTCTTGGCATGAAAATATTTGTAATCAATATAGTTGACAGTTTTCTTCTCACAGTGGATAGAGGTAATGTGTTCTTGATGGCCAGGCTGAAACTGTCAACGATTTGTGGCAATTCGTGAGGAAGTGGCAGCTTTGAAATAATGTTCCCTGGAGAAAACAGAAGGTTTTCATGCTTTTATTATCTGTGAGCATCTTGGTTTATTCTAGGCTGTTATCTCAGAAACTGAGAACCAGTATGTCTTGGTCTGAGAACTTGCCCTCCAGTGGGCGCCGTGATTGTCCTTTATAATGAAATATCCGATTAGTTCTCAAGTGGTGTACCAAAGGCACTGAGTCTATGAATCAAAAGCATAATGTATCAGACTAATTTGCTGAAACTTGAATTTAAAGATTACACTAAATAAGCTATGGAACTCTTAACCAAAACTAACGAAAAAAATAATAACAAAGGAATGAATCTAGTAAATTAAATCAAACAAGTATCAAATCAATTTATGTTCTGAAATAAAACTATATTTAATGAGAACATTGGAATCACATAATTTTCATGTTTTCAAAGGATGATTTTCTTACATAATATTGACTGCTAGTTTTGAATTGAGGAATTGAAGAATTCTGTTTGGTTATGATTTTTGATCATATATTTCAAATTTTATTTATTGATAAAACAGTATTTTGTTCTTTATACCATTTGAGTGTTATTGAATTAAGCAACATTTTCCTCCACACATTCTTCCATTTTTCCAGAAACAGGAGCACGAGTGGGCTGGGATCACGGGGGAAAAGATGGTGGGAATGGCTTGAGAGAGGATGTCCTCAAGAGACTTCTCTTCTTTCATATTTTCCTTTTAAAATTTAAGGTTTTGTGCAATTAATCTATTACAAAAGTAAATTATATACGCATATCAACAAAAATCAATGCAACAGTTAGTCAAATCCATAGAAAAGCCTTCTATTCAAATAGACCCTTCATTATACAGATTAAAGTTTTTCCTACCCTCTGCTGGAGAAATGGGTAAGAGAACCTTTTCTGAGTATGTATTTAGAGGTAGAGAAATTAAACACTACCATATGTTAAAAACACTTTTGATGGTCTTCTTGCTGGGTTAGCCTGTGCTATATTTGCTGCCCCTATTTAATGAGCAAGCAGGAACTCAGACACTTAGAGTGATAGAACCATAAGCAGATTTGCTCAGTTGCTGTAAAAAGTACCACAACTGGGTGGCTTAAACAACAGAAACTTATTCTCTCACAGATCTAAAAGCCAGAAATCAGAGATACAGATGTCGGCAGAGTTGGAAAGTTCCTTGTGAGGTTTGTGAGGGGGAATCTGGTCCATGACACTCTTTTAGGTTCCGGTGGTTTGCTGGCAGTCTTTGGCATCCCTTGGCTTCTGCTGCATCACTGCAATCTGCGCCCTCATCTTCACGTGGCTTTCTCCCTGTGTGCATGACTGTCTCCAGATCTCTCCTTTTGGAAGGACACCAATTATATTGGATTAGTAGGTCCACCCTACTCTGGTGTGACCTCATCTTAACTAATTACATCTCCAAGACCCTATTTCTAACTGGTCAGATTCTGAGGTGTAGGGGTGAGGACATCAACATATAAATGTGTGGGGGATGCAATTCAACCCATAATAAGACCAATTTCCATAACTCAGAGATTAAATAGTCAACGCTAGAGGAATTAAGCCTGTCATCCAAAGTTTCAGATTTAAAGTGGTACTGCCTATATTAGAACTCATGGCATTTACTCTTTCCAATAAAGCAGGTGATCCTCACAGTTAAAAAATGGGCACCACAGCCATCTGCCTTTTCACTAGAAGCAGCTCAGTGGCTGAATGATTAAATAAAAATAAAATTTGTTTAATTACCAAGCTTGAAAATAGAGATTAATAGGTAATGTTGGGATTGTTTTCTTCAACATTTTCCTGGGAGAGAATGCATTAAAATTGACATTGTAAGTTACTATAGGAATTAAGACCTAAAACCTATAATGTTCACCTCAAAATTTTCTTTTCAACTACCTTAGCAAAACCACCTTTTCTTCATCTCTCCTTCCCTTCTTCTCCATTTATTTTTAAAGTGTATTTATTTTTCATTCTTTTGACAGATATCTCTCACAAATCTGTCCTTTAACAATTCTTCTTCAAGCTGCTTTTATTCCTTAGATTCTGAATATTATCCCCCAGCCCGCAAAAGATGGTGGAGATGCAATGAGAAATAGAGTTACAATCAATGTCAAAATACGGGTCTGTAATGTATGCTCCTGTGGAGTCATCAATTTTAAATTATTATGCATTCACCCTTATCTTTTGGAAATTAAGTCAATTACATTTATCAACTATTTTGAGACTCTACTATGCAAAAACAGTAAAATATTTGTAAAGCAAACTTAGAGTTCTCCTGTTATTCCTGAGTAATTCATTGCTCCTCCATGGTCTTATACTTGAGCAATATACATGCTATTAATAATTTCTATTTTCAAAAATAACTTTGCTGAATAGTGTCTGCATAATGTTGGTTCACCAGATGAAAATGGATGTTCTGTGTTGAATGAGTTCTTAGAGGCACTCTTTGACCTAAAACTAACCTATAATCTTCCTCAGTAAATGCTATATAGATGAAGAGAATTAATTATGTGGGTATAATATTGAGTCCATTAATTGTTAATTTTGTCTTATACCTAATTTTAGATAATACACTTGGAAATGTTTTCAAGAAAATCTGCAAGATGGAAACTAGCAATGCTTTGAAGAAAATTTTAGAAGTGCAATATGTGTACTTGAGATTTAAAATGCATATACGGGTATTGAATTTATTTTAGAGAGAAAAAATTTAGCAGCAAATAATTATTGCTACAATTGGATAATTGTGCAGGCAATTGAGCAATTCCAGTTGCAGTTGGACACTTTCCACTTATCTCTGAGTTGTAATTAACCAATTTTCTGTATAATTATTTGTACCTGGGCTTTTAGGCTCTTAAATTATCCTACTTCATGCTTTAAAAACATGTTGCCACGTTTATCATTTCTTATTGGGACGACCACTGATTTCTCTGAATATTAAGGCAATACCATCAAAGAGAGTTCCATTAAGGTTAGTTACTTCGGACTGGAAACGGAATCCCTCAGCAGTTTAAAGCTGTTCATACACACATAAAATTGGTTTAAATGCATTGACTAAACTGAAAAATTAACTTCATCAAACAACAAGCCATTTCAGTCAAAACAATTTCTTGACAGAATTGACATCTTGACCAATTATTTAGCTGAATTGATAGTTTGTTTTATTTAATTTTCCTGTCAATTTACTGAAAATTCTCTGAGAGTCTAAGTTACTGCCAAAATGTGCTTATAGGTAAATAAAATAAATTACAAATATATGGTACAACATTATGCTAGGGAAAATACATAAATGATATAACACGACATTTAAATATGGTACAATATCTAAATATTTTAACCAGTTGCATATTTCACAGTAAAAGGTTCTATAGATGCCTACGTGATTTTATGTGTCAAATGCCTTTATCACCGAGTTACTGTGTATGATAATTTGATTATACTTGTGTGCATATGCCATGTGTTCATTTTCTTGACAAGCATTCTATCTTATTTACCCAAATATCCCAAGTGATTCACAGACTTCCCAGCACATATTAGGTGCTTAATAAACGTTTGTTGATAATCACTCTACAAAACAGAGACAAATAACATATCTTATTTGCCCTCACTTCAAAAATACACTGTTTTTGTTTCATTTGTTTGTCTCTTTTAAACTAGAAGTATGACTTTTAAGAGCAGAACAGATCTGCAAATAATTAGTAGTAGGGCATCAAATGATCCCAGGTTCCAGATATCATAGTGTTAATCAGTTTTTTGAGCCTGCGTTTGCCTTGAGGGGTAAAGTGCGTGTTACAGTAGGCAGCCTTTAGATTGTCCCAGGGAGGGGATGCTTGTGGGCTTCTCCCATTGTTCTTACCCCACTCTCCAGTGCTTCACTTTGGTGAACACCATCCAGAAACCGGCTGACCAGGGGGCCTGAGCAGTGAATACTAAGGGGGTCAGAGTACTAAACTGTAAAAGGAAGCAGAGGAAAAACTAGAAACCAATCTGAGATTTAAACAGAAAATAAACAGCAGACTTACTATTATGACCTCATGTAACGTAGATTTTTCTCCCGGATTTATCAACTTTGGTCACCACAAGCTCCCTCCCACTGTGACACATAAGGCCAGTAGCCAATTCACTGTCTTCTTTCCCCATCAACCCTTCACATTTTGTTGATTCTTCTATTATATTTTTTCTCCCTCTAGAGCTGCCCTTAATACCTTAAATTTAAACGTGTACCTATTTATCCTGATTTAACAGTTTTATTTTTTTTTTTTATTATTTTTTTTATTTTTTTATTTTTTTCACACACACACACTGTATTTTATTTTTACAAGAGATAAATCGACTGACACCAAGCATTGTACATGGATGACCACAACAAAAGCAACAATGATTGCAATTACCAAACATGAAACACACTCATACTATGTCATAGTATTGACATTCAGTCCAGTAATCCTCCACTGTAACAGCTCCTTTACTTTGCAGTGAAAATTGATTTGTATATTCTTTGCCTCTGAGTCCTTGTGGAATTTTTTTTTTTTTTTTTTAAATTCAGACAGAAAGTCACAAAAATTATACTCATCCTCATCAGTTCACTCAGTCCCATGTAATTAATTTTTTTTTCATCTTGATCTTTTGTTAGCACTTTTATGAGTTCATCAGTTTTTCATTAGAGTTCTGAAAATGCTTATTCATTCAGTTCAGCAGTACAGTTACCAGAAACCTGTACTTATCAGAGCCTTTTCCATGAATTCCTTGAAGATGAAAGCCTTTTATAGGAACATATTTGCAAAAGCATCAGAGTACACCCAGAACTGTCTGTAAATGACAAAAGACTTAAAAATGACCACGGTTAAAGATTTGATGACAGTTCATAATAATGCAGTTGACGAGAAAATTAGTTATTTCTGAGATATACATTTTAAAGTAATAACTAGGATTATTACTTATAACATTATACCAGAACATATAAGATTTTTAGAAATTTCATGTAATGTCTGAAACATTTATATTAACATATTTCCATACATATTTCCATACAAATACAAATATGATTTTTAGAAATTTCATGTAATGTCTGAAACATTTATATTAACATATTTCCATACATATTTCCATACAAATACAAATATAAGATTTTTAGAAATTTCATGTAATGTCTGAAACATTTATATTAACATATTTCCATACAAATAACCCAATGAAAGTTTAGTATTAGTTGTTTTGTTTGTTTTTTTATACTGCAGGTTCTTATTAGGCATCAGTTTTATACACATCAGTGTATACATGTCAATCCCAATCGCCCAATTCAGCACACCACCATCCCCACCCCACCGCAGTTTTCCCCCCTTGGTGTCCATATGTCCATTCTCCACATCTGTGTCTCAACTTCTGCCCTGCAAACTGGCTCATCTGTACCATTTTTCTAGGTTCCGCATACATGCATTAATATACGATATTTGTTTTTCTCTTTCTGACTTACTTCACTCTGTATGACAGTCTCTAGATCCATCCACGTCTCAACAAATGACTCAATTTCGTTCCTTTTTATGGCTGAGTAATATTCCATTGTATATATGTACCACATCTTCTTTATCCATTCGTCTGTTGATGGGCATTTAGGTTGCTTCCATGACCTGGCTATTGTAAATAGTGCTGCAATGAACATTCGGGTGCATGTGTCTTTTTGAATTACGGTTTTCTCTGGGTATATGCCCAGTAGTGGGATTGCTGGGTCATATGGTAATTCTATTTTTAGTTTTTTAAGGAACCTCCATATTGTTCTCCATAGTGGCTGTATCAATTTACATTCCCACCAACAGTGCAAGAGGGTTTCCTTTTCACCACACCCTCTCCAGCATTTGTTGTTTGTAGATTTTCTGATGATGCCCATTCTAACAGGAGTGAGGTGATACCTCATTGTAGTTTTGATTTGCATTTCTCTAATAATTAGTGATGTTGAGCATCTTTTCATGTGCTTCGTGGCCATCTGTATGTCTTCTTTGGAGAAATGTCTATTTAGGTCTTCTGCCCATTTTTGGATTGGGGTGTTTGTTTCTTTGATATTGAGCTGAATGAGCTGTTTATATATTTTGGAGATTAATCCTTTGTCCGTTGATTCATTTGCAAATATTTTCTCCCATTCTGAGGGTTGTCTTTTCGTCTTGTTTATGGTTTCCTTTGCTGTGCAAAAGCTTTGAAGTTTCATTAGGTCCCACTTGTTTATTTTTGTTTTTATTTCCATTACTCTAGGAGGTGGATCAAAAAAGATCTTGCTGTGATTTATGTCAAAGAGTGTTCTTCCTATGTTTTCCTCTAAGAGTTTTATAGTGTCCAGTCTTATATTTAGGTCTCTAATCCATTTTGAGTTTATTTTTGTGTATGGTGTTAGGGAGTATTCTAATTTCATTCTTTTACATGTAGCTGTCCAGTTTTCCCAGCACCACTTATTGAAGAGACTGTCTTTTCTCCATTGTATATCTTTGCCTCCTTTGTCATAGATTAGTTGACCATAGGTGCGTGGGTTAATGTCTGGGCTTTCTATCTTGTTCCATTGATCTATGTTTCTGTTTTTGTGCCAGTACCATATTGTCTTGATTACTGTAGCTTTGTAGTATAGTCTGAAGTCAGGGAGTCTGATTCCTCCAGCTCCATTTTTTTGCCTCAAGACTGCTTTGCCTATTCGGGGTCTTTTGTGTCTCCATACAAATTTTAAGATGATTTGTTCTAGCTCCGTAAAAAATGCCATTGGTAATTTGATAGGGATTGCATTGAATCTGTAGATTGCTTTGGGTAGTATACTCATTTTCACAATGTTGATTCTTCCAATCCAAGAACATGGTATATCTCTCCATCTGTTGGTATCATCTTTAATTTCTTTCATCAGTGTCTTATAGTTTTCTGCATACAGGTCTTTTGTCTCCCTAGGTAGGTTTATTCCTAGGTATTTTATTCTTTTTGTTGCAATGGTAAATGGGAGTGTTTCCATAATTTCTCTTTCAGATTCTTCATCATTAGTGTATAGGAATGCAAGAGATTTCTGTGCATTAATTTTGTATCCTGCAACTTTACCATATTCATTAATTAGCTCTAGCAGTTTTCTGGTGGCAGTTTTAGGATTCTCTATGTATAGTATCATGTCATCCGCAAACAGTGACAGTTATACTTCTTCTTTTCCAATTTGTATTCCTTTTATTTCTTTTTCTTCTCTGATTGCCGTGGCTAGGACTTCCAAAACTATGTTGAATAATAGTGGTGAGAGTGGACATCCTTGTCTCGTTCCTGATCTTAGAGGAAATGCTTTCAGTTTTTCACCATTGAGAATGATGTTTGCTGTGGGTTTGTCATATATGGCCTTTATTATGTTGAGGTAGGTTCCCTCTATGCCCACTTTCTGGAGAGTTTTTATCAGAAATGGGTGTTGAATTTTGTCAAAAGCTTTTTCTGCATCTATTGAGATGATCATATGGTTTTTATTCTTCAATTTGTTAATATGGTGTATCACATTGATTGATTTGCGTATATTGAAGAATCCTTGCATCCCTGGGATAAATCCCACTTGATCGTGGTGTATGATCCTTTTAATGTGTTGTTGGATTCTGTTTGCTAGTATTTTGTTGAGGATTTTTGCATCTATATTCATCAGTGATATTGGTCTGTAATTTTCTTTTTTTGTAGTGTCTTTGTCTGGTTTTGGTATCAGGGTGATGGTGGCCTCATAGAATGAGTTTGGGAGTGTTCCTTCCTCTGCAATTTTTTGGAAGAGTTTGAGAAGGATGGGTGTTAGCTCTTCTCTAAATGTTTGATAGAATTCACCTGTGAAGCCATCTGGTCCTGGACTTTTGTTTGTTGGAAGATTTTTAATCACAGTTTCAATTTCATTACTTGTGATTGGTCTGTTCATATTTTCTATTTCTTCCTGGTTCAGTCTTGGAAGGTTATACCTTTCTAAGAATTTGTCCATTTCTTCCAGGTTGTCCATTTTATTGGCATAAAGTTGCTTGTAGTAGTCTCTTAGGATGCTTTGTATTTCTGCAGTGTCTGTTGTAACTTCTCCTTTTTCATTTCTGATTTTATTGATTTGAGTCCTCTCCCTCTTTTTCTTGATGAGTCTGGCTAATGGCTTATCAATTTTGTTTATCTTCTCAAAGAACCAACTTTTAGTTTTATTGATCTTTGCTATTGTTTTCTTTGTTTCTATTTCATTTATTTCTGCTCTGATCTTTATGATTTCTTTCCTTCTGCTAACTTTGGGTTTTGTTTGTTCTTCTTTCTCTAGTTTCTTTAAGTGTAAGGTTAGATTGTTTACTTGAGCTTTTTCTTGTTTCTTTAGGTAGGCTTGTATAGCTATAAACTTCCCTCTTAGAACTGCTTTTGCTGCATCCCATAGGTTTTGGGTCGTCGTGTTTTCATTGTCATTTGTCTCTAGGTATTTTTTGATTTCCTCTTTGATTTCTTCAGTGATCTCTTGGTTATTTAGTAACGTATTGTTTAGCCTCCATGTGTTTGTCCTTTTTACGTTTTTTTCCCTGTAATTCATTTCTAATCTCATAGCGTTGTGGTCAGAAAAGATGCTTGATATGATTTCAATTTTCTTAAATTTACTGAGGCTTGATTTGTGACCCAGGATGTGATCTATCTTGGAGAATGTTCCGTGCGCACTTGAGAAGAACGTGTAATCTGCTGTTTTTGGATGGAATGTCCGATATATATCAATTAAATCTATCTGGTCTATTGTGTCATTTAAAGCATCTGTTTCCTTATTTATTTTCATTTTGGATGATCTGTCCATTGGTGTAAGTGAGGTGTTAAAGTCCCCCACTATTATTGTGTTACTGTCGATTTCCTCTTTTATAGCTGTTAGCAGTTGCCTTATGTATTGAGGTGCTCCTATGTTGGGTGCATATATAATTGTTATATCTTCTTCTTGGATTGATCCCTGGATCATTATGTAGTGTCCTTCCTTGTCTCTTGTAACATTCTTTATTTTAAAGTCTATTTTATCTGATATGAGTATAGCTACTCCAGCTTTCTTTTGATTTCCATTTGCATGGAATATCTTTTTCCATCCCCTCACTTTCAGTCTGTATGTGTCCCTAGGTCTAAAGTGGGTCTCTTGTAGACAGCATATATATGGGTCTTGTTTTTGTATCCATTCAGCCAGTCTATGTCTTTTGGTTGGGGCATTTAATCCATTCACGTTTAAGGTAATAATCGATATGTATGTTCCTATGACCATTTTCTTAATTGTTTTGGGTTTGTTTTTGTAGGTCCTTTTCTTCTCTTGTGTTTCCCACTTAGAGAAGTTCCTTTAGCATTTGTTGTAGAGCTGGTTTGGTGGTGCTGAATTCTCTTAGCTTTTGCTTGTCTGTAAAGCTTTTGATTTCTCCATCAAATCTAAATGAGATCCTTGTCGGGTAGAGTAATCTTGGTTGTAGGTTCTTCCCTTTCATCACTTTAAGTATATCATGCCACTCCCTTCTGGCTTGCAGAGTTTCTGCTGAGAAATCAGCTGTTAACCTTATGGGAGTTCCCTTGTATGTTATTTGTCGTTTTTCCCTTGCTGCTTTCAATAATTTTTCTTTGTCTTTAATTTTTGCCAATTTGATTACTATGTGTCTCGGCGTGTTTCTCCTTGAGTTTATCCTGTATGGGACTCTCTGCGCTTCCTGGACTTGGGTGGCTATTTCCTTTCCCATGTTAGGGAAGTTTTCGACTATAATCTCTTCAAATATTTTCTCTGGTCCTTTCTCTCTCTCTTCTCCTTCTGGGACCCCTATAATGAGAATGTTGTTGTGTTTAATGTTGTCCCAGAGGTCTCTTAGGCTGTCTTCATTTCTTTTCATTCTTTTTTCTTTAGTCTGTTCCGCAGCAGTGAATTCCATCATTCTGTCTTCCAGGTCACTTATCCGTTCTTCTGCCTCAGTTATTCTGCTATTGATTCCTTCTAGTGTAGTTTTCATTTCAGTTATTGTATTGGTCATCTCTGTTTGTTTGTTCTTTAATTCTTCTAGGTCTTTGTTAATCATTTCTTGCATCTTCTCAATCTTTGCCTCCATTCTTATTCCAAGGTCCTGGATCATCTTCACTATCATTATTCTGAATTCTTTTTCTGGAAGGTTGCCTATCTCCACTTCATTTAGTTGTTTTTCTGGGGTTTTTTCTTGTTCCTTCATCTGGTACATAGCCCTCTGCCTTTTCATCTTCTCTATCTTTCTGTAACTGTGGTTTTTGGTCCACAGGCTGCAGGATTATAGTTTTTCTTGCTTCTGTTGTCTGCCCTCTGGTGGTTGAGGCTATCTAAGAGGCTTGATGGGAGGCTCTGGTGGTGGGTAGAGCTGACTGTTGCTGTGGCGGTCAGAGCTCAGTAAAACCTTAATCCACTTGACTGTTGATGGGTGGGGCTGGGTTCCCTCCCTGTTGCTGTGGCTGTCAGAGCTCAGTAAAACCTTAATCCACTTGACTGTTGATGGGTGGGGCTGGGTTCCCTCCCTGTTGGCTGTTTTGCCTGAGGCAACCCAACACTGGAGCCTACCCGTGCTCTTTGGTGGGGTTAATGGCAGACTCTGGGAGGGCTCACGTCAAGGAGAACTTCCCAGAACCTCTGCTGCCAGTGTCCTTATCCCCACGGTGAAACAGAGCCACCACTCGCCTCTGCAGGAGACCCCCCAACACCAGCAGGTAGGTCTGGTTCAGTCTCCCCCAGGCTCACTGCTCCTTCCCCTGGGTCCTGATGCACACATTACTTTGTGTGTGCCCTCCAAGAGTGGGATCTCTGTTTCCCCCAGTCCCGTCAAAGTCCTGCAATCCAATTCCCACTAGGCTTCAAAGTCTGATTCTCTAGGAATTCCTCCTCCCGTTGCCTGACCCCCAGGTTGGGAAGCCTGACGTGGGGCTCAGAACCTTTACTCCAGTGGGTGGACTTCTGTGGTATAAGTGTTCGCCAGTCTGTGAGTCACCCACCCAGCAGTTATGGGGTTTGATTTTACTCTGATTGCGCCCCTCCTACCGTCTCACTGTGGCTTCTCCTCTGTCCTTGGACGTGGGGTATCCTCCTTGGTGAAGTCCAGGGTCTTCCTGTCAATGATTGTCCAGCAGCCAGTTGTGATTCTGGTGCTCTCGCAAGAGGGAGTGACAGCACGTCCTTCTACTCCGCCATCTTGGTTAATCTCCTGATTTAACAGTTTTAGATAGGACAAATTTACTTTGGTCCATGAAAGGTAAAGAAATAATAACGTTTACTCTCATCCTCCCTTTATTCCACTCTAAAAAATTAGATACCTTTTATTTTGTGATGATACCATTTTACATGTGAACAATAATCCGGTTATGCAATAACTTTAATGATGTTGATGATTTAATAAGTTGAAAATCAAACTCACAGCATTTATATGACTTTGATAATTTACCACAATTTCTTGTAGCACCAAGTAATGTAGGTAGAACAGTATGGAAAGAAATTGTAATCCCAAGTCACTTAAAAACCAGTATTCAAATATATTTCCAAGTATCAAAGGGGCTGGGGTCTTCTGTTGTTTGTTTCAGTTTATTTTTGTCTTTTCCAGATTACATGTTATTTTGGTAGGCTGAGTAATGGTCCACCATCAGTGTGCTGATCCCTGGAACCTGTGACTCTTGCCTTCTATAGGATAAGGGCCTTTTCCTATGTGATTAAGTTAAGGATCTCGAGATGGGGAGATTTTCCTGCATTACCTACAGCAGCTCAAATGGGGTTCTCCTAAGAGATAGGGAAGAATGTGATGGGGTTCAGGGCTGTCCACCTCAGAATGTGCCACTTTGGCATGTGTATTATTTCCAGAGGAAGACAATCAAGGACCAACAGACTCCAGAAGGGCTTTTTACCTTCCTCTTAACTGTCTAGAATAATTTAGATAGAGGGTCTGTACCAAAAATAATACCAAAAATAACTAATACCAATAACTAATAACTAATACTAATAACTAATAATTTAGATAGAGAGCTAATACCAAAAATAACTCTTTATATTAGGAAGATATCTGCATGGTATGGAAAACATTTGCTTACTAAACATCTGCTTTTCTCATCTTCCTTGGACTTGTCTTCCTTACTTTTGAGACCCCAGATCCCTATCCCCATCTCCTTAGCTCGGGATGGCATATACACCTCAGTTAGCTGACGGCTGGGGAGTCTCTCATATCTTTGTGGGGCTCCCATTCATACGAATTAAATTTGTTTTTCTATCTTATGTCAATTTAATTATTAGGCCAGCCAAAGAAGTGAAGAAAGAAGAGAAAAACTTTTCTTCTCCAAGCAAGGTCAAAGGCAGCAGGAGAAGACAATATAAGGATAGAAGCAGAGATTGAGTGAAGCAGTTAGGAACCAATTGAAGGCTGCAGGCTCTAGAAGCTGGAAGAGAAGTGTGTATATCAGTTCTAAGGAATATTCATATGGAATACGTTTCAAAAAGGACAACAGAAATTCGAATGTTTCATTCATCATTTGATTTTAATAAATAAGGTAATAAGGCAATAACATGGGTTGCCTATGAATCCAAGCCTTGTAGATGATCCATTTTAAGTTATGGAAGAATCTGAAATTGTAAGGGATTCTTAAAATCTAAATACAACCTGAATATGGCTGCAAATCTAGAGATGAGTTAGAGTTTTCAAGGAAATGCTTGTTATTATCTGGTTCCTACAAGTCTCCCCCAACATTAATATTAAAGTAGATTAGAAGAGAGGGAGGGGGAGGGGAGGGGGGAAATAGCAGTAAGATCTGCCCAACAAGTATTTCATTATGTGATTTTGTTCATCTCCCTTTTTGGATTCTCAACACAAGACTTACTATGGATATTAGTTATTCATACATATTGTACTTCTTATATTCTAATCTCTCTGAATGTTTCATTTGTTTTTAAGTGCAAAAGCACATTTCCAAATGGTTTAACGTTAGCTTTGTCTATATTATTGAAATAAAATCTGACTGAAAAAAATGTTGGATATTTCTCCATGTAGAATCTTGATAGGACCAGTAAAGACTGGCATTGATTGTTATATTAATAAAATCAAAGACCACCCAAAATGAACTTGAATATAAGACAAATGACTGGATCTTGAACCAACCCTTTTATTGGTCTAAAGCAAGAGGACATGGGAAAAAAATATGGTTTGCTGCGTAAATGTCCTCTTATTACTCTTTTGACAAAGGAATGTATTTATACATAACAAACATACAGAAAAATACTTCCAAAATGATTTACTATATAAAATAAATATACATTGTTTCTATGATTCTACATAGAGAGTAAAAACTTCAGTTGGCAGACTTTTCAAAATGCTAAAAATCTGTTGGATACCACATTTTATATTATGACTTATTTTCCTAAAATGTAAACTTATATCATGTTAAATTGACTATTGTGACACAATTCTCTATCATATTTTCATTAACTCTAAGTCTTATAAGATAAACACTTGACATTTAATGAAGATGTGTTATTGTGTTCCTGTAAGAGTATAAGAATAATAGTATATTTTGGGTTGATGTACAGCTGGAAGACAAATCTCTAACTGACAGGGATAAGGTCACTTGTCATAAAATTGTATTTGCTGTCTGAAAATTGATATGTAACCAGTGAATAAGTAAAACCACTTAAAACTTTAGATGTGTGGTGGAGATATTGACCTTTTCTTCTACCTGATTATATATATATATATATATATATATATATATATATATATATATATACACACACAATTGTCAAGTTACTTCCTATTTTCTTTAACCTTGTACACTGTTTGAAAAAGCAATTTCTACCATTATAATTGATATTTTTTTATTCTCTTGCTATAAGTGCATTTTAACTTTCAGTTCTAATATTTGAGATATTAAGTAAACTTCATTAAAGCAAAGACATGTTAATCTGTAAAAGATTCCTGAAAAAGAAATGTACCTTTAATTATGGATGAAAGATACATTTAGAAATCTTCATTTCTTTTGAAGTCATGCAAGGCAAGATATTCGTAATAGAGTAAATCTTGTTAAAATAGGGGTAATAAAAATATAGATTAAAAAGTAGACTGAAAATCAGTATATACAGAATGATACTATTTTTCAATAATAGCATCTAAGGATATGGAAATTTGAAACAAATGATGCTTACAATGATTATGTGAGTTGTAATATTATCTGTTAATTTTTTTCACTTTTTAGTATGTGTCCTAAGTTTTCTGTGGTAAACAAGTGTGTCTGAAATTGTAAAAGAACATGCTAGTACAAATTTTAACCAGCCTTTTTAAAAATTATAAACTGTGTTGTTGATTTTTTTTTGAAGTATAGTTGATTTACAATGTCATGTTTGTTTCAGGTGTACAGCACAGTGATTCAGCTATATATATATATTTTATATATATATATTATATATATATATATATAATATATATATATGTAACTATTTTATATGTAAAAATTTTCAGATTCTTTTCCCTTATACAAATTATTACAAAATATTGAGTAGAGTTCCCTGTGCTATACAGTAAGTCCTTGTTGGTTATCTATTTTATATCTAGTATTGTGTATCTGTTAATCCCATCCTCCTAATTTATCTCTCCCCCCACTTCCCCTTTGGTAACCATAAGTTTGTTTTCTATATCTTTGGGTCTATTTCTGTTGTGTAAATAATTTCTCAGGACTAATACTGTAAATTGTCTTTCATTTATCTACATCTCTTTGAGTTCTTTATTGGACATGGTTAAGATAATTGAGATGGGAATTGGAAATTCCCAGTTGGTATCTTAAATCAGTTATATTTTGGGTAGCTTTAGATGATTCCTGTGTATACAGATTGCGTTAAAGCCAAAGAAATCTTTTTCCAAATTATCAATGCCTTTCCATTTCTTTAGTATTTTTAGAGTCATTTTTGGGAATATAGATAATAAGTGTTTATTGTGGAAAATTTTTAAATAGGTATTTTTAAAAATATAAAATACAGAGAATAAAAGCAGCCATGATCTCACTATTTGTTGGTAACTACTGTTAATAATCCCTTGAACTTCCTCTTTTAGTGTGAATATATTATTTTAAAATAATATATTATTATTATTTATTATTATTATTATTAAAGTGGAATTATGAGGACAGGGATTTCTTTTTCTATTTTATTTCCGTATATATCTCTAGCACCTAGAACTACATGTGACACACAATAGGTAGCCAGCAAATTTGTTGAATTAATGAAATGAAGTTTTGTATATTCCTCATTTCCCTCATGTTACATTCTAAAGAGCCTCCGCATATCTTTAAATATTCATTACAATCATTATTTTTAAGGGAACAGTCTCTTCACTCACGAATTCTACCTGCCAAGGAAACCATTATCAATGATTTAGTGTGTTTCTCAATTACCATGTTTTCAGAGGCAAATAACACACTCCAGTGTAAGATGTCCAAAGCCATAAAGTCAATTTATTGGTTCACGTATGTGAAAAGTCAAGTGCCACGGACACCTTAGGGCCTGGTTTTGTCAGTGCTCTCGCTCTTCTTCTGCATGATTTTCCCATCTTCACTCTTCATCATGTGTGGACTTCAGGCTGACCCCCTTCACAACAGCAAAAAGAGCAATGTCCAGGTGTCCCTGCATGACGACTTCCAGAGCAGGAGAGAGCTTCCCCAACCATCAGAACTGATCTCCATCTCTACTTTCAGAGTGGAGAGACCTTGGCTTCACATGACTTAACTATGAAAGTTTAGAAAGCTGCCTCCCTAGACGGGAGTTTACTCTTTGTTCCAGGAATTTCTTACCCAGGAAGATAACTCTATAACTACTCAATAATGCCATTGATGACAGATTACTCAATGGCTCCCTTTCAAGGCATTGTTTTGTTCGTTTGGGCTACAAGCCTATTTCTTGGGACAATTGATGACTTAATTGGGCAAAGGATGCACTAATCAAAACATTGCTTTTTGTCCAGGCTTGCTTCAAGGTCCTCACCTCACTCTGTGCACTAATGTTGAACAAATATTTCATGCACTTTGTTCCGTCCTGCTCAGATCCCTTGATTGAAAGGCCTGATGTAAGCCACTCAAACTCAGAACATGAAATCCTATTCTGACTTTTCTATTCTGATACTACAAAGACTCCATCAAGGTGATACTGTAATTGGTCTTGTAGGAATGAACCGGGCTTTCATTAGCAATAGATAATATAGTGGTCTTTTGGAAAATCAGTACCTGGCAATTTTGATTAAACCATGGCCAAGGATTCAATGCAGAGATTGGTCTACCCTTCTGGGCAGACCTAAATTTACCACTCTTTCAAGGAGCATAGGATTAATCTCAACAACCACAACACTTTATTTTCTTAAAATTCTCAATCAGATCACAGTTATACCTCCAATCTTATAGTGCAATCTAGGTGAAGGTTGAAAAGAAAACATCTGTGTGCTAGAACAAATCTAGATGAACATTTTTAGAAATTATATAAAAAAAAAATAAAGCAAGAACGTCAAACCTAGATGCATTTCACTGAAATGCTTTTCTAACTCATGTTAAAAAGATTTCAGAGTGTTTAAATCAAATACTATATTGGTTGATTGATTTATACTCATGCATCAAAATATTGCTTTGAAAAAAATTTTCCAATACTATCTTCTTCAAACTGGGAACTCATATGTTTGCCAAAAAATAAATTGCATTCTATCCTTGAATGCATTGAATCTATTTGACATATAAAATGCATTAGGTTTGAGTAGAGGCCAAACTTAGCAGAGTATTTTCACTCATCCTTGCAGTTTAAGCTGGTGAACATATGACCTACTATATAATCCATGGTTTTAGAATTGCTGTGAAATGTGTTATAAAACAACAAATAAACCTTATTATTTATATATCCAAATGTGATAGTATTTTTAATTCATTTTGAATCATGTAGAATTTTTTCCTCAATGCTACTGCATATTTTATTGCTATACCCATATAACCATTGTATTGCTATATTTCAAAAGTGTAAAATAACTCTAAAAATGTTGAAATTTCTGTATATCTTCTTTGACCTACTCTTTTCTTGGACACACCTTTAGAACATATCTATTTCTTCCTGTATTCATGATGGATTGATTACATTCTTTTGGTCTTCTCTTTGCCCTTCAAAATGGAAGACAAAACGTGCCATTGCTGAAATTGTTGGGATAGCATTCAGTTTAAAAGTAGACATTTATTTAAAATCCACCATCTTCTGGGGATAGTGTTGTATCTCTGGGGAAAGACCTAGCCCCTGCCCTCAAGGAACTCACGTTAACCTTTGGAAGCAAAAATCCTAGAATGTTTTAACGTGAGATAAGTGACAAAGAAATGTATAGGTTGCCTTTTTGGAAGATAGAAAAGGTGTTTAATCTAAAAGAAAAGTAAAATATTAAAATATGGAAGCAGAAACAAATTTTAGACACTCTCCCACTGAACTCCTGTAATACTATAGTTGAATAAAGGAAAGCCAAATAAAGTGAAGGTTTTGCCTGAGATGATAAAATTAGTTCATGGGACATAAGGAGTAGTGGCAAAAATACAGGTTTCATTAATCCTAGCCTTTGACTTTTATATTAAATTTTATTTTTGTGTAGACCTGTTAGGTTAAATCCTTTATAAATCTTTGCTTTCAGGCTTCACAATTGTCTTCTACAGACATTTAATTTATGAGGATGTCATGTATGTCCTTTGACCACAGGATGCTATGAAGAGGGCTCAACACGCCTGATTCTTAAGTGGAGTTCATTCATGTCACTCCCAGAAGGAACATTAAAACAGAAAGAACCACAAAGCTTCAAAGAATTCATGTCTGCCCCTTTAGAGTGGGATACCTTGTTTATATATGGAAGCGGGAAGAACTCATGTTTAAATGAGGGTGAATATATTAACAAATCAGTATTATGGCCTCTTTCTCATTAGGTGCAAAAATATCTAAAAAGTGCAACCTGAAGCAATATTCAGCAAAGTTAATCTTTATCAGGTCTCCTATTATCTAGTGCAAAATATCATTAGTTTTAATATGATTTTTTTGGCTATTCTGTCAAAAGAATTATGTTTAATAGTGAGAGGACCTGCTTAGATTTGAAGTTCTATGCATCATCAAATAAACTTGATATATGCATTACAGATGAGAAATGAGACTATTAACAATTTTTAAAGACAAACATTACAAAAAAATTATGCCAAGACTGTGTATTCAAAATCGTCCTAAAACAGAATTTTCACTAATAAAAATTTGTGGAATTTCCTTAATTCTGAAAGTCTAAGTTAGTTAAAGAAAGATGTACATTTACAAATGATCACAAATAGCACACTGCATTATGGAAAAATATTGTAAGGTAAGAATTATAATTTGTACATTTAATATTAACAACTTCTTTCTGAATACTATACATATTTAAGCATTTTCATAATTGTAAATATATAGTATAAAATTGTAAATAATTGTAAATTTTCATAATTGTAAATATATATATATTTGTTACAAATAGTAAAAGTGTGTATTTTTGTGTATGTGTAAGTATAAACACACACACAAACATGAATACAGGCACAAATGCACACACATTTAGGAGGTATACATTTTCTGCATATGATCACTCAGCAAATCTACAAAATATGACATAATATAGATGCAGTTGGAACACAAATTAAATATCAGACCTAGTGAATTATTCACATTGCAACAAAACAAAATTAAAACTCAACTTGATAATTACACAATAATTCTGTTTTGTGTTAACTTTTTAATTCATCATTTAGTACAAAATTTTCCTGTTTGTCAATTTCCCCAGATGCCAAAATTATATTAAAAATGACTGAGATACATGAGTATCCTGATAAGAATTACATATAATTGGAAACTTATTGACTGCATAATAATCATGATTATTTGTTTAACAAAGATATATTGAGTCTTAACCATGTGATAGGCAGGGATCTAGCACTGGATGCATGTTAGTAAATACAACAGTTTATTTGCCTAAAGGAGCTGATATTACATTATTAGTCCCATTAAGTTGTTACCATGGGGGAAAGTGTTAAATAGATGGCAGCATTTCAGGAACTGTAAACTAGAAGTTCTTACGATGAAGCCCAGACCTGGGCTTCAAAGATCACATAGCCCTGAGTTGATTATATTTTTTCATGTAATCCTGAGTTGCCCTGAGTAAGCCCTCAGTTGATTACATGAAAAAATACATATATATGGTTAACTGATGAAAGAAATAACTCAGGTGATGCTGGAGACTCTGCTTTTTTTGGTCAGTTGTACCTAATTTTCCTGGAAGAGAGTCTACGAATGGAAGAGCATCATAGCTGAAGCAGAATTGTTCACAGGGAGTAAATAAAAGGAGACTACAATTTAAAAGTAAATGTACTACTAAATACTAAATTGTATTATAGATTTGCAAGATATTATCATGTTGAAAAAACTGGGTATAGGGTACATGGGATCTCTCTGGATTAATTCTAACAACTGTATCTTAATATATAATGATCTCAAAATAAACAGCTTAAAAAAATTAGTAGGACCTCTGGTTTCCAGTTCTGCAAACTTGGAAATTGCCATTTCATCCTAACAAGTAAAGACTGAACAGACTGAAAAGTCAACAACTGTTCTTGGATCCTTAACAGAATTGAGGGCACAGAGCAAACCTTGGCCCCTAAGATTAGAGAAACAGATAGGCAAATTCAGGGAGCCAAGGCTTACCTGAGCAAACACTCATGGGCTGCAACTGCCATGGGAACCAGTGCTGGGGTAGAAGAACTTGAATTGTAATTGATGAATTGCTGGAGGCTCAGCATGTACAAGTCTGAGAGTTAAAAACTCCAGAGGGACCAGTCATAGGTGGACCTCCATAATATTGGGAATTTTACCTCCAGGAGCTCAACCCATTCTCACATTAAAAATCAGAGAAAAATCCCCTCTGGATTTTAGCAGGAGAAGGGGAAAAGGAAAGATTTCTAAATAAACCAGAGCACTCTGTTCTACCTAAGAAGATCTGCCCTCAGGGGAAACCGCTTAACCGGAGCCTCATCTGCTGGGGTAGTCAACATCATACTGGAAGGTCTAGCTAACGCAACAAGAGAAGAAAAAAATAAAAGTATACAGATTGATAAAGAAGAAATAGAACTGTCTTTGTTCCCAAATGACATGATCATCTATGTCAAAAAGTCCTAAAGAACTGACCAAAAAACTCCTGGAACTAATAAATAATTATAGCAAGTTTGCAGGATACAAGGTTAATATACAAAAGTCATTTGCTTTCCTATGTAACAGTAAGAGCAAGTAGAAATTGAAGTTAAAGCACAATACCATTTATATTAGTAACCCCACCCCCCAAATAAATACGTATGTATAAATCTAACAAAGAATGTGCAAGGTCTATTTTAGGAAAACTACAAAATTCTAAGGGACAAAATCAAAAAAGAATTAAATAAATGGAGAGATATTCCATATTGCTGGATTAGGAAGACACAATTTTGTCACGATGTCAGTTCTTCCCAAGTTGATCAATAGAGTCAATGCAATCCCAGTCAGAACCTCAGCAGGTTATTTTATGGATATTGACAAACTGATTCTAAAGTTCATATGGAGAGGCAAAAGACCCAGAAAAACCAACACAACGTTAAAGGAGAAGAAGAAAGTTGGAGTACTGATGCTACACAACTTCAAGACTTACCATAAAGATACAATAATCAAGACAGTATGGTATTAGTAAAAGAATAGGCAAATAGATTAATGGAATAGAATTGTGATCCCAGAAATAGATCCACATAAATATAGTCAATTGATCTTTGACAAAGGAGAAAGGCAACATATTGGAGTAAAGATAGTTCTTTCAGCAAATGATGCTGGAACAACTGGACATCCACAAGCAAAGAAATGAATCTAGACACAGATCTTATAGTCTTCTCAAAAAATTAACTCAAAATAGATCATAAATATAAATGTAAAATACAAAACTCTAAGACTCCTAGAAGATAATTTAGGAGTCAACCTAGATAACCTTGACTATGGTGATCACTTTTTAGATATAATGACAAATGCATGATCAATGAAAGTTATAACTGATAAGCTGGACTTCCTTAAAATTAAAAATTTCTGTTCTGTGAAAGACAATGCCAAAAGAATGAGGAGATAAGCCCCTAACAGGGGAAAATATTTGCAAGACATATCTGATACAGTACTTTCATTTAAAATACACAAAGGAGTCTTAAAACTTAACAGCAAAAGCCTGATTGGAAAATAGGTTAAATTCTTAACAGATACCTCATCAAAGAAGATATATAGGTGGCAAATGGCGTATGAAAGATGCTCCACATTACATGTGATTAGGGAATGAAAATAAAACAACAATTAGATGCCACTGAAGACCTAGTAGAATGGCCAAAATTTGGAACAGTGACAATACAAAATGCTAACAAGAATGTAGAGCAACAGGAATTTTCATTCTTTTCTCATGGGAATGCCAAATGGTATAGTCAGTGGAAAAAAGAATATTTGTAGGCTTCTTACAAAACTAAACATATTCTTACCCTATGATCCAGCAACCATACTCCTTGGTTTCATACTCCAAAGGAGATGAAAACAAGTCCACACAAAAACGTGCACACCAATTTTATAGCAGCTTTATTCGTAACTGCCAAAACTTGGAGACAACCATGATGTCCTTCAGTTGGTGAATGGATAAATAAACTGTGATACATCCAGGCAATGGAATATTATTCAATGCTAAAAAAGAAATGAACTATAATGCCATAAAGAGACATGGAGGACATATTACTAAGTAAAACAAGCCAGTTTGAAAAATCTATATTGTAGGATTCTAAGTAGATGACATTCTGGAAAAGGTAAAATTATGGTGACAATTAAAATATCAGTAATTGCCAGGGTTTGCAGCACAAAAGGAGTGATGAATAGGCAGAGCACAGAGTGGTTTTAGAACAGTGCAAATACTCTCCATGATACTACGATGACGGATAGGTGTATTACACATTTGTCCAAACCCACAGAATGTACAACACTAAGAGTGTACCTAATGTAAACTGTGGACTTTGGGTGATTAGGATGTGTCAATGTAGGTTACTCAGCTGTAACAAATGTTGATAGTGGGTATTCAGTGCATGTGCGGGGCAGGGAGTATTTGGAAAATCTCTGTACCTCCCTTTAAATTTTTCTGTGAACCTAAGACTACTCAGAGAAAGTTCTCTTTTATTAATTCTCCAATACCAATTCTTAAAAAATGAAAAAGAGAGGAAAATATATATATACATATGGGTAAAAGAAAACACTCTGTATCTGGTATGATCAGTAGAAAATAGAGTCTATCACAGATCATTCCTCCCAGAGAACCAAGTCCACATACCAAAATTGGACTCATTGGCTTGTTTGTGCTAAGTTCATTGATTCCTTGACCACCCCCATCTTTACCTCCTTTCCCCTTCCATTCATACTGCCTGGAGAGGGCAGTTAACAGGAGGCACTGTTGAAAAACTGGAGTGAAAAAAGAAGAAAATTCAGGAATGTCTGCCCTTCTCTACTTGCTTTAAGTGTCAACTCACAGGTCTGTGGTCAGGTCCACCATGATACCATTTTCCATCTTCCACTTGGGACGGTAGCTTCTGACCTCCAGGAACATCACCTGTTCCATTTGTTTAGTAGCACCTTAGAACAGTTGGTAAACCTCGTATTGCTTCACATGCCCATGGTGGATCTTGATTTTTGCTTTCTTATAGAACCCTAATGGATAGAACAGAGCAGCAAAGATGAACCAACTGAAGAAAAGCTCAGTGAGAGAGAAATCTTTAAGCAAGTATACTTGGGAATGTGCCCACAAGCCAAAAATGACTGGTTTTCCAAAAGGAGCCTTTTCCTTTTTCTACATTCCCACAATGCTCTATATTGTAGCTTTGATTATATCTGTCTTGCATTGTTCATGTTGCCTTTTCCCCAGACTACCTTAAGAACTTTTACTGTATTTTTTTCTCCTCTGCATATAGCAAAGTGACTATATATTAAAGGTTATCAATAAATAATTTTTGAAAAAAATCAGTATATTTTAAACTTCCTAGAACTTAAACCTCTTAATAAAATTTTTTATGGAAATAAAAATTTTGTAAGGCAAATTATTTAAATGCTCTATGGGTCTCCTAACTGATAGTCTGTATAAATTAACTACTAACTCTATAAATTAAATTTATATAAATCATGATTTTTGCCTAAAAACCTAATAACATTTTATATAAAATAATGTCTTCTGTTCTAAATTTATTTAACTTATTTCTTCAAGGCATTAAGCATTGCATTAAGACATAAGTAGAGAATATGGCTCAGCTATAAGTAATCAAAATTCTGGTTCTTAACTCTTAGTTTGTTCTTTTTATATGATTTTCTCAATCAACTATCTAATTTTTTTCCAAATCATCTGACACTGTCATAAAGAAGAGGATAACTGTTTTCATATTTTATTTTATTTTCCTACCAATAGCCAGCTAATAATAAAGTTGAATTCTGGAAATCTCCTTTATTTCTCAGTGGGATTGTTTGACACATGAGTTTATGATATCTCTAAATAAAATTTACCTAAACTTACTAGGGAAATAAAACATGACAGAATCTTGAATAATACCCTTAGCCTAAAAATATGAAAGATTACATTTCTAGAAAATAGTCTTCCTGGGCTTTTTCAGATTTACTGCATATGTTACCAACTGGCTAAATACTGTTAATTAGTATAAAAGAATCATTAAACATAATCAGAAGAGACTTTTGATATTGGTATTGAGAAAGGAAATATTTTGGATTAGACCTTTTTACTCATTATTTACGTTATTTCGAGTCAATTATTCAGATGAGTACTTAACCTTGCATAGATTTATCAGTAAACTGAGACAGTAAATCTCAAGGTATTCCTTTTTATCACTTTTAAATTCAATCACATCATAAAAATATGAAATTGGAAATGGGATAGATGAGAGTTTGTCTTACATGGCCCTCCAAATTGGCTTCATTACTACTCAATACAAGACTCTTTTAAATTAATGGAAGATGTGAAAACAAGCGTCAGTATTTGTTTTTACTGAGTTGAAAAGTAATTCATCTTATTTATTTTAAAATTCATCCAAAGTTTCATTTGTGAAGAACTTCCATAAATGGCATCTGTTAATCATTTCAGAGCTAAATATGACAGTGAAGGCAGAGAGGAAGAATTTCAGGGGAAATTAATTTTGTTTGGATTCTTTGACGAGGGGATGATTAGAAAGAAAAGCCTAGCTGGAACAATGATTAAAAAGCAACATTTCTTATTAAATGGCTTTAGTAGAGAGTTGGAAAATTTCTCGAAAGGTTTAAGTTTAAGGTTAAAATAAAAAACCAAACATTTAAAAAATGTGATAAGAGGGAAATTTCCATCATTTAAAATTGTATTGAAAATATAGGCACATTTTTCCCCTTGGCATGAAAATTCAGACACAGTTTTAGCTGCCTGCCTGTTGAATGCTTAGCCTTCCCAAGGCAATCCATTATGTGTAATGAGCAAACAATGGCAAATGGTAACTATCATTACCAGGTGGTTATTTGCAATGCAAATTTTAAACCCTAACTCATAGGTGGTTGGCTTTGGCAGTTGCCAAACAGCTGGGTTTTGAACCCTTAACCCATAGGATAGTCAAACTATATAATTCCACAAGAATTTCTCCCAACATATTAATTTTTTCCCAGTGTCATTCAACATGATTATCAATGGCACCTAGTAATCCAATGTGGTGTTAGAGACACCATAAAATTGAATTAGACAGGCATGGTTCTTCTTCCATGGAAAATACTTTTCCAATAAAAAAATAGCATATGCAAAATTAATAAGAATATTCATTAAATATATTTACTATTTATAAATTTAATTTTGTCTTTATTTGTCATACAAATGCCCCACAATTACTTTTGCTCTGGCATTTAGCCCTATATTTCTAGTAAAATTACCCACAAACATTACCAATGACCTACCGACCAACATATTCTTTTTCCTCATTAGCCCTCATCCTTCTGGATCAATCTGCACGTACTACTATTGACCATCCCTTTTTCTTAAACTGTTTTCCTCCCTAGTTTCTGTGATACTGATTTTTTTCTAATATCTGAAATTTTGACTGTATGTTCCCTATGGCAATATTTTCTTCTCCACCTCTTAGATATTTCTCCCTAGAATATCCTTTGACCCCCTTATCTAAGCTAATTTGTTCAGCACTCCTCTCCATTCCTGAAATTTTAAATAAAACCAGTGTAGGTGAATAACAAATATTTAGCTCCAGCTCTTAGTCTCTCTCAAGCTCCAAGGTCTATCTTTCCTCAACTTAAATTCAATTTGGGTCAAAGTAAAATGTGTTGTTTTCTCCAGACCTATCCAATATCTTCCAGATTACCCCCTTTCTATCTTGGCAACAGCACTTGGTCAATTAAGCCAGGATTGAGTTTTTAGAGGACCCTTTCCTTCATTTATTTGTCACCTAGCCTATCGTTTTATTTTCAAAAAGTCCTCCTCCCAGCATTCTGTGCCCTGTCACACTACCTTCTGCATTGTCCTGGGCTGTTCAATATGCCTCTATAACTCTCCTCCGTTCAGTCTTTTTTTTCTAAATATTTTTAAAATTTATTTTTGTCTGTGTTGGGTCTTCATTGCTGTGTGCAGGCTTTCTCTGGTTGCGGTGAGCAGGGGCTAGTCTTCATTCAGTGCACGTGCTTTTCATTGTGGTGGCTTCTCTTGTTGCTGAGCACGGGCTCTAGGCGTGCGGGTTTAAGAAGTTGTGGCACATGGGCTCAGTAGTTGTGGCTCACGGACTTAGCTGCTCTGCGGCATGTGGGATCTTCCTGGACCAGGGCTCGAACCCATGTCCTCCGCATTGGCAGGCAGATTCTTAACCACTGTGCCACCAGGGGAGTCCCTCTCTGTTCAGCCTTGATTTGACAACATTTTTACCATCTTACTTCTTCCATAATGTCATTTTCATGCTCCAAGTGGATTTAACTCTTCCTTCCTTATTAGGTCTATTGCACATTTCTAACTCTCTGTCAAAGTAATCAACAGTTTTAGCTGTCGTAGCAGTTTATGAATATGTGTGTATATATGTATGTGTATATGCGTTATGTATAAATGTATGTATGTGTGTATATATATATTTTTTTCCTTTAGTAGATCATAAACTTCTTAAAGCTGAGTCTACATTCTAATATTTATATATCCTGCATGGTATAAATACATTGAAAAAGAAAGGCATTGGCAAGGTAAAAATTGGGTGTATCAGAAGAAAAGAATTGAGATGGAAAGAAGGATGACAAAGTAGATGGAAATGTAGGAAAGCAAATGCACAGTATTTTTAATAGTTAAGTTCTTATGAATTCAGAGAAGACTGTCTTCCTGTATCAGCCTGAATTAAGAATTTACACAGTATAATATTTACATCAGCAGTTGATACCTAAGTTCAATAAATAAATAAGTGATGTACAACAAGACCTTGACTTACTAGGAAACCACAATGTAATTAAGAACTCTGATGCATTTTTTTAGAGACAAACTTGGAAGCTGTAACCACAGGCAATTATAGTACCATGATTATGACCTTGGGATTTGATGTCACTCTGAGATTAAAATTCCAGCATTGCCTCTTAATTGTTTTGTCACCTTGAGAAAGTTGCTTGGAAACTTAAACTTTAATTCTCTCATATATTATGTGGGAATGATAATAACAGACCTTTAGATGTATATTGCTTGCTTGTTTTGACATAAATTATTTATCACAACTATAGCATAAAGTAGACACTCAGTGAATGGTGGTAGTTATTAGATTGCTGAAAGACTAGCTCTCCACTAGCACTGATTAAAGCAAATCATGTCCCTCCTACACTTTACTAGAATCAAACATTCACTTTTTCCCACAAAACTGTAAACCTGTAGTGGTAGAAAGTACGTCATTTTTGTTCACCCAGACAGCTTCTGCACCAAGCATAGAGCCTGGTATACAGTTAGTGGTAGAGTTCCAGAAAGAAGTTTTGGATGCACATTATAAATAGATAAACAAATACTATGTAAATATATAATAGAAATGATCAATAATAAATGAATACATAAATATATATAAATATTAACTATATTAATGACTCATCCAATCACTCAGGTTTGTCAATTTTTCTTCTTAATGTTCTTCTAGAAAAAATAAAATAGACATCATAGCACACAATAATTCAATTTCTCCATACTGTATTCACAAAATGAGTGCCAAGAAATACTTAATCAGCCAGCACAGAGTGGTCCCAAATTCCATTTTTTAAATTGACTATATTTGTTTTTTCACCATTTCACCTAGATTTCGATTATCGTGTGATAGCCAGACCAACCATTAAGATTTTCTTGAATGGGATGTGCAATCAGCACTCCAGCATTTAAATGAATGTGACTGCAGGCCAATTCATCTTTTTAGATACATTATAAAGAGAGGAGAGGCACAAAATTAAAATCACGTTTGATCAGGTGAACTAAACCAGTCTTTAAGAGTAGTCTTTAAAGTCAGCGGTGCTTGTATGGCATCCCTGCTCCATGCTGGCTTCTGAAGACAATGGTCTTAGAGTTCTGAAATGGAACTAGGAAGGAACTTCCTTTCCAATGATTGCCTACTTCCCCCAACACGTTTGCAGGTGTTAAAGTACCCCTCCATCTTCCAACATGTCTTTATGTCTGTTTTTAAAAGTCACCTCTTCATCTAGAGCTTAAAACCAAATGTTTGGGTACTATGAATATTTGTGAAATCTCTTAGTTTTTTAAAATATAAGGTAAAAAATATTTTTATTACAAAATAATGAAATTGTGGGGATTTTCATATCTGCTATCTAATAAATGCACACATCTTATCTTGGTCTATTGGTAATGGCACCTTTGGAAAAATATTTATTTTTTAATGTTATAAAGAATTAGTTTAGTGTGAGATATTAAAGGAAATTATGTTACCTAAGTAAATCCCATAGAAATATCAGTTGATTTATTTTGATTGATTTCCATCTACTGTCATTTAAAAATAACTGCGCTTCTTACAAAGACCTCTATGTCTGAATACACAATCATTTAATGTTGCGTTGGTACAATTTAATTGTGATCTAAATAGAATATTCTGGTATGGACCACACCTCTCTTTTTTCTTTTCTTTTCTTTTTTTTCTTTTTTATTCTTTTCTTTTCTTTTTTCTTTCCTTTCCTTTTCTTTATTTCTCTTAAAAAACATTGCTTTCATGGGCTGGGCTTCCCTGGTGGCGCAGTGGTTGAGAGTCTGCCTGCCAGTGCCGGGGACATGGGTTCGAGTCCTGGTCTGGGAGGATCCCACGTGCCGCGGAGCAACTGGGCCTGTGAGCCACAATTACTGAGCCTGCGCGTCTGGAGCCTGTGCTCTGCAACAAGAGAGGCCGCGATAGTGAGAGGCCCCCACTTGCCGCAACTAGAGAAAGCCCTCGCACAGAAACGAAGACCCAACACAGCCAAAAAATTAAAAAATAAATAATTAATTTAAATAACTTAAAAAAAAACCATTGCTTTCAAACTTTTCCAATTTACAGTATTAAAAAATGTAACTTTTATACACAAAAGTGCTTAAATATTTGTAATTGGTTAAAATCAGCAAATATCACCTTTAAGATGGGCATATTGTATGCTGAACACTACCAATGGGAACTCACGTCATCCTTACTCATTATTTTCTAGTTACTGATTTTCAGCCTCCTAAGATAAACTTATTTCATTTTGTTCCATAATTCACTTCCATCCAAATGAGATGTAGAAAACACCCTGAACCTCACTACGGAAGACATCACCAACTCAAGGCATCTTAATTTTCCTGCAAAGAGATGTCTGTTCTCTCTTCCCAATGCCTCTTGAATGCAAGCCAATGGGAGTTTTGAAGAAGGAATATTCGAAAATATAACAGCACTCACAGGGCTAACAAAATTAGAAGAAATAGAGAACATTAAACATTCTGATCCAAATATGTTTTAAATTATATATGAGCTACCAAAACTTCAGTAGTGCTGCTTGTTATATAGTTACTACAGAATTAATAATATTCGCCTAGGATTTTTTACAAAGGACCCAATGCCTTCACTATTTTGGATTTTTAAAAAATTATATAGTGGTGTTCAAGATGTACCTAAAGTGGTGCTATTTTTAGGCTTATTAAACAATTAATGTTCTTTTAAATAAAGATAATTTTTAAACACCAATTCTTAATGATTGCTGCAAGTTCATTTCAAATGAAAAATGAATTTATCATTTGCTCTAAATAATTACAACAATCTTTAATTTAATTTTTGCCTACTTCATATTTCTTCCACTGACATTACACACACAAACACACACACACATTTTAAGAAACCAACTAAGACTTCAGAAGGAAAAAGACATAGAATTATATATTCATTTTGACAAAATGCTAGATTTCTTAGTTTGCCATGGGCTTTTTTATATAAAAAAGACACAAAATCTCAAGCCAGATATGCAGTCAAAAATGATTCTCAGATGTTGACAGTTAGACTTTTTAAAATGAATATAAATCTCAGCAAATAAATGTCAGCACTCTATATGCACAGAGCCTGAAATTTGTATCTTGTAGTGAAGGAAGCGATGCTAGATAATGATTTACAACAGTAGATATGAAATTCTTTGGTGGAAAAAGGCAGATGCATTCAGTGGAAAATGGAAGAGTTCTTCAGATCACTATTGTCAGGAAAGATTGGGAAGATTTCTTTTTCCCTTTTTGTTTATTTACATCATCCTACATGAATCTGTTTACCTGTCCTCCGGGGGTAATGATTGTATCACTGATGCTACACCCTTCATTAATATAACTACATAGGTTTTTCCAACAGTAAAGTCAACTTGTTTATTATATTTTGATCTGCTGTGTGTAGAGTTCTGATATAAGAAGCGCCATATCAGAAAAAGAAAAAAGGCACTTTATTAATTTTTTGTGCATAATACATTCTTTAGTTATTTTAATTACGGCTGTTCTTCAAGTAATGCTTTTCTATTATCTGTGTGTCAGCCAGCAATTAACATGTCTAATTAAATTAACTTGTTTCCCCCTGCACTTCAAAACAGTGGCAGTGGGATAATTTTTACTTTATCCTGAGAGAAATCCTAAATAAATTGTCATATTTTCTAGACATACTGAATTTATGTGACTTTATTAAGTATAGAGTTGCTATTTTTTAATTGTCTGAACAGAAATTAACTCTCTCTTTCTCCCTCTCTCTCTCTCTATAAATATATACATATAATTTCATACACACAACACATACAAACAGACATGCACACACATTTTATGTTTAACTGTAGGAAGTCTTCATTATCATCCGTCACATTAAATATGGAAGTTTGATTTTCATCACCTAAAACAAATCCTAGTTATATCTAGACTTCACTGTATGAGATGAATCAATTCCTCTGAACCATGTACACATCTCCCATTGATTTATACAGGGATCTTAATATATATGATAAGAAAATTTTCACACAAGGTAACATGTATTTAGGCAATTTTTGGTTTTCCTTCACAGGGGACCTAATGTAAAGGTTTTTCTTGGAAGCAAAGTACAATACATTCATTCTCTCCAAAATGTGTAGAAATATCCCAGAGAGTGACTCGAGAGAATACATTGGTAGATTAAGTATTCCAGTGTTCTCTAATACATATTTAGCAAAGATTCTTAGGTGAAAACGTTGCCTCAAAAGACTTCTCAAGTCAAATGAAATTTAATGGATTTGATGAAAGTGCAGAAACATCCTCAGAATCAAAAGAACATTGGAATGCTTTGTTGGTCTCTGGCTTGTGCTAAGTAACTTTGTGGTTTAGAAGAATGTTACCAGTGTGAGCAGGAAGAAGAAAGGGTAAAAACAGTCATCCCTAGGTGTCCGCGGGGGATTGGCGCCAGGGTCTCCTTGGTTACCAAGATCTGCAGATACTCAAGTCCCTTATATAAAACATAGCACAGTCCAATCTCTATATCTGTGGGTTTACATCCAGGCATTCAACAATTCGATCCTTGGTTGAATCTGCAGATGTGGAACCACAGATACAGAAAGCAGATGGCACCACGCTCCTTTCTCCCCACTGTCTATTTTTCAAAGGTTCTTTCTCTTCCCTGTCAACAATCCATAGGTTGTGTCTGATTGTCTTACCATGGTTTATGCACAGTCTACTATATTCCACCCAAAGTAAGAATAACGCAGGGCACTGACTGCACTGATGTAAAGCAATGCGTTATGTCTGTAACCAGTTTCCTTGGTCAAATGTTAAAAATAACAACCAGCTACACCCTCCAGGAATCCAGATAACTGGACACCAAAACTATCTCTGCTCCAAGTTCTACCTTCCCCTGGTTCTTTGTCATTAAGATCACTTTATTCTGTCATTTGGTGAACCACACCCTAAAGAAATTATTCTCAACCTGGGGAGATTTTGCACCCACCCCCATGAGACAATTGACAATATCTGGACACGTTTGGTTGTCTTCAATGGTAACAGGTATTGCTGGTCTCTAGTGACTAGAGATCGAGGATCAAGAGATCAAGGATACTATTGACAAAGTGTCAATAGCTTCACAGTGTGAGTTTGGGGGACCCAGGATAGAAAATGTAAAAAGATTGTCAAGGAAGGTCACGTTGTGGGGGAAGGAGTGAATGAGGGAGAAAGGAAGGAAGGGGAGAAAAGTCACCAAACGTTTGCTACAGACATGAGGTCGCCATGTTTACTTAAGTCACCCTTTTGTGAATTTATATTTATAAACTACAAGGGTGTAGGCACTATGCTAAGTGCCATGGCCAATATACAAAAATTTAGCATGCTTTTCTTTAGGCTTAATGATCACAATTTAAGCTATAGTTAACTCAATCTTTTTGTTTTCCGAATCTAACACTTTCACAAAATGCTCCTTCTGTGGATTTAGGCAATATTTATAAGCTATCTTACAGCTAATCAGAAATTGAAACACAAAGCTTGAAAATTAATCATTAAGAAGAATAGAATTCATGTTAAAGAGGAAGATGTTTGTTTGGAAGATGCAGAAAACACAGAAAAATAAAGCACAGTGTAGGATACAAGAGGAAGTGATTTAAAATAGCATCTTATACAATTTCAGTTCATACTGAGTTATTAAAATGTTTATTTGTGAGCACATCATGCCTTTTATATATATAACTTGCTGTAAATTGGTCTTATTAAAAGGAGACCTTGGGACCTCAAAGGGAGCATGGCTTCAGAAATCAACTCAGTGAAGCTCAATAGGACAGTTATTTGAAATCTCTGGGCTTAGCCCGGGTCTCTTAGTAATCATGTGAGAGATCCTCTCCTTTGTCATTTATTTACTAATGGATAAAGACAGGAAAATACTAGGGAGAAAAAGAGAGAAAGGCAGGAAAGTGGTTTCATATTATCAATGTAAGAATATACTGATGATAGAAGTTTATATCTTCATTTTTACCCTATCATTTAAATTTTCATGGTAATACATTAATATATGGTATATCAATAGTCTCATTGGACTATTTCTTTTTCCTTCAAAAGCAGATTTTAATGTAATGAAGAGTTATTTGTCACTTACATTTAAGTGATTCAAATGTCTTAGGAAAGTGATTTCATCACTTTCAGTGGTTAGGGCAATAATTGTTATACATTATTTTGATACTTGAATTCACCCTATGAAGAATTCAGTTTGCAGTGAAGCAAAAATCCTCACAGGGGAAGGATGCTCATCACCTTTCATCCAGAATACAGTCTATTTTGCCTTGTAAAGTAGATTTTAGTAAACTTAAGCCCATTGGTTCCCTGTAATTTACTTGCTTAGGTTATCTAAGAATCTATAATACATATTTTGACATCTTTATAACAACCTTCCTGTAGGGACAGTACAATTGTCCCTTGGTATCTGGAGGGGATCGATTCCAGGACCCCTGTGGATTCCAAAATCTGAGGATGTTCAAGTCCCTGACATAAAATGGTATAGTATTTGCATATAACCTATATACATATGCCCATACACCTTAAATCATCTCTAGATTACTTATAATACCTAAAACTATGTGAATTCTATATAATTAGTTGTAAATAAAATGTAAATGCTATGTAACTAGTTGCTGGCACAGCAAATTCAAGGTTTGCTTTTTGGAACTTTATGGAATTTTTTATAATTTTCATTTTATATTGGAGTACAGTTGATTAACAATGTTGTGTTAGTGTCAGGTGTACAGCAAAGTGATTCAATTATACATATACATGTATCTATTCTTTTTCAAATTCCTTTCCCATTTAGGTTATTATAGAATATTGAGCAGATTTCCCTGTGCTATACAGTAGGTCTTTGTTGGTTATCTATTTTAAATATAGCAGTGTGTACATGTCAATCCCAAACTCCCAATCTATCCCTCCCCCCACCCTTCCCCGCTGGTAACCATAAGTTTGTTTTCTAAGTCTGTGAGCCTAGTTGTGTTTTGTAAATAAGTTCATTTGTATCTTTTGTTATTTTACATTCTGCATATAAGCAATATCATATGATATTTGTCTTTCTCTGTCTGACTTACTTCACTTAGTATGATAATGTCCAGGTCCATCCATGTTGCTGCAAATGGCATTATTTCATTCTTTTTAATGGCTGAGTAATATTCCAGTGTGTGTGTGTGTGTGTGTGTGTGTGTGTGTGTGTGTGTGTGCATAATACATCTTCTTTATCCATTCATCTGTCATTGGACATTTAGGTTGCTTCCACGTCTTGGCTATTGTAAACAGCATTGCAATGAACTTTGGGGGGCATGTATTCTTTCGAACCATGTTTTCCTCTGAATATATGCCCAGGAGTGGGATTGCTGGATCATATGGTAGCTCCATTTTTAGCTTTTTAAGGAACCTCCATACTGTTCTCCATAATGTCTGTACCAATTTACATTCCCACAAACAGCGTAGGAGGGTTCCCTTTTCTCCACACTCTCTCCAACATTTATTGTTTGTAGAGATTTTTATGATGGCCATTCTGACTAGTATGAGGTGATATCTCATTGTAGTTTTGATTTATATTTCTCTAATAATTAGTGTTGTTGAGCATCTTTTCATGTGCCTCTTGGCCCTCTGTATGTCTTCTTTGGAGAAATGTCTGTTTAGATCTTCTGCCCATTTTTTATTGGGCTTTTTTTTTTTTATTGAGCTAGCTATATGAGCTCTTTGTGGTACATTCAGACAATAAAATTTTATTCAGCACTAAAAAGAACTGAGAAAAATAGCTATCAAGCTATGAAAAGGCTTGGAGGAATCTTAAATGCATATGACTAAGTGAGAGAAGCCAATCTGAAGTGGTTACATACTGTATGATTCCAGCTGTATGACATTCTGGAAAACCCAAAGCTGGGAGATAGTAACAAGATTAGTGGTGTCTGGGGTTTGGAAGACAAGGAGTTAGGTGTGAGTTGGTAGGGCAGAGGGGTTTTCAGGGCAGTGAAAATACTCTGTATGGTACGATAATGGTAGATATTAGTTATTGCACAGTTGTCAAAACCCACAGAATGTACAACACAAGAAGAGAATGTAACTATGGAGTTTGGTTAATAATAATATTGGTTCACTAATTATAACAAATGTACCACATTCAAGCAAGATGTCAATAATAGAACACACTGTGAAGGGTGGTAAAAGGATCTATAGGAATTCTCTGTACTTCCTGCTTAATTTTTCTGTAAACTAAAATTGCTCAAAAAATAAAGTCTATTATTAAAATAACAAAGCACTACTTTATGCCATTAATAGATTATCCTGCAAAAGAAGCATGCTATCTTATAAAACACTTGTCCGTGAAATGATATGAAATGGTATGATCCACCACAAAGTGATCAAATGACATTATCCTTCAGATGTTGAACTCTGTGTTGATATTCAAATGGTTGTGTGTATGTAGTGTGTGTGTACATGTCTATGTGTCCGTGAAGACATTGAACACACTGAACACGAACACACTTGATATTTGGTGTGGTATATAGTTTGTGCTGCTAATGGTAAAATTATTTTTTTTTAAGTGAAATAACCTAATGAACCTATGTTTTCCTTTGTTTGTTTTTTCCAGGTTGTTGCTCTTAATCTGTATTAAAAAGTCAGTGTTACAAATGTAAGGAGACTATATTTTAAAAAGGCATAGCTTACTAAAAACAAACTCATGTAGCTTCAAATGAAAAACAACATTAACCTTGGATGTTAACCACAACACAGTATGCTAACTAAAGATTTTTCTATATATAGAGGAGATCCATTAGGATGAATTCAACTAATTACTAAAGTAACATCTGGTTTGTGGTTAACATAAATTATGAGAACTATTTACGTTTTCTGATACACAAATTGAGTCATACTCATTTATTTTGTTCATAACAAAATGCATTTAGTGTTGAGATTAAAAGGTACTGAGGCATTTTCTTTAATGTGCCAGCAGCTGAAAAATAAGACATGTTATTTTTAGACATTTTATATGCATTCATATGCTTCCATCTCTAAAGCAATGACTGTGATTCTGATAATATATTATTTCTAAAATTAGTGGATATTTATATTTGAGAAAATTAAGTTGTCACTTTTCTCAAGTGAATAGTGGTTTATGAATTAGAACTGTGCAAAGGCAAATTTGGCTGAAAGTACAACTGGATGTGATATAGTCTAGTGTAAAATGGTAAGATAATTTAACATAATTCATTTAATATTTCTGTATCACTTATATTTCCATACATTAGAATTTGCCTCTTTTTTGTTGGTAGGTCATTTTAGTTACTAATTTTTGAAAAATATCTTAAATAGAATTTTGCCACAGTAAAATAACAGTTTCCTTCTTGGTTTGGCTTTCTAATTAGTATCTCTGAATGACGGAGTAAATCAATGCAAACTGAGCCATGAAGTAGAACATTATGTTGGTGATATTTAATAATATTATCAATAGTACAATACTATCATTCAAAAATTCATGTCAACACATATCTTACTGCAGTGATATGCAAACTGATTTTTAGTACTTCAAATATGATTTCTGAAGACCCGCTGGTATATCTAGCATCTTGTAGTAAATTATATATTCATAGTGTATTGCCATTACTTCCAAAATATAATATATTCTGTAATTCTTCCCTGGATCTCCAAAGTCTAGTTTTCGTGTATTTAGCAAGTAAAAAGGATATAAGAGTGAGGTCAATGGGTGGTTTCTCTGAAGTAATTATGTGACTATTCCGTGTGCGTGTGTGTGTGTGTGTGTGTTTGCAAATGTGTGCATATATGTGTATAATAACCAATTTTAAATAATGAACTATGATTGGTAAGAGAGCCAGCCAGACTGAAATTCTCTCTCTTCCTCTGTCTCTGACTCTGTGTCTCTCTCCCCACTCAGAGACAGCATGGGCATAGGTATTAGAATGAATAAATTTGTTTGAAAACTTCAGTGGAGTCCCCATTTTTCCACCTTTTTGTTCTGTAATACCAGGTGAGTTCTTTTAATTTTCTGAGACTCAGTCTAATTTTAAAGACTTATTGATGCTTTACTTGTATCACAAAGCAGGTGTGGGGCTGGATTAAATGCTATGAAAATATTTTACAAAGCTCTAATATACCACATAAAGGCAAGTCATTACTATTAATGTTGAATATTAAATATTTACTGTTACTGCTGTTGGACCATATCAACCCATGGCTGTCCTAGGAAGCTCAGACAGGTCAGGTAGGTGTCAGAGATCAGCATTAAATCACAAGAGATAGTAGTTCCAGCAAGTAAGAGGTGTAACAGGTGAAGAAAACCTTGTAGAAAATAATACAAGGAAGCTCAAAGAATATAGCAATTAAGATCAGGATGACGTCTCAGCAGATGATGGTGCCTTTGTAAGGAAGACTGAAGTTTAGGAGAAAACCCAGGATCTTCAGAATCCCTTGAGGAAGGACAGAAAGTTCTGATATTCAGTATAAGTGTGTGTGCTGGGCAGAGAAACAAGGCAGAGACTCAGACTAAAGAAAACATCCCTTGGAATGAATTACTAAAACTGAAATATTAAGACAACCATTTCCAGTTGAGAAAAACCAAATGTCTAGTTACTGTAAAAAATAGTACTCTTTTGTATATTGACTATTATAAATAACGCTGCTATGAACATTGGGGTGCATATATTTTCAAATAATTGTTTTCATTTTCTTTGAATAAATACTCAGGAGTAGAAACACTGGATCATATGGCAGTTCTATTTTCAATTTTTTCAGGAACTTCCATACTGTTTTCCATAATGACTGTACCTGGGACTTCCCTGGTGACGCAGTGGTTAAGAATCTGCCTGCCAATGCAGGGGACACGGGTTTGAACCTTGGTCCAGGAAGATCCCACATGCCGTGGAGCAACTAAGCCCTTGCGCCACAACTACTGAGCCTGCGCGCATAGAGCCTGTGCTCTGCAACAAGGGAAGCCACTGCAATGAAAAGCCCGCGCACCGCAACAAAGACCCAATGCAGCCAAATAAATAAATTAAATAAATAAATTCATAGTGACTGTATCAATTTACATTCCCATTAACACTGTACTAGGGTTCCCTTTTCTCCACATCCTCTCCAAGACTTGCTATTTTTTGTCCTTTTTGATGATAGAGATTCTAAAAGGTGTGAGATATATCTCACTGTGGTTTGATTTGCACTTTCCTGACGATTAGTGGTGCTGAGTATCTCTTCAAGTTCCTGTTGGTCATCTATATGTCTTCTTTGGAAAAATGCCTATTCAGGTCCTCTGCCCATTTTTTAATCAGATTGTTTTATTGATATTGAAATTTATGTGTTCTTTATATATTTTGGATATTACCCCTTATCAGACATATCATTTGCAAATATCTTCTCCTATTCTATAGGTTTCCTTTTTCTTTTGTTGATGGTTTCCTGCCCTATGCAAAAGCTTTTACGGTTGATTAGGTCTTATTTGTTTATTTTTGCTTTTGTTTCCCTTGACTGAGGCAAAAGATCCAAAAAATATTACTAAGACCAATGTCAAAGATCACATTGTGTTTTTTCATTTACATGTGTAGTCTAAAAAATAAAAAAAAAGAACAAATATAACAAAATCAAAATAGACTCACAGAGATAACAGACTAGTGGTTACCAGATGTTAGAGGTGTGGAATGTGGGGCATGAAAGGGGAAAGGGATTAAGAGATAAAAAATACTAGATATAAAATAAATAAGTTACAAAGATGTAATGTACAACACAGGGAATATAGCCAGTATTTTATAACTTTATGTGGGGTATAATCTATAAAAATATCAAATCACTATGTTGTACACCTGAAACTAATCTAATACTGTAAGTCAACTATACTTCAATAAAAAAGTCTCTGTAAAAATAATAATACTCTTTATTTCAAGCTACTAAATGTTTCCTGCTATGAATCTAAAATTTATAGGATCCTATTAACAATTTAAAGTGAATTATAGTAGTTTTTAAGTGTCAAATTAAATTTATAGTTAATCTTCTATGACCTTTCTATGTTCTTGTATAACAATGACTGTTTTTAAGGCATTATGGAGAGAACTATGTTAAAAAAAAAAAAAAAACCCACAAATGCGGGAATATCTGCTGTCTCTGTTCCATTTGCTTTGGCAGGGAGAAAGCAGGTTTCATTGTCATTTAAAAATGTGGCTTAATTTTAAAATATACATTATTTAAAAACACCAGTCAGGGATTGTGTGGAATCAATTATGTAAAGTGATGTATATATGTAAAATTTCTTCATTTCAAGTCACACATTCACTTTAACCTCAGTTATCTATGTTTAGTGGTGATTAGAGATAGTCACACAGGAAATGACAGAGCTCTTTAAAAGAAAAATTACATTTTATATACCATCTTCTAAAAAGTGTAACTGAATTTTTTGAATAGTTATTATCTCCACGCAAATAAAATCTCCTGATTTCAGTAAAGTACCAGGAAAATAGTGGCCCCTTCCTCTATAAAATGATTTCAAAGTATGGACACATCTATGGGTAAATGAGAAAGAAAAATAAATTTATTTCTTGAAACTATGCCAAATATATACCTAAGCTCCCAAATCATGAACCTCACATAAAATGAGACTCAGGTACTTAATGAAAGTAGTAAAGTGATTCAAGAGAAGTTAAGAAGAAATGATTTATGTTTTGAAAACCAGACTTATCCCAATATCAAGAGTATATTGTTGAAAACGTTTCATTCAATTGAATGTAAATCAAAAAATAAATAAATACAATTATCTAGAAGGATAATCTTTTACTGAGTCCTTATCTGAAACTTCATTGGAAAAAAAAAAAAAAAAAAAGGAATAATTTAACTGTCCATGGATGTTCACCAACTCAGTAAATGTATGTATGCCCCATTTCTGGATTGTACATGGGAACAAGTAATTTTGTTTTATGTCTAGTACACAAAGCAAGAAAGATTTCTTTGGGAGAAAGTGGATACAGTTTGGCAACAGAGCAAATTGTCAGAGAGGAAGGAAGATGATATATTCTATTTTGCCTTGTATGGTAGGTTTTACTGAACTTCAGCATAATTGCTTTCATGATTTAATTTATTTTCTTTGTTTCCTAATCTGATGTTAGTTCCACTTTAGGGTAAAGTGGAAAATCTATACCTTGGGCCAACTATCTCACTGGATAGAAATGTGGAATTGCCTCTCATGGGCAGTACGTTAATATCATTCCAAAACTGATTACCTTTGGTTATTTATCTCAGTTGGTCAAAGCAAAGTTTTAATGAAGATTAGATCATTTACCATGAATATAGGGAGTGTAGTATCAATCACTGGAAGGAGAATTTAAACTTGTTATTGTCTTTCCATGGACTTTTTACCCATTTTAAACCAGTTATTTTATAAACAAAAGTAGACCAGACAGAATGGATTGTTGTCTATAAAAATGATGAGACAGGATGAATTTAATGACTGTTAGATTGCTGCTTACTCCAGTAAATCACCTAAGACATCAGCAGAGAGAACGTTGCCTAAAAGTTTTTGAAATAAAGCAATTCTAGGAATTAGATGGTACACAGAGAAAATGTGTATTATAACCTGAAGTAACTGACAGGTTAGGGCTTCTGGGTGGATGGTCCAAAAGTTAGAATCAATAGTCCATGTGTGCGTTTTTCAGAAATTCCTTTGCAATTTCATCCAATTACAGGGTCTTCAAGGATAAAGCTTATGGAAAACACAAAAGCTCTGTGTGTGTTGTTTCCATTTCTTCTCTCTCAAATTAACCAAAAATCTAGATCAGGGGTTGGCAAACTACAAGCAGTTGCCCAAATCTGGCTAGCTACTTGTTTTTGTAGATAAATTTTACAGGAACGTGGCCATGCCCATTGATTTACATATTGTTTATGTCTGACTTTTTGCTGTTCTGGAAGAGTTGAGGAGTAGCTGGAAGACTGTAGGTCCTGAAAAACTGAAAATATTTACTGTACAATCCTTTAAAGTAAAAGTTGGCAGACAACAGATAAAGATATTAAGACAAGATGAAAGACCCTTTCCTTCCCTAAACACATGGTGGACCTTGTATGCTACCCTCCCTCCCCACCAAACATAAACACAGCATGCCCCTTATATTTTTTTATCTCTTTATCTCTAAAATTAAAGTCTTAAATTAGGGAATTGAAAATCAGAAGAAATCAAAGAGTCAAAAATGGTTGTTAAATTTTTGTGGAGGGGAAAGATGAAATAGGCTGCGGCAGGCCAATGTTCCCATTGAGAACAGTAGCCAAAAAATAGGTAAGCCACAAAAATCATACTTCCTCCCTGCCACTCTTTGTTATTTCTTTAGAATTTTCTCATAAATTTTTCTATGATAGGAATCCTAGAATATATCCTCTATGCATGTCATTGAGCCTCATATTTTATTTGATCAAGAGTGAAGGCTTTCAAATAATGGGAAAAAAAGAACAAGTGAATATTTGGATTCACTGAAGATTATACTTACCATATGGATAATTAAGAGCTTTGAAATGGATCACAAGGCTTAAACTTACAAAGTTTGTTTCTTTGAATTGTATTGAAATAGACTGTTTTGTTATTTTTCTCATATTGACTTATGTCACATGTAAAAGACAAAATGCTCTAGACAATTAAGGAGGTGATATTTTTTTCAGGCTATAGCAATTGGGAGATCATTAATAAGAGACTTCTCAAAGAAATGGAAAAGGGTCTTGGGACTTATAGAGGCAGGCCAGCAAGAGAATCATCCAAGAGTCCACAAGAGGTTATGAGGAAGAATGGAGACAGTTTTATCTTAGTCATTTAGAAAGGATGGAGGTGGGCATTTATCTCAGAATATACAGGAGCAGTATGATCCTTTGAAGTTAGTAACTTCTTGGGGGCAAAAACATAGGTAGGGAGCTTTCTCAACCATTGCTGTTTTCCTGGACCACAGATAGAGTTGACTTAGATAGAGTCCAACATTATGTTGCAGATAAAGCTATTAAAAAATAGGGTACATACATAATAAATGAATACATAAATAAATGCTTCATAAATAGTAAATCTATTACTTATTCTTCATTTTAAACCATATCATTATAAATTTTTAGCATTTTCAAATTTGATCATATCAGTTAACATACTGAATACAACTTTTGATAATGGGAATTTGATAAATGAGAATAATAAATAACTACTAAAATCCAAATGCACTATCATTTATTTGGGCTCACAGTCAGTGTTCATGGCACTAAGAATTAACTAATTAGATTATTGTCTTGGTTGAAATGCTATAGAAAGTTAAAGTGTGAATATAGAAATTATTCTTATATTTTTTTCAATGGTATAATATAGTTATATATTCCAAAGTCTAGAACTTTTTCCAAATTTATATAATGGCATACATGTAAAGCATAATGGCTATCATTCAACATTATGAGAATTGTGGAAATGGGACCAGTGCTTGGGAATATAATAGGGGCATTTGTCTCTCAGTTTATGAGGAAATTAAGGAAGACTATGCTATTCTCAAAGTGGGTATAATTGTTCCCATACTCTCTAACAATGCGGTTTTGTTCCTCTCCTCTCCTTCAGTCTGCCTGGATAAGTGACTTGATTTACCCAGATAAAAATGTTAGGCAAATTCTGGGCCCAGATGTCAAGAAGCTTGCAGCTTTCAATCTTCCTGTCTTGGGAGGCTACCCTGAGACCCCCATGGGAGGAAACTGGTCTAGCTTCCTGGAGGGTGAGAGGCCTCATGGAAGAGAACTGAAGGCTTCCAGGGAATTGCCTACACTCACTGCCAGATCTGCTAGAAAAACCGGTTGGCTTCCAGTCTGGTCACCTAGCAACTGCATGAGGAAGGGCAGGTGAAAGCACCACAGGACCACCCAGCAATTTGCTGAATGGTGAGAAGTTATTGCTATTTTAAACTACTACAAATCGGAGTGCATTTTTATACAGGATTGGTTAACCTAGCACATTTACTTCAGTTAAAATTGATGCATTTGAAAACAATTATTCTAAGAAGTTATCAAATACTATGTATTGATGTTATAGCTTGCTATATTGGTTGGCTTGCCATAATTTTGCACTTTCTAGAACATGTATTGTTCATTGCATAGACCTCCCTCTTGGGAAAAATATATATATTATATATATATATTTAAATTCTAGACCATTATATATAATTGTATGCAGGAAAAGTGGCTCTTTTGGTTTGTATATTTTTAAAGCTACAGAAAACAGTTTTACTTGAAATGCTTTAAGCCTTACTTTTTGGTAAATATCAACCTTTTTTGAAGTCAAGGATTTGCTTCTGAGTGACCTGAAGTTTTCCAACTGGAGGGCATTTGAGTTGGACTGGGTACAAAGCACTGTGAACTGAAGACTCTCATCAGATCCACTTGAGTAATTCCCATTGCCTTCATCTAAGGCCATGATTTAGCCAAAGACATTTTTGTAGTTTATTAAATTGGCTTTTTGACTAGCTTTGAGTCAATTAGCCCAACTGTTAGAAAATTGCCAAGGCAACCTGAGAAAAGTCATTATTTTGTATAAAGCTAGTGGAGGAAGAAATCTTTATAGTTAAAGTCTCCAGCCGCTCTCAGGTTCAGTCATCCTCAGGATGACCTGAAATGACCTTATTCACACGAAGTCATGAGTAAAATTCGAAATGTACTTAACATTTTAAGTTGCTTGTTTATCGTGTGAAATACCTCATTCTAATTAAAGTACTTTCAAGAACCAAATTAAAAAATACTAGTTTTCCCTTCTTCAGTGGACCTTTGGGAGAACACATGGTGTGGTATAGGTAAGAACTCTAAAAGCCTCAAAATGTTGCTTCTCCTGGGTTGCCTGGGTGCTTGAGAAATATTTGTCATTGTTGTCTGCTTTTTTGCTTGATAAGAATTTAGAAACGTTTAGCTTAAAAAGAAGTAAATTGGACTCCAGTTTCTTAAAAAGACACTATTCTAGACACTCTCAGTGTCCAGCCTGTATCTTGCAAAATTTTGACAAGTGGCTATATTTTTGGAACTTAAATCAACTTGAACATCAAGTTTTAATTTCCCAGATATATTTTGATGTAATTCCTTTTTTTTTAAAGGTAAATATATATATATATATATTTAGTGCTTGGTGCAATAAGTGAATTGCCTTATGGCTAAACTCATAACAAAACGTGTCAGCAGTGATTATCATTTCTGATGTAAATATTAACTATGGGAATGTTCATGGCAAGATTGGTGTATACCATTTTCCCTTCCATTTTTTTAAACGTTATATAATTAGCATAGACCAAAATACTAATTACTGGGTCATACATTGATACTTTAAGAATCCTATGGTGGTTAGTGTGTTTTATTGAGCTGCCTGTGTAATTTCAGTTTATTTGGTTTTTAAAACTTGTTTTCTACAATTTTTTATTGTACCCTCTTTGACATAACAAACGTTCTGAAGATTTGATCATTTGGGGAATATAATAATCTACTTTCCCATTCTTCTAATATGAATATTTCTACTGAAAAAGTTGATTCTGTATAAAACCAAGATGAGAAAATTTCTAGATTACTTACAGTTTTGCATGTTGCAATTGTAAATGCAGTTCACTTTCCTTGAGGAATATGTTTTATTATTGGAAGAAAAATAGAAAGAGCATTTTCTCCCAGAAAAAGGCAACAGAATCACATAGGAGAGAAAATTTCCTCTAATAATTAGATAACACCATTTTTGTTGCTGGGACATAGCCAGACTGTAAGCTTGAGTTTCTGGGGCTATGGAATTGTTTTGTTTTCTAACTCCATAGCAAAGTTTCAATTAAAAATTGAATTCAGTTTGGTTCAAAAGATATTAACTGAGTGTACTGACTTCTACAGAGGCAAAATACATCAAATAATGCTGTAGTTTTGGCAATGCCATACTCATGAGAAAATGAAAAAAAAAATTGTACTATTTAGTTTCTGAAATATATGTTCCATGGTTAATGTATCATTTATTTTAAAAATATGTAATCTGTACCTACAATTGTATCAGGACTGCTGTTTAATAAGCTTAGTATATATAAGACACGAATAGCACAGACATAGTGTAGCTTCAAAAATTATTCAGTTTATATTATCATTATATTCTTTAAAGGAGGTATTTAATACCAGTTTATTCATTCTGTCAAATTTTATTTTGCTTTAACAAAACTTCTTTAACTTTCATTATCTATTAAGTCTACAAGTATGGACAATGATCAAATTACTTATATATAAAATATTAGTTTTATTATAATTAAATAAATTATAATAATTTATTAATATTTAATATTAATATTAAATAATTAATAGCTTTTCAAAATAATCAAATTATATCCAATGCTTAATTTTAAAATAATGTTATCCAAATATTCTCTGACAAAAGCTGTTTTAAAAATTGGAACTCTTGGGACTGACAGCAGTCATGTAAATTAAAATTTGTAACAAATAGCATTTTTTCTAGTTTCAGAAAATAACATATTATCATTGAGCCATAAAGACAGTACTTTTTCAACTATTTTTAAAGTTATGTTATCATTGCAGAATGGACTAAAAATGTTATATGTTTTTGAAATGTATGAAATTATGATGTTGATAAATTCCAATATGGTTCAAAGAGCATAGAGTATATATAAATATATGTATCTAGATTATATCTATATTTATTTCTTTGTCTATATATACATCTCTTTCAAGATTCCATCACATAGCCCAATGTCACTGTGCAAAATCTGGGGAATTTTGGGAAAGCAGAAAACAAATTCAAATTATTCCCATATTCTAATACTCTACTCAAATATAATCAACTACGGGAATCACCTCCTAAACATCAGTGTTAACCTCTCTGCCTTGTCACCTTGCTCCTGACTTCATCCATGTCACATGACACAGGCATTCACCTATGAGGAGGCTCTAGCTCTGTACTCTGACCTGCACTTAATATTTAATTTACAATTTATTAAGGCTGTTCATCCTCATTTTCTTGCACTGAATCTTGCCATATGTTTATCTAGCTAGCAGTGTGTTAGCTTAAATACCTTGGTATCTAATTATTTGTATCACAATACTTGGAATGGAGCTTAAAAGAAAACAAAAACGGGTCAATATGATTTTTGTTGCATACTTTGCATGTAACACCTCATTTGAATCTCACAAAACCCATATGATGTCGGTTCTATCATTATATTCAGATTTGGGGAGACAACTAATGCACGAAGAAATGTTATGCCTTATGTCAAAATAGAAGAGGCTAGATGTGAACACAAGTCTAACTTCTGGTCAGTATTTTTACTATAAACCCATTAATGAAATCTTTACCTGGAAGATCTATACCATGTAAATAAGTTTCAAATAATATTTTTTTAAAAAGTGAAAAGTTATTTTATACTGCTTTAACTTATTGCCTAGAAGTAGCTAACCTATCTGCATTGATGTGAATTATCTAAACTCAGTCTCAATCTTTTACCTAAAATATATCTTGTTAACTCTGAAAATTAAAGTTAAATATATAATGTCATTCTTAAACCACATTGTCTCTATACCATTGTATTACATTTTAAGGGGATTATGATTAATTATCAATAGTGTATCTCAGAATTAGGTAGGAAAAACAAGTTCAATCTACAAATTCAATAAGTAATTGATAAAAAGTTAATTATGCAATGCCTGTGGGCAAATGCTCAGTCTCAAATCAGTGATTTTGGTGACATAAATTAGCAGAAATTTCCAAAATAATATGTCAGGACCCTCAAACTGTCAGTAGCATTCAAAACAGGTCCTAGTTGTGTTATTATGGGGTAGTAACAAAAGCATATGGATTCTAGAAATCTACAATTTTGACATTATTATGGCCTTAAGAAATTGTCAAACTGTCCCTATGAGGCAACAAATAGAATCAAAACAGAATTAAAGTAAGAATCAAAAATTTTGGTAGGTTGTTTTGTCCAAGGACTCAAATTAAAGTCCTACATCATGACCAGGACGTTCTTGCTGGACTACAACACATTTGTAAAGCACTCTGCTTTTCTCTAATATGGTTTTTATCTCTTGGAGATCATCCCTTTCTCACTACTGAAGTAAAACGGGGATCGATAATGATTATCACTAAAATAACTAGACGAAGCATCAATAGTGTCTTCTACTAACCATATTATACCGAAGCAGAGGTGGCCATGGACAGAGGGTATTGAGTCATGACAAAAAGTCTGCACACAAACTTTTCTTTCCAAGGAGGTCGTTAGAGTGAAGAAATGACATCAAATGCCCAATGTGGCCCAACTTCTAGTCTCTCAGCCTTACATTCTATCCTCAGGTGGACAGTTCATCTGTTCCTGATGGAATGAAAAAAGCTGCTGTGAAAATCCAACTGCAAGTCTTTGTGAAATGGATGTTTCATTTTCTTAGAGAAATAGCTAGACATGTGCTTGATTGGTCATGTAACATATATGTATGTAAATATATGTTAATAGCCAATGGCTACACCATTTTGCTTTTAACCAGCGGTGTAAGAGAGTTCAAGTTGCTCCAGATTCTTGCCCATCCTTGGTATATTAAGGTTTTTAATTTGAGCCATTTTACTAGGTGGACATTTGTCTCTTATTGTGGCTTTTATTTGTATTTCCTTGAATGCATTTTGAACCACATATTTTTTTCCCTCAGAAATGTTAAGTTTTAAAAATGGTACAGATGAACCGGTTTGCAAGGCAGAAATAGAGACACAGATGTAGAGAACAAATGTATGGACACCAAAGGGGGAAAGGGAGGGGGAGGGGTGATGGTGGTGGGATGAATTGGGAGATTGGGATTGACATATATACACTAATATGTATAAAATACATAACTAATAAGGATCTACTGTATAAAAAATTTTAAAAAAACCTTCTGGATAGCACAGGGAACTCTACTCAATACTCTGTAATGACCTATACGGGAATAGAATCTAAAAAAGAGTAGATATATGTATATGTATAACTGATTCACTTTGCTGTATAGCAGAAACTAACACAACATTGTAAATCAACTATACTCCAATAAAAATTAATTGAAAAAATAAAACAAACAAAAAAGAAATAAGTTTTCTCCTAAATAATTGATAGATGTTGTTGATTTCTAGTAGACCAGCATGTCTGACAACCCTGGTACATTAACTTGCTGGGGCCACCATAGCAATACACCACAGACTGGGTATTTATTTCTTACAATTCTGGAGGCTGGATGCCCAAGATCAAGGTGTCAGCAGGTTTACTTTTTTTCCAAGGCCTCTTTCTTGGTTCGCAGCTGTCTACCTTCTTGCTTTGCCCTCACATGCTGTCCTTCCATCTGTGTTGTCTTTGTCATAATCTCCTCTTTTTATAAGGACATCAGTAATATTGAATTAGGCCCTACCCCAAGGACTCGATTTTAACTCGAAAGGTCCTGTCTCCAAATGCAACCACATTCTCCTGAGACTTAGCACATTGACATAAGGATCTGGGGGGATACAATTCAGTGCACAACACAAGTCAGAACTACTCAGACACGGTTTTGTTATATAATAATAGTGAAATATAATAGAGTCTGACTACAGTTTTCATGTTTGGTTGCTAATGGCTTTCAAGCCCTCTACCCTCTTCTCTTTCTGCCCCCACCTTGTCCAGCTCAGAAGAACCCTGAATGCTCCAAGCACACAAGCCATGTCCTTTACCAGGGAACCTTCATCCCAGCCCCACCTCCTAACCACCCCAAATCTTCAAACAATTTTAAGATCTTCTTGGTCTTAAAATGACCCTGCTCTCTCCAAAATGCCTCATCAAGTGAATAATACATATATTCATACTCTATTGCTGCACGTATGGTACCATCAGTCTCAATATTGGAAGCTATTTTGGCTGTGAGGTGCAGCCCACTTTGGGGATGATCACAATACCAGGATATTCCTTGCAATTCACTTTTGTTGAAAGTTAATGATTGCTCTCACAAAGGGTGTGCCCAGAGAGGACTATTTGACAATTTAATATTAGTTAATTGCAACTAATAAAACAAATCTTGCAAAGAAAATGATAATACTTAAAAAAAGGAAGAGGGTAGTTGAACTGTTTAAATTATGAGAGTTCTTAGAGCATTGAATATTTAATTTTGAAATTCCAACATTGCCATTTAGAGTATTTCAAATTATGAATGAATCTTTTAATAAAACTTCTTGGTAAAAATTTGGTGGAATATATTAAAAAATCAAAATTAAAAAAAGCTTATTTAATGTTTTGCTTTACGAATATATTTATTAAAGAAAAGTACTCAGAGACAAAAATATATTAACTATGGAAGATATGTGAGCAAAGAAACAACAACCAAAAAAAAAAAAAAAAGACCTTTGGAAGCGGGGCTATCAACACAATTTACTACCAAACCCGGAACCACAAAGCAGGTGGGTTCTGAGTTGTAATATTGATTTCAAGGTTGTCATCACTAAGGCAATGACCGTAATTCTCTATCAAAGTGGCTCATGGAGTAGAGTCTGTTCTAATCCAGTCCAGATATTCTTCTGTTCCAAGCAGTTTCAGTTTAATCTAGTCTCATCCAGGATTCTCACTTCTTCCTTTAGGGACTTAGTTGCTGAAGCAATTCATATGTTGCCAGGACACATCAGTCAACGGCTAGAAATAACGTTCAGATCTGCCAGTTCCATATCCCTGAGTTTTATAACTAATGGGCTTCAGCACCCTCCCCCAAAGCTCCCTACCTCTTTAGTATTCTTGGGTGTTTCCTAATTCTTCTGCATGTGTTGTCAAACAATGCCGCCTGTGCTGTTCCTGACACTCCTCCTCTTTATCCAGCCCCCGCATTTGCTGGTGGTGCTGCCTGAGCTCTCCAACCCACACAATGCTCCATGAGACAGTGGGACTGTGCTGGGCTCCCACAGGGTCCTGCCTGTGCAGATACAGACAGCCCAAATTCCATTAGCCTGGTGCCGATGAGGCATTAGATAGATGGGCCCCAGGCTGAGCAACTGGAGTTCATCCCCTGTGGAAAGTTACTCCAACATAGCAGGAGGGAAGAGAAGCTAAGCCCTGTCCAGATAAGAGATAAAAGACCACGTGTTCCTCATTCTCGAAGTCAAGGGGACCTTCACGACTGCACATGCGCAGAAAAGCTCCTTGAAGATCAAAAAGGGAGGGGGCACCACCCCATGGTAGGTGATGTCAACCTACCCATAGACCTCTTTGCTAAGAGATGTGCGCTCACCTATGGGAGGACCCTGAGATATACCAAATACGGACTCAGAACCAGGCAAAGCAAGATGATTGGCCAAAGGAAACATGGAAGAAATGGCCTGTATAAGTGATTCAAACTCCCACAAGAGAGTGACTCTCTGAGTCCGCCCGTGTGTCTATCCACACGTACCCTTTTTCCTCCTAATAAACACGTGTTTCACTACTTTCCATCTCTATGTGGAAATTCATATCTGATGGGCCAGGGCCTTGTCACTGCCCACTGGTCCCTGGTGGTCTAGTGGCTGGGATTCAGCGCTATCCCTGCTGCAGCCTAACCTCAGTCTCTGGCCTGGAACCGAAATCCTGTTTCAAGCCACTGCAGGCCAAGGCCACCCGAGATCACAGAGAGCATCTTTATCTGGTTGAAACAATGCCTGTCAAACAGGATGAACCAAATTCTGTACAAGGTCTCTCTCCGTATCTCTCTCTCTTTCTCTCTCTTATATACACATATATATGTGTGCTCATGTGTTTATACATGTATATGCACACAAATTTTACCTATTATATTTATACTTATAACATATGCATGTTATAATATATAATACATTATATATAATATATATATTACGTACATGTTTAGATGTATTATATATATCATATTATGTATATATGTACTTTGAAATCTCTATTTGTACAAATATTCCATAACCCATAGTTTTACACACATCAATTCTGTGGTTTTAAGATAGTCAAGCATGAATACAATATTTAGTGTTTATCCAATAAGAATTTATCAAACGGTTACTACATTACTATGTGGGAAAAAGAACATCTTTAGAATTTGTATGTCTATCTTATGTATTATAAATTACATATACAAATGTATATATTAGAAGTAAAATGTACGTATTTTAAATAAAAAAAATTTGCTTTCAGAATACAACTAGAATTAAATGTCTTATTTTCTATGTTATTTTCTATGTTGTTAAGGTTTATAGTCTTAAAGATTAAATAAAAACTAAATTAAGATCTAAATCTCTTCCTGATCCCTCTGAATGACTTGACCAACATCTATAAACCTCCAGTCACCATCAAAACCCAAAATAATTTTAACCGTTAAGTAAAATTCATAGTAATTCAACATTATGTACAAATGATTTGGAATATGAGCATAATCCTAGTCTTTTAGGTTCTAATTCAATTCAAATAAATAAATGGGTTTTGGGGCTATTTCAGAGATTGTGGATTTTTCCTGACATGAAAGACTTCCACTAATATAAGAAATTCACTTGACCTGTAAGTCGTTGTAGGATTGAAAGTTCAGGTACCCTTTCAGAGAAGCTTCTCAATCAAATTTAATGTCAGTCAGGTCAACCTCTTTTTAATTTTATGCTACATTATACATCCCTAGGGGTTCATTGTTCCTTTTTTTTTTATAATGCTGTATATGTTTGATTATTTAAATTAACAGTCAAGAGGATGCATTCATTTCTGTGCCGATATGCAAATTACTGAAAACTTCTTTTTGAAAACCTTCTGTGTGCATTTTAATTCTTTTTGTCTTTCCAGGCATCATAACGGATAGCCAAAATATGTTCTCAGTTGCAGAAAAACCGGTGCCAAGTTTTTCAACTGTAAAAATATTTTTCTACTTCTGTTGTTTTTCCTGGCTATGCTATTAAAAGTTATCCTAGTTCTTAAAGCACAAGCCTCATAAAGCAAGTGTACCTAATTAGTCAGTTTGAGGTTAGAATATTGGGTGGGTGGCCTTGGAAGGCATGTTTTAAACAAGAATTTTTGAACCCAGTTTCCTCTTCTCTCCCTTTTAAAATACATCTGAATTTTAAAGTGAAAAGTATGATGATTTCTATTTACTGTGGCAAATTTTTATGGTGGATGTTCAGTGTTCTTTTTTTTTCACCTGTCAGCTGCCCCTGCAAAAGTATATAGTATTATTAACTTATATTCTTTGAAATCTTTATTTATACAAATATTCCATAGTCCATAGTTTTACACATACCTATTCTGTGGTTTTCAGATAGTCAAGCACAGATAACATATTTAACATTTATCTAATAAGAATTTATCAATGGGTACTATATTATTATGTGGGAAAAAATTAAGTTTTTAGAATTTGTATGTCTACCTTGAGCAAAGCCAGGAAATTTAGCACAATCAGGAAATGCAGCACTTGATTTGGGTCTTTGAGGCTACAAAATGCATCTGTATGTGGTGATTAGAAGAAGGACATTTAGAGAAGAAGGAAGTGGAAATAAGATACATAAAATTAGAGATATGGAAATGCACGATTAACATTCAAAAAATAGCTGGTAGATTGGATAGACAAAGTGCCTTATTTCTAGTGGAAAACAAATGAATGAAAAGATAACTCTCTACTGAGTTTCTAATATGTGTTAGTATTTTCGTATAAATTATCTCATCCAGTCATGGTCATGATCTTAGGTACAGTCATTGTGATTTCACAGATCATAATATTCAGAATAAGACATGTGAATTAAGTTGTCTGGAATCACAAAGCCAAAAAGAAGCAAAGCCAAGATTGAACTCATGATGTGTGGGTTCTGAATCAGTGTTTTATTAGCTAGTTTCTAGCCACTAGAGCATGCTACCTTAAGATAAGACCAGCAGGTATTTTGGGACAAAGGGCTTGAGATACTTGGAAATCAGGGAAATCATTCTCTTCACATCTCCCACCCCTACCCATTCTTGGGGGACACTTTTGCCCACTATGTCACTGGTCCACCTCTAAACCCATCTTTTACTTCTGTAATATGTCTTTATATCATCCAATCATCTTACAGATTATAATTCTGAATCCTTGCCAAACTGAAAAACAGCACTTATTATTTTAATCCTTTCCCTTCTATCAATAGATTTAAATAGAGACCTCAAATGTTTAGTCCCTTTCTAAAATGTTCCCTTGTGCCCCCAGGAGAAGTCAATTATTAACCCAAGTTAACTCATAACAATCAGTATATGATTTTATGTTTAGAACCTTCTCCCACAAAATCAGTCGTTCTCAACTCTGGTTGACTATTTGAATCATATGGAGAACTTTTAGAAATACAAAATATCCTCTTGTCTCACAAATATATTTATCTTGAGAGGGGCCAATAATCGGTCATTTTAAAGCTACCTGATTGTTTCAAACAGGCAGCCTATGTTTGAATGGGCTGTCCCATAATATAGTGAGTTAGGTTTATAGTTTAACCTATAGTATAACACTTTCTTTTCATGGGCAGGCACTGGTGATGTCCTTACTTGAAATATCTATGTATAATTCTTGTCCTGTTATACAATGATAAGAAAAAAGGATTGTAGTGGAAGAGAGGTAAAAACTTGAGAGGACTGATTATGTCCAGAGCAATGGAAGAAACCTGAGAATAATGCCAATTCAGGAAAGAGAAATTTCAAGGAGGTAGCTGTAAAGTGTGCAAAATATTTCTTATATTTTATGGCAGATGATTTATACAAAAGGGATTTGCATTTGGTGAGTTGCTGATTATCATTAATCAGGAGGGCCATTCAAAATCGGAGTGGTGGAGATAGAAGACAACTTGAAAGGGGTTGAAGAATGAAGAACAAGCATGGAATTGGAGACAGGTGTAGGCATACTGCTATTATTGTTGCTGTTATTTTTAATATTTAGAAAAAGAAAGAAATGAACAAAAATATTAGAGGCTTACTTGGTCACTTTTTTTTTTTTTAATTAATTAATTAATTAATTTAGTTTTGGCTGTGTTGGGTCTTTGTTTCTGTGCGAGGGCTTTCTCTAGTTGCAGCGAGCGGTGCGTGGGCCACCATCGTGGCCTCTCTTGTTGCGGAGCACAAGCTCCAGACGCGCAGGCTCAGTAGTTGTGGCCCACAGGCCCAGTTGCTCCGCGGCATGTGGGATCCTCCCAGACCAGTGCTCAAACCCTTGTCCCCTGCATTGGCAGGCAGATTCTCAACCACTGTGCCACCAGGGAAGCCCTTACTTGGTCATCTTTATTAGAAGAAAATTTAGTCTGGTTTAGCTTCTTTGTTTCATGTTAGCATGGAAACCGTTGAACAGGTCTGTAGAAAGTGATTATGGAGCTAGGGAAAGTGAAGTATTTTAAGTTGCTGTAGAATTCTCCCCTATAGAATTCAAAGTTGTTTCTTCTTGAAATAGTCTTTTCTTTCAGATTCTGCGGTAAAACTCCCATCACATCGCTCCTCTCTCTCTCTCTCTCTCTCTCTCTCTCTCTCTCCATTCCTGTCCCTTAAATATATTCTCCAAATTTCCTTCTTTGGCATTTTCTCTGTACAACACTGCACCACACTGTTCAAAACATTGACTATATTCGCCCATGATTCTAACCACCATGATTTTTAACCACCATGTATGTACTATGAGAGCCAAATCTATTGTAAGTAGCATTGCAAACTTCCTAATCTGTAGATCTAAATTTCCAAAATCCTATGGACCACTCTATAAACTCAACATTTCCTAACTTGAATGCACTCTTCTCTTCAGCAACCATCTGTGATTTTCCTCTAGCAGTCAGCAGCATGAAATGCTCCACTCACCTCTAAATGACTGTGATTCCTTTACAAGTAGACTCCTTGTCTCCAGTTCTTTTCCCTAAATCTTTTAATCTTCCTTAAGGAGACCTAGGTCCCAAAATGGATGTCTGGTTATGATACTGCCCTATAACTTCTGACTATTCTCCCTTCTGTTCAGAATAAGCTCCAAACTGAAATATATTTTCAATGCCCCTGCTTTTAAAGAAACTTCTCTAATACCTAAGAATTCAGTTTTAGCCCTGATGACATAAGACCTTTGTTTTCTTAGTGCATCCTGAATTGCACCCTTGAGTTTCTATATAACATGACTTGTAATTATAAACTTGTAAGTAATTAATGAGATATATTATATACCAGGCACTGTAAACTGAATGCTAAGGATGAGTGAGAAGAAAACAGGCAGGGCTAAGAACAGTTTTAAGAATGGTAACATCCGCCCCACACCACTAAGGTGTGAAAAACCCTGACCTTCTTTTGGATTTGTGCTATAGGTACTCTGTATTTTTAGGGAATCAACCACCCTACATGCATCTATTGCATAAAAGTAAATATATCTTTAAAGCCCTGTGCTGAGAGCTGTCTTTGAAACTATCCACCACTTAAAGTGATTCTTCTGAATGATTTATGTGTTTGTCTCCAACCTTATGTTACAAACATCCATAGGACAGCTTTACTAGTTCTTAAGAATGTTGGTTTCTTCCTCTAGACATTGCATATATTAATTGTTCAATACACCATCCTTTAATTATCTTTTTCATTCCTTTAATTGCAGAGGTCAGGGAAGGAAGTCTCTAGATACCATTGTATTTTAATCAACTCAATAATGTTCTGTGAATTGGGAAAATTTCTCAATATTCATTCCTGGACAGAAGAATTTAATGAGTCTTCCACTGGAGTAACAGTATCTGGGATTTTTAACACCGAGTCAGCAACTACTGTTTTCCTCATGGCTCAAGTCTATGTTTCAATTTGTAGATTTATATGGTTTTCATTTGTGGACCAGCGGCATATATCTTAGACTGTGAAGAACATTTATATAAAAGGAGTTGTAGTGTTAGCAGGGTACTGTCTCACCTGTGAGTAAATCCATTCCATTACGTGCTCCATAGTGGAGTTTCCACTACTGTGGGAAATCTGAATCTCTAACTTGGAAGGTTCATATATCATCTAGATGATATTAACAAATATTGCAGTACTTACTGTTCTGCTATAAAACATCCCACTCTTCTAAAGCCCTATTAAATATTAAAAAGAATGGCAACCACAGGGTAGAAGTGAGGTCACTAGAATGAAAAATATAATTTAACTATTTTAGAAAGACGTGTTGCTAACCTTTAGCAAAGCACTACCTCTTAAAAAAGAAGACAGGTCTTTGTACTGAAGAATAGTTCTTTCAAATTAACGTCTCCATGGCTAAAGTATAAATGAATGAGACCAGGATTAAATGTTCAATTAGAGGGCACACAGTTTCAGCGATTATCAGAAAGTTGCATTGGCAAAGGGTTTTGGAGTTGGCTGTGTTCCGTACACCTGAAATGAGGAGACCGTCTTCTACAAATCCCAAACTCAGCGGGTTTGGTAAAAAATTACTGGGCTGTCATTTATTCTTCTCCTGTAACTTAGGGAAGTGGAAAGATTTCATCCGTGATGTAGGGGAGGAAAAATGATTTTCCCTCTACCCTTCTAGGCTGAGACTCCCCAGTAATAAAAAAAAAAAAAACAGCATAACAGGAGAAAAACAGAAGTTTAACAACATGAATCCCTCCTGTACACATGAGAGACATCCAGGAAAATTTGAGTCACTCTTTGAAATGACCCAAGCTACCACCTTAAAGACCATCTTCAGCTAAAGACAAAAGAAGATGTTAGGGTAGAGAGGCCAGTTATGGCAACTTATCAGGCAAAGCACAATAAACAAAGATATGGCTGTCATGCAGAACTAAGTTGTCATCTTCTCCATTAATGAGAGTTTCTAGAGATTTAGTCACACTTTTCTTCCTGGTACAGAGTGGGAGATACCCTTACAAATGGAGGCTTCTCTTCTAAATATAAATGATTCTTAAAATTGGGTAACTTCTACTTGATTTTAAGATCTTCTCTGTGTCTGCTGTTTCTTAAAAATAATCAGCCTAAAATAATTCTGATGCCAAAGCGGTATATTTTGGGGTGACAAATTCTGCTCTCCTTCAGTGCCATCAGATAAGCCACATGTTCAGATGGCACAATATCTGGAAATGGAAAATGAATCAGGTCTATCTTTGCCCCAGTCTTAGTAGGAAGTTTGGTGGTTGTCTGTTGGCTTGTAATGGGTACAAATCTTCCTCAACATGAATGTTTTGGATATTTGTTGTTTTGGCAATTGTGATTGTTTTTGTCCTGACTCCCAAATTTTATATTAAGAATAGCCTCTCCTTTCTCATACTAGGTCCAATTCAAAATTGAAACACAACTTCCTTTCAATAATTATATATTAGATAGCTTTACAGTGTTCTCTTTTAAATATGTTGGGGCATGGACTGCCAACCAAAAATTGGCACTTGCCATCTGCCTCTACAAACATTAAGTCACTAACTACTGCAGCCACTGGCCATCAACACACCCTAAAAAGAGTTCAGAGTGGAGATCAGGAATGAGGTGCTCTGTGCTCTGGGAAAAACTGGCAGAACAAGCCTTTAGATAGTCAGATATTTTCAGGAGGAGATTTTATGTGCCCAATTCTTGCATGTCCTCGTATCTAGAAAAGCACTAAAATCATTCACTGTGACATCTGCTCCTTGTGACCAGCAACAAACCTCTGCCAAAATGTGTGCTTGACTGCGCATACCACTCTTCACTAAAATCACATATATACTGACCAGTCTCCCAACTTCTTTGGAGAGTTTCTCTGAGCTATCTGAAATGCTGTCTCCCAGGCCATAGTTCTCTTTTTTCCCCCAAATAAAACTTAACTTGAAACACTCATTTTGTGCATTTTTTTTAATAGACAGGCACCTTGTCTTTGCAAAACATATTTATTTTCTGTTCATAGAAGCATAACAAATTGTACTTTTTTCTTCCAAGGAAACACCAGGCCTTTTTGAAGGAGGTATGCCATTTGTTTACTTCAAAGTGAGTTACCTGAATCTTGAAGAAAATAGCTTCCCACTTAAAACACTAAACACCCTGACACTATTTTAAGCTAATACAATGACATTTTCAGTGATCTTCTTCATTTCTGAATGGAAACAAGGCTGACGACAGTCCTCACATTCAATTTATTAAAATTAGGAAATTGTCAGGAAGACTCCAGCAGAGGTATGGCATTTACTTTGTAAAGTCGTCCTCGGTTTAACAATAGGTATTTGGATAACTTTTTATTCTCTCCTCGGGCTCAGCTGGAAGAAATTTTTACCACAAAGGAAGCCTGATTTTATGCATGTTTGACTTAATTCAGAGGGATTTATGAATACCACAGTAGCCTGTTTGGATTGGCTGTGAATAATGTGAGGCAGATAGCTTTCACTTCTTTTCAACGTGAAATATCTGATGTGTTCTTGGTAACTCTTTTTAGTGAAACAGACATTTTAAATACGAAGATCCAAGCATCAAGCATCCTTATTTGTTCATTTTCAGCACCCTTTCTGAAATATGTGAGAAAGCATAAATTTTACAAATGCAAGAGCTCAAAAACTATGAAATAAATGACACTAAGTCCAAAATTTGGTGCCAAATCTGACTTATTATTTTATTTTATTTCATAGAATAGCTAAAAGGAAACAGTTGTGGAAATAAACTATGTCAGTGTAAAAAACACACACACCATTGGCACTAGAATATATGATTTCAATTAAAACATGGCTGGTGTGTGGGTTTTGAGGTAGAGGTTGACTTAGACAGCTATATTTTTGTTGGAACTTATTGGCTCAAATCATGACAATAGATTGTAGATTTCTTTTTTGTACTTAATAGATTTCTTTTTTGTACTTTAATCTTGTATCACTTGGTGATGGTGGTGTTATATTACATAAAGGTACTACGTTAAGTCTGGTTGGAAGAAATGAATCACCTAAAATCTCATTGTCACATATTCTTAGATTTGGAATTTGTTGCTAGGAATGAACAGAACAAGAGCATATGCATATTAATGCCAGTGATGAAATTCATCCTTTGGCAGATGGTTACGGAGGACAGATCTATGTCCAGTTCTGCTTTATGAGGTGTGAGGGATTGTGTGGGATATGGAGACTGTTTAGACATGGTCAGTACCTGGAAGGAGCCCAAATACAGACAGTATAGGGACATCTTTATGAGGACCACATTTCCCAATTCCATTGAATTCTTTTCTGACTTAGACTCACCAAGAAGAAAATGTGTGGATCTCAGCTTTGAGGTAGGGAAATGTTTCCCAGTATAATTTCAAGATCTTCAGGAACCCAAGACATGAGACAAAGGAAACGTTTCACATTTCACATATGTTATTATTATCACTAGTATAGGAAAGAAAGCTAAGACATCATTATGTCATGATTACTCAGTTTATATAAATTTTGATGCCTATTCCCAGATCATCCCTTAAAAAGACAATAAGCTGACCCAATACATAAGACAGTTTTGTCGTGTTTCTGTCTGATTCCAAATTGTTCTACTATCTTGGGACAAAGTATTCAACTATTGGTATTCTATCCCTTCAAACAGTGATATTTATTATTTGCTACTTTAAACGTTTTTTTTTTTTTTTTTGCAAGACTTGGTTTGACAAAATTTTTGTTGTGATAAAACAAGTGTTTACCACTACAGTTTCACCTTTTTACTTACTTTAGTCAGTATTAATGACTGCATTCAGTATTAGAATTCATGGCTAAACTGCCAGTGAGAACTTAGATACTTGGCTACCTTCAAAGAAGAATCTATCATCTTCTATCATTTTCTTTACTGTCACTCATTTCCCCTCCAAACATTGACAGTCACCTGCAATTGCTGTTTTTAATATAAGTGACTTTGGTCCCTTATAAAATGAGAAAGAAACATATTTTAATAAAAGCATTTGCCTACATGAACAAAAATTGTGATCAAGGATTGTGAAAGACTTAACAAAAATGACATCTGGAAGCTTCCACTGTTGTAGCCCATACGTGAGAACCCCTTGAAGATCTTTTTTTATGTTATATAAGCACCAAATCAATAAAGGCATCCACAAGTGACAGATACTCTTCACGATTCCTCTAATTATGAAAAATGTTCCTCTCCAGATGAGTGTGTGAGTTGCGATGTTAAGAGATAATTATGCTTTATTTTCTGGAGACTCACATTTAATTTCTGGTAAATGAAAAGTATATCTTTTGCAAGTGGCACTGAAGCAAATTGTATTTTAAAATAAAATAAAATTAATTTGCTTTATATGCGCAGTGTAAGTGTTTACATGTGCCTCTGTTTGATACTCACTGAAGCACAGTGTTTCCTGGGATATTTTCTGAAGACTTAATAAAATGTGAAACTTTCATCTACTGTTGAAAACTTAATAAAACTGGGATTCATAGTGGGGAAAATGTCTGAGGTTAATATCTCAACTTCTGTACGTGACATTCAAAGGATGATTATAATTTGTTCTGCAGGTAGTCTAAAAATTAATTTTCTGCTTCATTATTTATTAGATTTTTCTTTCTCATACTGTTTAGATAGGTTTATTTCTGGGCTTTTTTATTAGTGCAGAAAAAATACAGAGCTTAAAGAAAGTCCAAAATCCTTAGCCAAAGTTGTTTCTCAGTGCTCATTTAGTACATTTTCAACTAATTTCAAAAAAAGAAGAGTTTAAATTCCAACACTATCTAAGCATTAAAATGATTTTTTTTCCCTATTTCAGGGTCATTGCTTTCAGAGAAAGAGTCTTAGGAAAGAAGAATTATTCAGATTTACTACACACCTCTGAGGGTAAGACCCTCAGTCAGCTAGTGCTTTTATGAGCACTAAGTTAAAGGTAGTATTAAGTTAAAGGTAGTATTTTCATGTGTTTTACTCAAGTCAAAGTTGTCATTCTTTTAGGGCAGAATTGAATGAATATGTCTCCCTATTATTACCTTTAAAATAGGAATACAAATAATGCCTATCCCATAAAACTAGAGCAAAGAATACATGGATATTTCCCAGTATATATCAAGCATGCTGTTTATTACAACTTTGTATTTATTGAACAAAATGGAACAGATTATTATTGGTGAACTTACACTCCCTCTCATTCTCTTTTTTGTTTGTTTCTTCATAATGACTAAACGTTATGAGGAAGAGTTAAAAAAAGAACAATTCAAGAATTTTTATTGTACAATGCAGAGACAAATTTCAGGAGATGAAGACAAGAGTATCAAAAAGATGCTGATGGGCAGACTGCCTGAGTTATCAATAATAAAAGAGAATTTTCTCTATTGATGCCTAATTTCAGATACATACTTATCTCTCACAGTCATTCTGGACTCTACCCCTCTCATAAATGTCTGTCATTGTGCTCCAAATCAAGCCTTTCAGGTTGATTAAAATTTTTCTTGGCGTGGGGTAAGGAGGACAGGAGTTATGCTATAATTCTCACTGAATGATTAGAAAGATTATCTGCCTTTGTTCTGATAACATACATAAAATAATAAAAAAGTTGAGGATAAATTTTACATAATAATAGTAATAGTAATAATAGTAATGATAATAACAACAATAATAGTATAGGTTGTAGATATCATATAAAGTATTCCATATGTCTTTATGTCCTAGATATGAGTTACAGTGAAATATTTCCACCTGTAGTGAAATAATCGGAAAGATAACTGCAAGAAAAGAAGTGATAGATACTCCCTCCTTTTTTAAAACCATTTCAGACCTATTCTATGTTGTGTTTTCTAAAGTTTATTTGTCACTTTTACTGTCTCAGCTAGTCATGCTTAGGGAAAGCAGGAGAGCTTGTGAATACTATATAAAATCATTATTAAAAGCTATATTTATTCAGTGTCACATATGCTAAGCACTGTTCCATATGCTGGGACAGCACAATGAAACAAGCAATAATGTTCTTCCATTTCTGGAGTTTTTATTCAAGTTAGGAAGACAGAAAACGACCAGTATAAAAATCACCTCGGAGGGTGATGAGTGCTTGGAAGGAATGAAACCCTAGTTTTCATTGAAAAGAGAATGAAAGTAGGCAGGGTTTGGGTAGGGTTTGGATCTGAGTGGTGAAAAGACCTATTACCTATGAGAAGATCTGGGAGTGAGCATGACGGACAAAGGCGATGTTAAGGGCACAAAACCCTCTGTCAGAAGCAGCCTGGATGCTTTTGAAGCACAAGTAGGAGGCAGTGTATTGGGTGTAATGGGGTGTGGTAAAGAAGGGAAGGGCAGAAGCAGATACGGCTTGAGTAGGAAGCAGGACCAGTTCACACAGAGACATGATAAGACATCATAAAGGAACCATGGGAGAGCTGTAAGCAAGGCAATAAAATGATGTGATTTGTGTATGAAAACCAATATGAGGGAAATGATTCTTGTATAACTATATTCACAAACACACACATACACCCCCAAAGTGATAAATAGGTGATCATAGTTATAAACCTAGAGTGTCGGTAAGATGCAATTTTCTTGGTACCATCTAATGATTTGGGCTTTGTTTTCACTGTTCTGATGCAAAGAGATCAGTCGCTTTGTCTTTGGACAAATCAGGTCTAAGGGAGAGAACTAATTCTACCACATCCCTCAAAAATCCTGTGAATAATCATTTAAGGTAGTGCCTAAAAATTTAGTTTTAGAAATATGATTCAAACTCTATCCCCACATACTTTTTTTTTGCTGCCAAAAAAGTTTAATTGCTATGCCTAACCTGTGTTATATTACTATTAATATGAACATGGCTCAAGGATTCAATTTTCAAATCTCCTATATGAAAGATAAACAATATAGTTCTATTGACTGTGCACATACAGACTTATGGTTAATATTTTCTGTCCATGAAAAGTCACTTCACTGTGTACTACAGCTTTCTTTAGGAAGACAATAAATGCTGAATTTTGAAAATTCATAAAATAACAACATGAGAATCCTTTAAAAGATTTAAGAATCCAACTCTTTCCCAAAAGCCTTTCACAAAGAAATAAAATACGTTCTTCAAACTTATGATTAGAAGTGATGTCATTAAGATTTAGCATTCTTGGGCTTCCCGGGTGGCGCAGTGGTTGAGAATCCGCCTGCCAATGCAGGGGACACGGGTTCGAGCCCTGGTCTGGGAGGATCCCACATGCCACGGAGCAACTGGGCCCGTGAGCCACAACTACTGAGCCTGCGCGTCTGGAGCCTGTGCTCCGCAACAAGAGAGGCCGCGATAGTGAGAGGCCCGCGCACGGCGATGAAGAGTGGCCCCCGCTTGCCACAACTAGAGAAAGCCCTCGCACAGAAACGAAGACCCAACACGGCCGTAAATAAATAAATAAATAAATAAATAAAATACTAGTTGTACCAATAAATGCATGTAAACACAAATGTAACTAGTCAAATTAAAAAAAAAAAAAAAAAAAAAAAGATTTAGCATTCTTATCAATATTTTGAATTTGATCATTTTTATTAAAGAACACTGCCAAAAGAGCATGCATTTATGGATGAAATTAGATATTACTTTATCCCAGTAATATGTTTTCAGAGTGATAGTTAATAATTACAGTCTGATCTTCCCAGCATTGCAAAATTATTAGGTAATATATATTTTCTGTTTATGGTTTGCATGCAGTGGTAGACTGAAAAGTGTACCCGCAAGATGTCAAATTCCCAGAACCTGTGACTATGGTACCCTACATGGTAAAAGGGTCTTTGTAGATTTTATTAAATTAAGGATCTTTTGATGGGGACATTATCCTGGACTGTCCTGGATAGACCTGATGGAATCAAACGGGGAAGCAGGAGGTCAGAGATTAAAAAGGAAGCCAAGATTGGAATGGTGAGCTCATAAGACAGGGAATGCTGGCAGCTTCTAGAAGCCAGAAAAGACGAAGAACATATTCTCCCCTGGAGTCTCCAAAAAGAACCAGCCCTGATGACACCTTGAGTTTAGGCCCATAAAACTCATTTCAGACTTCTAATCTCCAGAACTGTAAATGAATGCATTTGTGTTGTTTTGCATAAAGTTTGCCGCAATTTTTATACTTGAAAAGAGGAAACTCATACACATGCTAAACTGTATTAATATGATACAGAGGCAAGATGAAATTCTACAATATTAAAAATATTTAGTCCTAGTAATATCTAATCCTAATTCTCTCCTAAAGAGGTGAAAGAGAATTAGGCTTACTTGGAGGCTGTTCCATACGTATCTACCAGCTAAACAAGATCAGAGTTTTTGAGGAATATGATTGGAAGCAAGTAGAATAGCTTCCTCTGAAAAAGCAATCAACAGAAATTACTCTTGGAGTATTTTAGAAAATATGAATTTTAGTATATTATTTATATCCAGTATTTACTTTTTGTCCCTCATATTATCTTAAGAGTGTAAAGTATGTAATTCATAGAACTTACTAAAACAAAGACCAGGTTTAAACTACATGCACATCTGTGGTCTTTTTTTTTTTAATTTTTATTGACGTATAGTTGATTTACAATGTTGCGTTAGCTTCTGCAGTACACCCAAGTGAATCAATTATACATATATGTACTCTTTTTTAGATTCTTTTCCCATTTAGGTCATTACAGAGTATTGAGAAGAGTTCGCTGTGCTATACATCCTTATTAGTTATCTATTGTATATATAGTAGACATCTGTGGTCTTTAGCTGGTGCCTTAAGGGTGAAGGAAACATGCAAATTTGTGTACTACAAATATGAAAGAATGACAATAACACATCTAGTAAGGTTCTGATCGTGGTTGGATTTCATAGTATTTTATCCCTGGTGCCATGAAGGGTGCAGCGTATTTATAAAATGACACCAGCTGTCTGGCGCAGTGGGACTCCGCCTAGAGAAATAATGCTTATGCGTGCGTTAAAGCACGGAGCTACTCCTCAGATCGTTGCTTTCAAGCCTGTAACCTGAAACTAAATAATGAGGCTCCTTTTGGCTTGAGGAATATTACTTTTTGTCATTGTAACAAGTACAAGATCAAATTCAAGGAAAGCTTTTTCCTCCCCCCACCCCACTCCCTCCAATGTTCACTCTTTGCTTTGAGTTCCAGCTGTGAGTGGAATTAACTTTCAAAATAAAGAAAATGCCTCTGCAGCTGGGGAGAGAGTTGGGGGCCCCCTTGAATCAGACACAGTTGGTGGAAGGAGGAAATATCATGAATACCCTTCCACTACTTTTGTGTCACTGTAGGAGGCCTTTGTAGAAAGAATCTAAACATTATTCTGCCTTCCCATCTTCTGACTGAATGGATGGGTAGCTGGGCTTATGAAAACCGGTTCTTAAGAAAGCATTGACTTCGGTCACCGTTTGTTCTGTTTAAGAGAGGAGTAGTCTTTCACCGAAATACAAGAACAAGATTATACACCTACATCGTCCCTACTCTCGAATTCAAAAACCGGAAACGGAATGATGTGTAATGCATTTTCCAGTGACTCTCGCTCACTGAGCTTCAACCCGCGGCATGCAAATATTTTCACAACCATACTTTTGGTGCATTTAGGTATTTTGAGCACCATGCATTCACTGATTAAACTCTGTGATAAAATTTCATTTTGCTACTAGTAAGACTACAGTATCATTTGTGATATCTCCAAGTGTAGTGAATTACATTTCTGTGTTACTTTTAAAAGGCAAACAGCTCACTCTATTTATTCTTAAGATACTTGAGAAAAAGACAGGACAAGTCATTTTTGTAGTTAATTTGTTCTTGGGTATATTTATTCATCACCTTTTTATTGAATACCTGCTACTCAGAAATCAGGCGCTATTCTAGGCATGAGCAATAAAGGTGGAAGAAAACATATGATGTCCCTGTGTTCTAGAACTTTCATTTTTGTGGGAGGAAATGGGCAATTAAATAGGAAACGAATATGAAGGTTATCTCAGGGACTCGTAAGCCTGATAAGAAAGATAAAACAGGGTAATATTATCAGAGAATGCAGGCAGTGGGGCGGGGAGAGGTTAGTCAGAAAAAGTTTCTTTGCAGAGACCTAACTGCTTGTCACACAGAGTTCTGAGAGAAGGAATCTCCAGGTGGAGAGATCAGTAAGGGCCAATCCTGGTGGCTTTTGTGTTTAGAAATCTTGGTGGACATGGTGAAGTGGAAAGAAGGAAGGAAGGGAAGATAAGCAGAGGGTAGGTCAAATAGAGACTTAGAAAGTGTAGTTTTTAAAAATAATCCTTGTAAGACTTTCTCGTTAGCAGGTATTATAGGTAATATGTCTGCTCTCCACTACCTATTTCTAACCATCATTTTGCGTTGATTAGAATATCATGAAGTTATAGTAATTTGTTTCCTTTCTTCCTGGAGAGGTTTTGGAGGCTACACCCCTCAATGACACCGCTGATACTAGCATAGCTTTGATTTTCTTTCCATCATACCATAACATGATTAAAAAGAGGGACTTGTTTATTTTCCCTGAGGGATCCAAGAATAATTTATGTGTTACCTGAGCTATGGAAGGCTGCTTTAAAGCTTATTTACCTGCTTTTTAACAAGTGTTCTTTTTGACCATAACATGTTGTAGTTATGTTGTAGAGAAAAAGAAGAGCTAAGATGTGTTTCCATAGCCCTTTCTTTCTTTTTCATCTTGCCAAGCTTTCTCACCTTCACCTGTTACTTCCAGCACATCTTGATATTGAATTTCTGGCCCTTAACATGATTCCTCAGGGCATTAATCCATTCATCCCATTCTGGGTGGCACAGGATAAATCACAATTTTCCACATCAAGCAGTACTAAATCTTGTTTGTGCTCCATTAATGAAATCATCTATTTTATCTCATCACTGCAGGTAAAAACAGTTTTCCATATGTTATACAGCCTTATCATGACTTCTAAAATGCCATCATGGTTATATACTATCTGGTTTACATTTAGAAAGCAGCATGTCAGTTTACTTGAAAATAATTCTAAAAATGTGTAGAGCTATTCATCAGCCAGTCTCAGCTGCTACTGAATGAATAATTCTATGATTAAGAGCTGGGGTCTGTGCAGGCAGTCACGGAATCTGCTGTTTTTATAGAACTTGATAAATTAATTCATTCATCTTGTGTTTATGAGACTCTGTTAGGAAGACCAAAGCATTGCTGGGATAGCTTGGGATAAACAAGAACATACTGAATTTACTTTTTCTTTTCCTTTTTTTAAAAAAATTCTGGACAGAAATAAAATATCTTAAAAACAGTTAAGGCTACTAACATTGCATATAGTAAACATCCTAATCAGTTAGGCTGAAATCTCCAAAAAAAACATTGAGTGTCCAGTGCTCAAATAAAAGATCAATTAAGTCTAGTGAAATGAAAATACATCTGTAATGAGTTGATACTGTGTGCCAAGTAATGCACTGAACAACTGAATTTTTCATTTACAATTAATTGTATTATTATATGATCATAACCGAGGATGTTAGAACATAGGAGAAAAATATTTTGAAAATGGAGAAATGAAAAAGATATATGTATATCTGTATGTATATCTACACACACACATACATACACATGCATGCATATACATGGATTATATGACATATATCATTTGTGGAATGCACACTCATTTATAACTTACTGGATGCATGCAGCTGCACATATTTATATGGAAGATTATTTATTCAAGGGACATGATTCCTTCCCATATAATTTTGATATAACACTGCCCAAGAAATACCAAGATTCCAAAATTTCTATCACACTATCAAAAGAATCACATTACAACTGTCTCACTGATAACAATCTTCAGTATAATCTGAGCCTATCTGTGATGATGGCTTTAGGATTCATTGTTTATGGAAAGATGGAAACAATTTCAAAATATAGGAAAACAATGTTAAAGAAAATAAATGCGTTATTTCATACTAGGAGTATTTGTTTTATTTTTAATATCTAATCAAAATATGAAAAAACAATTAAAAGGGAATAAAATTATGGTAGCCCAGAAACCTAAGCAAAATGGAAAAATTAAGACAGAATGTGAAAAAGTTTGCTAAAAAAAAAGATTCCAACCAGCAGAAATCCTCAGCATATTTGACAGAACTTAGTGATGGCTGACCTCCTAAGACACAAAAACTCTTTGCAAATCTCCATTTGAGATTTTTGTCTGCTTCAGTCTCTACACAAGTGTCCAAGCTGGGCTTCCAGAGCACATCTCAATCAAGAATTCCCTTTTTATCTGAGGAGTCCACAAATCCAATGGCATTCATAATTTCCAATAGTCTATGAATAGTGGGAGTTTCACATTCCATTTCAAAGTAGACGCTGACATTGGGAGCTCATAGCGCTAGTGGGAAAGAAAGTATATTATCCATTTGCACTAGCGCCGACTCAGTGCCCTGGAAAGAGTAAACTGGTCAAACAGAAACTGCTCCATTCAACTGTCTCCAAATGTGTGCAGCGCTGTCATGCTGAGGGAAGACTTAGCTGTAAGTTTCAGAAATTGGACTAAGGGTGGAAGTTACAGGAAGACAGAGTCTAACGTCCTTCAAGGAAGTGCTCTGTAGCCCTGAGAGTGCTCCAAGAATGGATTTGCTGGGTATGGAGAGACTGAGTGCAAGAGAAGAATTCAAGCAGGGTCAGAATGACCCTTAAGCTCTGACAGAACAGATCACTGCAATGGGTAGGAGGTTAGGATGTTTACTTAGGCAGGGCAACACTCCAAACCTAAGAGTCTATGATTAGAAGCAATTGATTTCACCATTATTACTTTTTCAAAATATGAACATCTATCTTTGGATCAATAGAAAATATCAAATTACATTTTTGATATATTATCCCTGTTGTAATTAATATTAGTATTAAATTATATGACAAATAGTATCAATTAATAAAAGGCCTTAGGTAGTTGGCTACCTAAGTCTTGGACTTTACAAAAAAGGCAATATAATTAAGTCGTATAGGAGTAACTTGGATGAACTAATTGAAGAAAAATAAAATATGTATCTCACAGACTGTTGAAATGCCTGGCAGAATTCATTCACTATGTAGTGGAAAGATTATGAAACATTTCAGGCTTTATAATTGCACACATGTGGTCAAACTTTGACTAGCCTGATAGTTAAAAAGTTGTCATTAGCTGGCTATTTGAATGAAGCTTGATTTTTGGTCTCTAGACACTAGCTTGAAATGCTCTTCAGTGACAGTTTTCTTTCTTGTTAAATGTTATTATCGCTCACAATGTGTGAAACTCTCATTTAAACAACATTCAGTGAAGAAAATACTTGTGAGCAAATTCCATGAAGTTAAAATTCTTGGAATTACGTTTTTTTCTATTTACCCTTAAACCATCACTGTTTAATCAGGACATTTTAACAAGTATTCAGAACACTTTATAGGTCAGACATGCTTGGCTCAAACACATTAGAAGAGATGTAATAAAATAGTGTATCATACACTTGCTAGCTACTTTTTGTTTCGTTTTAACTAAATTTTGATTAAAGAATTCTAATTACATTTCTAAAAGATAAAATAGTGCATTTGCCTTGAAATATTTGAATCCCTTAAGGTATATGTTATACTATCTAAAGATATGTGCCCTTTTGGACATTTGATATATAGATACTGTCTGCATGTATTGTAGGAAGATGCTTTGTTTTGGGATAAATTTAGATAACATTAATTACACTAATTAATTTTTAATGAATCATCTAGTCAATTAAAATGTTTAGGATCATGTCTAAAGAATAAGAACATGTGACCAAATATTTCACCTCTTCTTTGTGTAAACATTGCAAGGGCATATCCCTGGTCATTTATTTGAGGAACAGCCAAAATTTATTGTAAAAATATTTTTTAAATCTACACGTTCTACCAGGTTAAAATGGATATGCCCAACACACAATTTGAGTAACTTGCAATCTTGCAAAAAAAAATCCACAAGTAAAAGTACAGTTTTTCTTTCTAAAATATGACAATGAAGAGTGTGAAGGTAGTTTTACTGGGAATGTTTGGGCAAGGAATGCTCCTCAGATCTGAGTGACATTTGAATTTTTGGACATGTGCTTGTGAAGAGAGCTTCTCGGTTAGTACTACTTCTTCCAAAACATTCTTTTAGGTAAGTCACCACCCCTTACCAGCAGTTCCACTTACTCCCAGTCAACTGTGGTCTGAAAATATTAAACAGAAAATTCCAGAAATAAACAATTCATAAGCTTTAAATTGCACGCCATTCTGAGTAGCATGATGAAATCTCAGGTGGTCCTGTTCTGTCCTGCCAAGTCCTGAATCATCCCTTTTTCCATCACGACCCACCCACCCAGCAGTCACTTAGTAGCCTTCTTGGTTATCAGGTCAACTGTCATGATACTGCAGTGCTAGTATCCAAGTGACCTTTATTTTACTTAATAATGGCCCCAAAGTGCAAGAGTAGTGATGCTGGCAGTTTGGACATGCTAAAGAGAAGCCATAACGTGCTTCCTGTAAGTGAAAAAGTGAAAGTCCTTAACTTCATAAAGAAAGGGGAAAAATCGTATGCTGAGGTTGCTAAGATCTATGTTAAGAACCAATCTTTATCCACGAAAACTGAGAAGGAGGGAAAAGAAATTTATTCTAGTTTTGCTGTCGCAGCTCAAACTGCAAAAGTTACAGCCACAGTGCATAATAAGTGCTTAATTAAGATGGAAAAGGCATTATCTTTGTACAATAAGATATTTTGAGAGGGAAGGAGGGAGGGGGAGAGAGAGAGAGGAGTGCACATTCATATAACTTTTGTTACAGGATAAAGTTCTAATTGTCTATTTTATTATTAGTTATTGTTGTTAATATCTTACTTTGCCTAATTCATGAATTAAATTTATCATAGTTATGTATATATAGGAAAATACAGAGTATATATAGAGTTTGCTACTATCCACGGTTTCAGACACTCACTGGGAGTCTTGGCATGTATGCCCCACGGGTACAGAGGACTATTACAGATGCCAAATCAATTTTATAGCAGGCTTTTCATCTCTCACTTTGCCAAGGGAAAGTATGTAGTTTAAAACTAAACTGTCTGCTAAGGAAAGGCAAAAGTCACCCAGAGGGCTTCATGGTCTTTGAAAATTAGTGCCTAAAAATTTGCAGATATCCCTTATGATTTAACAGAATCATTTACAATAAATGTAAACAGAAGGATAAAATTTCTCCAGTAAACATGGCCACCAGGCTCATTTGGATCTCCAGTTTGTAATCAAATACAGTATTTTTAATAATCCAATACAATATGCTGTATTTACCTTGCAGAAATTCAGTTTTCCCTTTTTGTCCCCCAGCAGAATGAAAGGAATGTTATCTAATATTTAAGACTGCACAAGTAAGTCCTTTTCCTTCTCTTCTAATAAGTATCTATTTATTATTAGAGAAAACATAAATATTCCTTAGTAAAACTTTGACTCCCTGTGGAGTGAAGTCTCTCTGTACTTTTGTACTTGTTCTATACTTCAGTTCACTGGCAGCTTACTATACCTCATAAGTAGCCTGATGATAAACTCCATTCTGTGTTGAACCTTTTGTTAATTATATAACAGATATAGTGATTCTGAGAAACTAAGTACTGAAGACTGAATTACTTATCTCAGCAAAATATGTAGATGTAGATGGTACATTCTCAGTTTTCAGTTTATTCTACTGTGCTGTGCTAACATATAAAGATATACAGGATAGAAAAGCCTGATGCATTATTTTACATTTTAACATGTTTTCCTGTTGTTTGAAGGTATATGTATTTTAACTACTGAATTAGTTTGCTAGAACTGCCATAGCAATGTATCACAGACTGTCTGCTTAAACAACAGAAATTTATTTTCCCACAGTTCTAGAGGCTAGAAGTCTGAAATCAAGGTGTGTCTGCAGGTCGATTCCTTCTGAGGGCCACAGGGGAGATCTGCTCAGAACTTTCTCCTTGACTTGTAGATGACTGTCCTCTCTGTGTCTTCACGTAATCTTCCCTCTGTCCGTGTCTGTGCCCAAATTTTCTCTTCTTATAAGAACATGAGGCATATGAGATTTGGACCGAACCTCATGACTTCATTTTAATTTAATTACTTCTTTAAAGATCTTACATTCAAATGCAGTCACATTCTGAGGCTTTGAAGGTTAGTACTTTAACATATAAATTTGGAGAGGGACACAATTCACCTCATAATAAGTATAGATGGGGCATAAGGCCCTGTTTGTGTTCAAAGATTTAATCTGGTTCTAATATCTGTTGGGTATTTTTATGTTTGTAGTAGTTAGGAAGATAGCTCATAAAGAAAAATAGCAGAGGAAGAAATAATAAACTAGAGTATATGTAATCTAAGGTCTCATCTACATATGACCCATCTCAGTACAACACTTATAATGAAATCCAAACACTTTGCTTTTTCTTACATACTGAGATTGTATCTCATAATTTTTTGCCTACGCTTTCCACTGTCTGATCCCAGTATCTCATGTACCCAGTCTCCACCTTGTCTTTACTATTACAGTCTGTGAAGCTAAAACCTTCCTTTCACAAAAACAAAATAAATAAAAAATGCATTTTTTGGCTAATTACCCTTGACTCTAAAACCAGTTTTTACTGCACATGTACCAATGCCGTATTATAGTAGAAACATGATTTTAGTGCAGAAAGTTACTATGTTTCTACTTAATCTATTTTGTTTTATGAGGGCTATTAATTTAGTTTATGTATGACATCTCCCAAATAGATTAAAAGGTGTTAGAGGGCAATGCATATTCTTTAATTTATGTTGGTACCCAAGGCAACATCTGGGATTGTGCCCTGCAAATAAGAGCTCCTCAGTGAATATTTCTTCACCAACTTCACACTGTGGCACAATAGTCATTCTGCTAGGCTACATGGTTTACTGAGGCTAGGAGGAGGGAATTCCCCTCCTCCTAGTAATGTGTGTGCAACCTTGCTTTACCATATCTAAATTGATCCAGGAAGCATATTTTTCTTGATATATGCCTTAAGCAAGCTGCTATTATGGGAAGTCAAATTACTGGTCAGAGATGTTACTTGGACTGTGCATATCTTACACAAACACTCCCGAATGTATTATGGATAACACATTTTCTCTCATCCAGCAGAGTTACAAGTCAAGTTACTGCATGCATTTTGCTTGGGTTATCTTTTAAGCAGCCATGCAAAATATGCCATAGATTTCAGTGCATTGTATGTATAATCTCTTGGTGTTGACATTTTTCTTCTGTAAAAATAAATGAAAGGAAGGTATTGCTAAAAGCTCAAGTAATTATATTTTAGGTGCCAAAATCTCACTGGCAGGTAAGCCACATACTAATAGTGAGTTGGGCCCTTTGAAGGGTGTAGTGACTCTGCTGGCATCACAGAGTAAAAATGAATGTAGTATTTTCAAACTAATAGCATTCTGACAGACTCCATTGTCAAAAAACTGGAAAACATCACAGATGTGTTGTAATCTAATCTATTCTTACCTGGTTGATCTCAAACTTAAAGACCATTGAATATTAATGGGCCCTTGAAAATTTTCAGGCTGTTCATATGGAAATATAAGTTTTAGGACAAATATAAAGATGACAAAGTTTATTTTTGTGTCTTGACTTCCTATATTTTTATCTTATTTTAGAAATTTGGTCACATATTGTTTAACTTTTTATTATGAAAAATTTCAAACATACACAAAGTGAAGACAACAGTTAATGGGGCCCCATCATCCCAAATGAACAACCAGAAACATTTTGCAATTATATAATTTTAAACAAATCAAATTGTTCATATAGATTGACAATTTATTGACTGGTTATTTGGTGGGTTTAATAGATCAATTATATCAGTTCTATTAAATAATTATTAAAATCAGTTTTAAATGCCTTTAATATTTGTTGATATTATGGAAGAAATCTAAGTAGATATTTTATCAGCCACCCAATTTTTTTTCCATCAGATTAGCATGCCATTACATCCAAAACTTTGGCTGTAACATGCATTGATTTCACTGGGGTTTTGTGCAATGTTCAAATCATACATTTTTTTTATCAGATTCTATAAATCAGGAAGAATCTTGCTGGAATAAGCAAAGTAAGAGGTTATTAAAATCTTACTATTACTCTTTGGTCTGCTAGATGAGAAAGGAGTAGAGTTTGCTTTTTAGCAATGAGAAAATAATATAAATCAGCCAACACTCCTTTCACACTCCTTACTCTTTATATGACCACTTAGAAGTCATATCATTTATCTATTCATTTGTTCACATCATCAACCAAAGAGTATTGAATGCTTTCTAGGAGCCATGCCCTCTGCTAAGCATTGATTGACAGTGAGCGATATAGACAAGCCCCGACTCCAGTAGAACTTCCAAATAAGTCAGACACTAAACAACTCATTGCAATAAAATGCAGAGAATGGGATAATAGTGGAGGTAGAGAGTGTTCTAGAAATTTGTTAGGAGAGGACTCAATAAAGGCAATAAGTCAGCAGGCAGAAAAGTGAGTTTAGGAGGACTTTGTGACTACACAAGTGAGGTGAGATGGTCAGTTATACCAAGATATATCAACTGGATAGAGTGAGGAGGAAAAACACACAGAGAGTACGTAGCCCTTTTCTCTCTCTCTCTCTCTCTCTCCCCATCCCCCTTTCTCTCTCTTTTATTTAACTAGAGATGGATCAAAGCCCAGGAAAGATAATCTTTTGATTTTATAATGCTTCCCTTTAAGAAAAGTCTAGAGGTTCTAGAAAAACAAAATCTATCCTTGTTGCTTAAGAATACCTTTTATGTGGCAGAAATATATCTTAGTATCTCAATCTGTGCTAATTTTATCTTTATACTTTTTTTTTTTGAGTAATCTTTGATCCAGCTCCTTCTGCCTGCTGTCACCTTGTTTTGAGCCTGTCCATTGCTAACTGGACATTGATTGAACACAGACAGTATAGTACTGTAGTATTTACTATTGAAAAACATCTCTATAAGTGGACCCATGGATCTACTTATATAGAGCAGATCCCTGTATAAGTGGACCTGTGCAGTTCAAGCCCATGTTGTTCAAGGGTCAAATGTACTTTATCAAAGTCCTCCTAACTCATTTTCCTGCCTGCTGACTTATTACCTTCAGTCCACTTCCCTCACTGACACCAGAGTAAATTCTGATCAAATTTGATCAGTGCCCCTAACTACTATGTCATTCAAGGTCAACTGTACAATGCATGCAGGAGGGAAGCTGAGGTCCCCAAACCACTTAATTGCTTTAAAAATTGGTGCATTCAAATGCCTTATATGTATAAGATTTCTCAGCATGTGTATGATCTTCTTAATCTCTAATTTCCAATGTGCTTGAAATATTTTCCAAAAGACTTAAAATATACATAAATACTCGTTAAAGTGACCTTTGGTGTTCTCAGCATATTCTTTATATTTACTGATCTCAGAACAAATGGCAACATTGAAAAATAAAACTTTATATTTTCTCCTCTAAAGTCTTTTCCAGAAAGCTAGCACAGTCATTTGAGTTGCTTTGGAAAAGCTGCAAGTAAATGACAGGAAAATATGTGGTAGGCTCAGTCAATTCTGACAACTGGTCAGTTTAGGTTAAAGCTACGCCACCCTGGTAAATTGGTTTCAAATAAACTGCCATGATCAACAAGAGTCACAACAACCTGTTATGTGACTGACTTAAACTTTATCTTAGGATCCAGATATTAGATAAGAAAATAAGATCCTAGTGTTTAATTTAGTTTTACTTTGAGTTTATTTAAAGGAATAATTCAGGTTTCTTTTCAAATTACTTCTATATTTGATTCCCCCTTGAAAGAGCTCTATTTACACAGAGGCCCTGGCATAGGATTTATTTGAATTTGAATTAAAATATGGGATGGTTCCAAAATCTATCATATTGACATTCCTGGCAAAACCTAAATATTGCTGGAAGGCACATATTCCTTTGTGAACTGTGTAGGGATTTGAGGGATTTGGGTGTTTTAGAGTTCTTTTTGAGGTTATGAAAGCTTCCTAAAGGAAATATATTGTGGCTTTACAAATTTGAAGGTGAGAATTATTTCAGTATGCCAAGATAACCACGGTTTTCTGTTGAGATTACTTCTCGGTACATGAAATGGAAGACGTGAAACAGGAAACCGTTCCTCCCTAAAATTGTGTACTCCGGGTCAGTGCAATCAGCAGTTGCCATCCTACAATACAAAATACAGCATTTAGTGTGTCACTGTAGTTTTTCAAAGTAACCCATGCAGATTTAACCACAGCAGCCCGTTAACGTCAATGGTTGCCATACGAAAACTTCCCGCGGGTTTTACTGAACATAAGAACAGTGTGTTTTTTGAACAATCACACATGAAATAAAAGTCTTCTGAAAGATATTTTTAAAAGGAGTGGGAGGATGGATTATATTTAAACTAAATTGTATATTCTTACAACCTTCCTCCTGTCCGCTTCAATCACGGTGGGAGTCTATCTAATTTAAGTCTCTCCCCACCGTCGCATTTGGGTTTTGGGCTCCTACACCACCCCTTGCCTTAATATGTGAATACTGTGTCCCCAGATACTTGTCGATTTCCCTCCCTAGACTCTGAGATGCTTAATAGTGACTGTGCCTTATTCCTGAACCTAGCACAGCCCTTCCCTATAGGAGGTAGAAACAACTATGGTTTATTGAATAGAGTGAACAAATCTGATTGCATGGTGAAGCAAACACCGTAATTACCGCATCCCTCAATGTATGTGAAAGTCAAAACTTCGCAGCGTATGGTCGCACAGTAATACAACTGTGGAATTCAGGTTGTTCCCAGAATATTCCAAGAGTATTGACGGAGCACAGAACACGCCTGTTCTCCATCCTGGAGTAACACCAGTAGGACCCGCTTAAAACTGAACTAAATGGAGGAGAAACATTTGCTGTTAACGTTCATATGTTCTCATGTGTCTTTGGTAAGATACATGTACGTAGATGGAGATGTGTCAAGGAACTACTTCTGGGCATTTTAACCAGATTATTCTGGATGTAAATTCCCAGGTCATAAGAACTTCTCAAGAGGAAAAATGGTGTCATGCTCTCCTTACCTCCATCCTCTCTTTTCCAGTTGCATAGAAAATTAGGAGGCCATTCCACTCAGGGCATTGCCTTCCTTCATCCCAGGCCACTCAGACTGGTTGTGGAAAGGCACTGTCCTTAAATTCCCCACCCTCCTCTTTAACACAAGAACTATATTTATTGGGATTTCCTCCATACTCATTTGTATTAGTGTCCTATGGCTGTTGTAGCAAATGACCACAACCTTAATGGCTTAAAGCGATACACATAAGTTCTTTTATTGTTCTGGAGACCACAAGTCCAAAATCAGTCTTTTGAGGCTAAAGTCAAGGTCTTTTCAGGGCTGGTTTCTTTGGAGTCTCCAGAGGAGAATCTTTCCTTGATTTTCTAGCTTCTGGAAGACACCTGCATTCCTTGGCTTATGACCCCTTCTTCCCATCAGCGCAGTCTCATGATCCTGCCATCACAGCTCCTACATCCTCCATTGACGTTCTTGCCTCCCTCTCATAAGGACCCTGGTGATAGCATTTAGGTCTCACGTGGAGATAAACTCATCATCCCAAGATCTTTAACTTAATCACATCTGCAAAGTTCCTTTTGCTATATAAGATACAATTTACAGTTTCCAGGAATTAGGAAGGGGTAGATTTGAAAGGACATTATTCAGCCTACTAAACTATTCAAAAACAAAACAAAAACAAAACACTCCGCACCAAAAATAAGCAAACTGCATCAGACGCACTAAGGGTTTCCTACAATAGCAACTGCCACCTATGGGACGCAGTTCTGCCCCTTGGAGTCTCCTCAATTACTTATCAATTCTATGCAACTTAAATGAACATTGAGAGTTTAGTAAATTACTATAATGTCAGAATTATAGGGTAATATCTGCAACCAAATGACCAAACTGAAAGTACACGGTGAGGGTACCGAGTCCTGTCCCAGGCATCGTGCATCTGGCTGCCCGAGTCGTGTTCCTCTTCTTTAGCTCTATACCATTTCTACCCATTTTCTAAGCAAAAGCTTCTTCCTTGCAGCTTCAATGTTACGTTTAAGAAGAAAGGCCCTTTCTTTCTATGACTTCCAAACACTTTTATGTTCTCTCCAACTCAGAAAAAAATCCATGAATTCATGAATTTTAATTAAATCCTTCTGTGTGGAGAACATTCAACTGACAGGAGTTTTCCTACAACTATTTTTGTGCCAGGCACCGTGCAGTGCTTTTTATATCTAGTCTTCCAGCCTCTCTCTCTTGGCTAAGTCTCTCTCCTGAGGAACTTCTTTCCATTTTCTTGGTTGCTTTGCAATTACAGCACTCCTTTCCCTCCTAGAAATCTTGAAAGTGAAAGCCACTCTCCTTTACTGTATTGTTTTGGTTTTTTGCAGATTACTGCTGGTCAAGGCAAAGATTCTTATTTTACTAAATAGACATGAAAAACATTTGTCCACAACAGATTTATCCACCCAACCACCAATTCACTCAATAATAAGGTACTGCTTATTGAGGGTTATCCTGTGACAGGCACTGAGCTAAGTACTGCATTCACATTATCTGATTCAACAGACGTTGATCAAGAAATAATTTTGAGTACAGTATGATGATAGGTCTTGTAGTGGATATAGGGAACCATGACTTGCAATCTAGTATGAGAACTGTACTATAACCCACATTTAAATGGCCCTTCAACCGAGGTTTATGGACGAACAAAAGAAGGGGCCAGAATACATCTGAGGAAATGGAAGTGATGTTTATGGATAGGGTAGCATTTGAGAAGGAAGGAAGGGACATTGGAGAATCAGGGAAAGTTCAAAATATCATGCACATAAAAGCAAAGAGAAGGATTGATTATAACATCTAACTGATGTGTCTCAAACATGCTGCTTGATAGTTGAGAGCCAGTAAATATGGTACGATACTTGTAATTAGGCATAGATATGATAAAGGACTACTTCTGTGTGTCTTTACACAAGTAATCTTAAGATAAATTTTCACATCACAAGAATTGCGTGAGAGCAGCAAGTTGATGCTCTTATTACCTAAATCATCTGGGTTCTCCAATCTCCTCAAATCCTGCCTATCCTTCAATGACCTTTAAAAAACTTCTTGACTTTTCCAGTTGAGTTTTTCCTGTTTAGCATATTGAAAGCAATTCTTAAGTGCCTCTCTTAGAAAAACCTTCTGCTTGGTTATAGCTCTTTCTCTATATATTTTTCTTATCTGCCATGCACAACTCTAACTTCCTTGAGAATACCATTTTTATTATCATTATCATTTCCAGTTTTAGAGCTTAGCACATGCCCTTGTTTACAGTAGAAAAAAAAGAATAAATTGGAAATATTTATTGTCAGAAATTAAAGAACAAGGAGGGTATACAGATAAGTATTTTAAGGGCAGGTTGGGCTCAGAAGGGAAGGGCCAGTCCATGTCCTGGCACAGGACACTTTGATTCTGTCCCTCCTCTGCCCTGTGAAAGTGCAAGCTACACATTCCTATCTGTATTTTTGCCCAGGGGAAGCTTAGCAACCTTGAACTCCTTCATACGCTCTGGAGGCCACCAAACCAGGGACCTGCTGTTTACAAGGAGAAAAACAGTGTGTGCTCTGTCATGAGAGCTGTCAATATGTATGCATCATTTTCCCTGAGCCCTGACTCTCTGATTCCAGAGGTTGAATGTTGACAAACAGCAATGCACCTACTTCGTTATGTTTCTACTCGGCTGTAAATCAAAAACCGGCTAGCCCTTGCAGTGAATCCAGGCAATGTGTGCTTTTCATATTTGGGTAGTGTTTGAGCTGAATCAGACCTATTCTGCAATTTGTGTTGCACTTTTAAAGAGGGGACTGCTCCTTCCAATGAGATGTTATTTCTTCTCACAGCTTGATTGCCAGCTGTGTGGGATATAAACGTGCTTTGAGAACTGTCAAGTGCCACCCAGATATTGCATTCTGCATCCCGATGTGCCCTGACTCCATCGCTTCTCACCCTCGGCACTGGTTCCCAGCCCCACCCATTCTATGCCCAGTAACCAGGACCTGCTGTTTACAAACCTACAGCCAATCGTGTCCTTTCTCAGCCTGCCTCTCCCCTGAGCCATAACCTATGAGGTCCACAGGATCAGGCCAAGGTCTCCTCTCCAACCTCTCCCCCATCAAACACCCCTGCACCTGTAATGCTCTCGACCTGTTCTCCTCCCCACTGTTCTTCAAGTACATGCACTTGCACACAGTTTTGGTCCTTCCTCTTTCTCAGATCTAAACTCAGGTAGCAGATGAAATTTTCTATTGAAGGGAATGGGGATGCCATCTCACTATCCAGCCATCCCACCCAGAAGACCTCACCCTTGATAGCTCTCTCCTTTGTTTTCCACATTGCACTTATCATGGATTGATTGACTGATTACTTTCTGTCTCTCCCTACTGGAATATAAGTGGAATCTCACTTTTCCGATTTGTTCAATAAATGTTGACTGCTGTCTAAAGAAATAACTCATGTTTTCCCTATTTTTATGCATTTGGTGTTTATCTTTTTGGAAGAAGGATTCTTTACTATTTAGTATTATCCATGCTGTCAACAACATAAAGAATTGGAATTTGACTCTCAAAACTCTATTTGACCTAGAGGTGGTCCTACTGAGTGAAGTAAGTCAGACAGAGAAAGACAAATATAATATGATATTGCTTATATGTGGAATCTAAAAAAAAGGTACCAACGAACTTATCTACAAAACAGAAACAGAGTCACAGATGTAGAAAACAAACTTATGGCTACCAGGGGAGAAAGAGGGGGAAAAAATAGGGAGATTGGGATTGACATATGCAGACAACTATATAGAAAACAGATAACTAATAAGGACCTCCTTTATAGCACAGGGAAGTCTACTCAATACTCTGTTGACCTATATGGGGAAAGAATCTAACAGAGTGGATATATGTGTATGCATAACGATTCACTTTGCTATACACCTGAAACTAACACAACATAGTAAATCAACTATACTCCAATAAAAATTTAAAGAAACACAAAACTCTGCTTGAAAACTTCTTCTGCCTTATGAGAAGTGCTAGGGTAAGGTGAGTAAGGGTTCCTTTTCCATACCCACATGGCTTGTGATCTAAACCCAGTTCAGTCATTTACTGTTTGTGTAACTTTGGATGAATCTTCAACCTGCCTGTGCCTCAGTGTTCTCCTCCATTCAATAAGAATTACAGTTTAAAGTTAATACTCCCTCATGATATTTCTATGAGGAAGAAATCAGTTAAAATATATAAGTACATAAAACAAGATCTGACTCATTTTAAGCACCCCATAAAAACGAGCTATTATTAGGAAATAGACATTTAAGCTCTTACTAAATATTAGAAGTTTTATATAGTTGACAATTAATTTCTTTTTTAAAAACCATGATATTTAATTAGTTAAAAGTTTAACAAGACATTTTATCCCAGATTATACATATTTTTCCTTCTGTGAGTCAAGAAAATCTAGGCTTTATTGAGGTTTATACAAAGGTGAGTGTAAAAGGTTGTGCTTTGAAGCTTATGAAATCCTACAACTCTTCAGCTATAAAAAGGTAAACAAAATATTTGACTTGCAGTCTACCTAATGACTTCTATTTGCTTATTTATTTAACTAAAAGCAACCATGGGGAACCAGGTATGTTGATATTGGGCTTTACAGGAAAGTGATATGGAAGTGTCAATTAGAATCTAACAAAATCACACATTGCTTCAAATTCAGCTGGGCCACAGCTGGAATTGAATTTCTAAGCCATAATTAATAAAAAATATATATCCAAAACGTTGTTGTTTCTCTCTTTACAGGAAAAAGAAACATGAAAAAATATAGAGAAAAGATTCCCTTCCCTATGGGAACTCAAGTTGTACCAATTTCATTAAAGAAAATAAGCTAGTTTTAAATAATAAGAGAAAAGGAGAATTATATGCATAGCAACATTGATAAAACTCAAGCACAAACATAATGTATTTTCCTTTTTAAGAAATCACTTGTTCTGATTCTCCATGAAATTACAGCTATTTGCTGAGATATATGTTTCAAAGGTGCAATATCCTGGAGTTTTAATAAAAAGAAGAAATCCTAGCCACCAGACCACCAGGGAGTCACTATAATAAAAAACCAATGAACAATCATTTACCTTGTGCACATTTCCAAATTGCAGTCCCCTTGAACTCTCTCATCAATTATTATTATTTAATTTAAGGAGTACTCATACGCCTTCTTTGAAAAAGATGATTTTGAAAGGTGTTTAGATAACTATATATGACACATATTGCAGTATAATATTTTTCTTCTTGAATTTACTTAAGGCAGAATATGAGGAGATGAAAGAGTTATTTTCCTGTATTACTGACTGCTTCTATATTCATTTTTCTTGTATATAGAGCAGAGCTGGTAAGTATTTATTTAAATATGATTATGGAGATTGAATTTAGGTGTAGAAAATTACTGCATGTGTTTGTCTAGTACATGTTTCTTTTACCTATAACTCTCCAATTTGAGAAAGCAGAGATGGCTTGATAAATACATTGCAATATTTAAATGTAATCTTAACTTAATATTTTGATAAGTAAATCTAGATACATACATTTACTTATCATAATATTATATATATGATGAATTGTGTTTCCTTTTTTAGCACTGCTTTCAAGGACTGTTAGAAAGTATTAGATATTGGGAGACAGAATTTCTTGAACAGAAGTCATTGGACAATCATCCTAATGAGGAACCTTTGACAATTCATGGCTACAACCTAATTTATCTCAGTACTGACTTGTGAGAAATCTACCCCAATAATAAAACTTCATGGTAGATAAAGACTAGCCTCTAGGAAAAGCTCTGTTCCAATTAGTCTCTGAATCCAACTGTATGAATGTCCTTGCTTCAGTCTGACTCATTGTTCTCTACATTAACTAATCTAATCTTTTAGGGTCTGCTCATATTCATGTATTGCCTTATGCTTGCTCTTCTTCAGATCTGTTTCTAGAATGACCCACCAAATGACCAACTGGAGAGCTTTCTTGGATATCACCATCGCCATCTCTATACTTTGTAACTCAGCCAGCTTTGCTCTTTTGTGACTTCAGGAGGCTACTAGCCAGACCAGTACTCTTGTTCAAAACAAAAGGCACCTTGTTGGGGCCGATGTAGACCTCCAGTCACAAGGCTTGGTGAACAGAGAGATGTGTGGTTGTCAGCCCTGCAAGCTTCAGAGGTCAGGAGCCCTGGGATGCTCAAGCAGTATATCCAGACCCAAGAGCCCTGTGTCACTTGTAGCTTATATGTGGGTGGACATGATCAGAGCCCAGGTATTGGTAACTTGAATTCATTAGTAAACTGCTTTAATCAACTTAAATAGTCATTCAGTGAAAGAAATGCCAAACCACCCTGCTTAAAAATGGGTGTTTAAAAGTATCCATATTCTAGAATTTCCTCCAGAAGAGTAAATCTTTTGTACTTTTTTTCTTACACATTCCTTACATTTTGCTTTTTAGTCATTATGAATTTAAGTGAAATTGAGAATGAAGACTTTATCAATCTCAAGTTTGTCTTGTATGTGCACTTCTCATTAACACCAATTTACACTTAAAAGGAAAGGTTACAACTAAATTACAGCACTGGGTCTAATGGTTAGTTGGGTGGGCTTCAGAGTTAGACTATCTAGCTTAAAATCCTGACTCTGTATTGTCTCCAGGTAATGAGCCTTTCTAAGGCTCAATTTCTCCATTTGTAAAAAGAAAATAATAAGGTTGCCTAACTATCAGGATTTTTATTGCAAAATAAATGAGAAGTTTCATCTAAAACACATAGGGTAGTGTTTGACACATGGTATGTACTCAATAATTTGAGACTATATTATTATTAATTTAAAACTCAAGCAATATTAGGAAATGTTATTTAAATATTGACAATTCATTTGCATCCTCTAATAGAATGGATAGCTTACATAACAATAAAAGTACCCACTCTTTTTGACTGAAAAATTAAAGAACATGAGAATCAGTTGTAGGTCTCATAGGACATGAAATACCTGTATATAGCCTCCTTCCTGGGAGACCCTGTAATGTCAACTTCTGCCATCAGTCACCTGCATGACATTGTCCTCGTCATCCCCTTTCTGGACTGAATCTCCTTGTTATATAGCAATCTTCTCTTCACATGAAATTATCCATAAGATAGTCTGAAAACATTTTAATCAGTGTGAAGACTTATCTACTTATTTTCCTCTTTTATTTCATGGTAGAAGATATTCACTGACAAAGGAGCTCTCAGGAAAATAGGAATATTGGATTTAAATGTATGACTTTCTTCGAGCAGTTAATCCATACTGAGCTGCCTCCTACCATCACGAAAGGAAAAAGTAACAGGAAAGAGAGTAGGATCTCACTTTACCCCAGTAGTCTCTGTTTTAAAAAATGACAGCAAAAGAGCCTGGCATTGTAGGTCAGGGAATTGATAAGTAGCATGCTGCGTATGCCAACATTTGGGATAATTTCACTAAAACAAATGTTCCTTTCCTATTTATCTCACTTCAGGTATGAATCTCTTCCTTTTCTGCTAAAACTTTTACATGTATTTTTCTTATAATGTAGTTTTTATAGCTCTCAAGTACTGCCTCTGTTACACAAATTAAAAATAGAAAGGAGGTGTGACTGAAATTATATCTGAACCAAACTGCTTTACGTGAGAAAATTCTAGATGGAGAATGGTTTCTTAGATAAGTGTTGATATAAAATCTTGCTATGATAGAAAAATAATATAAAAAATACTATGTAATACGTAAAGCCAATCCTCCTTGCACTTGCAGTTTCTGATATCAAATTCCTCTATTATGAGATTTTTCAGAATGTCTCTACATTAAGGGTATCAGACTTGAAAACAAAGACAAAGTAAAATGAACTTTAACAATTTCATACATAGCAGTGTGATTCTACTTAGAATTTTACCACCTTACAATAACTGTTTAAGGGGATGTGATAATTATGATTTTTGCAGAATTAATAGTTTTGATTTTACTTTATATTTTTAAGTTTCAGAAAATTTTCCAAAGTGTGACCTGATTTGATTTGATCTCACAAAAACCAGTGAGACATCCAATATGAGTATGATTTCCACTGTAAATAAGAGTTTCCTACCAAGAATTCTTCACATTTTGATCAGGTTTTAATTTCTATTTGCACCATCATCTTGATTCCTCAAACCAATCTTTGCTTTTTTTACCAGCTTCGCTGGGATCAGAGCTTTCAAATGGCTCTGGTACATTTTTCTATATGTTGTTATAAGTTAATACATGTGATCGTCACAGCTCCTGGGACAGAGACCCAGAACCAGGTGGGAATCAAGTGTCTATCCAACTTACCCAACCAGAGACAGATAAGCCAGATTCCAGGATGCACGAGTTGGGTGAGATGGCCTCTGTCACTCATCCCCTCTGCGTATCTGACTCTTACCTGTAAAATGTTGATGTCGAAGGAAAGTAATTATTTCACAGGTACCACTAGAATAAAAATGCTATGAGTTCATTAAAAAAATATACAGTATACAGCTAATATCTGAGCAAACCCAGGCTAGAGCCTCAACTAGTCTTCCCTTTACCCTCTTTTCCTTGTCATCTGACTCTGAACCAGTTAACTGGTGGTCTATGAAAAGGACGCAGGAAACGGATTCCAACATTGTTGAGAAGAGTCACTTCATCCCATCCCCTCCTCCAAAACGCCTCTGGCCCCATCCTTGAAATCAGCTGGAGGTCATGAAGATGGGGCAGGGTACTGGTGTCTGTCTCTTCCTAGGTGGCAAATCAACTCACAGTATAAATCATGGGTCTCATCCACAGCCATAGCTTGGCTAGACTATTCCTTTTCCTTTTAGTTTTTCAGGCTAATTTGTGTTTTAGTGAAGCCTATTAGAGAGTCTCCTGTCTTGTGGTTATCAAAAATCTATTGTTGCAATGGTAAATGGGAGTGTTTTCTTAATTTCACGTTCATATTTTTCATCATTAGTGTATAGGAATACAAGAGGTTTCTGTGCATTAATTTTGTATCCTGCTACTTTACCAAATTCATTGATTAGCTCTAGTAGTTTTCTGGTAGCCTCTTTAGGATTCTCTATGTATAGTATCATGTCATCTGCAAACAGTGACAGTTTTACTTCTTCTTTTCCAATTTGGATTCTTTTGTTTCTTTTTCTTCTCTGATTGCTGTGGCTAAAACTTCCAAAACTATGTTGAATAATAGTGGTGAGAGTGGGCAACCTTGTCTTGTTCCTGATCTTAGTGGAAATGGTTTCACCATTGAGGACGATGTTGGCTGTGGGTTTGTCATATATGGCCTTTATTATGTTGAGGTAAGTTCCCTCTATGCCTACTTTCTGGAGGGTTTTTATCATGAATGGGTGTTGAATTATGTTGAAAGCTTTCTCTGCATCTATTGAGGTGATCATATGGTTTTTCTCCTTCAATTTGTTAATATGGTTTATCACATTGATTGATTTGCATATATTGAAGAATCCTTGCATTCCTGGGATAAAGTCCACTTGATCGTGGTGTATGATCTTTTTAATGTGCTGTTGGATTCTGTTTGCTAGTATTTTGTTGAGGATTTTTGCATCTATGTTCATCAGTGATATTGGCCTGTAGTTTTCTTTCTTTGTGACATCTTTGTCTGGTTTTGGTATCAGGGTGATGGTAACCTCATAGAATGAGTCTGGCAGTGTTCCTCCCTCTGCTATAAATTGGAAGAGTTTGAGAAGGATGGGTGTTAGCTCTTCTCTAAATGTTTGATAGAATTTGCCTGTGAAGCCATCTGGTCCTGGGCTTTTGTTTACCATTGCAACAAAAAGAGTAAAATACCTAGGAATAAACCTACCTAAGGAGACAAAAGACCTATATGCAGAAAATTATAAGACACTGATGAAAGAAATTAAAGATGGTACAAATAGATGGAGAGATATACCATGTTCTTGGATTGGACGAATCAACATTGTGAAAATGACTATACTACCTAAAGCAATATACAGATTCAATGCAATCCCTATCAAACTACCACTGGCATTTTTCACAGAACTAGAACAAAAAATTTCACAATTTGTATGGAAGCACAAATGACCCCGAATAGCCACAGCAATCTTGAGAAAGAAAAACGGAGCTGGAGGAAACAGGCTCCCTGACTTCAGACTATACTACAAAGCTACAGTAATCAAGACAGTATGGTAGTGGCACAAAAACAGAAATATAGATCAATGGAACAGGATAGAATGCCCAGAGATAACCCCATGCACATATGGTCACCTTATCTTTGATAAAAGAGGCAAGAATATACAGTGAAGAAAAGTCTCTTCAATAGATGGTACTGGGAAAACTGGACAGGTACATGTAAAAGTATGAAATTAAAACACTCCCTATCACCATATACAAAAATAAACTCAAAATGGGTTAAAGACCTAAATGTAAGGCCAGACATTATCAAACTCTTAGAGGAAAACATAGGCAGAACACTCTATGACACACATCAGAGCAAGATCCTTTTTGACCCACCTCCTAGAGAAATGGAAATTAAAAACAAAAATAAACAAATGGGACCTAATGAAACTTCAAAGCTTTTGCACAGCAAAGGAAACCATACACAAGACGAAAAGACAGCCCTCAGAATAGGAGAAAATATTTGCAAATGAAGTAACTGACAAAGGATTAATCTCCAAAATTTACAAGCAGCTCATGCAGCTCAATATCAAAAAAACAAACAACCCAATCCAAAAATGGGCAGAAGAACTAAATAGACATTTCTCCAAAGAAGATATACAGATTGCCAACAAACACATGAAAGAATGCTCAACATCATTAATCATTAGAGAAATGCAAATCAAAACCACAATGTGATATCATCTCACACAGTCAGAGTGGCCATCATCAAAAAATCTACAAACAATAAATGCTGGAGAGCGTATGGAGAAAAGGGAACCCTCTTGCACTGTTGGTGGGAATGTAAATTGATACAGCCACTATGGAGAACAGTATGGAGGTTCCTTAAAAAACTAAAAATAGAACTACCATACGACCCAGCAATCCCACTACTGGGCATATATCCTGAGAAAACCATAATTCAAAAAGCATGTACCACAATGTTCATTGCAGCTCTACTTACAATAGCCAGGACATGGAAGCAACCTAAGTGTCCATCGACAGATGAATGGATAAAGAAGATATGGCACATATATACAATAGAATATTACTCAACCATAAAAAGAAATGAAATTGAGTTATTTGTAGTGAGGTGGATGGACCTAGAGTCTGTCATACAGAGTGAAGTAAGTCAGAAAGAGAAAAACAAATACCATATGCTAACACATATATATGGAATCTAAAAAGAAAAAAAAATTGTCATGAAGAACCTAGGGGCAAGACGGGAATAAAGACACAGACCTACTAGAGAATGGAATTGAGGATACGGGGAGGGGGAAGGGTAAGCTGGGACTAAGTGAGAGCATGGCATGGACATATATACACTACCAAACGTGCAACAGATAGCTAGTGGGAAGCAGCTGCATAGCACAGGGAGATCAGCTCTGTGCTTTGTGATCACCTAGAGGCGTGGGATAGGGAGGATGGGAGGGAGGGAGACGCAAGAGGGAGGAGATATGGGGACATATGTATATGTATAGCTGATTCATTTTGTTATAAAGCAGAAACTAACACACCATTATAAAGCAATTATACTCCAATAAAGATGTTAAAAAAAAAAAAATCTATTGTCACTGAGCATTTGCTCTCAGAGAAAAACCGGTTTCTGAAGAGCCCACATATATTACACTTTGTTAAAAACTCTCCCCCACCGCACACAGTCATTGAGCAATGTGGTTTGAGTAGGACCTACGAGCAAGTCTCTTCTTTGTAAACTAAATGAGAGGAATCCTGTGTATATTCATGCCCTGATCAGCCTTGGTATTCAAAATTGCAAAAGCTGTAATACGAACTGTGTTCCATTTTATAAGTAAATGCCTCTCTGTCCCCTTCTAGTTCTGTTTCAGAACCACTGACGAGGATTATGTTTGTCTCAATAGCTTCAGGTGGGACCTAAGTGTTTAATGAATTCCATCAGTTCCTAGCATATTTGATAAATACAAATTTTGTCCTCTGTTCAGGATCAAGGAAGAAAATTTTGGTTTTTGTGTGTTGGCAAGATTTTGAGCCGACTGTGCGTTGTAACTCTACTCATATTTAAACTGCTTATCTAAGATTGCAGAACTCTGTCCCTGAACTCTGGAAATAGGTATCATGGCATTCCTCCTCTCATTCTCTTCTTTTGTATTTTAAAAATAATTTCTTTCACTTGACACAGATTCCTGGCCATACCTTTCTAGAAGATGTCAGAGCAAAGGAAAAGCAAATAATTTTTCCTGTCTTTTAGATGTTTTCTGAATGTGTGAAAAATCTTGTTTTGATGAAACAGTTTTAAAAGAAGAAGAAAGAGGGAATTCCCTGGCAATCCAGTGGTTAAGGCTCTGTGCTTTCACTGCTGTGGGCGTGGGTTCAATCTTTGGTTGGGGAACGAAGATCCCAGAAGCCAGGTGATGGGGTCAAAATTTACAAACAATAAATGCTGGAGAGGGTGTGGAGAAAAGGGAACCCTCCTGCACTGTTGGTGGGAATGTCAATTGATACAGCCACTATGGAGAACAGTATGGAGGTTCCTTAAAAAACTAAATATAGAACTACCATACGACCCAGCAATCCTGCTACTGGGCATATACCCTTAGAAAACCATAATTCAAAAAGATACACGTGCCCCAATGTTCACTGCAGCTCTATTTACAATAACCAGGACATGGAAGCAACCTATATGTCCATCAGCAGAGGAATGGATAAAGAAGATGTGGTACATATATACAATGGAATATTACTCAGCCATAAAAGTAATGAAATTGGGTCATTTGTGGAGACGTGGATGAGACTGTCATACAGAGTGAAGTCAGAAAGAGAAAAATAAATATCGTATATTAACGCATATATGTGGAATCTGAAAAAAAATTGGTATAGAAGATCTTATTTACAAAGCAGAAATAGAGACACAGATGTAGAGAGCAAACATATGGATACCAAGGGGGAAGGAAGGGTGGGATGAATTGGGAGACTGAGATTGACATATATATGCTATTGATACTATGTATAAAATAGATAACTGAGAACCTACTGTATAGCACAGGGAACTCTAGTCAATGCTCTGTGGTGACCTAAATGGGAAGGAAATCCAAAAATGAGAGGATATATGTATACGTATAGCTGATTCACTTTGCTGTACAGTAGAAACTAACACAACACTGTGAAGCAACTATACTCCAATAAGAATTAAATTTAAAAAACTAACTAAATAAATAAAATATAGAAACATACTATTAAGTATATCCATAGCACAATGTGGTCCCGCAGATGAAACAATCAAACAACACACACACACACACACGCACACACACAGACTATGGTCAATTTAAAAAATAAATAAATAAAATTTAATTTAATTTTTTAAAAAAGAAGCTAAAAATAAAAGAAATATATCAACAATCACTTGTTTAAAAGATTTCAGTATGAAAAAACAAACAAAAACCAAGATCTAATTGTTACAAGTCACTGATTAGATATTATGGGGTCAACATTTTTTTGGGTGTGCAATCCATCTGAAAGTTTCCCTGAGGGAGGGAAGGCGTTTCCAGTCCCCTCTCTTTCATTATATCATAATGTCGTTGCCTCCAGGTGTTAGCAGTGTAATGAAAATCCACACAAAAATTGTCAATTAAAAAATGTACCCCTATGATCTCAAGTAGCTATTCAAACTATGAAGCATGAATATCCACCCTCCACCACCATCTAGATGCAGGAAGTGACACATTTGTCATTAAGAGTGCATACACTGAGGGAAACTAGGACTCTGAGAGTGAAACGAAGCAGGGCCCTCTGGTCCTTCTCCCCCATGTCCTCAGCCTGCCTTTGTCTGTGGAAAAACTTTAGCCAAAAAGTAAGTTTAATCAGAAAAGTGAGAAAATGCAGAAACAAAGAAAACAGTCCAAGGAGACCAAATAATAATAGTTTAGTCATTAAGCAAAGTCAGGGACCTTTAGTTCCTCCTCGAGGGCTGCAGATAATATTCTGAGCCATATCCTGTGAGCTGTCTAATAGAGACTGAAACCCCCGCCAGGTGGAAGAAGATAACTACACGATGACCAGGCTGTAGCCATGACATAAGCTGCTACAATTCCGAGAACAGGCCTCAAAGAAATGGGAACAAACCGACCCTGGAACTGAAGACTAACTGTACCTAAAACAATCAAGATGATGCTGGTCAGACCACCGATGACCAATGTCAAGATGACGGTCAGAGCTGACTGTGCTGTTTCTGCGTGGAGCCCCTCCCTCCGCCTATCAAAGCTCTTGCCCCCTGATTGTCAGTGGGGGGAGTCGGCCTTTGCACAGGAGTCCGCCTTCACCCCCTGTTGCCAGCATCCGAAATAAAGCAAACTTTCCTTTCCACCAACCTGGCCTCTTTATTGGCTTTTGAGTGGCGAACAGGCTGACCCCGCTTTCGGTTACAATAGGACAGAAGATAAACTAAAGATGGTGTTAGGGAGGCTGTGACTAACATCCACCAGCACGCTTGGCTGTTTCTCTCATGAAAGAACCTATGATCCTGGTGGGCAGAGACATGATTTTCTTTCTTCCTTTGTTTCCCAGGGCCTGACCCAGTGCTAAGCAGCAGAGAGGGACACGGTCCCGAGTGAGCAGAGATTAAAGATAGTTCAGACAGCACACAATGTATCCCTGACGTTAGAGAGGAATTGATGTAAAAATTGTAAAAAGTGAAAGTAAAGGTAGTAAAAAGTAATACAGCAGCATTGGTGAATGGTTGGGGGGTGGAGCCGAGAAGAAACACAAGGAGTAGAAGTCCTCCCACCCAGAGATGGGAAGAAGTCGTACCATAACTAAGACAGGAGAAGGAGGAGGTAAGCCATCTATGGGAGAGAAGGTCAAGGAGGGCATGGACGTGGGGGGCTTGCGTATGAGGACGCTTCGAGAGAGATGGTGTTGCCAGATCTCAACCGAGACAGATAAAGCATAGGGAGTGCAGTCCTCATGCACAAAGGTGGCATCAACAAAGATATACATGGAAGCAAGAACCAAGGGCATGTTGAAGATTAAAGGAAAGGTAAGTTGAGGCCACATTGCCAAGACAAGAGAGGAGATGGTAAAAAATCCAGGATAAAAGAATATATAGTTTATGATATCCACAATGAGGAGCAATGGAAGGTTTGTAGACACCACAGTGATATTACAGAAATTTAGGTGAATTAACCAGGCAAATGTCTGTAAAATTACATGTTAAGAAAATAATGACTTTTCCCCTGTTCTAGACAGTGTTCACGGCCCAGGAATTAATAGTGAATGAGGCAATATGATCCCCGTGCCACAGACAGAACCGCTAAAGGGGAAGAATCTGGAGATAAGAGTGTCAGTGGGAAGTCCGTTGTGATGTTCCAGGTTTAAAGCAAAAGGACTTGATTTAGAAAAGGAGAGTAGATATTGCTGTGTTTTGTTTTTGTCTTTTTGGTTTTGGGGGGTTTGTTTTTGTTTCTGTTTTTTTTTAGAAAAGTAAGCCATGTTTAAAAAATATTTGGAAATAAGAAGTTGGAATGGGAGGAATATAAATGACCGACATGGATATTGGGTTTCAAAGATCAGCTCTTGTGAAAATCATGGGAGCATGAACAAAAAACAAGACCAATGGGGAGGGGAACTTTTGTAATGGGGGATAAACGTGTTACTTTTTTATTTATCAGCCACTAAAACTCTAGAATATACTTTCATAAAGCTTCTACTTGTATTTTCCCCAGTTATTTTGTATGTCCCTAAAACTATATCTACCACAATTCACGTAGAGCATGTAACTTTAAGATCTTCTATACGTTATTCTTCCTAAATTACTCCAATGAGATAATGATACTTGGGCAGAGCATGTGGGTAGTTGTGTGCGTAAGTGTGTGCATATGAATGCATATCCTCTACGTCATTGTAAAAAGCAGAACCTACTTTTTAGTAAACATTGATGTGAAACAAGTTGAATTTTATTTGCAGTTGCAAAAAAGCTCTTATTGGATTACTATATTGTATTTCACAAAAATATTTAAAGCAAAAAAATGATAAATCACCATCAATTGAAAGCACTCCATGTGTCTAACTATACAATCCTCTCAAACTCCCAAACTTGTATGAACCAGTCACTCGACGTCTCTGGCCTTTGCTTTCTTATCTTTGAAGTGAGGAGGTTGGACCACACAATTTTTACATACTTTTCTATTTTTACTGTTGTGTTTGACTAGGTATAACAAAGACTTGCAGGGAAAATGATCTGTTTGTTTTTTCTTTCCTGTGAAACAGAAAAATGTTTTACAGAGTCTTTCCCCATCTCACTGACCTCTTTGGAAAAAAAAAATCCTATGTGCTGTGTAGAAATCATCACCTTCTGGTAACCTGCTCTGCTGGTTCTGTCTAGGTATCCCTCAGTGTTCTAGGTTATGCCCTGTAATGGGCTAAAACATTCAGGAATCCTGTGTAAGCTACCTCATTCGCCCAAGAATGGAAGGAGAAACATCACAGCATTCTCCATCAATTCAGAGTGTAGGTGTATGGGGGTTTTTTGTAGGGAAAGGTAAGGATGACTTTTATGATCAATAAAAAGATGAGTCGATTTCTGCTTTCATTTAAAATACTTACACTCTCTATATCAGTAAATCATTAATTATCCAGATATTAGCAATGGTTTCCTAGTCCTCTGGTATTTTGATCAATTTAAATCAAACTGACTTCTACCCCAATTCTTGGAAAAAGTCTCTTGCCCTGCCCAAGAATTCTGTAACTTCTCAGAAATTGACATATACAAGGTAACTTCTGGTTCCAAGTTTCTCTGCAGCTATTTTCTTGTTTCTTTCCCAGCCCAGAATTGAAACCTAGCCTCCTTTCCTCCATTGCCTCAAGACAGGAGGACAAATAAGTCTTTTCAAATTTATTTTGAAACTTAATACCTTACCCATTATAAACTATATTTAAAAAAAAACTTTCTATACAAGTCACGTGTTGACGTAGCAGAGTTCACTCTTCTTAAAATCCCATTGCTGTTCCTCCAAGGGGACTTTATTTCTGGGCACTCGAGTCTGTAATTTGCAGTCTCCTGCCATCCGGCCTACCCCCTTTTTTCACTTCTCTCCTTGGCATCCCCTCATTTCTGTTTAAGTTATCTATCTCTGCTGTCTCCTTTAAGCCCTTAATTTTAGAATCACCCTCTCCAAATTCTAAGTGCTTGGCAATGCATTTGCCTAAACAAAGACATCTCTTTTCTGAGAACTCGAGTGAAAGCTATGAAAATAATATATACACAAATATGTATATGTGAGTGTGTGCATGGCCACGAACCCCGATTCATATTCAATCAAGTTTCAGTACATTCTAAATTCTTTGGAAAAGTGTGCCATTCCATAAAAAGGCGCCCATAATTATGGCTTTCTTGACATGATATTGAAGTTGCTGCTGTGTCGCCCTTTTTGGGTAGCAGAGGGCACTGCTAAGAGCAAAGCCAGTTGCCTGGGAAAGCCAGCCTACCCCGTGACCCACTTCCCCACCTTTTAAACCTTGGTCCCATATTTCACCTGTCAGGGAGAGAACTGTGTTGTCTGCTGACCCCCTGGCAGCAAGCCTGCCAGGGAGAAGATGTTGATACCTTTGCAGGTATTATTTGCTTTCTGCTTTGTGTTTCTGTGACTACAGGAAGGTTCAAAGAATAAGAAATGATCTTTCTTGGCCCTCGTGACTCTTTATAAGCCCCTGTATTCGGTCCTGCCTCAGCTTCTTTGGAACAACCTTGCCAATCGTGCGTGGTGCACAATGAGCTACGTGCATGTACATGTTGTGCTTGGTACTTATCACATGAAGTTTAAACTCAGCAATGAACAAATGAGCCAAATTAAAAAGAGGGGAGGACATCAAGGTCATCATTTGGTGCTTTTAAAATACCAGGCAATGCTAGAAAATATGCTTTAAAAGAAAAAAGAAGTCTTTTTTTTCCCCAGTTAAGTCTTCCCAATTGATCTCTCCTAACCGTGGTCTTCACTGTCCTTTCCATCTTCCTGATTTCCCTTTTTGGGTCTCAGTAATTTAAGGAGATAGACATGGTATTTATAAAACAGGTATGGGACATGGGAACTCAAACTACTAGTGATCATTCAGGAGACGGTGCAGTTCACCTTGAAACTATACCTTAACTTAACTTAACTAAGCCATTACGTATGCAACACAGTCTTGTGACTTTTAGACTCTAAGAATAACAGAGCAAAGATATTTTGTACATTTAATAAAGTCTCATTGCAGGGGTCATGACAAGCTGGCAGTGTCTATAGGGCAGGATTCAAGTCATCCTGTTGAAGGTTTACCTAACCCAGATCATGAGCATATCCAGCTGAAATTTTGTACTGAGCCCTGATTACAAAAGGACCTGAGCTCTGGATTTCAAAGTAAGTTGAATATGGAATTTCACTTTTGGCTTCATTACCTAATTGCCCTGCTCCTTTCTTTGAAAGTGTTCCTGATAGTGTATACCAGTGTATACCAGCTCCATCTTTTCCTGTTCTCAAAGTCTGTTTGGACAGGTGTATCAAAATACCTTAACTGAAGACACCAGCTAGAAGAAGAACCTGCATTTTTCTGCTCCCCCCCCCCATCGACCACCAACAATGTTTCCCTTCTATTATTTTTGTCTCCTAGGCTCCATATCTGTTAACAAATTTAAATGAACGCATTCTTGGTGATGGCAATAAAGATGGTCGCTTGCAATGCTGCTGTTGAAATATTATTTGTGGACATGTATGATGTAAAGGGAGGACCCCGTAACAAAGGAGGCATTCATGTCTGCCTCAGTGACCCAGCTGCCGGTTCCTGCCAATCCATGTGACTCAATCCCATAACCAAATTAAGTATTTGACGATTAATCTCAAATGCAATAAATCCCTGTTCTTCCTCAAAAGCAGTTTAGGGAAGCTTAGACTTTGAAACGCCATGCTTTCTCTGGTTGAAAGTAAAACTAGTAATGAAGGCAATAAAGTTTGTTCTAAGCTGAGATTGCTGCAGGGTTTGCGGCAGTAGCTTTGGAAGCCCTCAAAGTTTAAAAGCATCAAAGCTACTTGACAAGGGTGCATGTGGCGTGCATGCAAACGCGTAACTACTAACGTAATTCTGGCCGCACAACCTACACCTTCTTGGTATTATCAGCTGTGACTAATACCCTTAGCCACCTAAGAGAACAATGGCATTTTTTGTTTGTTTCATCACAGAGTGAAAGAGCAATCTTGGCACACTTTTTATCTGTGACTCAGAGATACATTCTCAGAGTACTAATAAGGAGAGGCATTTTATGTGGATGGCGAAGCTTCGTCCACCACCAGTGGGAGCTCCTTACCTAAATGTTTCCCTGAGTTAATCCACTCGACAATGAATTTCAGCCACTGAAGTGACGGGGCAGATCTCTGCAGAACTCACAGTGTGTTTGTGTGTGTGCATGTGTGTGTGTGTGTGTGTGTGTGTGTGTGTGTGTCCTTATGTGATTTTAAAAGTGATAAAAGAACAGAACAAAAATTCAGAAGGGAAAGATATTGCCAGCAAAAGAAGCACATGTTATAATAATGACAGTCTCCTGAGATGATTATGTTACAAAGCTAACATAAAGTTACCCCCAAACTCTCCCCCAACTGTCAAAACTGGGTCGGTACTTGTTGGAGCTATAAAGGGCCTCACAGCAGATTTCTGCAGCTTGAGGACACTCAAGACAGCACATGCCTCTCATACACCCCCTTCTTCATTTTCTCTCTTAGAAGTCTTATTTTCTTCCTCTGACTTTTATCCTAGTCTAGTCCCAGGTGCTTGGGAAATGCGTCCCTATTCAAATCATGCACCAATACCAGAACTGAGATTTTGTTTTTTGACTTACAAGAACAGGAGGGAAAGTAAAGGATTAAAAAAAAAAAAACCAACAACAACACAGAAATGGGAGGGGAGGGATAAATTGGGAGATTGGGATTGACATAGACACACTACTATATATAAAATAGATAACTAATAACAAACGACTGTATAGCACAGGGAACTCCTCTCAGTGCTCTGTAATGACCTAGATGGGAAAAGAATCTAAAAAAGAGTGGATATATGTATATGTACAACTGACTCACTTTGCTGCACAGCAGAAACTAACAAAACATTGTAAATCAACTCGACTCCAGTAAAAAAATAATTAATTAAAAAATAAAGCAGAAATAGAGGAAAAAGAAGCTGAGTGCAGAGACGAATAGTATGTGGAACATTTCAAAGTTTCTGAACTGTTACAGTTCCCATTTTAAGTGGACCCTGTCGGCGATGCTGTGTTTGGCGTGCGAGAGCGTTGCAAAGACGGGCAGGCTTTCGTTTACTTTCCTGAAGTCATGCTGGGTGTGAGTGTGACGATAAAACGTGTCAGAAGACGGTGTGTTGGTTTCAGTGGGGTCTAGGCAGGGCAACGTATGATTCCTCAAACCTCCTTAAGAAGCCTCACCCTGGAATACAAAGGTTATTCGGTGAAACACCATGATTCATAAACAGCTGCCATAGGGGAGGTTCTACAGTGGGTGTGAGCAAGGCTGGGGGGCAAAAAAGTCAATAAAATTAGCCCAACCTACCGTCAGCAGAAAACGGACTCCTGTCCTAATAATTGCTGGGCACTGGCCCTGCTTCTTCTTTTTTTTTTTTTTTTTTTTTTTAAAAGCCCTGAGTTTTTTGTGTTCTTTTTTTTTTTTTAATTTTAATTAATTAATTAATTAATTTATGGCTGTGTTGGGTCTTCGTTTCTGTGCGAGGGCTTTCTCTAGTTGCGGCAAGCGGGGGCCACTCTTCATCGCGGTGCGCGGGCCTCTCACTATCGCGGCCTCTCTTGTTGCGGAGCACAGGCTCCAGACGCGCAGGCTCAGTAGTTGCGGCTCACGGGCCTAGTTGCTCCGCGGCATGTGGGATCTTCCCAGACCAGGGCTCGAACCCGTGTCCCCTGCATTGGCAGGCAGATTCTCAACCACTGCGCCACCAGGGAAGCCCTGGCCCTGCTTCTTCTAAGTCTCGGTTTCAGCAAGAGAAAGGAGGCGGGTCTGTAAATGAAAGTACAAGAGAGAAAGAGAGACAAAGGTAGAAGGGTTATAAAGTGTATCCAGCTGCTGTCCTGCCCCGGTGAGGGACGTGGCGCCTCCTCCCCGTCCTGCTCTTTCAGAAGAAACCCTGAAAAAGTAATGAGAAAATATTAGACCCCCTATGAGAAAAAAATCAGACATTTTGACCCAGCCTTTTGCTGCTTATAGCTCATTGAATAGCAGATGTTCCTTAAAAAATTGAAAATGCAAAGTGGGATAAGAGAAAATGTTCTCTAAACCTGAGTTGTCTTAGATAACCAGGGTTTAGAGTGAGTTAGTCTTAGAGAAAACTGAAGGCTCTGGGAATTTGGAAGATGAGGCTAAGGCAACTTGTACTGGAGCAAGAAAGACTAGAATTTAACCATATTTGCTTACATTTGTATGTATGTACAAAGAAATACCAAGGGCAGCCTTTATTAGGAGGTTTTATTGATTGTTTTCCACATGCTGTTTACAGTCTTCTTTCCAGAAAAAAAAAAAAAAGGAGATTATCATGAAGATGATGCATATTTTTTCAAGATTAGAGGAGAGAGAACATAATGTTTCTTTGGAAAAGAGCAAAGGAAAATATCAGGGAAGGACAACTAAAAGGTCAGCCAGTAAGGCAATGATCGCCCACAGGGGGCGCTAACTTCCCGCCGTGGGAAGATTCTAAAGATGGCCAGCAAGAGTCTCACCCATGGTTATTCAGCGGAACACTAATTTAGGTGCTTCTGGGAAGGTATTTTTACAGATGTAATTAAGGTCCCAAGTGAGCTCACCTTAAAGTGTGGAGACACTGCTCAGTCATGTGAGTGTTTAGCAAGCACAGGTTGTCTCTGGCTGGATACAGAGGTCAGAGAGGTTCCAGGGGTGAGGCGTTGCCTGTTGCCTTGTTTTGAGGGGGTCGCAGGATAAAGAATGAGGGTGGTCTCAGGAATTGAGAGCAGCCCTGGCTGCCAGCCAGTAAGGATGCAAGGGTCTCAAGCCCTAGAGTCTCACGGAGCTGAGCTCTGGCAGTAACAGACAGGAGCTGGAAGTAGGCTGGGGGCCCCAGACAGCAGTGCAGTCAGCTGGCCCCTGACTTCAGCCTTGAGGGACCCTGAGCTGGGAACCAGGAATAACAGTCTGGACTCTGACCTACAGACTTGCAAGATCATACATGAGTGCTGCTTCAAGCCACTGAGTTTGTGGCAATTTGATACCACAGCAATAAAAAACAAATATACCTTCCTTAACGAAATAAAAGAGAAAGAAGAAAGGAAAGAAGAGAAAGCCACCAGGCACTACAGCGCTGCTTTTTCCTCCACAAAAGAGGCGTGGGTTTTCTCCTCCGATTTCTAACAGGGAGACAGCTCTGATTCCAATCCAAGGTCACGTAAGATCCCCAGGTCATCACCCAGAACCTCTCACAAAGGTTCTATTAGAGTGAGGCCCCATTTCCACTTTGGAATGGCATTAGATATTCCTCCGTTAACATTTCAGAGACATTTTCCCTTTATTAAATTCCCTTTTGAGGAGATACTTCTATTTATGAAGGGAAAGGAAACTTCTTGTGAAATAACACCACTGCATTTTTAAAATTATATATTCCAAGTTCCAAATAATTGAGCTGCGAAAAGGAAATGGCTGCAAATTGGAAATTCCCTTTAGTGTGTGTATGTTTCCCAAATGACCTTCTTTTTCATTTGCTGTCATTTCAACTTTGAATTGAGTAGCAGAAAGAGCTGTTAAGTGTATTAAATATTGGGGTATTAAAAAAATAATTCTATCATGCTTTTTGTTTAACTTGGGGAATCAATGAAGGAATTTTTAGGGTAATAACTATACAATACTTTCCAAAGAATAGCTAATAATCTCTGCTCAGTCCTAATAAATAACCTTATTATTATAGTAATGAAAACAAGTTAGGGAATTTCCCAAGAACATAGAAAGACAAACTTTATCCTAGTATCTTCCTGTTATGACCAGCAGGTCCACGTTTGCCAAATGTGGCCAGGATAGAACTAAAATCTTTGGCATATATAGTGAAGAAAGCTAGAGAATTGCAAAAAATAGTCTTCTCTCACTTCTTTTTCCCTGCTGGACATTGTTTCTGCCCATATTTCACTTGTTTCCAGCCTCTACACTGAATCCAGTTATTAGGAAGTAAATTAAAAAGAAATGCTCTTGTTATATTTCCTTGTCAATAGTCTGTCTGTGTTGGCAAGAAATCTAAAGTCGAAACACTTATGAGAGCAGCAGGAAACTAACTTAAAAATTACGTAAAGAAGTAGATGAAGTAAGACGTCGCTGTGTGAGTTCTCTGCCTGCTGAGCACTTTAAATTTCTTTCTCTCTCTATTTTTTTATGATCTAAAAATATCCAGAACAGATCAACGAAGACTGCAAATAAAGAAATAGGCATGGGGGAAAATGCAACCATATTTTGAAAACTATTCATCTTAACGAGAAAAGGAAAATTTAAAAAAACCCCAAAACTTTAATCAACATGTTCCTGGTTACTATTAATATGATTTACACTGAATTTTTGTAATGAAGCCTTCTCATTCAGTTGTGTAGGTGATGGCTGTAGACAAATGAAACATCGCAAGCCCTCTTTCTACATCTCTGTGTCCTTTGTTTCTTATTTAAAAAAAAATTTCTCCAAGAATACCTACACACATTACTCTGGATTTATTCAAATCTATGGAAAGAAGGAAACTTAGTAAGGTACAGGGATCTATGTCCATTGCCTCACCTCTAGTCTGACCTCATTGTCCTTTGATTAAGCCCAAAGCTCCATAAATATTTAATTTTTCATACTTTGAAAAAAGATAAATTCACCCTACATAGAACAGAACAAACTCCAGAACTATTGTTTCTGCAAGCATTGACTGTGTAATGTTTATGGGAATTGTAATGGTTAAGGAGGTGAAAAGAAGTCTATGGGCATTTTTACTGAGATTGGTAATATCAACCTTGTTTTGTTGGGTTGGTCAGGATTTGTTGCTCTTCTGTAACAGCTGGGGAGCCGATTACTTAAAATATACCCTAGCTGATGTTGAGCTTTCTCCTCCCCTTAATAGCAGATTAAATAGATCTTTACAGTCCTTTGGAAAATTCCACCAAAATTGCACTTATTTGATGCATATTTGAAAAAAGAAGTTAGTACATTTTATCATTAAATCTTAAGGTAGGCGGTAGATATAATTTCCCCAAATGCCTTGTGACTCCCACAGAGTAGATTCTTCAATGAGAAAGTGTGACTCACTCAACCTATGGATGAACTGTTCTTTTAGATTATGTCATCAAGTTTGAATGCAGCGGGCTTCAATTTGGATAAAGTTGAGTAAACACAAGTGGCTAACTCCAAGTGTTGTTTAGAAAAAGTCTTTATATCATGAAATAAGTAGAATTTAAATTTTGACTTGATCGAGTGTAAAACCACCATCCTTCTCTTTATCTGGAATGGCAAACACATCATCTAGTGGAATCTGGGAGTGGAGAGAAGAGAATCACCGTCTATTTATCACTGACCCTATGCCAGGCACAACACTACGGGGTTTGCATATTTCATTTATCACCTTTATTCTCACAGTGATAACCAGCTGCTGCTATTTAGGAAGTCACCGTGAAGAATCAACACAGAACTCGTCGATAAAGTCAACTTTAAAAACCAGCACCTACACATTTCTGTTAGGACTCTGCAAACTATTACTTGTTTCAATATGAAGCAGGGATCCTCCTACCCTCTGGTCCTTCACCTCTCAGAAGTATCCACATGATGGACATTTAGGTTTGGGCCCTTAAAAACAAAGTGACTATAAATACACTCTGTCTTCTTTGGTAGCAGCTCATTTTTCTGTGCTTTATTTCCCTCTTTCGTGAGAAATCTCTTCTTTGTTTTCAAAATCTAGGCATGCGTAGTCTTTTTTTTTCCTTTGTCATCATTTAATTCTAACAAGTACCTTCCAAGGGTCCTCCCAGTCTCTCTGTTCAGCCAACTCACCCCTTAAACGTATCCCTCTGTGTGAATTTGTCCCTACCAATGCTCATCTGCTCTTGGGGATCTCATTTTTGGGCTTATTTCTCCAAGAGGGAGGTCTGCATGTAATTTAGGGCCTTGCTAAGCAATGGTATTTCCAACTGCTCATAATTTAGCAAATGAAAGTCTTTTTCCCTTAAAATGAGACAAAATGATCTCTAAGTGAATTAGAAACCCTGATTTTTTGCAATATAGTTTATTTATAAAAATAAATAAACCATAGATCAAGAGCATGTTACTAAGACTATTTGGTTTATAGTTAATTTTTATGCACAAACCTCTGCCTTCCATTGGAAATTTTTCCAGCAACTACTGACTCAGGCTTGCCAAGCATTGCTAAATAAAGACCAAGGTATTCTTGACTAAGGTCTCAACATTATGTCTACTCTTCCTTCTGGCAATCTGCAGGAGCCCGTGTTTAGCAATTTTAGGACTTGTGCAAGATTTCTGTTCCACAGATATTGGCTTAACTTAGAGACTTTCTATTTCCAATATTGATGTGCCCACGCCTGTGGTTTTACTTAGGAAGTGAATGAATATCTTCAGTTTATGTTTCTGTGATAATCGACATTCAGGTGAATAGGTAAATGGTGCACCATGAACTGTTAGGTGAAAAGCACATACTATGTAAGAGGACACTGGACTCTTTCTTAATTTTTTAAATAACATGTAAAGTACTCCAATGTTGCCAGCATCAAGAATTAAAAGGCAAAGTGTACGATCATACGGTCATTCCAATATTATTTAATATATTCAAAGAAAATCATACCAAAAGGTCCCACATGAATAACTTAATTTAGTTAAACACTTCAGCAAGAGTCTGCACTTCTCTTGTCTGGAAGGGTGCTTCTCCTCTCCAGCCATTGATCCTCTACTGTTTAGGAGAATGCTGGACATGGGACACAGAGAAGTAACTTGCAGTGTCTTCAGGCTACACCCCAGGACATTAATACATGCTGCTCTATGCTCTAGAAGCACTCATATTTTCTGTAAATTCATTCTCATCCCCTTTCTGAGCTTGACTCTGCAGCTTGAAATACTAAACCGTGTCTCGCTCACCAACCGGTATTTGAGTTCTAATCACACAGTTTCCATCCAACCAGTACCATCTTCCTCTGAGTTCTGTAAGCTCTGTTGTCTGTTCTCCAAAATGCTCGGCTCTCTTAAGAAAAACGGGTTTTGTAGATCGCAGTGCAAAAACGACATTAACACCAGGGACAGTCCAACCCAGAAACTCCAGTGACTGACGATAAATAGAAAGTTATTTCTAATTCATATCAAGTCGAGTCAGGATGAGAGGAGTGAGGGGGTCCAGAAGCAGGGAGCTTCTACATGACAGAGAGGGTTTAGGATCTCAGCAAACGGAGGCTTTGTCTTCTTCAGTAGGTGGCTTGCATGTTTGCCCCAAGCTTTGGCATCCAACCTGCTGGATGGTACGTTGTAGAGACAGAGTAGAGGATTGTGAGAAACATTTTTATAGGCCCAGCTTCAGAGTGGTTTATATCAGGCGCATGGTCATGCCTAATAACGAGGGAGGCTAGACGACATAATCTATCTCTGTGCCCAGAAAGAAAAAGTGGTATGTTCAGTGAGAAACTGACTGTAACACAAATTTGTCTGTCACATCAAGAGTGTTGGTGTTGCTTTCGCTATGAGTTTTGATGCCTACTTAGAATGTTCACCTCATGTAAAGACAAAACAAAACAAAACCTAAAATATGAATATTTATTCTTAGCTATCTTTTATTTACCTTGCAACAACACATATGGAAAGCTTTTTTACTATCTGAAAAGAGCAAAGAGAATGATGGGTACCAGGAAGAAATGGGAGATTTTGTTAATACAGGAACATATTATCTAAGTATTTATATATGCACACGTAATGTTTGACTTCTTGGTAGTTTTCATTCCAACTAATCTGGTTTCTTACCATGAGCTAGCAATGCACTAAGATTGATACAAAACTTATCTGATTTCATCCTCTCAATCCCTAGGAAGTGAGCACACTTATTACTTCTATTTTTCTGAGTGATTGAAATGCCTTGTTGAAGGTCCAATGATCTTTCTTTTAGTTTGGCTTCCTGAGGACCTTGTGTCTATGTTGGAACCCTTAGTGCAAATATATCTTGCTTATGGAATCACTGCATTGCTGTATTTCATAAAGAAACATATTTTACATGCTCTAATGAAGCTAGCCTTTTAAAGAGATCCTGGGGTAAAATTTTTCTTAAGTCAAATTTTTGTCTTGTAAGTGTTATTTTTCTCATAAATTAAGTGAATGTTTATTTTAGAGTAACTACTTTCTAGTCAATTGTAAAAGTAAAAGTGTTAAGTAGCATTAATTATAGCATCTACCCACAGGGTTAACTAGAGATAAATCTGGGAGATAACAGTGAATAAAATATATCAATGAATAAAATATATTTTCTATACAGTAGAAAATAAAGGAAATATGGAATATAGCCTGAATTTTGCCACTCAAATTATATATGTTTATTATGCTGTATGGAGAGTACGATGATCAGGGAAAGATAAATCAACCTGTGGAGTGGCAAGCTCTTGGTAAAAGACTTTATGCTGAAGACTTTGGAACCAAGGAGAATATCTGTAGCATCTCTGTAGCATTTTCTGTAGCATCTCTGTATATCTCTGTAGCTTTTTCTGTAGCATCTCTCTTTACAGTAGGTATTTCTGAGATAGAGCTAATCCTTACAAATCTTGCTGTAACGTGGAGGCTATTATATCACATTCTACAAATGAAGGCAGCAGGACTCAAAAGCTGCATTTATTCAACAAATATTTAAATGCTGACTATATTCTGGTCCTGTGGGAACAGTGGTAAGTAATTGTATTCCTAGAGCTTAATGGATTCAGACATATAATATATGAATCATATATAAATATGACACATACTGTATAAATGTGGGGAGACATATACATATACAATAATTAATATATAAATAAATATTTCAAAGAGTCCTTGTGTTATGGAGAACGTGGAGTAGATGTTGTGATAGTGTCAAGACAGGGAGGATTTCTTTAGAGTGGATGAGCATGGAACTCTTCTCTGATTATGGAGGTAAGACTTGAATGAAAAAAGCCAACAGTGTGAAAATACACATTCAGATAAATATAGAAGATGGGGAAATAAAAATGAAATGGCCTCAAGGGAGAACAAACTGTCAAGTTTAAGGGATCAGCAAAAAATGGTGTGACTAGCACTCAAGAAGAAATGGGGAAGGAAAGGCACTAATGCTAGAGACATAGGCAAGAAGCTGATCACTTGGGCCATGAAAGGAGATTGGCTTTTCATTCTAAATCCAAGAGGGAAATGTTGGGAGTTCTTCAAAAGGGCAGTAATGTGGTCTGACGTTTTGAAAGCTCACTCTGTCTGTTGGATGGAGAAATTATTTTTGAAGAAAGGAAGGCATGGAAGAATTGAAGAGAAGAGGTGAGTTAATAGTGCAGGAAAAAGACGACTATGGTTTGGGCTGGGGTTTTAGCAGTGGACCTGAAGAGAAGGGAATGCCTTCATAATATGGTTTGGAGGAGGAACTAGCAGATGGATTGCAGGTGGTAGAGGAGGGAAGAAGCTGAGTCAAAGATGACTTTCTTTTTTGGCCTGAGCAATACACTGATGATGAAGCCATTGGATGGAATAGGCTGGAGAGGGATTGATATTCAGCAACTTGGTAAATAGTTCGCTGGATACCATTCGAATAGTAAGTAGTACATCAGACAGAACTTGAAGCCGGCCTTGGAAAGTTTCAAGGACATGGATGCTTCACCATTCGGCCTAGTGTAGAATAGATATAACATAAGAAATATCCACAATTTGGGAAAAAATCACTTTGTGAATACATTTAATTGGATATTTTTGCAGGTTTTCCAATGAGCAGAAATTACAACATACACACATACACACGCTATGACACACTGGTGATCCTGTTACTATCTTACTTTTGCTGAATTCATGCTTATGTGGGGTATCTCTGTGTTCATGCATTCACATATTTGTTTAAGTGACTTATTTCTTTCTTTCTTTTTTTTTTTTTTTGCCACACCACGTGGCTTGCAGAATCTTAGTTCCTGGACCAGAGATTGAACCGGGGCCCCAGGAGTGAAAGCACCAAGTCCTAACCACTGGACTGCCAGGGAATTCCCAAATAAGTTCTTTCTTAATGACAAGTAAATTATGAATGTATTCAACCTGAAGAACTTAGGAAAACCTATTTATTGTGCAAACTCCACAGTTCAGAGATAGAATTTTTCAGGTATGAGCTGTAAAGTATTTTCTCTTGTACTGCACTTTTGCTGTAGAGTTTAGGTGTTTTAAAACAGTTTCAGTCTTACAAACTTCCCAGACAGGTAACAGCAGAGGAAAGTATCAAGAAGCTAACTCAAGCCCATTTTGGATAAAGAAAATTTAGTTATACAAATACAATTGTAGTAAGAGCAAAACTATAATTATTGTACAATGACTTGAACACTAAAATATCTAAACCAAGCAGTGACCCAGACTTAAAATACTAGAAAATTCCCACATTTTATGCTTAGTGAAAAATTAGGGTATGTATGGTCAGAAGGAAAATTTCCTTCTGGTCTAGTATTATACATTTTAGGTGAATTATGGGTCTCATTTTTCTTAAGCATTTACCATCGGCCACCTAGAGTTAATAGTAAGTGTTAGATCATCAATCTAGGTGACATGAGCATTTAAATTAATTGGATTACACTGAGTTTTACATGATTAGAACTTGGAAGTCAGGTTCTAGATTTCTGGTTAAAAGACTCAATCCTCCAAAGTAGGTCAGCGGTAACATTTTAGGGTTTTGGTTTTAGATAATTGTTAACATTAATTTTATTTATAAAGAATACAGGGGCTGACCTTGGGAGCCACTTATTCAGCAACTAAAATTAATGAACTTAGGTTTAAATGCCTAATTTAAAAAAATATAGTGTTTCATAAAGAATAATAAGGGGTAGCATTATATATGAAATATTTAAATATATATCCATGTACACACATAGATATATGCATGTGTGTGTGTGTATATATATATATATATACACACATGTATATCTCAAACATAAAATAAAGACCTAAAGACATGAGAGAAACATATTTAGAACTTTAGGATATTGATTATCTCTAAGCAGAGAGAGGAAGAGAGTGGAAAGGAATGGGTAATGGCATTTTAGCTGTTTATTGTGTAGTTTCACTTTTAAAAATATACATATATAAAGAAGGAATAAAAAATGAAAATTGGTGAGCCACTTTGCAGAATTCTGAAAATAATATAGAAATGTATGTCAATAGAAGGAAATCAATTTATCATAGCACATATACGCTACTTTTACTCATTGTTTACGGTGTGGATGAGAATAAAGCTTAGAGGTGAAAATATCTTTATTTTTCCTTTAAATAACGTGTATTCTTGCCATCAATAGCAATCCCTGCTTAATGAGGATTGTGTGTCCCCTGAACATATATCTGATATTCCAGGTAATGGAATAACTCTAAAGAAAACACATCAAAGAACAGTTTTAATGTAAAAGAATTTTTGTGTTTGAAGTGGATCTGCCTTTCTTTAAGGGCTGAGTAACTACATTTGCTCTTATCCTGGCAAAGAGTTGAAAGTTACTTTTTTTTTTTACAAATTAATATGTAGAAATCAGAAAATAAATCCAAAGTTTTTAGTGTAGGGTTTTACTCTGAATATAAGAGTTCTGTGGGGCAAAAAGGAAAGGTTGAAGAGCTCTCATTTGCTGATGTTAGCTTAGGCTAAGAGAGGAAGGGTGGGAATACTCATTAAATGTTATCCATCTCTCTATCTAATAAACACGGCCCATTATGCACTTGGGTTCTTTTATTTTCTATTTATTCTCAAGAAGGTCAGTCACAAGTAGTCAGAGACTTGTGCGGGCACTTTCAATGAAAATTTGCAGCTGTGGCTTTTGTGCTCACCTGGCAGTTTGCCTAAACGTAAGTGTGGAGACTGGTGCATGACACGTCATCCCCCACAATTTCTTGACTGTAGGCTAAATCGGGAATGCTTTCTTTATAATAGCCAGAGGTGGTTATCAAGAAGGATGGCGGTGTCTGCTGTCTGGGTTAGAAAGCTATAGATTAATGTGTTGTTTTAAAGTATGTAATGTGCCCGTAGACTGTAGCAATAGGGAAATAAATCATTTGGGGGGGGGGGCGGGATTCAGGAATGCTAGCATGGGGGAAACAAAGTTTGCTGGTTGCCAAGGGAATGAGAGTTCTGATTAGTAAGTGAAGTATAATAACCTGTCCCACATAAATCTCTGGGGTCTTAGAAGGGAGCTTTCAAGTAGGAATCACTAGTTCTTCCTTGACACTCAAGCTTAAGATCTAAATTACGTTGTCTATGACACTTGATAACTTCCCTCAAGTTATCGCGATAGTATGATTCTTACCCTCGTAAGGCCAACTAAGTAAGCAGATGGCTTGAAGTTTGAATTTAGGGTACAATGAAAGAACCCACAATTGAACTCCAGATCAATTTTAAAAATGAATTTCTTAAAGAAAGTAAAAACCTACTCCAAGCAAATTAGTTTAGAAAAACATACTGTACTTTAAACTGTCAGATTATTTTTCAAGTATAAAATTTTATAAGATATCAGGTTATGACTGAAGATTATATGGTAGAAAACATTGTGAGCAAGCATAGAAAAATGATAATGTGAGTTGCAATAAGTTTTGTTTCATTTGCTCTCAGTAAATATATATAATTTATAACCATATATTATTGATATTATGGATATTTTCTAAGAAACTTGTTTAAGGAAGAAAAGAGGTCACTGAAATCTTTCAGGCAAAAAAGATACACTAAGCATTTAGCTGTGAAATTGAGAAAAAAAAAACCCTACTTTTAAAACATAGCCAAGATATAGAAATCATTTTCTGTAACATGATGTATCATTGTGTGTGGTAAAAATGGAGCAGGGTATTCTCAAAATATATTCTCAGGAGTAGTCATCAATGTTCTTTCACACAAGTTAAGTGCTTTTATGTACTTTTTTCACTGAATGTGGTTGTCAATTTTTAGTGTTCATTGCTGGCAGGGTGTGGAGCTGCGTGACTTCACTATGCGGGAGAGAGAGAAAAGATGGGCTTGTCTTATCTACAGGTAGGTTTGAACATGTCTTTGTCTGACATGTTTTTTAGGAATGACTTTATTGAAGTTCCCGGAAGGAGCCTTGGGTTAAATATCCTCTGTTATTGCTGCTATCCATCTGATGCTAAGGAAACGAGTTTGGATGTGATGAGGACATTTCTCCCCTTGGGATCAAACCAGAAGTGAATTTATGACAGCCTGTGAAGCTAGCCAATACCTGCAAGAAAATAAAGGAAGAAGAAAGAAAGAGAAAGAGAAGAGAGAGAGAGAATGGATGGGTAGATTGGCTCAAGGTCAATCATGAAGCCATATCAGATAACGAGGAGAAGCAAATGATACTGTTAGGTGTCCAAAGCCAGGGGCCTAAAGGAGACTCAGAATTCAGGTGACACTTCCTGCTGTTCAGTGCATCCTCTGTCCTGGGAGATAAACTAATGAAACAAGCTGCTGTCTGGGACTGGAGGATGTTGTACCCCAGAGCACATGGTGAGGATGACTACATTCTGGGATCCATAACAGTACTTTCATTTTTGTTTCTCACTCTTTTGATTGTTGTGAACATGTGGAATTATGCATGGTTAGGTACTTTGTTTTTGGCATTTGGGAAATCAAATTTCCTTCTGTTACCTCTTGCTTCCCCCAGAGTCAGGGTTTCTGATAGCAAGCCTGTTCTTAAGGACCTTTCTTTGGCATCCATTTCTTGTTTAAAAAGGCGAGACATAGCTGAAATTGTTTTCAGTGATGTATATTAAAAACAATGAAATACCGAAAGCATTCAATGTCATTTTACTAAGATCCCTACAGCTTTTTTCTATCTTAACGCAGGATGTTTTCATGGTAAGCGATTCAAGCCTATCTGTTTGATATTTTCCTGAAGTATACATCTCTCTTAAATGTCTCAGATAGCTTGGGAAATATGAATTTACTTTACATATTATCAGATTAATAAAAAAGATATAAATTAATTGGAATAAGTTAATTTTAGTTCTAATTTGAAATATCACATGAAGTTCCTTTGAGCTAAAAAAAAAAAAAAAAGAATAAAGTGTCTACACAAAGAAAAGCAGAGAAATAGACTTCTCAGTATCTCTTCTCCCTCAGGATATAAATAGTTTCTGATCAATGTATGTTCATAAAAGCAAAGATCATGCATTCTATTTCTAGTTTGAAAAGTCATCAGAATTCAGAGCACAATATTGGCCTCCTAGAAGATGTTTACTTAGGGGAAAAATTAAGTTATCTTGACTTTTGACTCTGTAAAATTGAAACATAAAATTAATTATGAAATATGATATTTTTCTAGTATATTACAAATATTCAGATATAGATGAATAGAAACTTCCCCCAAATTATGTACCAGCTCGTACAGTATTGGACTCAGCTTGAATGCAAATATAATGGGAGTTCATTCAAACTTGATTTTGAAGTCAGTACCTCTGTGGTATTTGGAGGATGCACCACACCAAACTGAGGGATTATACCATGACAAGGGTGATGTGGGATCCAGGAAGCAGGCAATCACCAAGCAGGTAACACTTTGGTTTGAACTTATCACTCTCTCTCCTACACCACCTTCTCTGTAGACGCTCACATTCTCCAGCAACTCTCTTTTTCTAATTTGCACTAAGTCAACTATCAGCTTCCTCTAGGGTACCACTTAACGTAATGCTGACTTTTGCTAACTTCTTTTGTATTCTGTTATCCACTATCCTATCTCTTTTGTCCTTATAGTTTTATGTCTTTTTGATTGCATTATAGGTATTTTTACATCTTAGTGGGGTGTAATGGCTGAGCAGAATTGCCATGTCTTCCATCTGCCATGCTTCCTTCAAAATTCCTGAATTTTATAATGAAAATAATACATTTTTATTATGATTTCATCACATATACCCTACCCAATCTGTTCTTTGCTTTCCTGTTTTGCTTCTGATTATGTAAAATATTTTCACTCATGATGTTTATTCTTTTTCCTTTTCATCATTGATTCTTTTATTTTCTTTACTGTTGTAAGACAGATTTGACAGTGGTGTAACGTTTCATTACTTTTAAAAGAATTAACTCAAGTTTAGCTGCAATATATTTTGGTTTACAATGTAAACTCAAGGTCTGATTTGCGAATTTTTTTAAGTAACTTGACTTGAAAGAGAATCACTTGCTTAATGTTCCACTTTACATTATCAGTGATGCTTCTACTGTTATTATTATATTTATTTATATATATTGATATTCTGATGACATATCTTTCCAAGAGACCATATTTTACTTTATGTTATAAAGAAATACTAAGTATAAATTATTTTCTGTAAGGCGCATTTTCTTTATGATATGTGCTAATATCCAGAATCTCATCTTTATTTCCTGTTTTTTCAAAAAAATTTTATCGCTCCTGCCATTTGTTTGAAAATTTGTATAATTATTTTTTCAATTTCACATTAAAATTTCAATGAACTTTTTAATTTAAACTAAAGAAATAAATTGAGTGGGAACATCTTTGAAGACTGAATTTCATTTACATTCTCTCTATAGTAAATGAGGCAGACAACAGAAGCAAGAAGAACTACAGTTCTGCAGCCTGTGGAAGGAAAACCACATTCACAGAAAGATAGACAAAATGAAAAGGCAGAGGACTATACACCAGATGAAGGAACAAGATAAAACCCCAGAAGAAAACTAACTGAAGTGGAGATAGGCAACCTTCCAGAAAAAGAATTCAGAATAATGATAGTGAAGATGATCCAGGACCTTGGAAAAAGAATGGAGGCAAAGATTGAGAAGAGGCAAGAAATGTTTAACAAAGACCTAGAAGAATTAAAGAACAAACACTTAGAAGAATTAAAGAACAAACACACAGAGATGAACAATACAATAACTGAAATGAAAAATACACTAGAAAGAATCAATTGCAGAATACCTGAGGCAGAAGAAAGGATAAGTGACCTGGAAAACAGAATGATGGAATTCACTGCCACAGAGCAAAATAAAGAAAAAAGAATGAAAAGAAATGAAGACAACCTAAGAGACTTCTGGGACAACATTAAACGCAACAACATTTGCATTATAGGGGTCCCAGAAGGAGAAGAGAGAGAGAAAGGACCCGAGAAAATATTTGAAGAGATTATAGTCGAAAACTTCCCTAACGTGGGAGAGGAAATAACCACTCAAGTCCAGGAAGTGCAGAGAGTCCCAGGCAGGATAAACCCAAGGAGAAACACACTGAGACACATAGTAATTAAATTGACAAAAATTAAAGACAAAGAAAAATTATTGAAAGCAAGAAGGGAAAAATGACAAATATCATACAAGGGAACTCCTGTAAGGTTAACAGCTGATTTCTCAGCAGAAACTCTACAACCTAGAAGGGAGTGGCACGATATATTTAAAGTGATGAATGGGAAGAAACTACAACCAAGATTACTCTACCTGGCAAGAATCTCACTCAGATTCGAAAGAGAAATCAAAAGATTTACAGATAAGCAAACGCTAAGAGAATTCAGCACCACCAAACCATCTCTACAGCAAAGGCTAAAGGAAATTCTCTAAGTGGGAAACACAAGAGAAGGAAAGGACCTACAAAAACAAACCTGTAACAATTAAGAAAATGGTAATAGGAACATATATATTGATAATTACCTTACACGTGAATGGATTAAATGCTCCAACCAAAAGACATAGGCTCGCTGAATGGATACAAAAACAAGACCCATATATATGTTGTCTACAAGAGACCCACTTCAGACATAGGGACATGTACAGACTGAAAGTGAGGGGATGCAAAAAGATATTACATGCAAATGGAAATCAAAAGAAAGCTGGAGTAGCAATACTCATATCAGAAAAAATGACTTTAAAATAAAGAATGTTACAAGAGACGAGGAAGGACACTACATAATGATCAAGGGATCGATCCAAGAAGATATAACAATTATAAATATATATGCACTCAACATAGGAACACCTCAATACATAAGGCAACCACTAACAGCTATAAAAGACAAAATCGTCAGTAACACAGTAATAGTGGGGGACTTTAACACCTCACTTACACCAATGGACAGATCATCCAGACAGAAAATTAATAAGGAAACACAAGCTTTAAATGACACAACAGACCAGATAGATTTAATTGATATTTATAGGACATTCCATCCAAAAACAGCAGATTACCCTTTCTTCTCAAGTGCACATGGACCATTCTCCAGGATAGATCACATCTTGGGTCACAAATCAAGCCTCAGTAAATTTAAGAAAATTCAAATCATATCAAGCATCTTTTCTGACCACAACGCTATGAGATTAGAAATCAATTACAGGGAAAAAAACATAAAAAACACAAACACATGGAGGTTAATCAATACGTTGCTAAATAACCAAGAGATCACTGAAGAAATCAAAGCGGAAATCAAAAAATACCTAGAGACAAATTAAAACGAAAACACGACAATCCAAAACCTATGGGATGCAGCAAAAACATCCTAAGAGGGAAGTTTATAGCAATACAAGCCTACGTCAAGAAACAAGAAAAATCTCAAATAAACAATGTAACCTTGTACCTAAAGAAACTAGAGAAAGAAGAACAAACAAAACCCCAAGTTAGTAGAAGGAAAGAAATCATAAAGATCAGAGCAGAAATAAATGAAATAGAAACAAAGAAAACAATAGCAAAGATCAATAAAACTAAAAGCTGGTTCTTTGAGAAGATAAACAAAATTGATAAACGTTTAGCCTGATTCATCAGAAAAAGAGGGAGGGGACTAAAATCAAAAAGTTAGAAATGAAAAAGGAGAAGTTACAACAGACACCACAGAAATACAAAACATCATAAGAGACTAGCATAAGAAACTCTATGCCAATAAAATGGACAACCTGCAAGAAATGGGCAAATTCTTAGAAAGGTATAACCTTGCATGACTGAACAAGTAAGAAATAGAAAATATGAACAGATCACTCACAAGTAATGAAATTGAAAGTTTGATTAAAAATCTTCCAACAAACAAAAGTCCAGGACCACATGGCTTCACAGGTGAATTCTATCAAACATTTAGAGAAGAGCTAACACCTATCCTTCTCAAACTCTTCCAAAAAATTGCAGAGGAAGGAACATATCCAAACTCATTCTATGAGACCACCATCACCCTGATACCAAAACCAGACAAAGATACTACAAAAAAGAATATTACAGACCAATATCACTGATGAATATAAATGAAAAATCCTCAACAAAATACTAGCAAACAGAATCCAACAACATATTAAACGGATCATACACCATGATCAAGTGGGATTTATCCCAGGGATGCAAGGATTCTTCAGTATATGCAAATCAATCAATGTGATACACCATATTAACAAACTGAAGAATAAAAACCCTATGATCATCTCAATAGATGCAGGAAAAGCTTTTGACACAATTCAACACCAATTTATGTTTAAAACTCTCCATAATAAACTCTCAACATAATAAAGGCCATATATGACAAACCCACAGCAAACATCATTCTCAGTGGTGAAAAGCTGAAAGCATTTCCTCTAAGATCAGGAAGAAGACAAAGATGTCCATTCTCGCCACTATTATTCAACAGAGTTTTGGAAGTCCTAGCCAAGCAATCAGAGAAGAAAAACAAATAAAAGGAACATAAATAGGAAAAGAAGAAGTAAAACTGTCACTGTTTGCAGATGGCATGATACTATACTTAGAGAATCCTAAAGATGTCACCAGAAAACTACTAGAGCTAATCAATGAATTTGGTAAAGTTGCAGGTTACAAAATTAATGCACAGAAATCTCTTGCATTCCCATACACTAACAATGAAAGATCAGAAATAGAAATTAAGGAAACAATCCCATTCACCATTGAAACAAAAAGAATAAAATACCTAGGAATAAACCTACCTAAGGAGGTAAAATACCTGTACTCAGAAAACTATAAGACACTGATGAAAGAAATCAAAGATGACACAAACAGGTGGAGAGATATACCATGTTCTTGGATTGGAAGAATCAATATTGTGAAAATGACTATATTACCCAAAGCAATCTACAGATTCAATGCAATTCCTATCCAATTACCCATGGCATTTTTTATAGAACTAGAACAAAAAAATCTTAAAATTTGTATGGAGACACAAAAGACCCCGAATAGCCAAAGCAGTCTTTAGGGAAAACATCGGAACTGGAGGAATCAGACTCCCTGACTTCAGACTATACCACAAAGCTACAATAATCAAGACAATATGGTATGGACACAAAAACAGAAATATGGATCAATGGAACAGGATAGAAAGCCCAGAGATAAACCCACACACCTATGATCAACTAATCTATGACAAAGGAGGCAAGGATATCCAGTGGAGAAAAGATAGTCTCTTCAATATGTGGGGCTGGGATAACTGGACAGCTACATGTAAAAGAATGAAATTAGAACACTCCCTAACACCATACACAAAAGTAAACTCAAAATGGATTAGAGACCTGAATGTAAGACCTGACACTATAAAACTCTCTTAGAGGAAAACATAGGAAGAACACTCTTTGACATAAATCACAGCAAGATCTTTTTGATTCACCTCGTAGAGTAATGGAAATAAAAACAAAAATAAACAAATGGGACCTAATGAAACTTAAAAGCTTTTGCAAAGCAAAGGAAACTACAAACAAGACCAAAAGACATCCCACAGAATGGGCAAAAACATTTGCAAATGAATCAACGGACAAAGGATTAATCTTCAAAATATATAAACAGCTCATGCAGCTCAATATAAAAAAACAAACAACCCAATCAAAAAATGGGCAGAAGACATAAACAGACATTTCTCCAAAGAAGACATATAGATGGCCAAGAAGCACATGAAATGCTATTCAACATCACTAATTATTAGAGAAATGCAAATCAAAACTACAATGAGGTATCACCTCACACCAGTTGGAATGGGCATCATCAGAAAATCTACAAACAGCAAATGCTGGAGAGGGTGTGGAGAAAAGGGAACCATCTTACACTGTTGGTGGGAATGTAAGTTGATACAGCCACTATGGAGAACAGTATGGAGGTTCCTTAAAAAACTAAAAATAAAACTTACCATAGAACCGAACAATACCACTACTGGGGATATACCCTGAGAAAACCATAATTGAAAAAGACACATGCACCCCAATGTTCACTGCAACACTATTTATAATAGCCAGGTCATGGAAGCAACCTAAATGTCCATCGACAGATGAACGGATAAAGAAGATGTGGTACATATATACAATGGAATATTACTCAGCCAAAAAAAGGAACAAAATTGGGTCATTTGTAGAGACGTGGATGGATCTAGAGACTGTCATACAGAGTGAAGTAAGACAGAAAGAGAAAAATAAATATCATATATTAAAGCATATATGTGGAACCTAGAAAAATGGTACAGATGAACCAGTTTGCAGGGCAGAAATAGAGACACAGATGTGGAGAACAAACGTATGGACGCCAAGGGGGGAAAGTGGCGGGGGAGTGGTGGTGGTGGTGGAATGAATTGGGAGATTGGGATTGACATGTATACACTAATATGTATAAAACAGGTAACTAATAAGAACCTGCTGTATAAATAAATAAATAAAATAAAATTCAAAAATTCAAAAAAAAAAAAGAAAATGAATTACAAATAGCTGTTGTATAGGGACTTCCCTGATGGCGCAGCAGTTAAGAATCTGCCTGCCAATGCAGGGGGCACAGGTTCCAGCCCTGGCCTGGGAAGATTCCACAAGCCACGGAGCAACTAAGCGCATGCACCACAACTACTGAGCCCACGTGCCACAACTACTGAAGCCTGCATGCCTAGAGCCTGTGCTCTGCAACAAGAGAAGCCACAGCAATGAAAAGTCCTTGTGTCACAACAAAGAGTAGCCCCCACTTGCCCCGAATAGAGAAAGCCCGCGCAACAATGAAGACCCAACGCAGCCAAAAATAAATAAATAAAATAAATCAATTAATTTAAAAAAATAGCTGTTGTATAAATAAGTAGAGTATGCAGTCAAACAAATTAAAAGGAAACCATATTTTATACAAGGGTTCCCCAAAAAACTAATATATTATGTCAAAATTATTTGCATGCGTTTTTATTTTTCTCATCCCAGAAAACAAAAGTAGTCTCTCTTTTCCATTTATCTCTGTTTTATTTTGGATTTCTCCTTGTTTTGAAGTTTTGAGAAAGCACCTGTATTCCTTTCTTTGCAAGGACATCACCTCATGTTGACAAGAATTACATCAGTGGGTTTGTTTCATCATGGATCAAGAGGCTCAATCTCCTACACTCACTTATTTTCCAAAACCCTAATAGGGGCTCTAGGAGAACACTTATTATTATTATTATGTTTTTTCAAAACTCCTAATAGTAGGTTTGTAAGAAATTCTTTTGTTAAAGAGGGTGCTCTTGTATAGACCAAAAAAAAAAAAAAAAAAAAAAATCAAATACTTAGGGTTTCTTGATTAGAGACTTATATCTTCCTTTACCATCTATAATTGGCCTAATTCCTTTTCCTCTCTGAACATGAGCTCTTACTGTGGTGAGGTTCAAATGAGATCAACTATGCCAAAAAAGTATACTAGCTAGTACAACACACTATGAGAACGTAAGCAATTATTTTAGAATTTTAATAACTTACTTAATTACATCAGAAACAAAGAAACTAAATTTTTTGTGTTGAATGTAAGATGGGGCCAATCTGTAGAAGTCTGTGAAAGCTGGTGGAGGGAATTTTGTCAGATATTGAAGGAAATAGTGCTGCACTTTGTTCTGTGTGTTTTCTCAGAGTCACACAAATATCACCTCTATCACTTCTAGAGCAGACGATGAATCAAGCTTTGCTGTACGTGGGATATGTGGATAAATTCTCAAATAATCTCATGAGGTAACATCACTGCCCCCTTTTTATAAGTGAAGAGACTAAGGTGTTGAAACATAAACTAACTTTTCCAAATTTCTACAGTTTTGTGGAAGTGAAACTGAATAGGAATCCAGACATTTTTGCTTGGAACCCACAGTCTTAAGCACTATACTATCCTGCTTCCTCTTTGGCAATAAATAAAAGTGAGATGAGAAGAATTGTGGATAAGATGAAAGAATATTATTGCATTCATTCAAGCACAACCTTGCAGGAAACTGGTGGTCAGAATGAAGAGAGCATGCACCTGAGTAACATTGCAAGGGCCAAATAATGCATTTTATTAGAGGGATGGAGCAAAGAGATACAAATAAATTCAAATATTGAGATTGCATGACTATGAAGGTAGCAGAGTCGCCGTCCAAGGTCAGGGGCTTGGAGCCCAAGCTCCGGGGTCTGACCCGTGCACATGGTCACATTTACACTTACAGCGGGAATTCTAAGTCAGAGCTGATAAAGAGGTCAGACCTTGAGATAAAGTCTTAAAGCCCTTAGCATCATGGTGAGTAGTTAACTATAAGAACAGAAGTTCTCTAAGTGGATACTGAGGAGAGAAAACACTGCAAGGCCAAGTATTATTAAATATTCAGTTTTGGGGGATAAGCGGGGACGCTCAAATGTGGCAGAGCAGGAAAGTCACCTCCACAATAGGAACTGCGATGAAGACCGTGATTATAAGAAAGAAAGCTGCCTCATCCACTCATGCCCTGTGCCCAGGGCTACTGTTTCAGCAAAACCCTTTTGCAAAAGTTGGATAGATTTCCTATCCTCTTTCCTATTTCTCTCTAGGTGGAGCCTCTTCAGTTTCATTTACATGAGAGAAGGCAAGGACACTTGTGTCATTGGGCCTGGCATTAGGAAATAGAACCAAAAGTCGTTTTATTTATTTATTTGCCACACCCCGAGGCATGTAGGATCTTAGTTCCCCGACCAGGGATCAAACCTGCGCCCCCTGCAGTGGAAGCGCAGAGTCTTAACCACTGGACCACCAGGGAGGTCTCCCCAAAAGTCATTTTAATGACCACCCACAGCTGAAGACCTTCTCGTTAATGTACCTGTGCTTTATTGAGTTCATAACTATTTTAACTGTGCATATATCTATTTGAAGAGGGAATAGTCTAAGGGTTTAATATCTGAGTAAACATCCAAAGCAAGTTATTTATACTTTAGTAATGTTCTTGTCAACACATTAGATATTTTTTGTGCTGTGGGCTTTTAAATTTAGCAGACATTTTGGATTCTCTGTTCTCCGGGGAAAAGTACAAGCATATATGAAGGATGATCTTTAGTAAGCATGAGGTTATCAGAGCAGTTACGGATGAGTCTTAGATTTTTAAAGTTAACTACTTTCTCCATTTATATGAGGTGGGGAGTGAGCACAGATTTCTGGATCCCACCCCCTAATAAAATGCCAGGAGCACTGCTGGGAACGTAGAGGGTACTTCTCATGCAGCTTAGTTATCACTCAGAGACTAATGACTTTGCCCAACAGAGCAAAACAGAAATAGAAGAGAAAAAAAGATAAATTAAAAATGAAACATTTTGTATCTGTCAGATTGGAAAAATATAAAAGTAGATAAAAGACATGTGGAAATGAAGAGACTAATAAACAAAATGAAATATATTCATTTAAGGGAATACTCTACAGCAATTAGATGCTATGAACTGAATCCATATATATCAACATGAACAAAATGTTGATTGAAAAAAATAAGATTAGATTTATGCATCACTCCAAGGATACAAAAATTAACAGCCAAGAGATGTTTTGAAAAGTATACACACTTTTAAAAAAGGGAATCTGGAATGGAAGGACATATTTTAAATATTTTATGGAGTGTTTCTATGAGAGAGAGAGGATGATAGGATTGGAGTCAGAGAATAAAGGGGGAAAATCAAGCAAAATAAAAGACAATGTCAGTCTAGACTGATGACACTGCACCCCGTGAACTGCAGAGTGTAAGCAACTCAATATTGTACCCTGAGGTCTTTGAGGAAATTGTCCTCTTCACTTAAGGAACATGAAAACCCCCTTTATTTTACACTGCTCTTTAGTTTACAGACCATTTTCATACCCTTTATCTTATATAAATTAATCAAAGGAAAATAGATTCAGATACATAGGCCGAGTTTTAAAGAATGAGATCTAAATAGTATGGCTCGCCTTAGACCACATTTCTGAAAGACTCTCACTTGGCCAGTAAAACACTTCTTGGAGAAATTTATTTATATTAAGAAAAGTGGTGTTATGATGCAAATGTTTCAGAAGCCACAGGTGATCACGAGAAGGGAGGTAGCATGTTTCCTCTTTGTTATTGTCTAATTGGCTTTTCCTCTGCAAGTATGCAGACACACGAGGATGCAGGGATTGTTACACAGTCTTTTATTCAAATCCTCAGGTGTCCATCCCATGGAGATAGAAAATTACACACCTTATAGCCTTTAGTTTCACCCCGGCTGGAGGGCAGCTGAAGCCGGCGCTGTAAGCTTTCCTTAGCAGCTGTCACAGAAGTACCTTGAGAAGACAGGTGTGCTGCCTGGTAAGGGATAGGGTACTTCTGATACCTAGCCCCTCATGTCTTGTTAGATAGGAATGAAAGTTAGGGACTATTTGAAGACCTGAAGAACACACACCTTAATCCACAATGGGAAACAAAAACGTTTCCTTCCTGTCGACCTTCTGCTTATTCTTAATTATGTTATAAAACATCCTGGCTTTTTTTTCCAGAGGTTCCCTTGACACATCCAGACTTAAAATTATCCTTAGCTCTTCTGGAATATAACACTTAATCACTCAGCAGTACTTAAGGATCCGTGATGGAAAATTGCATTAGGTGCGTATCTACAGCTTCACTGACGTTATTCTGTAGTCTTACAAGGAAATAAGTACACTTTGTTTATGGAAAGCATCTAGCCGCTTTGCCTAGGTTTCACCCTTCAGGACTTGACTGTAACAACAACAAAATTACTTATCTTAAAAGCAATGCAAGCATGAAGGCTTTTCTTATAGACTAGAGCAAACAAAATTCAGGTAGGATGGGTGGATGGGATGTGAGTTTCCTTCTTAAACTAAGGACTTTGCTTTCTTGAACTATTCAAAGGGGCAAGAGCCCCATTCCCAAGCCTTCCCAGGGAGTTCACTCTGATCTCCCTGCCTCTTCCTCTTCATTCTACCTTCTCTTTTCCTCTTCTGCCCCATTGGCCTTGACCGGCTCCATTCTTTTCCCAAAGGAAGTGGTTAAGGCCTATTCCCCCTCTGGAATCTTATCGGTTTTTCAGTGTATCTAGGAGGTACTGGGAAAAATTGCAAACTAAGGTAAACATTTCATACTCTCTTAAAATATCTAAACTCAAGGGCCCCACACACTGGGATTATGGCATTCCTACTTTTCTACTTCATTACCCCAATCTCATTTGCCTAAAGAGTTCATATTACTCTTATTTGCATTCCTCGATCTCATTTTTTGTGAACTTATAATCAGAGAACCTTTTTATACTTAGAGAGTATTTTCGTTCTACGTGCTCTGGAGCTTATGACAAATCTTTCCTCCGTTGTCAGTTGTCTCCCCAAAAGGTGCACCAAGCCCAAACATCGTCTCCTAGCCTCTACTGTCTCTCTTGGTTTCTGTAGCAATTGTGTAGTGTCATTTCACAGGGGCTCTTTGGGTGCTACACATTTGGATTTGAAGAGACAGACACCTTTTATTTCCATTTATTGTTATTATTTTTTCATGTAGTCTAGAACGTGTTCACCAAGTACCTTCAATTCTTCAGGCACTCTGCCATGTGTTTGAGGTTCAAGATGTCTAAAGCACATGATTCAGGTACCCAGTGAATCCCTGTAACTTTCGATCCATGTTTCATTCATTGTAAAGTTACATATTTTGTTTACCAAAATTGATTTTTATGCATGTTTACCAATGGGGAATCCCCCATAATTTTTCTTCTATGAGAAATCTGGACATAATATTTCTAAACACAAAATCAATGTATGTATCAATTCTCTCAAATCTGCTTCCCAGATGACCATGACAAGTATCTAATTGGCTTTACGGTAACTGAAGAGGGAAGCCAGAAATATCAGGAAGATGGATCGAGAACTACAGTTAACATCTCCTGCTCTGCTTTGTGGTTTCTCTATGTGAACTGAAGTTACCATCTTGCCAGCTCCAAGTGCAAATTAATTTAGATTACAATTGACATTTAGGTTTGGAGAGGGAAAGGAAAAAAATCAACGGTATGTGAACACTGAAACCATAAATAGTAACAAGTGGAAATCCCAAACCTCAAACGCTTTGAAGCATGTTGTAAAATCCTGCAAAAATGGATGCAAAAGTATAATGGACAAAATAATCATGGGAGGTTGTTATACAGGCTTTAAGCCACAGGGACCACGATGGGATTTTTTGTTGTTGTTATTGTTACTCCAATACTTCAACGTAATTACTGGCATAGAAAAATATGCAAATGTTAAAGAAAGAAGAAAAATGTGCTTATTTTATTAGGCTTAATTATAAGGGAGAACAAAAAGCCCTTGGAACTTTTTTTTAATGAATTCATCTCATTCACCAAAACCAAAAGCCCAGAAATCGTTTCTAGCTTAAAAATGCATTTTTCCCCCTAAGATCAGGCACTGATTTGATGAATGTTCTCAAGTTAATCACCCATATAGGACTTCTTGAACATTACTCTGACATTGAGTGCTGTCTGTGTAACTTAATGTTATAAAACCTGGAAGGCACATTTATAGCCCAATCCAGATGGACCGAAACAAAGTACAATTATTCCTTCAAAAGTCGACCTTCGCATACAGATTAAAATGGATTGCTTCCAAGATTCAAATGGAGAAATGAACTCAGTTCCCCAATTGTCGTGCATTCATTATGGCCCTATTGGACTTGGTTTTGGGCCGTGCTAATTAGTGACATGTCTGTGTTAAAAGTTGGACACACAGGCTGATTTGCAAAGTGGCAGCAGGAAGAGTTGTTATGAAACTAATTCCAGCTATCAGAGATGGTGATATTTTAAATAGGCTGTGAATTAAGTGGTTTCACAGAAACAAATGAAAATGATTTTACTATTGACAGTGAACATTCCCATGCAAGAACAGGAATATCTGTGTGTTTGGCCATTTCTAGATTAAAACCTGTGCTAGTTTAGCTCTTTTGGAAAATTTAAGAGGAAACTCTAATTTTGATTCCCATCAGAAGTTAGAATATAGAGGAGAATTTTATGAACACCTTTCCTTTTTCATAATTTTAAAATGAACATATATATATATATATGTATATCACCTTAATTTTAAGAACTCCCTTGTCCTTATTTTGGGGTGTTTACCGAATATATATTACAGACCAGGGTGGTGGTTACAGTCAACTGAAGGTGGAGGTTGGACATAGACAAGCTATAAAGCATCTCTTCTTTTTTCTCTTCTAAAGATGAGCTCCATCATGATAAAGGAAAGGGAATGAAAAGAAGGAGTTGGGTGAGGTTGGAGGTGCTTCCTTCGTTGGCTACACCTGCTGTTCCAACATTTCATCCTTTGGTCCTTCTTGAGCCCTGGGGTTGTTCTAACATATTCAGCAGAGGAGATACTCATGCCCACAGAATCACTCTAGGTTTATATCCTAAGTGAATTCCACAAACATTTCTTGAGTTCCTGCTGTCAGAAGGACCCAGAAGCTTCTAGCCATGTGGAGATAGTTAAGATGGTCATATTTTCACAGGGTTCAGGAGCTGAAATTTAAAATATTGCATCCTTGTGAATAAAAAAAATAACTGGTCACGTTTGAAGGATGAATACTACAGCTTTTTAAACATTGCATTGCTGTGACTAATACACAAGTTAACTATTACAACAGTGCTTCTCTTACTTTAACATGTATTTAAATTATCTGGTGTTAGGTTAAAATACAGATTCTGAATCAGTAGGTCTGGGACAGGGCCTGAGTTTCTGTATTTCTAAAAATCTTCTGGTAGTCTGTGAAATATACTTGAGTAGTGAAACCAAGCAGGACCCTGTGGGCTCCTGGGCACAAAAGGCTTTCTGTGTCCCCTTCCCTGAGTTCCAAAGGGCAGGTTCAAACAGTTGCTAATCAGGGAAGGGAGGGGATGCAGAGATAAGGGAGGAACATTCAAGAAACAGTAGTGCAGCAATGAGGCAGGGTCCTGGTTCCCCCTCAAGGGATACACAGAACAATATCTTTGAGCTCTTCCTAACTAAAACCCTCACCAAATGGAAGACTTGATGAAGAACTTTTCATTTCAGAAAAGATCACAGTTTGCTCATCATCACCTGAGGCCAGATGATCTCTGGATTGAAGGAATTCATTCACCCTGATCTTTATCAGCAACCCCACGCCACCTATTGGACTATAAAACTCCTCACAACTCCCCCTCACCCCAGATTGGGACACAGTTTTGAGGGCATTAGCCCACTATGGCCCCCTTTGCCTGGCAAAGCAATGAAACTATTCTTTTCTACTTCACCCAAAACTCCGTCTCTGAGATTTAATTCGGTGTCGGGGTACAGAGGCAGGATTCGACTTCAGTAGCAAGGGCTTAGAAAACGCTATGAATCACATTTCTGAGATGCACTGAAGGGTACCTGGGAACCACAATGGAGGATGAATGCTATTTCCATAACATCTGTCACCCCCGCTAAAGGAAAAGAATTCTGACAGTGTGCTATTTCAAGACTTCTCATTTCTTACTAAAAAAATGAAATACAATAAGCTTAACTATAGCGAAAGGTTAAGTGACATGCATATTGTCAGAGACTAAACTGGCCACGGTTTCAGGATTTGGCCCGACAACTAGAATGACCTTGAGAATCAATCGCACGTCTTGACTTTCACCCTTTTAGGGGCTGTTAACTGAAGTGTGGAGAAGCGAACCAACTCCCCCATCTCAGTGATGAATGGCCGCTGAGGTCAGCTGATCATCTGCTACTGCAAGTCAGACACATTTCCTTATCTCTAAAGTAACTTGATGCGGATGCTCGTAAGTCAAAGTATTGGCATTTGGCCTCATTTCGTGTGAGAAGGACTTAGAGGACTGTCTGATTCTGTTTTATTTTAGCTTCCAATTTTCTTAATCGTCCCCCTCCCCCCTCCCATCTTCTTTCTGAGAACTAAAAGATTTTGGCCTCCCTGAGTATAGCCATTCTGATTAATTCACACCCACCCTTTTAGCATATGCATGAATCCCAGAAAGTCTAATGATTCTGTCCACATGGGAATGAACATTACATCAGTTACAGATCTCCTCCCTGCTGTTCACAGAGTCTAAAGTCCAAGTTCTTGGGTGAGTTTAGCCATTAAAGGATTTTACAAAATAGAACAAAAAGGATGGAAACTCAATTGCTAGAATAATTTAAGAGCTCTTCACACCACTTGAGCTAAATACCCCCATCTTGCAATGATAAGCTCTAGGGCAGTTAATTAAAACCTTCACCTTTTCAATCTTGGATAGTATTGAATTCCAGATGATTTCTTTCCCAAAGGAGTTAATTTTAAGGGACAGGGAAAAGAAGAAAACAGAAGTCATATTATTGCCCAGTTAAAAAAAAAAATCAAGTATAAATATTTTAAGCCAAAAAGAAAATTTCAAAATAATTACCTATAAAAAAAGTGTAGAGCCTACTCATTAAGAGAAAAAGATATATATATTAGTGTTAAGTTTTGAATGCCTAAGCCTCAATCCACCTCTAAAGTATATAGCTTCCACAAAACTTTTAACCAGTAACAGCTTCTTTATTGTTAGAACTTTTTATGGGTTTGAAATGTATTCTATATGCTTAGTGATCCTAAGTCAAACTTCCCAGATTGCCACTTTATGTAAACCATGTGAAGTATGAACCACCAGTAAATCAAAATTCAATCATTTTTTGTAGGTATCTGGACACTTCCATATTTCAACTTAGTTCAAATCAATCACCTTTCTCAACATCTCGCCTCTCTATAATTTCTAATACATTTAGCCTTCAGCTATGTCCTGACTCTCATTTCTAGAACTGACCCTCCCATTCAGTTCTTATCTCTGTTTTTCACATTTAAGACTGTTTTATAAAGTGCATAGTTTGCAAAATTTCATTCATTTAAAAACAAAAACAAAAAAAAACTCCTAGATGCAATATCAGAGCTATTTGTTTTTAGAATAGACTATATTTTCCAATTTTTTCTTTGTTTTGTTTTCATAGCCCTTCTGTAACCGAGATGATATTATAATATGCAATTTACATTAAAACATTCACACGGAGATGTTAAGAAATATGCAAAAGTTACTTATATGTTAATGAAAATCTGGAATTAGGCTCACGGAATGTATTAAATATAAATTTAGGAGCATATACTCTGTCACAAAGAATACTAAGACGTCAAAATAAGACACATACCACAGTTTCTAAAGAGCAGTCAAAAAAGATGAGAAGGTAATTGGAAAACTAAAAGACTTTTTAAGGGAAAAATTAAAATAAATAAATAAATAAAAACAGCAACAACGACAAAGAACAGTCAACACTGTCACCTGGGGAGAACAGTAGGGTAAATACGAGAAACAAAAGGCGTATTGTAAACGATTCTGCTGAGAACTTGAGCATGCATCAGCAAGTTGAGAAGGCAGTTTGGAAAGTTTTGGATAAGCACTTGAATATTTGGAAATTAACTTATCAGTGCTTGCAAAGCATGGAACCTCATTTCAGAAAAGAGTTGGAAGGCATCTACCCACGCAATTCCCATTGTTGTCCCTAAAACAAATACCTCAGAATCACTTCAGATCAATTCCACACACACTGGTAGGGTGGCGTGGTTTGGGGCTCACCTATGAAACCAGAGACTTCTCACGTTTAGTTACTAGAATCAATCTGAATTTCAAGACTCTAGTATAAAATCTCCACTTCTCCTGTAACATCCAAATAAGAAACTTCTAAGACATGCACCTGCCAGAATTTACTTGGATGATAGTGATAAAAGAGACAAAAGAATTTGTTGTATTTCTTCTCTTGGACCTAATGAAGTTTTAGCAGTAAGATATTAATCTTCTTGAGGAGTGTTTTTTTGGTTTTGTTTTTGTTTTCAGCTCAGGCTGAATTTTTTGAGTATATGAGACTTTCTAATAGTTGCACTTTTTTAAAGACTCTACTTTTCCAAGGATTCAGTTTTTTGGTGGGCATGACAGAAACTCATCCTTAAAGTACTTTAAAAGACTGAATACACCTCAAGTCATAAGGCAAGTTTATATTAGGGCTTGAATTAGGGGAAAAGATGAATTGGATGCTTTTCTCATTGTCCCTACTCTGAGGGTGATCTAACAACAGACCCCAGGACTTACATACCTGTGGAAGAAAAGGGGCACTTGCATACATTTTTAAGTCATCCTATTCATTCTTTAACTCATTTGTATACCTATTTATTCATGTATTCTCTTATTCATTAATATTCTGCTAGTTATTTTAATATTCTTAGTCATTAATTATCTTCTGTGTTTCCAGTACATGCAGAATGAGGCAAGTTTGACTAAGGTATTACTGCAAAGAACTACAGCCACATAATAGCAAGGGGACATTTTGAGAGCTCAGAACATAGCCTTATGGAGCAGATAGAATTTCAAGTGAATCCTGAGGCATGCCTAAGAAAGTCACAGGCAGACAACAGGGAGAAAGCATTCAAAGGGACTAGTACTATTGTAAATATGGTTATAAATATGATTAAAATACAAGTCCCAATTTGAGAATATGGAGAGCAGATCTTGTGCAGCTTTGGGAAGAAATGCAGTGGACAAATAGTTAAAAGTGGTGTCAGGAGAAACTGGGGCCATGGGGCAGTGGTGGTGAGTGCCTCTTCATATCTCTCCTTTATTTTTTCTTCCCATTCACTTTCAATGCCTCATTCCCCCCCTCACTAGATAGGTAGAAAGTATAGGTGACAGCTGTAAGAGAAAGTTTGGGAGGCACGTCGGTATGAGTGTTTATGTCCATATCACACTTCGGACTTCAAAGATCCCTCTGGTACAACTGGGGGCAGTAATCATGCAAATATGTAGGCAGTCCCATCTGAATTGACATTTCTCTGTATGTTTTCCATCCAGCAAAATCTCTGCACACTATTCTTTCATCTAAATGATGAAGATCACAATTTCTACCAATACAAAGTTGGATGGATCCAGTGATGTCCTGGATTTCCTTTAGAACTAAGTTTCCTAATTCTATGACTATTTGCTCATATTTATTTCATCCTGAATAATGCATGAGAGCAACAATTCTAAAAAACTTGATGTGGTCTACGTTATATAATAAACTGCTGATAAGATGTGGAAAGTGTCATGAAAAAACTTAAAAGATTTGGAAAGGGACAAAAAAGATTATCGGATACCCTGTCTAGCATACGTTTCCAAGTTAACTCACTTTTCACTGTCCTCGAGTTTCTCAAAACTCTGTGTAAATACTGTACTATTTACCATATGCTATCAGTATATCTGTATAGAAGACTGATAGTAACGCAAATAATGCTCATCTATAAAAATGCAAATATTGTGAGGTGGAGATTCAATTGATTTTTCTCTTGTGGACAAAAATGGACAAAATCTGTCTTATGGACCAATTTATACATGCATTTCAGTGTTCCTGATGGCCTATGTAAGTATGGGTTTTTCAGATTTTCCTTTAGTTCTAGCATCTTGCAGGTTCCCTCATTAATTAATTAGTTAAATGAAACATTTGATGTCTTTATTGTATACTTGTATAGAGTCATGATTTTATTGTAAAACTATTCTTTAACTAAGATGAGGGATACTGCTTCTGGACACACATTCTGCTGTCACAATTTACCAGGCAGAGACAATCCATTTTTTTAAAACTCTGTTCCTCTCTAATATTACAATGGAATAGAGGCCATAAGAGGATTAAGTGAGAAGGATGTTCTTCCCCTGTTTTCAACACGTATTATGAAAACATGTGGATCATGAATATATAGAACAAAGTTATTTGTTATAATTGAAAGATGTATCAGCCAATCACCTCACTCGGTGAAATAATTCATTATCTTAGTCCATATCAAATTGCGGTTCCATGTTTCCTTTTGCACTTTCTTGTATTTTGAAGAGGCTAGTTTTCAATAAATTGGGGTGATATCTCTGAGTGGTACTTTTATTGCAAACTTTTCAAAATAAATGAATTGGCATGTATTTAGCCGACAAATTTCAGTCTTAAAAATGTATAACTAGATTCTAAGAGAGAGAGGGGGAAAGAGGGAAGAGGAGAGAGAAGGAAGGAAGGAAGACAGAGGAAAGAAAGGATAACAGCCCTGTTGCCCCATTTAATACATTTAATATATTCCTCTTCTTCAGGGGCTGTGGTGAACAAGAGAAGACAAAATGCTAGAAGGTATATGGAATGATAATTAAGAAAATGTTGTCTTAGAGTTTTTTCAGCCTTTGCATAACTAGCATCTGAGCAGTTTCTACCCTTATCTTATTCGTTAAAGAGAAACTACTTGTCATCAAGGCTTTTCCATTGTCTCCTCACTGCAACATATCGCTTTACTGGACCATGCCCAAAATTCTGAGTCTTTTCGAGATTAGCGATCAAAACTTTTTATTACTGAACCATGACCATTCCTTGGGTTGGGGCAACATTGGCTTCCACTACATTAATTTCCATCTAGATTAAAATAATTAAAATTTAACTGTACAGCATTCTGTTTCAAGACTGTAAAATATCTTGACAGCTCTCACCAATACACATTTTTATGATTTAGTTTTCTAGAAAGGATTTCCTTTGCCTAAATTTTTCATGAGTCATTCTCACCTTTGTACCTCCTAAAACATCTTCACTGCAAAAAACTTTACAGTTTTACACATAATTTTATGACATACTCATCCCTATAAATAAGATTTTTAAAACATGTTAAACAATTGTTAGCTCCTGAAAGAAACGGTCCCAAGTGTGATGATCCATTTGGGGGAAACAAATGCCAGACCAACAACCCAGAACCTACTGCATTGTTCACAGGTATCAGAATAAACACACGGAGAAATTTGGTTATTCCTTCATATTTGAACTTAAAGGTTAGAGCAAGTGAAAGTCTAAGTAAGGAATTGTTTACTACGAGGAGGAATTAAAATTAAAGTTGGGATCTTTCAGTCAAAAAGTCTAGTAGCTTTATACTATTTACTATGCTTATTTACACAAACTGAAGAATAAATAGCAGAAAATCTAAAACATTGTTTTATACTTTGTTTTTCAGATATTTTTATATATTTTTTCTCATTACAAAAATATTCACAGTACACTGCAGAAAGTCTGGGAAACATAAAAGCACTTAGAATATTAAAATCACAAGTAAACCTACTCTTTGGATAGAATCACCATTAACATTGTGCTTATGGTCTACTAGGAGGTTTTGTACGCATACATAAATTTTATATTTTTTAACCTGATCTTAATGTTAGTAATGTTTTATGAACTTTTTTTCCTAGAAACAAGCAAATCTATGAAATGTAATTTTAATGGCTGCATAGACTTTATTGGAGAAATGATTCCATAGATAATTTAATTCCTCTTTATAAATATGTACTTTTCCTCAATAATTAAATGTTACAAATAATACTTTGCTGAACATTCATGTCTATCTATGTATATTTCTGTTTTTGAAGGGGTTTATCTATTTTGTCATCATTTAATATCACAAATATAATTGTTTCATCAAAAGTTATTAGTATGTTCCGCTTTAAAGATTCTAGGCAATTAAAAAACAAAGCTATTGATACTTTAAGGTTTTGTGGTCCATAATGTCAAACTTTCCTCTAGAATTATTAGAGTGCTTTATGCACTCACCAACAGAGTAACAGGATGAGAAGCATTTAAGAAATAATTTCTCCTGACAATATTTTTTAAGTACCCATCAGGAAAAATCTAATTCCGTTTGAAATATTTTCAAGATTATTTCCTGAAGAATATTTCTATATGGACACTCTTATTAGGTAAAATTATTCATCATTCAAACTGGATAATGTCAAGGATAGATTTAAAATTTGCTCACTTAAAAGTATGGAAATAATGGGGGGGGGCTAAATTTTTAACATATTTTTATCTCAAGTTATATTTGACCTGGAAACTAATTAAACATAGTTAGATGCTATGTTTAGCAATAAGAAGAGGAAGAGGAGGAGGAGGGACAACAAAAATCTTTCTGAGTTCCCACCACTGAGAAGCAAAGTCTTTCCTTGTCCATTCCTTTCCTCAACTCCTCCCACTTCTGCAAAAAAGTACTCACTTATGGAAAGTGAAATTGCTTCTTCAGGGAAAATTACAATTAAATGCCTAGCAAATGAAGCAAACACAGTGCAGACTTAAGTATTATCAAGGGTCATCTTGATAATCACCAGATGATAGCAGAGTGACTAACACATCAGCACTACTCTGTTTCACAAACACTGTGAACCCACCTACACTGTTGCCTACAAATTGTCATGTGAGATAACAACACACATCGTGAAAACCTACTGTCATGAAGCTAAGTTTGGGAGACTTGACTCATACTCATGATCATTGTATTTATATTTCTATTTTTAGGCAGTTCCTCTCTGTGTGTGTGTGTGCATGCATATCTTTAAGGAGGAATAAAAATGTCGCAAATATTGTACATGGACCCTTTGGGTTCTGAGGGTTTCACTGTCAAAAGATTCTGAGCTACTTCCTACCCTGTGAGATGTAATTTTCACCTCTTATCCACATAAGCAACCATAAGCTGTAATTGTTTGCGTGTAAAACATTGCTGAGAACGTTTTAAGTTACAGAACTTACAGAGAGAAGCGTGTTATTGACAACATTTCCATTAGCATTTGGAAAAGACCCAAATTGCCAAAGCAGACAGTAGCCATAGGTGAGCAGATACATACAGGGGAGAATCTCTTTTCATTGTCCACACGGTGCTGTTGACTGATGTCTATATGCCTGTTTCTGCCTCCTCAGGGATGGGGATGGGAGACACAACAAGGTTGTGTTCATGACCTCCTTTTAATTAAGGTCTCTGGCATTGAGGCTTTCTAATCACCTTTTTTTTTTTTTTTTTTTTTTGCCTCCTGAAACATATAGGTGGCAATTTCTTTTTTGGAGAGTCTAGATATGGCTAAGTCTAAAAAAGAAAAGGGAGTTGAATAATCCACATAAAGGATGAAAATCAAGAAAAATAGCCATTGCTGAACTTGAAAATATGCGTCTGCTGACATGTGAAAAAAAAGAAGTGGAAAACCTTATGACCCTGGCGACAACTCCTTAACATTTTTTCCCCATGTTTCTCTAAGATTCACAGATTTTAGACACCAAAGGAGATAAATGGTGAGTGAACAGTATAAGATGTCCTTCAATATTCTCAGCAATGCCCTGAGGTTCCCTTTGTATTTCAGCATATTCAGCAGCCAGATGAGCTATGCTAAGCACCGATTGAACTAGTAGTTAAGATGCTAGAGAAAAAATCAGTATCTGCATAGCCTATCTTCTGGAGCAACACTTGTTCACTAAATGTATTTTCTTTAAGAATCTAATAGCAGATCCAAACAGCGTTAAGAGAAACAAAATGAATGAAGTAATTCATTTCAACATTTTCTCTCTAGCATTACTTAGAATTGCCTTAAGACACATCCCAAATTTTCACTGAACTAACAAGGAGCACTCTGGGTGCCCTGGTTTTCTAATACTCCTGTTCAAAATTACCAAAATTGTAATGATAAAGTGCAAAATAAATGCAATAGCTGCAGTGAAAAATGACTGAGAGTCACATCTCAAGAAATAATTCACTGGAGGGGACCTGCTGATGTCATAAGCGGGGAAAGTAAAGCTTGAGTTATTTATATTTAGCAGAATTTTAAGAGTCAACTATCACAATTTATCCAGCTCGTGGGTCTCAATTGCCTTCTCTGAGTCTATCCATCTTGAAAATTGGTAACCAAGGGGGAAAAAAAATTGCCAGGTAACAACAATAACAAAACAGACTACTCTTTTGAAGGTTCTTATCCTTTGTGAGTGATAAGCAAAAGTGTTGCATTGTGTTCTTTTAAGTTAAAATCAAAGGTATACAAAAACTCTAAAAATGATCAGGGAAAGTACCTAAGAAGAACATAGACTGGTTTTGTAATCAATTCACATACCTTATGCGTTTTGTATCAGATGGCTTTCTTGACACGATGATAAGTTTTTTCTTTCATTGTTATTTCTCTGAACTGAAGGAAATGTTGTTAAATAGTGGAGGATGGTTTTTTCCAGGCACTTGTACCGTGGAGAGCACAGCATAGAGGAACCATCAATTACTGGGCCTTCCTGTTGTAGACCAAAGTGTAGACTCCTGCTAGGAGTTCCATCAGTGAGACTAGTGCCTTTCCTCTGGATCCCTGACCCCTCTCAGCTCCAACCTGCTCCTAGCCATCACGGGACGACAATATTTGCTCATTTTTTTCTTTTTTTTTTTTTACATCTACTGTCTTTACTTCTAGTTAATCTCAGCCTTACTTTCTGTGTTTGGGTTTTAAGAAGTTGTCTCCATGCCTTTGCCCACCCCACCGTCCCACGAACACAATTCTTCTCTCACAAGCAGGGCAGAATTGATCACTGCAGCCTCCACCTGTTCTAAGGCAAGGGACCTCTCTGGGAATTTTCCCCTAACAAGATCATGAGTAACCTTTCTCTCTCACACCTATTAATAGTGACAGTGACATTAACTACAAAACCCCTCCTGTTGTGAATGTGAATTCTAGCTCACTTTTTTATCTTGTTTCCTATTCCATAAGCCATCCAATACAAGGCTTTCCAAATGCATAAACCTCTGATACTTTTTCTTGTTGCCAAATAAATGTAGAGGTCTTTCTATTCCAATATTTTCATAAAGAGGATTTTCCCTGGCAAATATGCTTCACCCATTGCCTTGTTTTCTTTCTGTTGCTTCTCTGTCTCTTCAGACATTCTAGAAAGAATTCAACAAATGATAGCATTTTTTCTTAACATAAGCAGCAGGATCTCAGTGTTAGAGTCTCCCTGGGTTCTTGATGAAAATGAAAATTTCTCTACACCCACCCAAACTACTGAACGAATTAGGATCACTAGTGAGAGCCTTGGACTTAACGTTTTAAATAAACATCCAAGTTTCATCCTTTTGAATGATATATTTGAGACAAAATAATGAGTATATCAAGATCCATGGCTTTATTATTGCTAAGACAGTAGATCTTGAAAAGTTCTCACCACAAGAAAAAAAAAACATTTGTAACCATAGGTGTTGATAGATGCCAACTAAATTTATTGTGGTAATCATTTCACAATATATACACACAGCAAATCATTATGTTGTACACCTAAAACTAATACAACATTCTACGTCAATTATATCTTTTTTGAAAAAGAGTCTATACCCACAGTAAACTCTGATGAAAATGAACAACAGCTATTTCAAAGGACAGTTTAGTTTAAAGACCAGAAATCAAAGCTGAGCCATTACAGGCCCATCAATATAGAAAGCAAATGTTTGGTGTGTCAGCATAACAATCCTTCCAAGACAGGAATTTTTTAGAATTGAAGAAGTCCTAGATGCCTTTTTTTTTTTTAACCCAATTGAAATCATTGTTAAAAAAAATCTTTGGCTTTATAGACTTTTTTTCACAGTCATTCTTGATTCAGTATAATGAACTAGTATAAATTTCTCTTGTGATGACTATTTGCATACAACTGTGGGTTTATGGTAGGTGACAGAGGGAAGAATCTATTAGCTAAAGAGTTGTATTAGCAGGTTAATCACTTATCATAATAAATGTCGATAAGTTGACATCATCCCCCCATTGCATTGCACCTACAGATGCCCTAAGACATCCTAAAACCTCAAGTGTGAAGCTGATACAATATATAAATATATTATTTATACTAAATATAGTATTCTGAATCCAAAATAAATAAAATGCTAGTAAAACATGAGAACTGCATTGTATTGTAGACTAGATAATTAATATACTAACACATCAATAATTTAATACTACATGATTTTACCATGTGTTTACTAATGCTGAAGTCATGATTTACAAAATGAACTTGGGGCTTCCCTGGTGGCGCAGTGGTTGAGAATCTGCCTGCCAAGGCAGGGGACACGGGTTCGAGCCCTGGTCTGGGAAGATCCCACATGCCGCGGAGCAACTAGGCCCGTGAGCCACAACTACTGAGCCTGCGCATCTGGAGCTTGTGCTCCGCAACAAGAGAGGCTGCGATAGTGAGAGGCCCGCGCACCGCGATGAAGAGTGGCCCCCACTTGCCGCAACTGGAGAAAGCCCTTGCACGGAAACGAAGACCCAACACAGCCAAAAATAAATGAAGATATAAATAAATAATAAAAATAAAAAGGAACTCCTTATAAAATGAACTTGTCACTGGAAAACAACATAAGCCATTGCTTCTGAGTTAGAGCCCTGTATTCAAAGCAGCTATTAAAACACCTTTTTTATTTGTAATTTAATTTTAAAAAATCACTGTAATTCCCCTTCCTAATTAAAAAAAAAATCACTGTAGGGGAATTCCTTGGCAGTCCAGTTGTTAGGACTCAGAGCTTTCACTGCTGGAGGCCTGGGTTGAATCCCTGGTCGGGGAACTAAGATCCTACAAGCCGCAACATGTTGCCAAAAGAAAAAGAAAACAAAAAAGAAACAAACAAAAAAACACTGTATGTATAAAATTTATGACATAATTATGACATATTATCCAAAAGTTAAAAATCACTGTATGATTCTTAATGCTAAAAATTATCCCCCTACTCCTTGAAAAAGTTAACTTAAAATTTTCAATAACTACCCAATTATCATATTAATATTCCAATAGAATCTTATAACAGACAGGGCTGGGATCATCTGAATTATCTTAATAATGATTCCCTTCCAAATTAGGATAGGAGTATAGAGAATGAAAGCTGAACAATGGACGGCGTGGTAAACAATGCCTGGTTCAGTTGAAGAATCCCTTCAGGAAAGTAGAGTCATGCTTGAAGGGTCTATAGCCAGGAAAAACATTCAAGACACGAGGCAGCCTGCTCTGATAAACTACTGCTTCACTGAGTCTACTCAGTTCATAGACTCTATTCAGTGTACCAGGTGGATTTATCACTGTAGTAATAAATAATGTTATATCAATTGTTAACTGTAATGATGTCAACAAATTTTATTATGCCGTCAGTAGCTTAACACTAGCATAATTCAAGTTTAGGCCATATATATATATATATATATATATATATATATATATATACACATATTTTTGCCTCTTTCATTTCTTAAGGCATTTGTGTATATTTAATAATATACTGCCTGTGTCGTTCCACAGACAACTCTAACTCAGCATCACAATCTACTTGTCTCATTTGGGTGTAAAAATGCTGGATCAATGGCACTTCCAGGGCTATTTTTTGATGTGCTGAATGATGAACTATCAGGGTTTCTTTGATAAATTTCCATGAGACCATAAGTGAAGCTTTAGAGTCTTGGTCTCTTCCTATGTAAACTGGTACATGACATGTGACTTGCTGATCTCAAGAGGACAGGGCCGGCTTCATGGGAGTGTTTTGAGATGAGACGGACCTCATGTTTGCTTCAAGATTCTGCTGTTGCCATCTTAAATTTTCAGTTTTTGAACAAAGAGTGCTGCATTTCAGTTTGCACTGGGCCCCATAACTTATGTAGCCAGTCCTGGATAAGATGTCATAAAAAGTGAACAAAACAATATCATATTCAAGCATACCAAAAGCCTGGAATAGAATTTCTTGTACTGTCCTCATAAAATCACTTAGGGAAATGCTTAAACACAGGCATCGGCAAATTATTCCTCATTAAACCATATTTCAAGGTCTAGCTAAAGAAAATCACCTCCATTTTGAAGTTGTTTATGATTCTTTCGCTGAAGGTTGTTAGCATTAAGCGCTTTAGTTTTGAAAAGCAGAATCATAATAGCTGGTTTTAGCAGAAAAGGGACTTTTTTTTTCTCTCAACCCATTTTCCATGTGACAATTAAACCCTCATCTGCTAAGGCATCCACTGTATGTAATGGGTGAACTACCCTCCTCTGCATGTGAAATGGTACTATTATGGACCATCTTTGGGAGAGTAATGACTCAAATCATTTTTGCATCATATGGTTCAGTTAACGGCTCAGTTACGGTAGTGCTTAAAATCTCTAGAGCCAGGAGAAACATCCTAAATACAAGGCAAGATGCTTCTCCCATTGCCCCATTGCTGCTGCAGGCACAGTAGCTCCATCACAGATACTAAGCACCAAAACACGCCCAGGAGAGAGGAAATCACTTTTTAATCTAGTGGTTCTTACCTGGGCATAGTTTTGTCTCAGGGGCAAATTGACAATACCTGAAGACATTTTGATTGTCATAACTTAGGTGAGTGGGGAGAGGAAGGGGATGTGGTACCATTACTAGAGTATAGTGGACAGAATCCTGCTAAACATCCTATAATGCACAAGTTACCCTCCACAACAAAGCATCTGGCCCCGCACCTCAGTAGTGTCATTGTTGAGAAATCCTGCCTGAATCTGTCTTTTCCCATAATTACCAGGGGTTTCTCACACTGTAATGACTAGGGACGAAGCTCAGGAATCTGTATCATTTTAAACATTTTGGGTGATACAGAAGTATCCAGGTTTTTTCATATTTAAGCTCTTGTGTGTAGGGCAAGTGTGTGTTTTTCAGTCTTAATGATAAGTATCATAACTTATCTCTGTTAAACTGTAAATTCTTTATCTGGTTAATTTTGTCAATGACTAATCTGTCTTTCCTAGAATAATAGTTTGCACCAAATAGTTCTTAAAGGATATTTGTTTCTCGATGAAGGAAACTACGCTGCGTAACTATTATGCGACATTGTGCTGAGTGTTTTTATATCATAACACCACTTAAAGTCATGGCAAAACCGTGCTCTAGGCATCTCTGCTCCTACTTTGTAAGTGAGGAAAAAAAATAAAGTGAGAGATAATTATATAACTTGACCATATCTACGATGATGGAGCTGGCATTTAAATCAGATCTCATAGAATCTGTTTTTTTTTTTTTTTTCCCCCATCCATTCATTTTTTTCAATGATTCAGGAAATATTTATAAACAGTGGATAAGAAAACAATTGCTGCCTTCAAGTTGCTTAGGGATCTTCATGGGGAGATAGAAAAAAGAATAGGCTCTGTCCACTGTCAAAAGATAATGGGATCACAAGGCAAGGGTCCTTACAGAAGCTGAAACTAACTTCAGAGTAGGGGATTAAGGAAATCCATGCTGGAAGAGACTGAGCTTATGGTGAGAAGATAGCACCCAGGGGGCACAAAGAGAGCTCATTGCAGAGTGGATGCAAAATGATCACTTATTAGGGATTGTGTTTGTCCCTTCAAAATGATTCTTTTAAGGGTCAGATGTCATGTAGATGGAATCTGGATCAAGCAATGTAGGAAATGGTGGGATAAAGCAACTGTCAAATGTAGGTAGGTGATAACTGATTATTAAGTGTTAGTAAGCAGTGATAAGTGGGAGGATTTGGAGACTAAACATGAGAGCAACAGAAAAGGCAGTAGACTGAGTGGTACCCAGATTTTCCATTGGTCAGCTGGTTGGAAGCTAGTACAATTCACTGCGAGTAGGATCACCTTCGGTGCAATTGAAGAGGGATGTTGAGTTTACCTTCTAGAGTATTGTGTGTCTATCAAATGGATACATTCCTACTCTTGGGACTTTCTCTTCTTGATGGAGTGTTTCCTCCAGTCGTTATTCCCAATAAGTCCTTGTGTGTCCAAATCTGAATTTTTTATTCTGAAAGATATATTTGCCTTTTTCCTTTAAATAGGAGTTTGGCTTGATATAAAATGTTGAGCTCCACATTCTTGGCCTTCAGTTTTTGAGAATGTCTCCGTCTTGACATATAGTGTTGCTGTTAACGTGACCTATGCCAATCTGATTCCTAGTTCTTTATAAACAATCTGCTTTTTCATTCTGGAGGATCCCAGATTTATTTATTTGTTTCTGAATTTTTGAAAATTTGTGAGTTGAGTTGTGTTTTCATTTTGCCTTTCATGCATAGATGCATGGGTCCATTCAATATGAGTTTCTAACTGTTTACTTAAATACCATAAAATTTCATTTAGTTTTTAATATATTTGTTCTTCTAAGAATTATTCCCTTTACTTCTGAGATTCTATTACACAGTTGTCAACACATCTTTTGTCCACTATATCCCATTAGATTTTAAATCTCATTGTTCTTATCTTCTGGGAGGCCTCTTCAACCTATTCTTTCAGGACCTTATTCATTCATGCATTGACTCTTTTTGTTATTTAACCCATCTATTGACTTCTTTACTGAAAGCAGCATGGTGTTTTACCTAGAATTTTCTTTGTGAATATCTATTCCTGTTCTTCATGAATATTTGTTCTTGTTTCATTTTTTAACTATCTAGTTCTGTTCACTAAAAGATATTTGTTATTATTGGGTTGTATTATTTTATTTGTAATTTATCTGGTCTATTAATTGTACCTCCTCTGCTATAGATTGTCCATTTCTAGTTTCTTTTTTGTTGCATATATTCCATATATATCTCAATTATATTTCTTTTAAACTCATATTCTTTTGGAGTGTCTACTGCCATTTCTGGTTTGGGGTATCTATGGGGTGATCAAATCCCAGGATCTAAGTATGGATTCTGGCCAGATTGGAGGTGTGGACGTGTCCCCTGCAGGAGAGCTTCTGGAGTGACATCAAGGACTCTCTCCCCACATACACAAATACGGGTTCACCCTGCCCCTGGGGCTAATTCCAATTAGTCTTCGTACTGGACACTTCTCTTTTTTCAAGAGATGCCTCTTGCTGTTTAGGAAAGAAGGAAAATAGGTGTTTTCCTTTTATTCTATCTACTTCCCACCCAAGAAGTTTTCCTTATCTGTTTATGGTGCCATTTCTTTTTGTCACTGGCTTTGAATTACTATATTGAAGGTGACGGGGCTGGAAAACTTCCTCTTGGGTCAGTGTGGAGGGACAGTGTGGGACAGACACTCCATGTCACTGGACTCTGCTGTACTCATAGGTACCATCCCACAACTTAATAACACTCTTGCCTCCCAGCCCCACCTCCACAAAGCACTCTGCACCCCTCTCACCTTCGGTTTCTAAGGACTCCTTCAAAGAATCTCATGGTAGATTTTGAGACTCACCCATGTCCCTTCTCATGTTTGTAACCATTCCAGAGAGAACTCAAGCACTGATTGTGGGTTTGTCACCTTCTCCAGAACTGGAGTCTTTACTTCGTCCCTCTGATCACCTGCTCTCCTACCATGTTGGTCTCACTCTGTGATCTTGCCTCTTAAAAGAGTTTCAAGAAACTCTTTTAAATAAGGGTATTTAAGTATTTCTATTTGTAAATGCTGTTCTCCTTTGGAGATGTGATAATTATATGTGATGATTACACTCGAAGTTCTTTGAAACAGTTATCACGAGGCATTCTATTGTTTTACTTTAAATGACTAAAAACTTTATACAAAAAGATTTTTTGGTAATGTTTTTTGCAAAAACATTGCAGTTGGTATGAACTTCTCAGAGCAGCAGGGTTATTCACTTTCACATGCTTAGCATCTAACCCAGGTCCTAGGATGTGATACAAGATGTATGCTCCCATAATGTCCATTTTATCAAAAATCTGGAAAACAAAGGGTAATAGTTCCTGGTAACAGATAGAACTGGGTTTAAGTCCCAGCTGAAGAACTAAACCAGATGTTTCTTCTTGCTAAGCTTATTTAATTGTTAAAAGATAAGATGTAATATTGACAGTAAAAATAGAATGCATTAGTATACCTAAAGTTCTTAGAAAGTACAGTGCTTAATAAATTTTCATCATCTGGTAGCCATTACTTCTGTAACAGTGAGTATTAATTTTATTTAGATGTATATAATATTTACAAATCTGATTCTCCACATACTGCATGAACCTCTGAGCTGGCTTACATGATTCTAGGATCATCTAATCAATCCTGAACACTGCTGCCAAATCCCTCTTTCTTAAAACCACTTTGATCACTTCAGGTTCCTATTCAAAGACTTCGATGGTGTCATTTCCTATTATACCTAAACACAATTTGTCTGCTGAGCTTTCCTGACTCACCATGACTTGGCTTCATCCTACACATCAGCTCTAGTCAAGATTATTTGGTTACAAAACACAGATAACCCCTTGAGAAATTCCAAGTAAGGGTGGTAGGAATAACAATTTTCATAGTGCATAGCCCTTGTGATGAACACAAGATCTAAACCACCATGCTCAATAAGGACATTGCTGGGAAGCAGCTGAGAACAAACATCTTCTTGTATTCTAGAAGTGGCATACCCTCTACCTTCTCTGCTTTAGAAACCCTGCTGCTAGAGAATAGCAATGCATGGCCACCAGCTTCAAGTCAATTTCCAACAACTAGCTACAGCCTCTGCATCCTTTCAGATAGGTCATTTGGATTTGGACTTGGCCTCTACTTCTGGTCCAGTTGGCTGGAGAAGTGGCAGAGTTGGGGAAATGGCAGGTGGCGGGGCGGGGTGGGGAGGTGTCCTTTTCAGGTAATGGTTGCTAACAGAATCTCTACAAGTGATGATAAGTTTCCAGAATATACTCTGTGCTATTCAGTAGTGTCCTTCCCTATAATCAGGAACCAACACATTCCAACCTTCCTCATTGTATTTTCCCCCGATACCCAGACCTTTAACAAACAAGCAATGCCTTCCTCTACTCCTTTACTTCTGTAAGCTTGCAAGGGTCTTATGAAGTGGTTAACTGAGCACAGATGTACAGTTAATAAGTGGACAGATGAGTGAATGAACAACATCTACCGGAATCATGCCACTTTCCATTCATTTTTCATTTCTGTTCTTCCACAGATTTTTCTGTCTACTCCATAAAACTTGGCACACAACAATGTGGTTTATGAAAATGAGTTTCTTTAAGCTATTCTGTCATGGACTCCCTGTTGTTTGATGTGTGTTAATTTTCTCTTCTTTGGGTGTTACATATCTTAGGGCAGAGATCATGTTTAAACGTCTGTTACATCTTGAAATCTATCATAGAAAAAAGATTGTAGTTCACATACAATACACACTCGGTCAAAATCAAACCAAACTAATTTAGAAGAACGTTCTTCATTTTTCACAGGGATAGTGATATAAAAAAATTTTTTTTCTTAATAAAGTGAAATAGGAGAATGGTAGTATACAGAGGTAATATAATTACCCAGATGATAATCTTCAGTGTTAGTCAACACACAAAATGTGAAAGTAGGAACTGAGTGAGCTCCTTTTGATATATCAACATCAGGACTTTTGATAATATGCAGCATAGTCTTAAACTACATTATTGTCACAGCTGTTAATGAAGAAAGAACTCAAATTACTAAAGTTTTCAAATATCTTAACAGTAATTGAAAACAAGGTTTTGAGGTAAACGTTCATCTGTCTATAACAACAACAGCTTTATTTTTATGGCTGCAAGGTTCGCAGGATCTTAGTTCCCCTACCAGGGAATGAACTCCTGTCCTTGGCAGTGAAAGCCTGGAGTCCTAACCACTGAACCGCCAGGGAATTCCCCAATAACAGCTATGTTTATTAACATTTACTATTTGTCAGGCATCTCATTAATGGTTAGATTGATAGATTAGCCATTTTGTCACCATAACTATGTAAAGGTTTACTAACGTTTTACCCCATGAAACTGAGGCTGAAGTAGTTTGAATTATTTTCCAAAGGACACAGCTGATCGGGGTGAATTTCTAACTTAAAGGTGTTCTGATTTCATGATCTGTTTTAGCTTTGAGCCAAGCAGACAATTGAGGATCCCTGATGAAATCAAGTAGGTTTTTTTGGTAAAACGTAGCTGATTTTGAGTACCTCTATCTTTCAGAACATGAAAGTGAAAATAAATTATTATGTTGAACCCTTACTAATTTTGAATATAATTTATGGAGAAGATAATAAAGCAAGAATCACTATTTCTTAGACAAATATCAAATGTGGGAAGAAACTATTTTAAAATTAATTTCTCCCCTCCTTCTTTTATTGTTCAAAGTTTTTATTGAATTTAATGGTTCATAAGACCAGAGATTCTGGCTCTTTAGGGTACTTACTATATAATTTTTCTGTAGTTTTAGAGGAATTTGTAATGTAAAAATATGTTTTGAATTCTAACTTTAAATAATTGCAGTGAGCCACATCACAGATGAGTCATAGCTCCTGCTGAGCCCTGTGAAGTACAGATTCCCTTGCAATGGTAAGGAAGGTATATGGTGTTTTTATATTATGTTTTCTTCTTTTTCTTTTAAAGATTTACAAAGTTAAAAAGACTCGCTTGGTAAGCTGAAAATATCCCTTAATTCATCCCATTTACCTCCGGCTAGTATGGCATTTCCAGTTTGATTTTATTGCTTAATCTAAATTTTATCAATCTCTGCTTGAAGTAGAAAAGAGGAAGGGAGGTCTATGGCTTCTGTGAGGATATCAAATTGGAGGATAAAAGAAAAATAGGAGGAGAAAGAGAGAAAGAGAAACAAGAGACATGTTCATCTCTCTGTTCTCCTAATTCCCCCAACTTTATATTGATTCCAAACTTTGTCCAGCATGTTTATGTAGATATTACTAAATATCTAAAAGAACTTTAAAATTTTTCATATATATTCTATTTTAAATCAACAAGGACAGGAAAGAATACTCAAAGGCACAGATGCGTGAGAGAATATGTAAACTTAATGTAAGATTTTCCAGATAACACTTCTCAAATATTAACATACAAAAAATCACCTAGATCTTGTTACAAAAAAATATTCTGAATCAGCATGAAGCCCATGATTCTGCATTTCAAACAGGCGTCCAGGAGATGCAGGTGATGTGAGGTCCACTCTCTCTCCAGAAGCGTTTAGATGGAATTGCCTGATTTTTGCCATATATTGAGAGCCAAGAAGTGAAGCAAGTATTCATTTACACAAAGTAAATGCCTTCTTCCCCTGATACCCAGATTGCTACTTTGTTTTGACAGCTAGATCAAGGATAATAAGAATAAACAACTCTTTACAGATGTATTTAAAAATCACTTATTTTTCTTCAAGACCTATCAATTCTGAGAAATGCAGGTACCTAGTTATACTTTTATCGTATTAAACTTGTAACTAGATTTTTCCAAACACAAATGTATCCATGAACTAGGTAGGTGACATGGAAGTGTGACAGAGGCTCATGTAGGAAGGTAGGCCCTAAAATGTTTTTATTGCATACCTCGTACAAGGTGGAATTCTCAGAGACCTCCAGATGTGGCCTGCCTTGCATTTTCCCCTCTCTTTGAGTGTGGGCAGGAGTTTTAACGTGATTCCAACTAAGAGAGTATAGCAAAGATGGGATGATATCTCTCTCTCCTGGTTATATTACCTCTATGACAAAGATGAAGGGATTTTGCAGCTATAACTAAGGCCCTAAGGCAGTGGTTAATCAAAAGGGAGATTATCCTAAGTGGGTCTGACTTCATCAGATAAGTCCTTCAAAAGAGGGTCAAGAGGTCAGAGACCAAAGAAGAGAGAGACACTCTCCTTTTGGCTTCGAAGAACCAAACTGCATGGTGTAGTGCATGCAGTGCATGGTGTAGGCCATGTGGCAGAGAACGGTGGATAATCCCCAGGAACTGAGGATCTCACTCCAACCACAAGAAACTCAATTTTGCCAACTGCCAGTGAGCTAGGACGAGACCACCAAGCCTCAGATGAGATTGCAGCCACAAATGACACCTGGATTGCAGTCTCTTGAAACCACAAGGCTGTAAACCCAGTTGAACCACACTCAGACACTGACTTATAGAAATGAGATAATAAATGTTTGCTGTTATAACCACTCCGTTTGTGGTAACTTGCTATTCAACAATAGAAAATGAACACAAAAATCATAATACCTGCTTATTTAAGTTGCATTTTTGAAACCATATCCTGGCCACAGAAACTGCCAGCAAAATACACACATGTGCACGTGCATGTACACATGACCTGAGCCTGCCTTGTGCAGCACTCCTCAAGACCTCAGACTTTGCAATCAATATGTGCAGCTTGTTCATAGATGGGTCATGAACTAGCTGTGGTTTGAATCTTGTAAAACTTTAGTTTTCTCATCTGCAAACTGAAGATAGGTCTATCCTGCAGCCTTGCGGTGACTTAAGTGTGTGTGGGACAGAGCCCTACTTGCTCAGGATGAGAGTCCTTGTCTTAGATTCTACACCACCACTAGCCAACAGAGGAGACAGAGCTGAGTGGCCCTGGTAATAGCTCCAACACTCCTTTTCCTCTTATTCACTCAGCTGCTTCACCAATATGTGCTGGGATATATCACCTGAATTCATCACTTTGTGCTCAGCATACCAGCTTAGATTGCAAGAGGTCAGGTTCATCTCTGTGGTTCTAATCTCCAAACAGTCCTGTGGTCCATGAGAAAACCTTCTCCAACCACCTTATCCCTCTCCTCTCCTTTCATCCTTCTTTTCCTCTGCCCATCCTTCTCACTCCCTTTCTCTCTGTTCCTTTCCCTCTCTTTTTTCTCTCCCTCCCTCTACATATATACATATGTGTAATTTCTAGAACAGTGTGCTGCCCTTATAATGTGATCAATTAAGGTGATTTTCCTTTCATAATTCATCCCTCACGGGTAGTTGTGAGAATTAAATTAGATAATCCAAACGATGGTTAATTATTACATAGAAAACTCTCAATTTTTGTTTTTTTTTCTCGAACATGCCATCTAAATGACATGTGCTAACTATCTGGTGGAATTAATTAACTAAGGGACAGTCATTGAGTTTCTGTTATGGCAAAGTCCTATTATGGATCCCTTTTTTGACAGAGACACCTGGTTGGCCATATTTTACCATCAAGATCAAAATTCATTTATGTGAAATGAATTGATAAACTCACTCACAAATGCATTCATTTTTTTTCCAAACTACATTTATTTATGTAGCTGAAAAGCCTAAAAACTTGCTTGAAATTAACAAATGGTTTGTACCTATACAATTATTCTTGTCTTCTCGGAAATATCTTTCATACATATGACTAGATTAACATAAGTCTGGAAAGACAGGTCATTAGAATTCTACACTAAAAATTCCATAGAGTTATAAGGGTAGTATTATTGTCATAACTTTCCCAAATATTCCCAAGAAATCTTCAGCCTTTCCATTGCCATCGACACTGACCAGTAGCTTTGTCATTGTTTTGCTAATACACAAGGTTAGATATTCATTCTTTGACAAACATTGTTTGAGGGTTTCTACGTGTCAGACACTATTCTAGGCACTAGAGACATAGCACAGCATAAAGTGATGCCTGCGCGCATGTGAGTAAGCCTAGCTTATGTAGAATAAGGAATGGTTTAAAGAACAAGATTCAATATAAAACCACAATGGCAAAGAAGAATGGGAAACCTTGGGAAGTTTTTATAAATGAAGACATACTTATCGCTATGAGGAGAAGCCAGAATACTAAAGACAAAAATCGATCAGTATTTTGTGTATGTACTGCTGAAGTTTTAAATATTTAGCAATAAACATTGCTAAACATTTTGTACAACTTTGACACGCATATACATTTATTAGCAACAATGGCATTGTAAAAAGTCCCTATTTAAATTCTCAAACTATCTTAGACAAAACTTTTTTTTTTTCCAGAATAAATTATTTCAAAATGATAGCATGTGATTTTCTGTGTGCCTTAATGGATTTTCTCCAAAAAACTGTCAAGCTAAAGCAATCATCAGTAAGCTCTTGTGGTTTTCAGGAGAGATCAAAGGAGGCTTTCATAATGCATAAAACATGTATGTTTATAATATATCATAAACATCCAAATGGATGTGACTACAACACATTCAGTTCCTTAATAAGGCTATATAGTAGACTTTAAGTTAAACCATTTGGCTTAGTTTTCACTTCTGATTTGAAACATTCTAACTTGAGTTTTGCCAAGCTGAACATTGTTTTCAATCTAACCGGATCCCTTGATTCGTTTCATCCTAATGCCCTTTTCATACCATATTTTTGACCTACAGCAAGACCTCACTGAATGCATGAGCACTAAAGAGATTGAAAGAGTCTCAATCAATTGACAGGACGCCATCAGCTTCATGGTAATTTTCAATTCTTATGCATGAATCTCATGGCAGACCATAAATATATTTATTAGAAAGATGTAATATACCTTTTTTTCAAAGTAAAATATATGAATAAATGTAAAGCATATGAGGTCTTGTAGTCAGGAAATTAACGTTCTTTTGTTCTATCAAAACCACACACACAAACTTGACAGAAATTTCTTATGAATTACTAATGGGGGTTTAATCCTGACAAGGCTTTATTTGTTCAAGAGTCACATCCCGGGTCTGGTTGCTCAAAAAGGCAATTATCAGAAAATATCCTCTGTTGCTGTTGTCATTAAGAGACAGACACTGATGACAGTTTAACTTGGTTTCAGAGTAGCTCTCGGGCCACAGCTGCTTGCCAGGCAAGCCAAGTACCACTGGAGACGCCAGGTTTCATATTGACCCTGTGGTAATTGAGGTTATGAAAAGGCTCTTGTTCTCAGACCTCTTGAATGGACATCTCTCCCAGAGGGATCCAGCAGGACCTTTGAGAAGGGCAGACCCCCTACATTACTGAACTGCTCAGAACCTCAACCCTGGTCTGGGTGAGGTCAGGTCAAGAAACAAATGTTAAGGATGGGACGTAGGGAAAACCAGAGAGTAACACATTTGGGCAGGAGTCTTCAGCTCTCTGCATTGTTTTGCTGGATGCCCTCTTTCATCCACTCTGCACAAAAAATAAGCACAGGAACTGAAATCTGTTAGCACTTTAACCTGGGTGTCACGTGGAAACCTTTCTTTTGCTGATTTTTGGCCACCCCATCATTAAAAGCAAGGGGGTGTTTGCTGGTATGGATTTCACTAGTGCAACAAGCTGAACCATCTGCTAAAATCACCAGCATTCTAATGGCTGAGTCAGGCACAAGTTCCAAATACCAAACCATTCCTTTCTCACTACTAGTGGTCATTACTGTCAGATGAGAATTAACATGGAAGTGGTCAAGAAAAATAAGGATAATTAACCCAATCAAATAAATTGAACCACAGCATTTTTAGAAAATCATCTCCCATCAATTAGTTGTGCTATTACCTGTGATTGATGTAATAAAACATTTTTTGAAATTAGTAACAACAATTACAGGGAAGGAAAATTATTGATAGCTCAGTGTGTTTTAAAGGTCAAGATTAAATAAATACGTTTGGCCTTAAGTATAATATAATGATACATAGCTATAGTATGGATAGTAATATTTTTATACACGTGAAGAGTAAAAATTTTGTAATTATTATCTGGCAGGTAATTGTTTTATTTTCCAAATTAAAATGTAAATACATGTGTGCACAATAAAAAAGAAGGAAATAATGCCTTTATTAATTCATTGAATATGTATGGTACTTCTACTGTGTTCTAGGCAGTCTGGTAAGGGCTAAAGATACAGTGATTAGGGAAGATCAGAAACAGTCAATGCCATTATGGTACAGTACAGTCAAGTATGTATTTTCTAATTGACCTTAAATACAGTGAAATATTAAAGATTACTTTGTAGTCTTTCATGATCTGAGAAGTTGATACCTACCAACAGTAAAGAATTTTTATATAATAAGAGGAGTAACACTGTTTTCCAATTCCCTTTTGAAGGGGTTTTTAGACTCTTGGAACAATTTCCCAATCAGCAAAATCATACTTCTAACAGGCAGATGTTTTAAAAAAAAGTAGGAGTTCTAGTCACCACATGAATTTCTAGATTCTCATGTCTCTTGATACTTCTGAGGTCAAGGAGTACATGCATTAACTCAGTCACTTTGGTAACCTTTACATGAGGCTCACTAAAAAAGCTTAATAATATCTAAGAATGCAAAATTAACATCCCAGACAGTTGTAACATTTTGAAGTTAAGTAAATGTGTATGTAGGTGAGTAGGTGGAGAAGGAAGGTGATGAGTAAGTAGGCAGATAATACAAATTTGTTGTAATATTGCTTAGAAAAATGTAGGATAATATAAATCACCTATGTTGTGATTTTCAAATAACATCATATACGGTAAATTTGAACAATTAAAAAATCTTAAATTAAATTTTGTACCTAATAACGTAATGAGAAAATTAAATATTATACAGAAACTGCAAAGGGATTCCAAACAGTCTAAATTATCATTATTTATACTCTCTCATTCTTGTTTTGTGAAGGTCTATTTTAGCATAGTTAAGGGATGACTCATTTGCTGTTATTTATTATGAAGTATTTTCTCTATATTGCCATTTAATCATGATTAATATTAAAATTATTAAAATAAAGTACCAGCTGAATTAGAATGATTTCAACTTAAATATCAGATCTATAGAAGATACTGGAAAATGGTTTGCTTTCTGAGAAAAAGCAGAACATATAACTTCAGGAAGAAGATATTTGGGGAGAATCATGTTTAAGGTCTCTCTACCATGTTAATCTTCTGAGTTCATCAGGATTGCTTAGATAACTCCCTCTCACATCTGTAAGAAATGATAACTTTGGATACTATCTTACCTAAACAGCAAACATGTAGTTATAATATCACAAATCTTACACAGAGGTCCTCAGAGACTTCAAATCTTAAACCTGTAAGAATTATGTACTTCACACAATGTTACATATGAATTACAAATTTAGATAGAGGTGTTAAAACTGTCAACTTGATGTTTATGTAAAATTATTATTTTTACCCTTTCAATACCTTTTAATATCAGTTATAGGTGTTTCTTAGATGAAATAAGAAGAAATGTAAATGAATTGAATAAAAAATTAAAAGTTTATTAATATGGAAAATTCATTTAAGAAGTCTATTGAACAGTCTTTACCCTATCACCATTCATGTGTAATAAATTGAGAGGACATAGAAGCCTTAAGGAAAGGACCTGGATTTACAATTGGAAGAAAAATGAGTTTGTGTTTTTTGTTGTCATTATTCTTTTCTCTTAGAACTTCCTCATTTGGTGTGTGATTTTAAATTTAATAATTTATTCTTACAAATTCCTAAGGGTTTTTTCTTTATCTTTGAAATGTAATGGTTTTATAAGGAGTTTCTCAGAAGTTCTTGATCTGAGTTAAATTTCTGAGGTACCTTATGGGTCATTTCACTATTCTGATTCAGGTGTTCTTTTATTTTTAGAAAGTTTTCCTAGTTTATGATTTAAATATTTGTTCTGTTCCATTGTTTTGTTCTTATTTCCCAAGAATGACAAATTACAGGAGTCATATCCCTCCTCTGACTGTCTTTTATTTTCACCACTTTCTCCTTAAACTTTTGATTTTTAAAATCATATCTTTATCCTCTTGGTTGGTTTCCTATTTTACTTCAATTATCATTTTTAAATTGTCTTTTGGATATGTTCTCTCAACTGTCTTGAAATCTGGTCATTGCTGAGGTAATTTTATCTTTCTTGTACATTTCTCTTGAGTTCAAGAAACTAATTTCTTCATGTTTTAGTCCCATTTCCTTTTAATTTTCAAATTCTATTCAAGATGGTTTTTAATATTTTACGTTTCTGGATTCTCTATTCGGTCCCATTCATCTATGTGTCTGTTTTTGTGCCATTACCATGCTGTTTTGATTACTGTAGCTTTGTAGCATAGCTTGATTTCAGGGTGCATGATACCTCCAGCTTTGTTCTTTTTCCTCAAGATTGCTTTGGCAATTTGGGGTCTTTATGGTTCCACAGGAATTTGGGGATTATTTGTTCTAGTTCTGTGAAAAATGTCATGGGCATTTTGTTAGGGATTGCATTAAATCTGTAGATTGCTTTGGGTAGCGTGGCCATTTTAACAATATTAATTCCTCCAATCCAAGAGCACAGGATATCTTTCCATTTCCTTGTATGATCCTCAATTTCCTTCATCAATGTTTTATAGTTTTCAGAGTACAGTTATTTCACCTCCTTGGTTAAATCTATTCTTAGACATTTTATTCTTTTTGATGCAATTTTAAATGAGATTGTTTTCTTACTTGCTCTTTCTGATAGTTCATTATGAGTGTATAGAAAAGCCACAGACTTCTGTATATTAATCTTGTATCCTGCAACATTACTGAATTCATGTACTAGTTCTAATAGCTTTTTGGTGGAGACTTCTGAGTTTTCTATACATAGTATCATGTCATTTGCAAATAGTGACAGTTTTACTTCTTCCCTTACAATTTGGATGCCTTTTATTTCTTTTTCCTGTCTGATTGCTGTGGCTTAGACTTCTAATATTATGTCAAATCAGAGTGGTAAGAGTGGGCATTCTTGTCTTGTTCCTTATTTTAGAACAAAGGCTTTCAGCTTTTCACCATTAAGTATGATGTTAGCTGTGGGTTTGTCATAAATAGTCTTTATTATGTTGAAATATATTACCTCTATGACAACTTTGATGAGAGTTTTTAACATGAATGGATGTTAAATTTTGTCAAATACTTCTCCTGCATCTACTGAGATAATCATGTGATTTCTATGTCTCTTTATTTACGTGGTGTATCACATTGATTAATTTGCAGAAATTGAACCACCCTTGCATCCCTGGAATAAATCCCACTTGATCGTGATGATGTATAATCCTTTTATATATTATTGGATTTGGTTTGCTAATGTTTTGTGGAGGATATTTGCATCTGTATTTATCAGAGATTTGGCCTATAATTTTCTTTCTCCGTGTCTTTGTCTGGTTTTGGTATCATGGTAAAGGTGACCTCATAGAATGAATTTGGGATTGTTACATCCTCTTCAATATTTTTGGAATAGTTTGAGAAAGATAGGTATCAGCTCTTCTTTATATGTTTGGTAGAATTCCCCTGTGAAGCCATCTTGTCCTGGGCTTTTGTTTGCTGGGAGGTTTTTTTTCCTTTGTTTGTTTGCTTTGTATGACAAATTCAATTTCACTGCTAGTGATCAGTCTGTTGAGATTGTTTATTTCTTCCTGATTCAGTCTTGGCAGATTTCATGTTTCTTGAAATTTGTCCATTTCTTCTAGGTTGTCCAATTTGTTGGCATATAACTGTTCATAGTATTCTCTTATGATTTTTTTGTATCTCTGTGATATCAGTTGTTATTTCTCCTCTTTCATTTCTTATTTTGTTTACTTGGGTTCTCTCATTCTTTTCTTGATGAACCCAGCTAAAGTTTTATCAGTTTTGTTTATCTTTTCATAAAACAGCTCTTGTTTTCATTGATCATCTATATTGCTTTTTTTTTTTTTTTGGTCTCTATTATATTTATTTCCTCTTGATCTTTATTATTGCCTTCCTTCTGCTGACTTTGGGCTTTGTTTGCTCTTCTTTTTCTAATTCCTATAGATAGCTGTTTCATTCCTTTTAAGTGTGTGCTCTCCCCACTTCAAGCACTGGCACCCTCAAACCACAGGGGAGAAGTGCTGGAGCAAGAGGGGCTGGTGCAGGCACTCAGGGTGTTTCTGGGCCCAGGCTGTAGAGGTCCCTGCTGTGGTTGGAGACCGCACTGCTTCTGATGCTCTGCCTGTGTAAGTGCCAGTAATGACTTTGCGCCACCTCCAGCTCAGATGCCACTCTGGGTCTGAGCTGCTTTGTCCCTCACAGCTGAGCTCTCCTCTCAGCCATGGCAGCCCTTGCTCTGGTGTGTAGCTGCATCATGAAGCAAGGCTAAAGTGGGAGCTTGGTTCAGGTTGGGACGTGTACCTGGGCAATTGTGGGAAGCTGTCAAGTGCCCAGTGCAGTTTCAATCTGGCCTCTCCGTCCTATTTCTGAGTATACAATCATGTGTGCACTCCCCACCAGTGGAATCCAAGCTTCCCACAGTCCTCCTGTTAGTCCCAGCTGCCCTGCAATCAGCCAGGGGGATTTGTCTTCCCAGTGTTGGACACCAAGGCTGAGGTGCCCAATATGGGCTCAAACTGCTCACTTCCCAGGGAGGATCCCTGCCTGTGTAATCTCCCTCCTTTTCTAGTCCCTTCCCAGGGGCACAGGTACTGACCTGATCACTTCTCTTCCCTTCCCACATGATTTCATGTGGGTCTCTCTTACAGACTTGGTAGTACAGGAGTCTTTCTGCCAATCTCCAGTGAGTTTTCAGTGAGAATCATTCTACATGTAGATGTATTTTCGATGTATTCATTGGGGAGATGTGTTCCACATACACCGACTCTGCCATCATGCTCTCCACCTATAATTTATATTTCTTGAGTAACTGAATATACCTATTTGTACCAGTTAGTTATTGGGCCTTGTCTTTTCTTCTTTTGTGATTCATTTTCTATTAATGTACTTATTTTTTTCTTGATAATTAAAAAAGAATTTTTACATATTAACCCTATAAATAATAGTTTGACATTTCTTCTATTTTTTTCTTCAGTTTGTTTAATACTTTTTAAAATGCTGATTATGATGGTTTTTTCCAAACAGAAATTTTTTTAAATACCAGGATTTATCAATATTCATGTTTTAGCCTATGATATTGTTTTTAGATATACACTAGGTTTGTAAAGCAATATGATTTATGAGCTAGCAACTGGGGGAAAATGCTTTATTCCCTCACTGTTTCAATAATATCAAATAAAGTTGTCTTTATAATATATGGTTTAAATTAAATATACTTTTAACCAAAATTATAGAGTGCTACCTATTAACTAAGCACTTTGTGTATCACTCTAAATAAAGATAGGGAAACAAGAAGAAAAGATGGATAAATAATCATTGTTATTTTACAATACGTCATTTTTAAAATTTAATTTATTTATTTTATTTTTATTTATTTCTGGCTGCATTGGGTCTTCGTTACAGTGCGCGGGCTTCTCATTGCGGTGGCTTCTCTTGCTGCAGAGCAAGGGCTCTAGGCACACGGGCTTCAGTAGCTGTAGCACATGGGCTTCAGTAGTTGTGGCTCGTGGGCTCTAGAGCGCAGGCTCAGTAGCTGTGGCACACGGGCTTAGTTGCTCCACGGCATGTGGGATCTTCCTGGACCAGGGCTTAAACCAGTGTCCCCTACATTGGCAGGTGGATTCTTAACCACTGTGCCACCAGGGAAGCCCTACAATACTTCTTTTGTTTAATTTTTTTCTGTTTCAAATGCTTCATAAAGACTTGTTTCTAAAATAGGAAAAACGAGTATACATATATATACTTATCTCTGTATATATAACATATATGCATATACATGTATAATATATATGAAAGAATCAGAGAGAGAGGCAGAGAGAGAGAGAAAGAGGACGTGAAATGAGAATGAGAGAGACAGAGCATCACTGGTGACTTTTAGATCATCTTCAGAAATACTGCAAACATATTATCTTCATCTGTGTGAACAAGAGAAAACCAAAAAAAAACACTTCCCTGTTTTTCTTCTCTTGGTTGATATCAGTTTATTTTTAAAATGCGTTGCAGGAAATTATGAATGAGAAGATAAAACAGTGGCTTTCAACTGCCTCAGTAAAACATGCATGCTGCCAACATTTTTGTCACCAATAATTCTCCCCTAAACATGGGTCTCTCCTCTCATTATGCAGGCCGTCATGCTTTACTGAACCACATAATTTCACCTAATTAAAATAAGCAGTATGTAGTTTCCTCCCCCACTTCTTTTTTCTTTAGCTGGACAAATGCCAGTAATTATATTTAGAGTGCCCTAAGTGGACTCCATATTAAATATTCATTTTGGTGCTCCTCTGAACAATCAAACATAACTCCTGCTGTTCTTTTAAATATTAATATTCATTTTATTTATAAGATCTAAAAAATTGGGTACTTTGAGAAAGCCAAAATGAATTAGCTTCATGGAGATGTTTGCTAGGCCAGCAAAGTGGAAGTAAGTTAGTTGGCTTCAATCGAGTTTGTGGTGTGACTCTCAGCAAAGACCTCATAAGTAATTACCTTCTAAATGATTTAATTTATTTAAACTAATAGAAGTTTTATTTAGGCAGCCTGTCAGATATGTGAACTTTTTTTCTCTCTTTTTTATTCCCCACAAATAAAAAGGCTGGGTCTTTAACCTTATCAGTTTATGTGCTAAAATCATATAGCAGCTACCCAAGAGAGTTTTTAAAGAGATCCTCTAGTCTAATTCAACAGAGGTGGTACGAGATACATAGCTGAAATTAAACTCAACTGCAGCTCGTCTAAACTAAGATACAAGTTAAGAAATTACAACACAATAAAGGTAGCTACTTTCTGTGCTTGAAACCAATGTGATTTTATATGAGAGGGAAAACAGCACTCCACAGTATGTTCCTTGCATTGAAAAAGTCAGAGATATGTAACCTAACACTTACTAATCATTCTGTCACCTTGACTGTGTGTGACCTGAGGTTCATCTGGTTTTGCATAAGGTCTTAGGAGTTTCCAAATTCACAGGTAAACTAGTGATGGAGAATCACCTATTATATGAGAGTTATTGCAGCTATAGGTTAATTTCGTACTAAAATGAGATATTTGTGTGAAGTCGACTTACAATTTACCATATCAACACCTTTCTATTCCATTTGCTCACTTCTATTAACAGTTCTTACCTTGCAACTGAATTTCATTTTCAGACAGATTTAAAATCACACTGAATCCCATTTGCACAGATGGATAGGCAGACAGGCGAAGCAGGCAGCTTATGAATGCCAGAAGGCTGAACTGAATCACAGCCATCACCCTCAAGGAGGTGGTGGGGCAACGGTGGCCCACAAACATCTCCCTTACTTGGGGAACCACTGCCCTTCCCTCCCCTTTGGAGTGTTGGGTTAGGGTGACAGTTCATTTTGATTCTTCCCTATGAGCTTAAGGCAGATGGACACTCAATTTTACCTGGTACATAACTTGTGCAGTAAGACCTACTCACACCTTTCTCTAACCTTTAAAACATTTTATATAAATCTTTTCTAGTCAACATGTTGTTACAATCTGATCTTTTTCTTTGCTCTTTTTTCATGTCAATTCTTTCCTGCTAAATGCTGCTTAGGAAGTATATAGCATTTCCCAAAGCCATACAATTAACAGTAGGTTTAAGTTCTTTAAGTCTGTATATATTTTAATTACAACAAAATAGAAGAAGGTTTGGCATGGCAAAAGCAATTGTGGAATGTCTTGGTGAAGGAATCCAGTATACAAAGAAGGTGTCAGTTTTGACAACAGAAGATAAATCCACTCTCACCTCCCACTTTTTTTTTTTTTTTTTTTTGCATAGGATAACATGCCTACTGTTTTCACACTATAATGCAAAGCAGCCTTTAATGGCACTTTTGAATCATCCCCAAAGTATTAGCTATTCAGACATTTTCTCTTGTGTCTGCTTCTGAAACTGCCAATGGCAGGATGCTGAGATTGTTTCCTGCTTCATCTGTTCCGTAAAACAGCAAGAAACATGTTTTCTAACTGATAAAAATCACTTGAATTTATAACAGGTCGTTTACACTACAACTTATATCTTTTTAACAATGATAAAGCCAATTTGTTCAAGGCAAGGTAATGCTTTTTTAAACATGTATTTGTAATTTTATTTAGTTTTCCACTTTAAACCTGACTTAATGTAGTTACTTTCATAATTGTTTCATGCCACTGAACAGAGCAGGGATGGGAGAGAGAAAATTATTCAGGTTCTAAAAGAATTAGCATAAGATAAACACAAGATACTGAAGAATAAAATGGAAACTTCAAACAAAAATTTATTTAATAAAATTCTTGCTTAATCAAGAATGCAGTTTTATAATATCATTTCTAATACTGTTAACTAAAATGGATCTTCAAAAAAATAAGGAGATTGGCTCATGTAAAGACTAGAGTTACTTGAGAACAGAGCAATTTTTGAGAATCATCTCTTTGAGTATGGATATCAAAACAGTACCTGGGGATAGCGTTTGTTTCAAATTTGGCACTTAGTAGTTCCAAATTTCCACACATAGGAAAAAGAGACATGATTTCAAGGCAGTGTAACAGGAAGAAGAAGATGGTTATACTACTTCCTAAGTTACATTTGGCTACTCTTAGGGTATTAAAAAGAGGAATCATTTCACCTGTCTCCTCATTAACTTATAGGAACAGATTAGATTTTGCTGCCTATGCTAAATAATCTTGCTGTGCTGTAGCACTGAGGGTCAAATACCAGTGAGGCATCATTTTTTTTTTTTTTCTTTTGTGAGAAAGATACAGACCCATGGAGGAAGATATATAAACAGCTGCAGAGTTGAAACACAACATGTTTTATAGAAAAGAAGAGAAGAAAGTGTATTGGTTCACTGCTGTAATAAATGTATTCCTTTCCACTTCTAGAGACAGAAGTCTGAAGTTAGTTTCACTGGCTAAACTCAAGGGGTTGGCAGGGCCGTGTTCCTTTTGGAGGTTCTAGGGAGAATCTGTTTCCTTACTTTTCAGCGTTCCACGGTGTCCACATTCCTTCCTTCTCAGCCCCTTTCTCCATTTTCAAAACCAGCAGTGTTATGCTTTGTTCCTTCAAGCCCTTCTCAGGCTACCAACTCTCCAGCTCTCCCTCTTCTGCCTTCCTCCCTCAAGGACCCTTGGGATTACACTGGGCTCACCTGAATTAATTCAGGATTGTCTTCCTCTCTTTAGTCACCTGATTAGGAACCTTAATTTAATCTGCATCCTTAATATGCCTTTGTCATGTAATATCACTTTTTCACAGGTTCTGAAAATTAGGATTATTGTGCCCACCCAGTGGGTAAAGTTAAAGGGTCCTCTGTGGCCTTACTCATCCTTCCAGGCATAGATGATTTTCCCAGGAAACACGCCCTGAGATGCTGAGGTGCCAGTTCAGGAGGTTAACTAGGAAACGTGCTCGGAAGGCACTCCCCGTGAAGGCTGAGGGAGGGAGGACTGGGCAGAGGGTGAAGGTGAACTCCAGCGTGGTTAGAACAGAAGACCCAGTAGATTCAAAGAGTAGTTCTGCATCTGCGAGACCCTTCAGAGTGGTCCCACCTGAGGCGAGGATGTTACGCCTCCCACCACCTCACCCCTTCCCATCCTCCCTGCGATGACCAGACACTGAGTGCAGACCGGCTCAGGGCAGGCAAATGGCACGGAGCCCTCCTTTGGCTGAGAGCAATTCCTGGCGATAGTCTCATCTGTTGAGTCCACCAGCAGCCAATACTACTGGGAGGGTCCTGAAGAGGGTCAGGGCATTTGTAAAACTGCATCCACTACACCTCAGAAATGATTGTACAAATTCAATATGTTGCCTTTCTGTTGTGATGCAGAATATTCTTTTGGAATATATATGCTCTTGGGAATAGATCTTAATTTAGATCGCAGCTCCATCGTTTACTAGCTCCATAGGAATCAGAGGGTAACGTATGCTCATTGACAATGCGTTTTCTCATCTGTGGAAATAGGATACTAATATAGGAAATTATATTATACTAGTATTAATAAAAACTACTCATCAGGGCTAACGTAATAATTAAATTACATAATGTATATAAGTTTTTTGACATGGTTCTCACTGTATCATAGTCACCCTATATTTATTATTGTGATTATGGCTAATAAGGTAATTTATGTGTTACACATGTTATTAAAGGGATACATTTCCTTGTGTTTGCCTCTAGGTTTCACTCTTAGAACTGACATAGTGACAAAGAGGAAGTAAATAAAAAAGACAATATCTTGTTTTTGTACTTGCAGAGGTCAAATAAGTGATGTTCTTATCCTTGGGAAGAAGACATGGTGACTCCAAGGAGGTTACCCATAAAACACTGGATACTGTGGAGTTCCACTCCCAGAATAGCATCTTGAGGGGTTCCATGAATATGGTCCACAGCAAAACAACATAACTGGCGAAAATTATTTTTAAAATGTAAACTCTCTGGAATTAGCTGAGGACATATGGCAAATGATGAAACATTAATTCAAGAACATCTACTAAAACTATATACAGTTCAGATTAGTATAGTGAGAACTTGTGGCATATAACCTACCCCCACCCCATACCCCCTATATATCCCAGCTCAGGTTGATGGGAGCTCCCCTGTGGGCAGGTGTGGCAAAGGTGAGGTTCCCTGTCCCTCATCTCCCAATCAAAGGATAGTTTCTTAACAAAAGGGGCAAGCTGCTGACACTTTCAATCCTACCAAGTTCATGTTGCAGAGACTAACTCCCTGGTGGGTGTGTCAGAGACTTTGGGAGCTACCTTAATCAAACCACTCTCGGCTTATAGGATGAAGGCCACACACGGAGGCAGGACAGGCCAAGAATACTGTGAATATGCCAAAGAACATTGAATTTTATGCTTTAAATGGATGAATTGCATGGTATGTAAATTACATCACAATAAAGCCATTTAATTAAAAATCCAAATTCACATATATGCATAGAAAAATTATTGACAGGTTTCATATCAATATGTTAACACTGGATATCTCTGAGCTACAGTTACTGTTGATTTCTAGCCCACTTTGCTCTTCCAAATTTGCTAATATAGATATATATACATATATATTATATATATACATATATGTATACATATATACATGTATATGACTTCTTTAACGAAAGTAAAGAAATTCTTTTTAAAATCCCATTTTTATATTGTATTGTATTCCAGTAATTAAATCTCGTGTAAATTATTAATCAAGATCTGACATGAAATAAAACTAAGTTTTGATGGGAAAAAAAGAAACAAGCCTTTTGAGAACACATGGTGGGGAAAAATAGAGGTTATGCTACTACAGCTGTGTACAGCATATGTTCTATTTGGGGTGTGCATTTCTGGAGAAAAAAATGCATTATCTGGCTATATTAACTCTGGCAGGTTCTGTTTTTCCCTTGTCTCTACCTAAAGCCCAAATCTAGCTATTGCACTCTAGCATTTGTCTAAGATCACAGACAGCAGTTGCCCATTGTGCGAAAGTACAGAGAATTACAGCTTATGAATAACTACCCTGGATTTGCTTTTGTTTATAGCTATTGTTTTGTCACAGTAAACATGGCTAAAGGAAACATAACCACTAGCTGAATACGTACTGAATACGTACACAATCGATAATATTTCTTTCTTTTTTTTTTTTAGATTTGTTTATTTATTTTTGGCTGCTTTGGGTCTTCGCTGCTGCACGCGAGCTTTCTCTAGTTGCAGCAAGCGGGGGCTACTCTTCGTTGTGGTGCACAGGCTTCTCATTGCGGTGGCTTCTCTTGTTGCAGAGCACAGACTCTAGGAGTGCGGGCTTCAGTAGTTGTGGCTCGTGAGCTCAGTAGTTGTGGCACATGGGCTCAGTAGTTGTGGCTCGCGGGCTCTAGAGCGCAGGCTCAGTAGTTGTGGTGCATGGGCTTAGTTGCTCTGCGGCATGTGGGATCTTCCCTGACCAGGGCTTGAACCCGTGTCCCCTGCATTGGCAGGTGGATTCTTAACCACTGTGCCACCAGGGAAGTCCCACAATCTATAATATTTCCAAAAGCAATTTGAAGACTGAATGTGGAAAAAAAAAGTTACTTTTTTCTCTGATTTTATGGCTAAAAACTGAAGAACAAATGTATTAATATACTGGGTTGAATTGTATAAAATTGCCATTTTTTTTTAATTGCCATTTTTGTATGTTAAAAACGGCAAACTATTGACATTTTCACATAGCTCAACTTAATGTAAATATGATTAATGTGTAGTTTCCCTGAAGGAAATATTTTAGTTTTAGTTTTAGATACTTTTATTTGATTAATATTATTAGAAAGAACAGTGGTCTTTGTTATCATTATTCACTCATTTTTATAGACATATTGCTTTTTTACCCTTCTTTGATAATTATTTTTATCCATAAAATGTCATAATCAGTTTGATATAATCTTACTTTTACATGAATTAATCTCTACAAAAACTATTTCTTAAATATAGAAGTACGTAAAATTAACTTTAGCTAGGACTGCTATATTTCTGACCTCAATTCCAATGTGTAAATAAGGAGAAGATGTAATTTTCAATATGACTCCTAGTTATTCTTAAACTAATTCAATTTAAATCAACACGTAATTGTTGGATATCCACAGAATACAACTACCATGATGGACACAAAGACAAATAGAACTCATTGCTGATTGTCAGTTCAACAGAGAATTGGACGTGTATACTACAAAATACAACAAAGCATATGTACATAATACATGTAAACGACAAAGTACCATACGATGTGGCAGGGAATAAGAGTGTTATTAAAGGTAAATTAATCTGTTCCCAGTACATTAGTGAAGTTAATAAAGATAAACTGAGCTTATTTTTAGGAACACTGACTTGAGCGGGGATCCTAGCAATGAAAGTAAGATATTTAAACAGCAGTGGTTGAATTCACTGTATCTCTCCCTTAATCTCATCAGTCTTCATTTGGGTGATGTTGGAGTGGCCAAGGGCATCAGTACCAGTTAGCTAGGAGGAAGTTGGCTCAGAGATACATTTAATGTCAGTTTAGCAGGATATAGTTATGCTGTTTGCAGTTACTTCCACATAGAACTAACTTGTTACTAGTCATTCTTGCATAGAAAAGGATTCCACTGTCACAGGGCATTCACCAAGGGTCATGACACAAATGTGTGGTGCAGGAATTGTATGGCAACGTCAATGTGTCCTCAGGCATGTGCCCCCAAAAGCAGGTGCAGAGTGATGGAGTAACTTCCTCAAACATATAGAGATCTATGGAAGAATCCCTAAAATTGTGTAGCTCATGTATGAAAAAAGTTGATAGAATTTCCCCAAATTTGGTAACTATCCTACAATTTTTCATGACATTAACAAGTTTTTAGGCTGAGGGAAATTCTAAGCTATCAATAATCTGAAACATATTTTGATCAATCATGATGAAAGTAATACTGAATTATACTGCTACTCTCTTGACATCAGAAAATATTATAAGATATAATATTGTCATTGGTTTTATAATATATAATAAGATATAAATGACATAAATATATTATAATATATAAATAATGGATTATATATATTATCTAAAATATTATCATTTGTATTATAGAGCTCTGACAGGTAGTTCAATAATAAAAATATTACATAATATTACATGATTTGTGGTGTTTTTGTCAGCTTTTTAAAAATGTATAGTATGAACCTGAATGGGAGGGAAGTCCAAAAGGGAGGGGATCTCTGTATGTGTATGGCTGATTCATTTTGTTGTGCAGTAGAAGCTAATATAACATTGTAAAGCAACCATATTCCAATAAAAATTAATTTAAAAAAATGTATAGTATGTTGTGATTTCTCATGTATAGTATGTTGTGATTGCTCATGTCAAATATTCACTTTCACACCAATTTATTTTTTTACTCATAATTTTCTATCCTTTTTCATGCCCAGGACTCCAAAAATTCTAAGAACCTCAGGCTCTGCAAACCTGAATCTGCCTACTGTTTTGATAAAGTAGAAGAGGAATTATTTTATGTTAACTAGTGGAATAAAGGAAGTGCTCAGTAAGAGAAAAAAAGCAGAACATTGAAATGTGAATAAAAAGGCAGGCGAATGCATTATTTCAGGTAGGGGAACTTGAGCAAGGGCCTGCCTGAAGGAGGTTATTGCATGGTCTGAAGCAATAAGTGAAGGGCAGCAGAAGGATATGGCCAGAGATGGGGTTAGGCCAGGTGTTGGAATATACTTACTACAACTCTGACCTTTAGTCCCCCAGCCGTGGTGAGTCACTGGAGTTCTTTGAGCAGATAAATGACTTGATATCATCCGTATTTTATTAGAAAAATCTGTCAGGGATGTAAAAGACGAATATAAAAAGCAATAGATTTTATCCAGGGAAACTATTGTGAAGCGACTGAAATAGTTCATATGAGAGACGATAAGCATCTGACTCACAGAGGCCAGCCCAGGGAGAGAGTCAGGCTAAGGCTGCGAGGACCAGGATGAATTAGCAATTTCCTGGATTGTGTGAAGGGAGCCTGGTGGGAAAAGGCCAAATGAGAGCTAGGAGGACTTAAATATAATTTCAAGTGCAGGCGAATAGGAGAATAAGGGAGAAATTGAGATAAGGAATCTAGTAATGGGTACAACAGTCTTGGGCAAGGACATAAAACTGTGGAAGCTGTTGCATGGGGTGGGAGCTTAAGACATTTAAGGGTATCTAGTGTTCAGGCTTGTGAAGGGAATTAGATGGAAGATCTTAGCTGGAATGGAGAGGATTTAGAATGAAAAGATTGGGGAGCCGCAGACAAAAATTTGGAAAACTCCTACATTTAAAGAATTTAAGGAATTGCCAGAAAAATTGTTAAAAAGTGAGCCAAGAATTTTGCTTTGTGCTAGCACTTTTTCCTCCAGCTGGTTACCTCAGTAATGCTTTTCAATATACATTGGACAAAATCGTTTAAAAAATAGTATATTTATTTAATTTTGGGTCAGTAGCTTTAACATAGGTAACTTTATAGCATAAACCAAAAAGCAGTGCCCAAGCTTTTAATTTCAGATCAATAATAGCTATTATTTACTGAATACTCAATATGTGCTGGGCATTCTTTTAAGAGCTTTACACATATTAATTCACTACATGTCATAACAATCCATGATTAGGTATTACTCTAATTATTCCCACTTGGAAATGAGGAAATAGTTGTGCAAAGAGGTAAAGCATCTTGTGCAAAATGACAGCAGGTGAACTGAGAAACCTGAATTTAAACACCAACATTCTGACTTCAGAATCCATTCTCTCAACCATAGCAGCAAACTGCCTTCAAAAATCTCAAGGGAAATGTTTTGATTGACAGATAAGAACCAAAACAATCTACTTTCACCCACAGCTTGGCTACTGGGGTCTGAAACTACCCCTCACATAATTTACTTATAATATCGGCACCACTTTACCATTTCAGGAGACTCTTACCCCAGCGAATGGCCTGACTGTTCATTACAGAAACTTCTTATCAACTCTTCAACGGAAAGATCAATAGACAATTTGTGCCTTAAGGTTTTTCGAATCCCTTGCCTCCAAAGTTCTGGCTTTGTTGTTCCCACCCATCCTCAGCAGTTGTATCTTGAGAAGACCCACCTTAAACTAAACCTCAAATTTGCATGCATTCCCATCTTTCCCTCCTGTTCCAGACATCCCATCAAAGCTCTGTTAAGTCAGTGCTTTCCCTGCAGTAATCAGTAAGCTCAACTCTGGCATATCACTTAGGTTACTTAGCAATTTTAGAAAGCCGTCATTTGACAAGGGTGTACTTGTTGCTATAATTCTAGCAAAATGGCAGAAATTCAGAAGCAGGAAGTCACATTCTAAAGAAAGAAATTATAATTTAAAATTTATAATTTAAAAGTTTCTGCTGAAGGAAAAATTAACAACGGAACAGATGATAAACGGTTCAAGACCACTGAATAAGAGGTTTCAAGAAGAAAAATTTCTTCAGGACATATATCCATTGGATGAGAATAGAAAAAAAAAATCTCTAGTGACACATTTACCAAGACAATTTTACCCATCATATTTAGATAAGAGCCTTTATATCATGCTTACTATTAATATATGCTAAGAGTTTTCATGATATACAGGCATTAAGCCACTAATCTTCAGAGCAACACTGCGGCTTCGGCTCTGTTACTATTCCCACTTTGCAGAGAGACATAAAGAGGTTATACAGCCTCCCCAAGGTTACTCAGCTACTAGGGGATGGAGTAGGATTTAATTAGGCATTCTGTATGTAAAGTACAGTTCCCTATATGGTTTCCCCGCCAATATCATGAATATCCATTGATGATTGGCTTCAGCCATAAAGAACTATTTGTACTTCCCTAGGGTGCATCAGTGACCTCAACCACTAATTTCTTTGACATACCTTTTCCACCTTTACCCATCGGGAACATAATTATTATCACTTTTCAAGACTGAAGCAAGCGTCACCGCTTCCAGAAGCTTCTCCTGGCTCTTGGTGTAGAAATACAGAATGGACAGCCTTCTCCTTGGACTGCTACTGTGCCTGTACACATGTTCAATTTAACAGATTATTTGTATTTCTCCCCATACAATGGTAAACTTCTTGTATTTCCTGTGTTTGGTACATAAACACATGAGAGTTGAATAAAAATAGCCATCAATTTCTCTAGGTGATCCTTTACTCACTCACTTTGGGAATTTATGAGAAAAATACATCCAGGTACACTGCACTGTGATAGAGCCATGGGTATTTTCTTCTCTGAAGGCAATGCTACTTCCCTAGCCCCTTCCAAGAAGCCTCTGAGTATGAGCACCCCTGCTCCTTCCACACCTCCTAACTCCTTTCTTCCAGACTTCTGTACTTGCTTTGGCAATTTAATTCTGAAACATGTTTCTGAGCATACGTCTTATTTGTTTTGTCTTCCTCACCTCAGATCCTGAACTTCCTGCTAAAGACTCTGGCCCAATGATCCTGATTGTTCCCTTTATCAGACAGTTTGGACTGATGGTCTTCCCTTAAATGGACTTTGATCTCAATTAATTTTGTCAAAATGCTGTAGCAGAAAGAGCCTGGGAACCAACCCCTGACAGCTATTAGCAATGTAAATATAAAGGTCATATCAGACTTTCTTATGAGCAGAATAAACAAAACAATGAACTCATTAGAAAGGCCTTGTGAAAAATTCAAGCTTTGAGAACTTTGACATGGAAAGGCCTAAATATGTGTAGAACTAATTCCTTTATTCTGCTTAAGGCATGTTAAAGAAAATATTCTAATATTTGAAGGCATTCTAAATGGTTATTGTGAGCAATTTAGTATTCTTTCTAGCATTTCTAGCTCAGATATGGAATAATTTTGCATGACCCACAGGAAAATTCCTAGATGCCACAATCTTAATTTAAAAATTTCTGGCTGACAGATGTTGGGAAAAGGATTCAGAATAGGAGCATTTGTTTTACGTTCTACCCTGCCACTCAGAGACGTAATTAACTTTTTTCAATGTCAATTTCCTAATCACTAACTATATGTATACCTTATATACACGTGTGTGGTTGCACGTCTTATTCCAAGTATATGCCACTTTTAAAAATATGTACAAAGACAAGGAGATAAATTACCTTCTCATTGTAAATATTGTAAAAATTTGCAAATACTTGCAATAAGATAATTATCAAAGAGTCCCATGTATTATCGCATGACATAACTTAAAGAAACATGGAAATTCTTCCTTCTACCGCATTAAAGAGTCAGAATTTGTCTCCTTGTATAGATCATTCCATATGCAAATTAACTCTTGAATTTAATTCATTGCCCGCTCTTTCAAATTGTACACAACCTTGTCCACTCTACCTGGCATATACCAGCAACACTGATATTTCTTCATCAAAAAATTTTATCAAAATTAACTGTCAAGAAAGAGACGATAAAGAAAAGTAGGCTTGTAGTAAGCAACCTGTGTAGACACGGTCTATTTTACTATAAAAATTTAACCTTCTAATCTTGGAGGTATATTTTACAGGAGATTTCATAACATGACAATATTTCTATAGATAATTAGGCTAATGAAATCCACTGAATACTTAGTGCTTTTGTTTTTTAAATCTTATCTATGTTTTGACCATGTTGCAGGAGTCATGTTCTTTATGAAGGTTCTGGCCATGAGTGTCAGAAAGACCGTGAGTCACAGAGTATCTAGGCATTAATTTAAAACTTATTGTTTTAATGTATTACCTGCTCTTTGTGTTTATGTAAATGAAAATGACAGATGTTTAAATCGGTTGTACTTCCCATAAATACAGACGCAAAAATACCAAAGTCCAAATTCTTTGAATCTACCCGCAAGCTACAATGCAAAAAAGCCCATTGAAGTAGTTCAGGGAAAAGAGCCAATTCAGTAGCTTCATGAGGTACATACAGTTAATACATTTGTGGAGGAAATGAAAGAAGAGATCATTAAAAAAATCACATTTACATTCAAAAAATGTAATTTCTGCTACTTAGTAGCAGTTTCAACTCAGGAGATCTCTAAGTCATAGTTTCCTCCTCTGTAATATTACCTCTGTGAACCCTGACTCAGGGAGTTAAGCTAGATAATCTGTATGAGTCCTCTTGGAATATAGGTGACATTCAGTTCCTGTTTAGTAATTTTTAACATCAATTAGAAGAACTACAATAACCTGGAGAGTGTTTGGTCAGTCGGCTTACTTGGACGTAGCTAAAATTGTATTTTGAAATTTTATAGCCTTAAAAGCCCAATTTTCATTTTCTATAGATTACACTTTGTGTATATAATTTTTCCCTCATCCAAACCCAAACTGACTAGATGCAGAGATATTTGTTCCACTACATAATTGGGATTATTTAATGGGAAATATACAAATAAATTCATAAAATTATTTTATAATTAAGTATGGCTATGTGTGTCCATCTGTAGTGGAAAACGTATATGTTCTCTGGGATTTCAAAATCCTTCATTCAAAATCAAGCATCACTACTTCCTAGCTGTGTGAACTTAAACTTAAGCTCATCTTGCTGTACCTTGAAATTCCCTTATCTGTTAACTAGACAACAAATCCCAAGCTTGGGGCATTATTGTGATGTTTAAATGAGATAGTATACTTAAACTGACTAATATGTTGCATGAAAAATATTAAGCAAGAAATAGATCTTGGCTCCCCTACTTCTTTTTTCTTTCATTTTAAACGCTATTTCTACACGACTCTCTGAAATAGAAGTCATAACTTGATACCTTGAATCTAAAAGTTTTTTCTCAGCCTTCACTCTCCCCAGTGTATTCTCAGATTTGTTTTGTTTTCTTGACAATTACTGATCACTCATTCCAATTTAATAGTTTTTCCTACCTGGCTAAATTAAAATATAATTTAACAGTGCATAAGGGAGAGTGTAGACTTTTCAGGTAGATAGTCTCGCATGCAGTGTACCAGCAGAGTGATGTAAGACATGCTGTTTAAGCTTCCAGAGCCTCATTTTTCATTCTAGAAAGTGGGAATAATAATTTCCATTAGGCAGGTTAGTAGAACAAATTAGACAAAGATCCTAGCACTTCTGGCACAACATATGTGTGCAATTTAATTTTTGTAATACGTAAAATAGTGAAATTGATGATAAAATCTGCCATTCACTGGTGCCTTCTTTCTGCCCCATATTCTCAGATTAGCATTTTTTAGAATGATCTGAATAAAACATACTTAATGAAGATTGAATATCTAACTGATTTATTAGACAGACTTTGACAAGCTTTTTAAATATTAGCTAACAACAGGAATATAAGGTCTGAAGTTCCTTTGCTATGTCTTAAACCTCAAATTCTACTCACTGGAGTGTTTTGCTGATTAAAAAGAAGAAGAAAAAGTCTAACTGGGTGAAGAATTCAGCCTCTTTCTCTGTGAGATAATAAATGAAGATAACATCTGTAATGTCTGAGGAATGAATTTTAATTTATTGCCGAATAAAAAATACCTAGAATGTGTGCAGGATCGTGGTGTCCTCTTGTGAGACTTGTAACCCCGTCAATGCAGTTTTTCTGCGGTGCTCCTATTTGGTATCTCTCCCCAGTTCCCTTACTAAACCTGCACAGCATATGCTATCCAGGTGGTGCTGAATGAGCTAATGGAGAAATTTCCAGAATACGTCTAGGGAAAACTCCGTTGAGAACACAAGCGTAATTAAGTATTTAGAGCCTGGTATCCTAGGTAAAATACCATTCTTTCTACGTGAGAGAACTTAACAGGAAGTCAGAAGTAGCCAGGGTATAAGATTGATGAAAGAAACCTTGACTTGGGAAGGATATAAAGCTGGAAGGTAGGGTAAGGATTGTTTTACTTAATAGTTTTTATGAATCTTAAGCTTTCATGGTATATATTTTTGGTATGACTTTGAACTAAAGTATTCTTATAGTTTATTGACGTGGTATCCATTTAGGAAGACTTTATATATTTTGAGAGGAAAAGAGAGGACTTCCTGAATGTTCTTTGTCAATTTCAGAGAAGGGTAGAACTGAAGAATTGAAGCAGCAGACGCTGCTGCCCTTTGAGAATCTCTTCCCCCTGCAGAAGCATCCTGGCGTCTCCTACCGATGGTTACGATTCAACAGTTTTAATTTGGGTATAAAAAAAGCATTCATAGAATAAATAAAACTAGTGTTTTCTCACTGAAACCTTGGTGTTAAAAAAAACCTTGTTTTCTAAAGCGTTGTTTCCACTAATTATATATGTACATGTATGTATACATGCATATGTACATACTATTTAGATGTGTGTGTGTGTGTGTATATATATATATATATATATTTGTTTGTTTTGTTTTGAAAACAGCACCCAAAAGCTTTCTCGGTTGGCATATTTTTAAATCTCAAATGAAAGGTGAGACGTTTCTAGAAGTATAGGGAAAAGAAAAAAAATCCAAATTGGAATATTCCATTTAGACCCTATCCGAGTTGGAGGCTGGGCTTCTAAGATGGGTATTGCAATCTATCCTGAGGACAGCATCGAGCTGCCAGATGGGGAACAGGTTCCCTGCTGATGCCAGGCAGCTCCTACACCCTCAGCTTCTGTGAAGTGGCACAGCTGGGCCTCACTCCTCAGAAGATGCTCCAACAACGACACATCGACTCTATGGACGGATGTCCTGCATGTTGCCTTGGAGAATAAGAATTGCATTTCCATCCTGGAGCGTGTTCAAGGATAGGAGCCTGGGAAGGAAAGCAGTGGGCCATAGCTTCACAGCCACACCTGCAGCTCAGCCCGTGTACCTAGTCTCTACGTCTACCAGGGAAATACAGGGAAGAGAGTCACACCCAGATGACTGCAATGATGCTCTGGGAATTCCTCTCCACTGTGCCATTCATCCCACAGGAATACGTGCTGTGACTTTGACATACTGAACTACAGCTTGGGCAGGAAAATATTTTAGCATGCTTTGAAGACCCGATATTCTCATGGTACTCTGGCACTTAGACATCCTTTTAGAAGAAAATAAAGTAATAAGATTCTGGGGCTAAATAAGTGAAAGGGCTTCTCTTAATAAGTCCAGATTTTCATACCTTATTGGTGTTTGCAAAAACATACCTAAAGATTTACCAGTTTTCAGGAAAAGGCGCCCCAAATCAGATCTTCTGAGACAATTTCTTAATTTTTTATAAGAAATATATTTACAAAAACATGTAAGATATGCTTTTCAAAAGCTCATTTAGATATATACATTCATACGTATCCATGTATGCCTATTTGTGTGTTTATATAATGATTGTCCTCTAGTACTAACCAACAATGATAAAATTTGAAAAGTGGATCAAAAAGCAAAATTTAAAAAAAGTATCTCATTAACGGGCTTTATGTACTTCTAAAAGAATACATTGATACTTTAAAATAATTAATTTTAATACTAAATTGGGTGTTACATGATTGCAATTGCCTGTTTGGCTAAGATGAGTCTCAACATTACACCTAATAATGTTGATTAAGCAAAAACTTTAGATTTATTTGCAGATATAAAATACCTATGATTTCTGGTAGCTTTGCATAGCCCTTTTACATAACAATTTGCTTGCTGGCAAATCTAACAAATCTAAATCTATAAAACAATTCAGAGTAATGGAAACATTTATTGGCATTTACCTGAGCACCACTGACACACAGTACGAGTGAAGTGTAAATCAGTTTTGTAGCACGTATTATGTAATAATCAATACGAATCTTCACAACAAATACACGCTTGCACTAACTATGCAATGTTGTTTATCCCGTTAACTCAGGCAACGTTGGGCTTTTTAAAGCACTGAAATAGAACAGAAGCAAAAGCAGAAAAAAAAAAAAAAAAAAGAGAGAAGATGAAAGATATTTTCCCTCTATTCTTTGATTTTATGACTCACTGGGTACACATGCCCAGCATTTAGTTATGCCTTAAGGACTACCATGATATTCCTCCGTTTGTAACATGTTTCCGTGAATGTTTCCTTTGCCGTACAAGACCCTGAGTTTTCTTTCTCTCTTAATAAGTGGGCAGTTATATACACACCCAACACGAAGATAGCTTTATGAAAGAGTGCTTCCATGAACTTCTTCCAAAAGCAAACACCTCGATTAAGCCTCAGTGTTTCAGGCACAGTGTTTTGAAATGTCTCTACTTGAATCCCTACCTGCACAGCTGTACTCACCTGTATCTCTGTTACAACATCTGGTGGTTTCTGTGCAAAGCCTTAGGCATTGGTGGGCAAGTTTACGGGGAGGGTATTCTGGAATAACCACACAGAGTGATCACTTGCTGTTTTATCTCAACGCCTCCTCTGATTCTCCTTCAGCAAGAATAATTTTACCCTAGAATAACTTCATGCAAAGAAGATTCATTCTTCATTGGGAGAGTCTGAAAGGTGGAAGGAATGGAGGAAAAGGAGAGTTTGAATAGATTGTTTCCCCAGGTTTCAAAAAGAAATAAAAAACCCAAAAACCTTTAATTAAAGGTTGTTCAGAGCTGCACATGAAAAGGGGTTATATGTATGTATATATATGTACATATATACAAAAATCTCTTTGAAAATAAAAAAGCGAGAGAAAAATTATAAAGGTACCAGTGAGTGAAACTGTTCCATGAGGTTTATAATTTATGGTGCTAGTCAATGGCATTTCCAAGCATCATTTCTGAATGCATCCATTTCCTTTCATCCTAAGGAGCAGTATAATTCTTGACAACAATCTTCCTCCTTCTCCCTTACCCCATCTTAGTCTATGGAACCAACCAGCTGGAATTAATGGGTAAACAAAAAGGAAACCACACTGCTGTGTGTTCCTGTGTAAATTCTGGTGACTCTATTCACATAATCCTCCTAGTAGATGCTGCCTTATTATGAATATAAATGCACTTGTTAAAGATTGAAAGTTACACGTTAGCTGAATAATTTTCATTGGTATGCATTTGCCAAGTTTATGATATTTGAAACCACATCGATCACCTTCACTGCCTTCTTGTCCTCATAAAGTAGAAAAAGTAGGAGAAAAAAAGACACTTTTGTTTCCTTAGACAGTTGAGCTCTTTCCTCATAAGCAGTTGGAAAGGTTGGAAACATTTTATAGCAATATACAAGTACGGTGATGTCATGTAAACACTCCAATATTTTACACATCTGTATGTTCTTTATAGGATATGCCATATATCATATCTTTTACAGAGAGAACCAGTACTTGGAACATCCCAGTTAAGTATTAAATGATATGGAATTGAACCTCAATTTTTCTCAGCCCATTTCTTATTGCTCAAAAGGTTAAACATTTAGGGGAATATGAATCCTGCTTGTGTAATAGCTTGCTCTTATTGCTACTCTTTTAACAAAAGCATGTTCAGAAACAGGAAAAAGGGGGGAAAGCTTTAATGAAGAAAATCTGTGCTGAGAAAAGACCAGAGAGCCAATAAAAAGCCTCACTTAATTGACAAGCAGCTGCCTTAGCTTTGAAAGCATTTATTCAAGAATTTTTTTGGTTATCAGAGTAAGTTGTACAGGAAATCTACAGACTCATATTTTCTGTGGCAAATCAAGGTGCAGAGACATTAACCATGAAAACAATTTTAAATCATCCATTTCATGAATGAAATATGGGAAATAATACCCCGTTGTTTAAAAGTTTCCAAAAAAGAAAACAGAGTCTGCAGCTTCATTTGAATTGAAAAGGAAGTTCTGGAATTGACCTTGTAATTCCCTTTGTGAATGTGGAGTTTATGCTGCTCTCTCATTTGCGATCTTATCCTCCTTTTGAAGCTCTTGGAATTTAAATACAGGAAAGTAATGGAACCATCAAATTTTGTTAAAGACTATTGCTAAGACAAAAAAATTTAAAAGCTGAATTATTATAAAAAATTATATATTTTTGTACAATCACAAAGTTGTAATTGTTTTCGTTAAACACTTGGGGTTTAAGATATAGAAACTTTCTTATTTTAGTCACATATTCTTCTTCAGGACATCTATTCCTCAATTTTTTTCAGAAGGTTGTTCATTAAAGCAAATTTAATCATAATATTTCAGAAATAACAAGTGTGGTTCTTTGGAAAATTATGTTAAAATTCACCAGTTCACAGTTACAGATTTTTCCATAATATGGTTTAGCAGTGTATTGCAAAAATGATAGATGACATTTCTCAACTTTTAAAGGCATCGAATAATAAAGTCAGGAAAAATATTTTTCTATGTTGTGTTTGTATATACACAGATGTATAAACTATATGACTATAGATAAAATAGATTTACATGTGATAATTTGAAAAGAAAACTCAATTTTAGTTACTTTACAGTGGCAATAAGTGTCACAATTAATTAATTTACCAAATTAATTAAGTATAAAGAACCTAGGTTTGGTTGATTTAGGCTTGGTTGGGAATTAACATATAAGTGAGAAAATTACAAGACAAAATTTAAAAAACCATTTATACTCTATTAATCTATTTGAATTAGTCTATTTGAAGAAAACCAAACAAATTTCAACATTGCTGGTTAGATCCAAGCCGATTATTCTGTTTGTGGCTTAATAGGTTAGTTTTCTTTAAATGATGTTCTGTAGGGCAACCCATGTCCCCTCCAAAAAAAGCAGAACCTTATAAACGTTTACACAGTTATTGAAACGGGAAAATAAACTATAGGAAGTGGCATATACCACGTGTATTTTTTCAAACTTCGACATCATGGCTTCATTTTGAAATACATAAACATCTAAGAAGAAGGAAGTAAAATAACAGAACCTAGAGATCTGCTTTTAAATTAAAACAGGAAGTTGATAATAAATCAACGGCCTATATAGCATTTTGTTTAATGTGGCTAAAGTAATCTCTATGAAAATGAAAGAGAGGTGCTTCTGAGTCAAATAATTTAATCTGTTTTAGAAAGTGTACTAGAATTATCCAGTTATTTAAGGAAATGCCAGAGTCCTTTGTCCTCTCACATTTGGCTGCTGACATCATCAATTTATCAATTAATTGACCCTAAACTGCACTCAATAATGACCCCTCCTCTCCTCAGTAAGAAAATGACATATGTTATCTGTCTACCCAAAGGAATAACAGCTGTGTATTTATTTAATTGGACTTAGCATATTTTCTTAGTTAGAATTATGACATTTCCTGTAGATGGTACTTACTTTCTCCCAGGCCAGAGAAATAGGTGGAAAGTGAATAAAAATTTCTTAAAAGAGCTTTGTGCAGCTGGAAGGAGCTTCCTGATTTGGATACTAAGTATGTTTATATCTGGCAATCTCTGGATACTCTTGAAAAAGTCATATCTAAAATCTCATATCTGTACCCATTATTTCAGTCTACTTGGTGCCTATGTGTACGTGTGTGTTTGAGTGCATGTGAGTGAGGGTGTGTGTTTCCAAAGAAAGAGAATGAAGCACAATGCAAGAGTGGTGGAGTAAGAAACACAGCACATAATAGAGAAAGAATAAGAAACAACCAAGGGGGAGAGAATGAAATAGAGAAAACTATAAGATGTGGACACAGAGTGACTAGACGACAGAAACAAAGAGAGACCTGCCTGTGCACATACACACACATCCACAAAAAATCAGGGTTAATTTCTGGGTTAGAATTATATGTATATAATGATATGCCTAAGGTTTAGTTTCAGATAATCCTATCATAAAATATGCTGTGGAAGGCTAAGAATTAATCCTTCACTAAGTCTAGAGATGTCATTCCTAAGTCGTACAATGCCATTCCCAAGTCATTGTTTTTTTAAGACCTGAAGCACTACACAACCTCAACGCAGAAGGGTAGAGCCTTGGTTCTCCATCCTGGCCACTCACTGGTGCCACCAGGGCTTATAATGGAGACCTGCTCTGATTCCCCTCAGGTAGACCTTCTTCTCTTTAGGGACACACCCACGCAAAGCCTGTATCCCTCCCCTTCTACCCTGTGCTTCAGGTACCCAGGACTTCAGAATTCCTGACAGAAAGGCCCATGCCCACTTCCCAACACACAGAGGCTCTGTCCTACATCCATCCTCTCAAGAGCAGACTGTGTCATGTCTTCTGTTCACACCCCTAGTCCCAGGGGTGTCTACACAGATGTGTCATGGTGCAGGACATAGCTGCAGGTGGGAAGAGAAAGGGCAAGGGAAGATCTCTGGATGAGGCAGTCTGACTCACTCCATGAAGTCATGTTCCTGTTATAACTCCCAGGAGTCCTCAAATTCAACTTGTGTAACCAGCCCTTTGCATCCTAACAAGGACTCATGTGTCAAGATAGGATGATAGGGCATCTCATATTGAGAGTTTGATAACTTAGTGCAGATCTTTAGAGTATTTGGACATGTGCATGTGGGCTTCCCTGGCTGACAAATGTGAGTGGTGGGTCTGATCTAGAGAGCTTCACAAAGCGCCACACCAAACATCACCCCCGATCAGTTAATTCCAAATCTCTGGGGTAGGAGGATTCTTCGAGGTAGTCTAGTAGAGAAAGATCAATTTAAAAGGAGGACAAAAAAAAAAAAAAAGGAGGACAAAGTCACTCCTTGCAACTACCCACACACTGGGGAGGGAAAAAAAAAATCATAAATTAGTCCTCAATATTAGAACCTGAAGAACAGATTAATAAATATGTATTCTTTTATAAGAGACCCACTGACCAATCTAAACCATATATTTTTTCACACTGCTGTAAAAGTGAACCTATTAAGCAATGAGAAATAGCATTAACATTGAACATAGCTTGCTTAATTTAATTTCACAATAGAAGACAGCACTTTAAAACAAAAGACACCCACACTGAACCAGCCCTCTCATTGTTCTGTAAAAGCCACCACTCAATTTGGAAAAAAATAGTTCACACTATTCTCAGCAAGTGAGACTCCCAAGGAGAAAAAAGGATCATTATCTCAAGGACTAATTAATTTTCAAAAATATTGTTATGCAGACAACTGCTCAACTATAATGCTATGCTCAGCCTCAAATTGGGAAATTTCCTGGCAATTGAAAAATTAGCAATTGCAATAAAGGGGAAAAAAATCAAAGGTAAAATATTCAGCTTAAAAAGTAATATCTTTAACACAATCCTAATTGGTTGCCATGTAAATGAAAAGAATGAAGTAACTTTTTAGCACTTTCAAAACACTGGTACAGAAAAATGAGTATTTTTAGTAACTAACTTATTGATTGCAACCATATTATCTTTCTTGGAATTGTGTCTTCCCTAATTGAGTTATGTGCATTTGGAAGTCCCTTTGAATCATCATATGCTCTGTGATCACTTGTGAAGAAGATAACAAACAACCTATTTGGGACATTTTCAGTCATTCCAATTAGGAGGAGCCAAGACACTCCCTCAGAAAAATATGAGGCCAGGTGACCTTCTCTAAATGCTTCTCTTGCTCTGGCCTGTGGGAAATAAACTTAATGATTTAATCAGACTTCTTCCTTTCAAATATCAATGAAAAGTCAACATGATTATTTTTTCCTGAATAATGCTCTCATGAGTTAATACCCATGTTAGCATCTCAATCTGCACTGGCAAAATGGTAGGTTTCAGTGCCTCATATTCCTGGAGGTGTTATAAGGTAAGATGGATTTCATAAAAGTCCTCATTCTTTACTGCTTACATTAAGCAGATTATTCTCAAAATGTAGACATGAGGAATCGCCCTGATGTCATTCAGAGTGAATTTTGGTCACATGTGAGTTTTGAATTTCCTATAATTGATTGATATTTCACTTGCTTATTTTTTCTATGAAAATTCTGAACTTCAAACTATTATTTCCTAACACTTTGGACAGGCACATATTCCTGCCTTTATTTTAAACTTGGTGTTCAATTCACTAATTTTGTCATTAAAATTTTTTGTTCTTTAGCTCCTAATTAGGTCAAATAAATATTGCATATATTTCAATTGTCTATAGAGCCTTTTTCATTGTTAGAACTCTTTTTAAATTTCCTTTTGCTTCTTGTTTCATGTTTTCTCCACTCTTCCTCCCTCCCTCCTTCCCTCCCTTCCTTCCGACCTTTCATTTTTATTCTTCCTACTTGATTTATAATATGCTTCCTCTCTCTACTGAAATTGCAACTCCCAGAAAAGGATATCTTTTCTATCTTGTTCACAAGTGTATCATCAACATCTATAATGGTGTTTGGTACATAATAATACCTTTAAAATGTGGTTTAAATAAATGGTTGAAGGAAAATTTATAGATAATCTCTCTGGATACAATGGTATGCTAAATACAGATCATGAAGACCGATGTTACATATGACAATAATTATAAAAAGCATAAAATCCTCATATTCTTTTACTAGGTAAATCTATTTTGGGCAAACAGTTTAAAAAAAACCTGACAGCATCATAAAAACCTGTAAGCATGGAGACATTCCCCAAATATTATTTATAATGCTGAGTTTTTAGAAAATATTGCTAAACGATTGTTAACTACATCAGGATATCAACTTTGGTGACGAGTGTTTTTGCACCCATTAAAATTATATTTATAGAGCAGTTAAAATAACGTAGAAAGGGGCCTGCTTTTCTGGTTATGTGAATAAAATAGAGCATAGAAGTGTGAGGCAAATGTGACAACCACTACACCATGGAAACAAGAACATAGAAGTTTATTTACTGAATAATTGCAAGTATTAACAAAATTTTGCATAGGTAAAAAGCTTGATAACATTAAATAAAATGTAGATGGAATTTTTTGTGTGTATTTTTTTTTTTTTTTTTTTTTTTGGCTGCATTGGGTGTTCGCTGCTGCTTGCGGGCTCCCCCTAACTGTGGCGAGCGGGGACCACTCTTCGTTGCGGTGCAGGGACTTCTCACAGTGGTGTCTTCTCCTGTTGTGGAGCATGGGCTCTAGGTGTGCAGGCTTCAGCAGTTGCAGCTCGCGGGCTCTAGAGCACAGGCTCAGTAGTTGTGGCTCACGGGTTTAGTTGCTCCGTGGCATGTGGCATCCACAGGGACCAGGGATGGAACCTGTGTCTCCTGCATTGGCAGGCAGATTTCCAACAACTGCGCCACCAGGGAAGTCCCCGTGTATGTGTTTCTGTGGTTTTTGTTTTTTAAGAGACCATAGAATTTTTTGCATAATTTTTCCATGCATTATATGTCTTTTTTTTTTTTTTAATTTTCAAGTCTAAAAATTAAGTGAACAAATTTATTTTAAAAATGGAATGCAAACAATGATAGTTCTAGTGATAGTACTCATATAAAAGAACAGTTTATATTCAAGGAGAAGTTGGATCCTCCATGAATTGGAGGAAAATAAATCGAAGATCACTAAATTTGAACATAGCCTCTTAGGCACTATTGGGTTTAAAAGTAAAAGGAAAGTCATATCTATAAAGTTAAAGTCCTGAAAATTTAGAGCTACAGTCTCCACACTTTAATTTCTAAGTGTTTTGCTTGTTTCATTATATTTTCTTTTAAAACACAAATAGCAATCCAATTTTCCAGATGAGAATTTAGAGGCCTTGAGAGACTAAATTTGCAATGTTTCCAAAGGTAACACAGATAGTAGGTGTAAAGCAGAAAATTAATTCTACGTGTTAATTAATCCAATGTCTAGACTCTTGACCATCATTGTCTAATATCCTTACTCTTAATAACAGAGAAGAGGATTGGGTCAGGTGTGTGAGATTGGAGGAGCAATGCCACCACTCTGTTCCAAGAAGGTCTCAGAAGTTAATGGGAAAGGCTGTTTTTACTAAAGCAGGGCTTGGAAGCTCACCTGCCATGATTTGGCACCAAGATCTGAGAGATTCTCTACTCCTCCAGAACAGGCAATGAACATTCATTATTCACATGCTGTTTCTCATCAACTCTTGATAAGAATATAAGCTTTCATGTCCCTGTTGAAAGTAACCACAAGGAATCCATCTCCAAATATTTTTAGTTTGTTTTAACAATGTCTTGGTATCATCCATGCCCTATTTTACCCTAAATCACTGTGGTTTTGCTGTAACCCTTTGACAAGAATATATAGAGAAGGAAAATGGTAAGAGATGAGATTGGAAAGGAAATCAGAGGCTCATTCATAAAGAACTGTGAACGCCCGTTCAAAATAGTTGGTCTTAATCACGGAGAAATCAAGAAGAACTAGTGACTCACAGGCAGTGGGAGGTGAAAGAGAGGTAATGCCTGTGTTTCTTGAGAACTTCGATTGCCACAGTAAGAAACGTGGGGTGGGTAGGAGTGGTCAAAAAGGGAGAAGCCAAGGAAGAAGAAGCACATAGCTTAGAACGATGATACTTCTTACATACACAACAGTATTATAGCAACAGAATAAAATGTGACAAGCTGCTCACAAGTTGTATGTCACAGGACGGCACCCTTGAATCACCAATTTCATGATCTTCTTATTGACTGTAACTACTTTCTCCTAATGCCACCCTCATTTTTCTCTCATTTTTCCTCTATCTATCTATCTATCTATCTATCCAGAAGAAAGTCACTAGGTAAATAAGTTCTAAAGTTTTAGAATTTTGTACTTTTTAGAATGCTTCCATTTTAAGTAAAGAAAAAAATGAAGGTATCTTAAAATATGCAAAATGGCTGGTTGCCTTAAATAGTAGGGTAATATCAGATACATGATAGAACACTGATGTATACCTATCTATCTGTCTACCTATCTATCTATCTATCTAATCTCCATTAGAGATTTTCAGATTCATCATAGATTGAATCACAGTGGTTTACTTTTCAAAAACATGTACAGACTTTCAATTACCTGTGAAATTAAAGTTCTTATCTTAGCAATTAAAAACTGCTATATGCCACTGCCCTATAATACAAAGCCATCTATCCAGTTAGACTAGCCTCCCTGAGTCTACCAAAAAAGCCACAGTCATTTATTTCTCCCCTTTCCTGTCTCTCCAAGTCTACAAGTTTCTGTATAATCCCTAACGTCCAAAGCATTCTTAGTTCTAATATTCTATTTTATATGTTTCTGTTACCACGTATACTGCCACCCATGGCGTATTGCAACCAGTATTTTGCACATGTTTGAGTCATGGGAAGCTATCACAAAGCGATTTTATTGGGCCTCTTATTGTACTTTGAAATTTACCTTGTGGAAATTTATTCCTATGTCCCTGGATGAAGACTCAGTCTCATAGCTTTTCAAATAACTCTTATTTGGAAAAATTCCTTTGGTTACTTTAAGAAACATTCACAAAAATCTCAAATTTGTTCTTAGAATGTTTGTTCCCATGAAATAGTCAAATTTTTAATTTCTTTCTACTGCACTTCTCCAACTCCAACTGGCCGTGGGCTGGCTAACTGCGTGCCGGGAAGGAGCTGTACCCAGCTTCTTCTCCCATGTGCGTCACCTCCTCCTCATTCACTGGGTACATTTTCAAACTACTTAGGTATTAAGGGTGTTCATGGAGGAGAGAAGAAGAGAGGCAGAAAAATCTTACTTTGCAAAAGGAGCTGCCGAATTCTGCCCTTTAGGTTTCTGGTAGTGCTCATGGGTAGAGCTGCCTCTTCTTCTGGTGGGCACTTGGGGTAATTGGAGACTTAACCCCTATTGCCAGAGTCATCTCCCCTGTAGCCTTTGACGCAGTTAGTGTTTGATTCTCTGGCTCTTTGTTTACTCCCTGATGAGTCTCTAGGGATCCTGTGATGACTCCAGCAATTCTAGAATGAGGGCTGTACCCTCAAGAGAATTTAAGATGACTTAACTCTGTATCCCTCTGAGGTTGATGAGGACCACACAAACTCTGGTGGAACCAATCCCAGTGCAGCAGCTACCTTTTATTGATGCTCACCATCACATCTCACAGTGTAGCTTGCCTTTGAGTTTAAATGCCACCTTTGACTGTTGGTTTTGTGTGTCAACTTGACTAGTCTATAGTATCCAGTTATTCAATCAAACCCTAATCTAGGTGTTACCCTGAGGGTATTTGGTAGATGTAGTTAACATCTACAACAGTTGACATTAAGTAAAGGAGGTTATCCACAATAATAAGGGTGGGCCTCATCCAATCAGATGAAAGCCTTAAAAGGAAGAATTGAGGTTTCCCCCCCAAAAAGATATTCTGCCTTAACACTGGAACATCAACCCCTGCCTGAATTTCTAGGCTGCCAGACTTTCCTATAGATTTCAGAATTTCTAGCCTCCACAGTTATTTAGGCCAATCCTTTAAAATATCTTCATCTCTCTCTCTCCCTCTCTCCCTCTCTCTCTCTCTCTCTCTCTCTCTCTATATATATATATATATACTATAGAACCCTGATTGATACACCATCTTCCCACGCCCCCAACTGTAGGAGACAGGCTGTAAGTTTTACCAATGATCCAACTGAAGCTTCTCTCATTAGGCTTGGATTGAGAGACCTGAAACACACCCACCCACCCCCCTTGAGAGGTTTTGAGCGTACAACAAACAAACCCTTTCAAAGCATCTTCTATATATTCCCACAGTCCTTTCTTCCCTTGCTATGAGAGCCCATTCATAGAATCCTGGCCCCTTAGAAAAATTCAGTTTGATCAGATATCTCCTCCTTTATCTGATACGTATCATTAAGCTTCTTGGTCAAAACCTATGCTTTCTTATCCTTAAATAGGATACCTGATTCATATAAGTATGTGACAAGGAATTCAGAAAGCATTTATCCTCATGTTATGGTTGTAGCCAACCAACACATATGCTACACAGTCTACGGCAGTGTCCTAACTTTCAAGGAGCTTCCTTGTACTTGAGAGAGACAAAATTTACAAACATTTCTTTTTAATACTTGAATAGGATTTAAGAAAAATAAAAAACATAGCTTAAAGTGATTGTAGGTGGCCATTGAAAGCATGATGCTCTTTTGAAATAGTGGAAAGGAGGGCAGAAGAATCATATATCAATTGTGAAGAATAGCAGAAGTAAATGGATCAGTCAGTTAAAGATGAGTTTCAAGGGAAAAAAAAACAAAACAAAGGAACAGTGAGATAAGAATGGAAGGTACTGGTGGAGTATAAAGTTTGAATTCTAGAATGAGATTGGATAATGTAGTTGTAGATCTTGACATTCAAACATCAATTTATATTTTATGTGATGGGCATTATGGTTAGAGAAGCAAATTATCTATGTGTGAGGAGTTGAGCAGCTCTGTGCAAGACGGGTGGGAAAAAAGATGGAGAATGATAAAAATATTTGAAGGTTAGCAAGCTAGCTAGAATTCTTCTGTGAAGATCTAGCTATGAGTGGAGGCCTGTGTCAACAGCAGAGAGGTAGCAGGAGATAAAACATTAAAGACACTCAGTGGACCATTCCAACTCCCCATGTTATCCTTGCTTTGGTTATGATGGGACCTGTTTGCAGAATAGTTAGTGTAAGAGCGGGACTGCACCCAGTTATGCAGATTCCCGGACATGTATTATCCCCATGGTTTCAATTGAAATGTATCTCTTTGAAATAGCTTAGAACTATTCTTACTTCTAACATAAGATGTTATTCTCCCAAACACCATCAAAATGTGTTGATGTACACTTATTGAAAAAAAAAAAAAATGCTAGAGGCCCAATTATATGATAAAATATGGTAATAAAACATAGGTATTTTTACTTACCTATGGCAAACTAAAGGCATTTAGTTCTCAGTTCAGTTTTCTTTCTATTTAAGTGTCTTTGAATTAACTAAAACAATATATTGCCACCATTAAAAGAGAAAGTAAACCACAGTACCTGGATATAACCCTGGGAGGTAGTTCTTTTTTTTTTTTTTTTTAATTTTTTAATTTTTTAATTTTCTCAGCAGGCTGGGAAATTTTGTGAAATTTTCTTAGTTGGAATACAAAGTTCTGAGAAGGAAGGACGAGTGGGTACTTTGCTTTGAGGAGTGCTTTTGAAATGGGTATTTAAGGTTTTTGAGAAGTTATTTACAGGAATAGATTGGATAAAATGGCAACATACAAGATGGAAGTGGCAACCTCAGCAGCTTCCTTTCTCACTGTCAGTGGTGGGGAAATACTTAGGATAATTGCTAGACAAGTGGTGAGCTCGGTGGGAAGCATGAGATTGATTTCCACTCTACCTCACCCTCGGTATTTTATAGTTTTGTAATTATACCATGTCTTTTAATATTTCTTTTGAGTGCAAAAATATTTTTTCTTAAATCAGTGTTTTTTAAGTTTCCTACAAATTTTTTAAAAATTATAAGTTCAATGTATGTTGAGACAGAATCTGGATGTAACAAACTTGGTTATTCAACAAATATGCTTAAAGTACTTGAATGTTTTTTATGTGAAAATGAATTCATAGCATGGAGTAACTGTATATTAGATATTTGGTGAATAAATAAATGAAGATTTGCACACAACGTGCCAAATAATTAAATAAGGTCTCCCCTTTTTACAAGTAAAAACATGTTTGTTCTCATAAAAATATGTTTGTACTTATAAAGGAAAATATCTATTTAAGATCCTATACTTTTTCACTTCAACTATGGTTTAGTTTGCTTGATAGTATCTCACACTTTTTCCACCATTCAAGGACAATATAAGAACTGATTTGAATTTCATGTTTATATTCTGACTTTGCTAATGATATCAAAATTATAATAGTGTTAGATAATTTTTGTAAATTGTAGTTTAAGAGGTATGTGTTTGGTTCTAATACCAAACTATGGCAATTGTAAGCCATGGAACTATTGGAACCGGAAGCAATCCAACATCTGGAATTTGAACAGAGAGTTGGAATGACTTGCCAATGGTGCTTCATTCAAACTGTTTGAATGTAGGGACAAGGACACACATTTATCATACTCATTATTTTAGTCCAGCCGGGATCAGAGGCCCACCGTGTACAATTTCTTTGGCAGAAGTGCTTTTCAGTACACGGATTCCTTTTATATTCACTCATATCATGTACAATATTGTACCTCCCAAGGTGGGACATACTTCAGCTCTCTCAGCTGCAGAAGTCTGGAACAATCATCAATCCGTCCCGCAAAGATCCCCAGCTGGAGATGCTTTAGCATTTTTACCAAATATGTTAGGGAGATAGCTCTTAGAAGACCATGCCCCCATAGAGAGCAACTGAGAAAAGTGGATAAAGTGCCATGCCAAAAAAGCAAACAAAACAAAATGGAAGAGATTAGCTAACTACTGATTAAATCAGGCATACAGTCATTAAGATCTTTTGTGGAGGGAATAGTTTCAAAGAAGCTGGACCTTCTTTAAGCTGATTTCTCCTAAGGTCAGGTACAAGTTTTTGGCATAAGTTGAGAAGTTAAGAATGCAGGCAAAAGGTTGATGCTCAAATTCAGAGAATACAGTAGAGCTTTTGATAATCTAAGATGGATGGAGAGACAAAAATTGCAGTATGGGGAAATCAAGGAAGCTAGGAATTAACAGGCTGATATCTTGGTGAGTAAGGAGGTGTACAAAAGTAAATTTTAGATTCTGAAGTTCCTATGCAAGGTATTTACCAAACTGTTAAGCTCTGTTGGGCAAGAAACTAAAAAGTGCTTTTTTTTGGTCACGCCGCACAGCATGTGGGATCTTAGTTCTCTGACCAGAGATGGAACCCAAACCCCCTGCAGTGAAAGGGCAGAGTCTTAACCACTGGACCACCAGGGAAGTCCCGAAGCTAAAAAGTGAAGCAAAACACAAATTAAAATGACCCAGTAGTCTGTAAAACAGGTTGCCAGTATCAACTAAAGCTGATAGACATGACCTGATCCAAGCACTTCTACTAGTCATGCTCAGCAGAAGGGTGTACCTATGTGTTTATATGTGTAGACATGTGTATCAGAAGATATCTTTAATAATGCTCATGGCAGCAACATTCATAATTCCTAAATCTGAGAACCCCAAATGTCCATGAACAAAGAAATTATGGATAAATAAATTATGTGATCTATTTATACAACAATAGCAATTAAAATGAATGGACAATGAAATGAAGGAATGAACAACAAAATGAAGAAATCTCAGAGGTCGAATCTTAATTGAAAGAAACAAAACAATAACAACTATATATATATATGTCAAAGCTAACCTAACTTAGAGTGTTAGATGTGAATATTATGATAATTTGGGGAGCCAAAATTGCAGGTGGGAAAGGATAAGACAGCGGTTGATGATAATTATCTTCTCTTCTTTGATCTGGTGATAATTATAGGAAGAAACTTTGTTGACTTTACACTTATTATTTGTAAACTTTACTGTATTTATGTGAGCAACTAAGCCCGCGAGCCATGACTACTGGTCCCGCGCGCCTAGGGTCCATGCTCCGCAACAAGAGAAGCCACCACAATAAGAAGCCCGCTCACCGCAACTAGAGAAAGCCCGTGCGCAGCAACAAAGACCCAACACAGCCAAAAATAAATAAATAAATAAATATTTTTAAAAAAGAAAGAAAAGCAATAGCAAGTATGAGGAGTAGAATATGTGGACTCAAGGAGTTAGATAATGTGGCTAGAAATGTGTATGGTGACAATTACGAAAATATATTATTTTAAGATTCAGGGATCCAGTGCAAACTTCCTCCCTAATGTTCTTTTCATGCTGATTAACGTTTAAAAAAAACCGCTGTGCACCAAGCTGAGAAAGACCAAAAAGTAAAGATGTATCTCAGACATTTTATGTTTAGTTTAATTGGAAAGATAACATATAGACACAGATAACCATAATACATAGTAGCAGGTAAGTGATAAATGAGTTATACAACACAGACATTGTAAACAAAGAACAAGTCATGGAGAACTTGAAAAATTAGGGAATTTTCCTGGGAAATCAGTTTTGTATTTCTACTTGATGAATATACAGCATTTTAATGAAAACACTGGAAGTTGTTTTTGCATACATGATAAGTTACAGATGCAGAGACATAGTTATGGATGCATCCCAGGGTGGTCAGAAAACCAGAGCTCGTATCTGGGAACAGAGATTTCAGGAAGGATAAAATTATAATGTGACACATATACAAATTGTGACATAATACAGAAATCTTAATTGCCATCTTGTAGCAATTTATCTGCATGATACTGGTAATGGGGGGTCAGTGAAAGTTCAGCCAGGCAGTCAATAAATATTTATTGAGGAGCTACTATTTTCCCTTAGAAGGGAAGTGGCACGAGAATTCTTGGAAGTTAATTTAACAATTGTATTTGTGAATTCAGGAAGCTAGCATAAGGGTATTGTAATATTATGGCACAGTGATAGCAGTCTAGAATATGGTGACAATGACTGCAATGGAAAAGAAGGGAAAGCTGGAAAAGACCTTTTGAAGGGAGAATCAATCGTGGTCGCTGTTTGGATGCTTATGGTTAGTATGAGAGAAATAAAGATGAAACCATAAATATTAAGCAGAGCTGACCAAGATAACTATGGCAATATCAGCAGAAACTGAGAACCCTTGAAAGGAAGTAGGTGGTTAGCAGGGAATTAAATATTGCTTTGAGAAATCGGAGCATGGATCTCTAAACAAGAACTCAAGATCTCTCTAAACAAGAATGGCCTTGATACAGATCATCTAGCAAAAAGGGGAGTGGAAACCATGCTAATACAGAAAGATAGAAGGCTGTGGGAAAAAAACCCTGTAGAATGTTCTTATTTAGGGAGCTTGAGGTCCTAGGACTGGCTGCCAATTTAAGAGGTAGAAGGAAGACAAACTAGGTTTCCAAATAGAACACAGGGGCCACAGCAGTATAAACAGCAGGCATTGCCATTGTGAATTCTCAACGTCAAGGAGAAATGAGACTCAGAAAAAACTTTGAATTTAATACGTATGGTTTTATTTACGTCCTTCTAAACACATGAGAAGAATTAAAGGAAAAGTGTGTTGTGAAGAAATAATGATTTTGTGCATTGTTGGCACATGTTTTCTCTTGTGATCTGACTAAAATGAAGAGGCAGAAAATCGTTGTTTTTCTGAATTAACAGAAATTTTACTTTGGGGAAGCTGAAAAGCTCTTTCATATATAACGGTTGTTTTTTTTTTTATAAAGAAAGGAATTGATTTGCTTTTAAGTAGGGTTCATTGTTTTACACTATAAGACACACAAATACAGTAAGAGAACAATTATTATATACTTTATATAAGTACTTTAAAAGGAGGAGTGCTGGTCGAACTCATTGAAAAGGCAGTAAATTCAATGTGCTTTGCTTCTTTGTAAATTTCATTATGGGTGAAGTTAAATCAGTCTTTGTACAAAGAATAACCGTGATTATTGCCTTTGGGAAGGGTATCCAGAAGAGAAAGGTGCAAAGAAGTAAAGGAATTTTGATAATGCACAACATTATCGAGGAAGAGGAGGCGCCCTAGAATTCATAGGAGTGTAGTATAAGACCATGGTCCTCAAAGAATTATTATTGGTGAAATACTTTACAAGAGAAGGACAACATTCAAAAGCAAATCCAGGTATGTAAGGAATTTTATTAAATGAGAAATATAATATTTCATATATGAAGGAACTGATGAATGAATTCTTAAAATGGAGCTGTGAGCACTGGTTCTTCTTAAGGAAAAAGTAAGGGTATATAACTTTGTTAATCTTACACACTGAATTTCAGCTAAATAATGTATACTTTATTTCTATCCATCTGAGATTTATTTTTCAAATTTCACGTTAAAATTTGTAATCATTATACAAAGCCCATAAGACATAAATGAAAATATTAAACTAGAAAGAATTATTAAAATTAAAAAAAAACTGTGCAGCAAAACACAGCATAAACTTAGCTTAATAGAAAAACCAGTCCCGGAAAAGTATTTGCGACACAAATAACAAATAGTTTATACATAACATATATCAAAAGACACTCAGAATCACTGAGAAAAAATGCAAATAAGCAAATAGAATATGGACAAATTATATAAGTATTTAAATCTCAAAGAAGTAGTGAAAATGGCTGCTAAAGATCAGAAATATATTAAAACAAGTTAGCAGACTTCTCATTCAGATTGGCAAAAATTTATGTAGCCATACTGTAAGATATTGTTGAGAATGTAGGGAATTTGGCATTCTCATATGCAACAGCAAGGAATATGATATAGCAGTGATTTTTGGAAAAAAGCATGAGTAATATCTGCTGTTTTTTCACATGTATATAGACTATCATCTGGCAATTCTACTTTAAAATAAAATCTATCCCACAAAAATATTCCTATCGGCGCAAAGTTATTTGTATGAGAATTTTTCGTGATAGTATCCTAAAAAATAATGAAAACGGAATAATAATAATAGAATAATGGTGTATGCGTCCATACAGAGAAACACCAAGAAGACAGAGGAATATGTAATTCCACTTAATAAGATCAAAGATACACTCCTAAATAATAATAATAATAAAAGCAAATTGTAGAACAAGGTGGAATAATGATAAGTATTAAGGAGAAAAATAGGAGGGAGGAGAGTGGGTACTGTTAGAGGAGTTTGGAATTTTATTTTAGAGCATGTGGCCGGGAAAAACCTGCTTTAGAAGTGATTAAGTCAGATGGTTATAAATGCAATGTGAGTAAATGAAGGAGGGAAAGGGCACTGGGCTCATTTAGGGGAGAAAATGAAATTTAAATAAGGTGGTAGTGAGATATTGGGGCAAAAATTAGAAGTATTTGATTCACAAACCATGTGGATAATGGAGGGACTAAGCACTCCAGGCGAGGGAAGGGCAAGTCCAAAGACCCTGGCCAGCTTAGGGAGGAGCAAGGGGGCCAATGTGATTGCCACTGTGAGAATAACGCTGTGAGGAAGAGAGATAGAGGGATGGGCATGGGGCAGATTGTGTTGGCTTTGTAGGCAACAAAAGTATTTTTGCTGAGTGACATGAGAAGCCAATGGATTATTTTAAAATATCTGCCTTTATTCCTGTGTTGAAATTAAGTCTTAGAGAAGCAAGAGGCTACTGTTCTAATCAAGGTAAGAAATGAAGGTGACCAGGACCAGGGTGCGAGTAGTGGTCAGATTCTGGACATCACCCAGAGACAAAGCCAGGAGTATATTTTGATGGATTGGATGACTGAAGTGAAACAAAGAAGTCAGTCTGGGGACTTCCCTGGTGGTCCAGTGGTTAAGATTCCACACTTCCAATGAAAGGGGCAAGGGTTCAATCCCTGGTCGTGGAACTAAGATCCCACATGCCATGAGGCATGGCCAATAAATAAATAAACAAATAAATAAATAGAGCCCTTATTAAAAAAAAAAAGTCAGTTTGCAGCCTGAGTATGAGAACAAAGAAATCACCATTTACCGAGAGAGAAGGGCTTAAGGAGACAGGAAGGCATGGTTTACAGACTGTGCTTTGTACGGTATTTTTCCTGCCATGGCAGTGAGTGGTGAATAAAATATAGATCCCATTCTCTCCAAACCATGCATTTTGCTCCTGATTATTTTTGCCAGAGTTTCTTATTACTTTTTTTTTTCCCATATGGTAATGCAATATGCACTTTGGTCTACATGAACCCAAAATTTTAGTCTGCATCTAACCAAAGAATGTTTCTAATTCACAAGCAGGCATTGATATTTGAGTGGTGTCCTTGAATGAAGGCTTACAGAGGGAAATCAGGAGCTCAGTTTTGACACAGGAAATTTGAGCTATCTATTAGATATGCATGTGGAGATGTCCAGTAGGCCCTGGGATTTGCTCCCATGGAGAGGAGAGGCTAGTAATATAAATTATATAAAGTTGGGGCTTCTCAGAATAAAATCTTAGGATGGTATGAGATTACCAAGAGAGTGAATGTATAAAGAGCAAAGGAAGACCAAGATTATTCTCTGTGGTTCCCAAATATTTAGAATTTAGGAAATGAGGAAAGAGCAAAAGATATTGAGAAAGAAGGGCCAGTGAATATACAAAACATAAGCTCGCATGTAGAAAGTCTGCAAGAGAACATGGCCTCTCATTTAAGTGGTATTTAAAAGTGTTAATCTTAAAATCACTCAAGTGAGCTATGAATGGATTTTGACCTTTTGCAAAAGCACTTTATGAGACTTACCTTGAGAACCAAGCCATTTGAAACGTATCTGACATTTTTGTATATTTACAAGATACACAGCTTGTGTTTTTAATGTAAGATCAGAATAAAAAATATTAGGACAAATATTTTAAACTTATGAACCAATACCAGATAACAGGTTCTTTTTGACCAGATTATATACTTACATATGTGTGTGTGTGTATACATATAGATACACATTTGTTTGAAGCAATGTGTTGTAGCATTCTGATGTTGACAATCTACATGACATACTGAACTAAACTTGGCCATGCTTTATTATCTGAAGTAAGTATGGAGTCTATGTAAGAGGACGTAACCAGAAATTTCTGCACAAAATGCTGTGTCAAACAGATCTTTTCACATCTCCCAAGAACCAGAGTCCATGTTACATATAGAACAGAGGAGAAATCATTCTATTGAGATAGATTTTCAAACCTAAATAACGTTTGAGGAAAATCACAATCAAAAGTAAAAAAGAAGGAAATTAATGCTGTTCATAGTTATCTCCCCAGAAGTAAAGTTTTATCCAGACTGAATCTAGTAAACCCTAATTTATCATCATTGCTGCACAATTCTGATACCTCCCCCCAATAACTACATGAAGAACATTTTATACACATAAATATATATTAAGAAAGTGTTTATTTTTCCTGACAGAATGGTTATAAATCTCATATCTCTACCTATGGAAAGTAGTTTATCCATAAATCATGGCTACTTAGACCCAAGATATATTAAGTAAGGAAAAATGGAGTTCCACCACTTATAGAAAATGCAGAAAAAAGGATATTCTCTGTATAAAACATGCATTAATGCGGGAAGTACATATTGCAGTTGGATGTTTGTATTTTAGAAACCATAGATATCTAAATTAAACTTTTATTTATACTTTAATTAAATATTTTTAGAAAACATATAGTTCATGTGACCTTAATTTGTTCAGCTCAGAAGCTATGAATGTCAAAAATGCTCCCTGCTACCCAAGGTATTTACAAAGACCCTGTTTACAATAAAAACAAGGCTACTAAATTAATGTATCAGTTTCTGACCACGAACTCTGTGAGGAAAGGGAAGTTATACAATATTACTACAGTTTAAGGTGATAAAACAGAGATTCAAACATTTTAAGGGACTTCTCTAAAATTTCCAACCGTTGACATGGGTGTTACAACCAGGTCCCTTGCTTCCAAGTAAAATTATTGCCATTATATTATATGTCCTATGATATGTCACCAAAGCATCGCTGGGATCCTTTAATCACAGACTTAAACATCATACCTGGCTTTGAATGGCATTTGCCTAATTTCTAAAATCAAATTCATCCCCCCCAAAGTAAAATTTCTCATCGATAATATTTTAAAATCTGAAAAACAACAACAACAAAAAACCCTTTTGAAAACAATTAAATAGGAAGAGACCTAGAGTTATCTGGACAAATAGAAGCAGGGCAGAATAAAACATCGACTTTCGGAGTTAAAATATGGGAAGAACCACAAACTTTTGACCTTGTGTGTTCTTATACACTTACTAAAAAAAAAAAAAAAAAAAAAAAAAAATCACTAAAAATGTACAGTCTCCATTTGTATAAGTCCAAGTTTATTGTGCAGTTTCCTACGCTTTCCAGAACAGAGCATTGCTCTAAATGATGCCCAAGTGACCTTGTAGAGTTAATTTATCTACATTAGTGTCTAACTTACAACCAGAAAGTGATTTAGAGTTTGACAAGAATAAAGCCCAGTAGGCACTCTATATATTAAGTCGCTAAAGCTCTAAATAATGCAATTTCCCATTCTTTGAAAAACTTATATAGCCACTACTCTTTCTGATTATATAAGCAATATGAAAATCCAAAAGCTGCAATAAATACATATTAATTTCCTGGATTAAAACTATACAGATATAATCATAATTAACATTTACGTGTGTTTGTCTTTAAAACTCCTGTTATTTGAATGATTCCCAGTTCATATCAAAATCCCTTTATCCTAATAGATTACTCATTTCCCTTGTATCTCTTCATTTATTTGTTTCTATTTGCCAATCATGTTATCTGGAAATAATTTTTTAGATGTTTAATTGCAAGGTTTATTTCATTTTTATTTGTTGTTGTAGTTTTTGTTCTTATATTGTTAATATGAACTTCAAGAACATACTACAAACTCTAGTAGACTTCAGACCTTAAAAGAAATTCATATTAACTCAGATGTCACCTACCATTTATTTGCAATAGAGACCTTTTCTTTAATATGAGAAAGAAAATCTATTTGTAGCTAAGAAAGATTTTCTTCAGAACTGGAAATCATCTTTTTGGTATCTCCTAAATTAATGTATCTACTTAACTCTCCCTTGACCCACTAATGTAAAAATTTATATTCATAGTTATCCTTTATAAAACTATGTGTTTATTAGTTGGAATAAAAGATGTATAATAACAGTTTTAATTTTTAAAGTAATATCCAGAATTATTCTATGTGCTAGAGTTTTGTTTAGGACTTTGCATTCTTACTAATAAGTAGAAATAGCCAATAGCTTTCTTGTTTAGTTTTCTTCTTATTATTTCATCCTGTTGAATTTTTTTTCCAGGATACCATTTCTCTCCTAATACTGAAGATGACATCTTTGTGTAGACTTTCTTATCTCCCTTGTAAAGCGTTGTCTCAATTTCTTCTTCCTTCCTTTTTCCCCTTTTTGCTTTATTTATTGCATAAATGTGTATAATTAGACACCCTATTAGGAACAGATGAAACAAAGGTGAGCATGAAAATATATGGACCCTGATACAAGGGACCAAATAATCACACCAATAAATATGAATTTTTTGCCTCATCCGAAAGGCAAGGGAGATTTTTCTCTGGGGAATGTAACAGTACAGTTAAAATCTGAAAGATAGGCTGGAATTAAGCAAACAAATTTTGGAGACAGGAGTGTACCTGAGAGAAGAAACCAATTTAAAACCCTAAAAGAGAGACAAGGAAAGAACAAGAAGCACAAACAAGCCCAGTGTGCCTGGAATATACGGAGGAGGATGAAATACATCTTGTCAGCATTTAGACTTAAGGAACATTCTAAGACGTGTTAAAAAGTGCGATCTTTATGTAACAGTAACTAAGCCATTGTGGGATGTAAGCAAGTGGGTGACGCTATCCAGTTTGCCTTTGAGAAGAAAACTGGAAGGAAATGGCTTGGCCATAAGGTTGGATGCAGGGACAATAGTTTGAATGATGCTGCAGTAATTCAGGAGATGAATGATGTTCCCTTGAAATCGAGTGTTAGTGTTGGTGGGAGGGAAATCAGCATGCATGTGAATGAATATTCCCAGTCCCAATGCATGGGATTTTCCTCCTGTATGTTACTCTTCCCACAGCATTTTCCTGGATTCTACAACGCCAAATACTTTTCTAAGTACATGGTGTCTCATTGACAGGACCTGTCTCTCAGAGGATGGCTAGTCTGTCTCACGAAAAGATAGGAGAGACTCCACATACCGATACTATGCTTAGATGTAGGACAAGACTGAAATGAATGACAGTTTTTAACGATCAGGATAAAAATCATGCTTTTGCCAGTTCATTAGGAGCTAACCAAGTGCCAACATTTGTGTGGATACTGCATCCAGCACAGGAGCTGCAATTGGGGCAGTACTTGGGTTTACTTGGGTCATTTACCCTCTACAGGACCCATTGAGATTTTGCAGGTACAGAACAGGTTGTTGAACAGCTATGCCTTGGGGATCACACTCCTATGCACTTTAAGTCTTTGATGTTGTACAAATCTCTGCAGCTTCTCCTGAGATGCAGTGTTCTGCTTTGCTCTCTTGGCTAGGGGCAGGCAGCTGCAGAAATTTCCATGTGGTCCACCTACCATATTAAGTTACTTCACAGGTCAGAGAGCCAATAGGGTGTGCATTAGTTCTCAAAGTGCAGCTCCCCAATCTACTGCTAAGAGTACCCGTCACAATTATGCACGTAGGGGTCAGGGGAATTGACTACAACGTGCATCTGTGGTCTCCTTGGACTCACTTTAAATGGTCTTTGGCCAGGGCTCCATGCTGTGGCTGGCTTCCTTACCAGTAAGTTCTATTGTCAGAGTAAAATGAGTGATCGTTGGGCCTTTAGGGGACATAATTAAATGGGGGGTTCTCTTATCTCACATAATAGATCAAAACTAATATCTCCCCACTTGCCTCCAGAATCCTTCCTCAATAATGTGCCAAAATGTTTCCAACATCCCTACCCCATTTTCCATAGGTCACGGTCATGTTCCAGCTTCAAGAAACAGTATAAACAGCTTATCAGGATCTGCTCCAGGTTCCTGGCCAGGTTATTAAAGCCTGAGTCAGTAAATTGACTCCAGGTGTTCACATATCAACACATTCTCATCCTTCCAATTTTATGTTCTGCCCTCTCTGGTTCCACAGCCCCAAGAGCCCCTCTGAAACATGTCACCCCAGTGCCTGTAGGTTCATACTAGCTTTATCCGGCAGGCTGAGTAGTATGATTTTCCCTCTCAGAACTAGGGCTGTGTTTCCTTGCACAGACTAACATTTAATCTTACCGTCTAGAGCAGTGATTTTCCACTCAGCAGTGTCGGCAAAATCTAGGAACTTATTAGAAATGTAAATGCTTTACCTACCCAAGAACCACTGAGTCAAAAACTCTGCCTTCGAGCCCTAGAAATGATCTTATCAAGTCCTCTATGTGACTGTGATGGATTCTAAAGTTTGAAAACAAATAAGTTGAGGTCAGCAGTCAGCAAACTATGGCCCAGGATCTGAATCCCACCTGCTGCCTGTTTTCGTATGGCCTGTGACCTAAAAGTGGATTTGACATTTTAAAAAGGCTACATAAATACCCACATCATGATCTCAATTTTGCCTCTTGGCCCTCAAAGCAAAAACCAGTCACTCTTTTGCTGATTACAGAAAAAGTTTGCCAACGCTTTGTTGAGAGGCAATGAGGGAAGATGGGACAGAGTTTGGACAACAAGATCACCTCGTGAGACCTCTGTCTGAGAGCATGACCTTTACTTGGTCACCACTTGAGGAGCAGGTATTCTCTTCCACGACAGAAAGGAAGCTACTTCTCCCCGCCTGGAGGATGGAGGTGATGATTAGAGAAAACTGAAGATTCTTAGACGTGTCCATCCAAGAAGTGTCCCCATTGCAGGTCTCATGGCCCCAGTGTTACTTTATCAGGGACTTTGATTTAGCAAAGGAGACCTATTAAGTGTTGCATTAGTCTATGTATAACTCTGCAATCCTTCCAATTCAGTTTGGGGCCTGATTTTCAGCGCCATCTGAGATAAGCGTCCTTTTGAATGATGGCATAGAGGTATCCATGAAGAGTTTAGAATTTATGGCTCAGTTGAGCATGCCATTTTCTATTTTCAAAGTTTCAAAGCCATTAAAAAAAGTCAGTTCACTCTACTGTCCTTACACTTACCATTGCCTCCTTAATGCCTAAGCCAATTGCTCAACTCCCACCTTGCCCCATCACCAGCCATCAGGGGCAAGAACCCTATCATTGTGGTGTTTCTGCTTACCAACTGGGCTCTCTGTCCCTGTTACCACCAACAGGGGGTCTATATGGCTGTCGGCTCAGCGAGTACTAATTCCAATTCCAGTTGTGGAAATACTGCATCTTCCGGTCTTCATCTAGAGCCACTCATCGCACCAGCTGTCTTGTTTGGTTCCATCCAGGTGCAGAGCTAAGTCTAGGGATTGTGTGTGGATCTTTTATTTAAAAAAAAATATTCTCAAGCAACAGGAGTGGCAGACCAAAAAAGGAAAACAGAGAAAGAGGAACAGCTGATTAAAGGGTCTGCTATTGAGCTGACTCCTGCTATAGGTACCTGGGTCTCAGACCCATGGGGACCCTCCAAGAAACATTGTACTTAGAATTTTTCACCCAAGACATGAAAGAGTAGGGCATTTATTGGTCAAGAGATGTCCCAGCCAGGGCGCGAAACTCTAGATTTGAATGAGGGTCAGAATGACTGAGAAACTCCTGCAGACAAAGAAACCCCAGAGGACAAGAGATGTAGTTGAAGTGAGGTCTTCCCGAACTACACTGCTGGCCTCTGTTTATGTCAGAATAGACCTCTGCAATGGCAGGAATGGAGAGGTAGGCAAAGATAAAGCAATACCAGGGGAAAAAGATGTGCCACATAGGAGAGAAAATATTTTTAGGCCCACAGAAGTAAATAGATGTCTTGGAATGCTTCTGTCTTAGAATTCATCCAGTAATACACCAATACTGTCTAACATTCTCAGCTGTGCTAGGTTCCTGTGGCTTCCATAACAAATTACCACGAAGCTGGTGGCTTAAACCAACAGAAATGTATTCTCTCACAATTCTGGAGTCCAGGAGTCCAAAATCTATATTGCTGGACCCAAATCAACATGACAGACTTAAGCTCCCCGTGGAGGCTCTGTTCCTTGTCTCTTCCAGCTTCTGGGGGCTGCCAGCATTCCCTGGCTTGTGGCTGAATCTCTCCAGTCTTCACGTTCAGCATCTGTGAATGTCTCTGCTCTATCTTCACACTGCCTCTTCCTCTGCGTCTGTCAAATATCCTCTGCATCCCTCTTGCAAAGATGCATGTGACTACATTTAGGGCGCACCTAGATAATCCAGGATACTCTCCATTCTAGATCCTTAACTTAACCATATCTGCAAACACACTTTCCCTATAAGGTAACATTTACAGATGTCAAGAATTAGGACCTGATATCTTTGGGGGCCATTTTTCAGCCTACTACACCATCTATTCTGAAATAATTGCCAGGGCTTAATTTGAGATTTGAGCAAAATGTAGACGTACTCTATTCTGAGTGCTTATTTCATTTTCTTAAATTTTAAGATAAACTTATTTTAATATTTTATTAAAAATGATTTTGAAGTCACTATATTAAGATACTAATAAATGTTTTTAGAATTTGCTCTTGCCTTTTATAAGACTGACCAACAGGAGATAAATACTCTTCTTACCATGTGTTGATGTAAGGTGAATAAAAGTATCATGAGACAGAAATTTGATTACCTCATTCAATAAGAAATAACATTTAGGAGAGTAAAGACATGCTAAGAATACAACTTAAATGTTGCACAGTACAGACATAGGTATAAAAGAAAAAAAAAAAAGAGCCACAGTAGAAAAATTGTCTCTAATTGCTAGCCAATCATTATTATTATTATTATTATTTTTTTTTTTTTTTTTTGGTGAAACCGTATTCAAGTCTCTTCATGAGTAGTTCTTATTCAGACAATAGAACTACTGGACAAACCCACATGCAAAGTTATACTGAAAAAGTTAAATCATGAAGAGATTTTTTTTTTTAGTAATTAGTGAAAGAGATATTTGAAGTGGTGTAGTACCGATACAGTTCATTAATATTTTTTTCCTTGAAAATAATGTTAAAGAAGATAAAATTTTTGCTTAAATAAGTCATTTTTAATATCTAAAATATTATTTTCAAGTAATACTTTCTTTGTTATACTTGAAATAAATAGCATATGATTTATTTTGCCAAATGTTTTTCTTTATGAAGGTACTTTTTATTTGCAAATTGGGGATATTAAGTGTCATGGTGATTGTCATGGCAGGGTTACTTTTTATTCTTTAAAAAAGAATTAAAAGCCCACAAAAATTGTTAGCACATAAGTTACACTCATTTTAGATGAGTGTAGCCAGACAATCTAAGGTTCTTGTAGATCTCCTTAAGCAGTCTCTGATATTCCCTATATCTAACTAAGAACTTAATCACACAAAAGACAGGAAAATTAAAGATATTTCATTTTACATTATAAAAATAAATTAAATGTATAAGTTAATAAATAAGTAGCAGTTCCAAGTTAAATATAAAAAATATAGATCTTTAAATTATTTGTAAATGTATATTTAAAAGTCCCAAAGAAAAAATAAATAATGCAAATATTTCCCATACTTAGTGCAGTTATAACTATAACTACACAGCATAATTTTGTGTTTATTGGATTAAAAGATGGTGTATAGTGATAATTAAAGAGTACTTATGAAGCCTGAATAATTGAACATCCAGCTGTTGTGTTTGGCTTTTGATATGGGTGTAGGGAAAGGGGAGATGGCATTGTTGCAAAATTACAAAGGACCATTTACAGATGGTGGAAACCCAGCCTCTGCCCTTTGGGCATTTCTAGGACATCTGGCAAGCCATATGAATCTAGACAAGATTAAGGGGAAGACGTGAGATGCTTGAATATAAATGCCTTCTGATACAGCAAAGGCTTCCTGATGAAGCTCAAAAATTGGCTAGAATTTAGACAAAGATGCTTTTCTCTGCTGAGGAGGAGAGTATCATCTATTATAAACTAGGGGCTCTTTGAGGGCAAGGACTGGTCTTATTTCATATTATAACATGAGCACCAAAATCTACAGTTATAATGGTACATTGTGGTCATTTATCTTGTCCCATTAAACTTATTTTGAATAACCAGTGTGGTACCTGACACATGAAAAAATGTCCAACAGTTTCATTTAAATGATTAAATCATTTAAAATACAGAAACTGTCATATATAAAGGTGATTCTGATACAAATGACTTATGATTTCATGTATATTTTGATGCTAAGAATAGTTTCCTATAGCCATCTATTTGTTTATGCAAGAAAGAGGCAAAAAGTGAGAGGTACCTGAGTACACAAGAAGAAGGAATCTATGTGTAGGACAGAAAAGAAAATGCCAGGTTAAAACAAAAATGATGGCAATGATGAAGGGCGAGTTTGCTTTCCTCATTCTTTACATTTGGGGTGACTAAATTATCTTGGGGAGGAATTGTATCCCAAAATAACTTCAAATCTAGGGAAGCCAAATATCCTAATTTCTGAGATCTTCTTTATTACTGTAGGTCAACAACAGTTGTCATTCCTTGAGGAGTGAGCAGACAGTGGAGAGAGCACAGCATTTGTAGTGAGGAGATATTTTAAGCCAATATTTCCACATATTAGCTGCAAAACCAATGGTACTTTAGTCTCCCAACAATTTTAAGCCTGTGTGTACTTTAGTTCTCTCAGCCTCAGTTGTTGCTGTTATAATTTTTTTATTTGCTTGTTTATTGTTATTATAATGAAATGCCTCTGATAGTAATACTTTGAGAATTATATTTTAAAACACTTTTAAAATGCAAAATGTAAAACAAAAGTTAGTTAGCAGTAGTAGTAACTACAAAGTGAACCTGGAGTTTTAGAAAGGAGATTGTTAAGTCTGTTTTCTGCTAGTTTGACATTCAAACTTGCTTCCAGAGTACCTTATTACATACAGTATTTGTGTTTGTAGAAATTCAGTTCTGAAAATATCCCTTAATACATCTGTGAGCGTAGAACAAGTGTTCTTCTTATGGTGATAGGAAAGATGCAGAGCATCTATCAAAGAGGCAAAAAAAAAAAAAAAAAATCAAAACAAAACAAAATCTAAAAATGCTGATGGCCAAATTAAGGATGACAGTGTGGTGCTTTATAATGATTACTTAGATTACGTATACCTACCCTGCATTAGATGCTTGCTATCTGCCAGGCTCTATAATTAGTGTCTTGAATGTGTTATTTGAGTTAATACTGACAAACCCTGTGAAGTACATATCTTGCTTCTATTTCTTTCAGGTGAGGAAAACAAGTTTTACTGAGGTTAAAAGTCACGCATTTAGTTAGTAAACACGTCAATACCAGTAAAAGACAACATCATTCACTCAGCTGCTTCAGCCAAAAGGTGTGGAGCCCACCATGACTCCTATTTTTTTTTTTAATAAACAAAATTGGATCCAAGCCTTATAAACTCTATCCTCAAAATATATCCCAAATCAACTTCCTGCTCATCATTCCCACAGCTACCACTTAGGTCCCAACCATCATAATCTCTTGCATGGTTCAGAAAAGCCCTCCAACTCGTCCCATTACTTATAAATATCCTGTTCCTACAAGACACCCACAGGGGTCTTTTAAAATAAACCAGACCTTGTTATTACCCTACTTGAACACTCCCGTGGCTTCATAGTACCTTAAGAATAAAGCACCAACCCTTATTCTAACCTATAAGGATTTAAAAGTATAGAACCTTACTAACTGTCTTATCCCTGCCCTCTCTCCTCTTCCAACCCCTTGGCTACACTGATTTCCTTGTACTATGGACACGGCAAGCACACATTGACCTCGGGACCTTGGTATGTGCAAGCCCTCTATCTATAACACTGTTCTCTCTGATGAATGCATCATTTCATTCAAGGCTTCATTTTGTTCTTTTAAAGCCCTTTAATCAGTCCTGAGTGTCCTACTGAAAGCAGAACATACTACATCATTTTCTATCTCTTTACTCTTATTTTTTCCCCTTAATAATATGTTTTACTATCTGGAACTATATTAAAAACTAATGTATTTTATTCTTTATTCTTTCTTTTCCCCATGAAATTGTAAATATTCTGAGAACAAGGAATTCGTCTGTTTCCTTCATGACAGATTTTCTAGCACCTCGGAGAGTCCCTATCTCATAGTAGGTGCTCGGTAAACATTTATTGAATGAAAAAAAGTAGAAAAGCTGAGTATACAACCCCATGTAAGCCTTACTCCAATGCTCTTGTTCATACCCATTTTGCATACTGCTTCTAGTAGATATATAAAGCTAAATAAAATAAACACAGATATTCTCAGAACTAAGGAAGTATGTACTGTCTGCTATGATATGGGTGTTGTGCTACAATTTCCATGTATATGTTTATCCAAATAATTGCATGACAACTTGGACAGATGGAGAAAGCTAGCTCTCTCATAACTTTGCAGTTCTTCTTGATATTGATATTGAAAACGAAGATATACCTATTCTACCTTTATCAATATACAGTTTCTAAAAAGTAATGTTTTTAGATTTTCAATTACAGCGTTTTTATTCCCGCAATTTATTATCCTAAATAAAGAGATTTTTCATGTTATTACATATAAAATATTAATAAATAAATAATAAAACTAATGTTTGTGTTTCAGAAAGAGATATAGAGGTTTTCATTTGAGTTTTTTTAAAGAATATTTACAGGCAACACATCAACAAATAGCATGGCCAGCTCCAAAGGCCTGTATTCTGTCAGAATGAGCTCCCACTCCCATAGTATGCAGTCCATAATCCTAGTTTGCACGTCTTTATCTTGCCTTACACTATGCTTATTACAGTCAGCTGTTGGTCAATCTATCTCTTCCCTTAGGCTTTTCAATTCCTTAGTATAAGAATCTCTCTTACTCATTTTTGTTATTCCCCATCCCTAGTGTCTAGCCCACTGCTTATTATTTATGCATTGTAGGCACCAATAATTGCTTATAAAAAAAATGAACAATCTAAGAAACTAAGTTCTGAAATAGGGTGAGGAATCTATTTCAGTGAAGAAGGGTCACTGGCAAGAAAGCCCCAGAAAAAAATGACAATGGATCCCCTCCTGCCTTCCCAACCTTGCTCCTGCCCATTGTCAGAAACATTCTGTTCCCATGAGATCACTTGAAGCCCCTGGTTGTCTGGCCACCTCTGAGACATTTTGATGGGTGAGGGATTGGACCAGGGGAATGTCTGAGACCCAAGGTGGGACCCATTCTTGGCAGAATTGGAAAGGGCTGAGCTTTTAAGTGGGATGAAGGAATCAGCCCAGTGAAACTTGAGGAATCACAAGGACAAAGATGGTCAGTTTCCCAAGGAGAGGAAGTCACCAGTCCCCTTGCCAGGTCCCACTGATCTGAAGGTTGAAACATCTCCACGTTATTTGAAATCTCTAGATTCTGTGTCCAGCCATCTACCTTCCCCTGGACAATAGGAGAGGAAAGGATACCCCAATTCATTTTTCAGGCCACCTTGCAAAGAGAAAGCCCCTATAATAACCAAGTCATAATCCTTAAATAAGAGCCAGTTCCACCTGACTCATAACTCCTCTTTTCCTGCTTCCTGAAAGAAGTAGGAAATATCCAAAGATCATTTGCTTGTCCCAACCTGGTTCCTGATAGAACTATGAGGTAGAGGGACTCTACTGGGACAGACTGAGAGCTATTAGGCTCTACTCACGATCTTAAGATTCTGGGCACTGCTTTAACCCTCTTCCTTAAGTTTCTGTAGTCTCTGCTGTTGCTGGTCAGAGGTTAAGAAAGCAGGTACGTAGTGCAGGGGCTGTGAGCTCAATCTCCAGAGACCTCTAACTGACTCAGCAAGGCCTTGGGAAAGGCGGTCCAGACAGCACCACACCATGAATCCTGGGTCTTTACCTGCAGAAGAATTAGCCCCAGGCATGACCCAGGTAAAGGTGACCACATAGAAGGCAGGATGCTTCCCTGGGGCCCCCTGGAAATCCAGACATCCTAGACCCCTTGGCAGAAAAGCCAGCTTTCTGATGTCTCATCCAAACCCTTCCAGCAACTTTCTTCTCAGCTTCTTTCTTCCTTCACCTCAGCTTCCTTCTTCCTTCACCTCAGCTTCCATCCCTGTCACCACTGTCCTTTCTCCAGAGTCTTAGAGCATAGAGAGGGCTCCTGGAGACTCCCTCACCCTCCCACCTGAATGTGTCTATTGACCCCCCCTAATCTGGGATTCCTAATCCCCTCCCTACATCCGAGTCTGCTTTTTTCCTGAAGGAATTACTCTGGTTCCTCCCTCTCACCTTCATCTTTCAACTCAGCAGCCTATTTTCCCCTCCTTAAACTCTAGCTGACTCCCCTCTCCACCAGATACATCCGAGTAGTCTTCGCCCTGCTGGACCCTGAGCTCTAAGGCTGTTCTGACCGCCTCATCTCAGCCTCTATGCCCCTCAGGGGTCCCTATGGACCCCCAAACCCACCCGCACCCTCTCTCAGCCCCTTCCCACCCCCAACGATCTCTTCCCACATCTTGAATTATTTTAAGTACAATTATTCGTTAAGTTTGCTGAAATACTAATATATTAAGTGAAAAATTACACAGAATATTGTTAAATGTAACTAGGTTACCCTGGCATACTCTCCCATTAAAAGCTCTTTAACATATTATTTTTCCAGATGGAACAGTACTTCTTTCAGTTCACGTATGCTCCAACAGTTTAACTCAGGGACTTCCCTGGTGTCCAGTGGTTAAGACTCTGTGCTTCCCCTGAAGGGAGCAAGGGTTCCCTCCCTGGCTGGGGAACTATCCCACATGCCATGCGGCGCTTCCAAAAGAAAGAAAAAATTAGAAACAGTTTAGCTCAAAGGGCAGCCAGAAGCAGGTGTGGGTAGGGGGAGAAATGATTGTTTATCAGTAAAACTACATATATATACAGATATATCTATTTAAATAGCCATTAAAAGTTGTACTTCCCAATCAATATAGGCCATGAAATGTTTACTGTTAGAAATTGCTGGTTCTAATTTAAAAATGTGGTTTCTTTGGCCATTATTGATCTTGAGACCTGTTATTTCGGTTCAGGATCAGTGACTATATTTGAAATGGGAACTAGGGCATAATGGCTTCTCGCTTGAATGATACAATTTGTCCATAGGAAATGTGCTTATTACTTCCCAAAGGTAATCACAATGAAATCTGGAATGTATATAGTACATAATGAAAAGCTGGTCAATACTCCCACACCCGTTTCATTTAGAAACAGGTTAGGGTCCAAAAGATAGTTTGTCTCTTTCACTGATTCCTAAATCACATATAACTAAAAATAGCTTAGGCATGAGCCCCCATATGTTTGTCTTCACAATAGGCTTGACTGTCAGTCCTTCAGAACATTGAAACCAAGAATATTATTTTTCTACTTCCATTAGGCATCTTTAATCAGTGTAGAATTTTGATCTACATTGAAAACCATTTGCTGGCACAAACTCTGTCACTTTTCCAAATAATATTTACAATTTAGCAGATATGTCAGCATCAACCCTGCCCTTGTTTTTATAAATTTATTTTATTTTTATTTTATTTATTTATTTTTGGCTACACTGGGTCTTCACTGCTGCACGTGGGCTTTCCCTAGTTGTGGTGAGCGGAGGCTACTCTTCGTTGCGGTGCGGTGGCTTCTCTTGTTGCAGAGCACGGGCTCTAGGTGCGCAGGCTTCAGTAGTTGTGGCACGTGGGCTCAGTAGTTGTGGCTCATGGGCTGTAGAGTGCAGGCTCAGTAGTTGTGGCGCATGGGCTTAGTTGCTCTGCGGCATGTGGGATGTTCCCGGACCAGGGCTCAAACCTGTGTCCCCTTAATTGGCAGGTGGATTCTTAACTACTGCACAACCAGGGAAACCCAACACTGTCTTTCTAAAATCTGAATGGTCCTTGAATAAAGTAAAACTATCTATTATTCTTGTCGGAAAAGGAAAAACAAAACAAAACAAACAAACAAACAAAAAACACTACTTAGTGGCACTTTTACCATCAGTGGTATACGAGATTTCAATGAACTCTGAGCCTTTTCCTAAATTAATATGAAGGGGACAAGCATCCAGTATCAATGCTATTTTTCTAACACAGACTAGAAAAAAAGATTTTCCACTATATCAACTGCATTTCCTTTCCTTTTTGTTGATTATTAATAATTACAACACTATTCATAATTTAAATTATGTCACATTTTATTCTTTAGGATTTCTCACAATGTAGATAAATTCCTACTAATATCTAGCAGCTTTTATTATTAATTTGCTTATTGATTTTCATTTTCTGTATGTTCATTTCCAGCATAATCAAATTTCTATGGAGTAATATCACAAAGCTTGGGATACACATTTAGGTGTAAAGTAAATAAAAGTTTAATTTAAACAAATACACTGATTGGAGAAATTAGATTTACCAGAGAGAATATTCAAGATAATTTCCTGAAACCATAAAACTCTGAGAAGAAAGCCTAGGCAGTATACTATGTGATATGAGTCTTAGCAATATTTTTTTGGATCTGTCTCTTCAGGCAAGGGAAACAGAAGCAGAAATCAATGAATTGGACCTAATCAAACCAAAAAGCTTTTGCTTAGAGAAGGAAACCATCAACAAAGTGAAAAGAGAACCTACTGAATGGGTGAAGATATTTGCAAATGATCTGTCTGATAAGGGGCTGATACCAAATATATATAAAGAGCTCATACAACTCAATGTCAAAAAAAGTAAACAATCCAGTTAAAAAATGGGCAGAGGACCTAAATAGACATTGTTCCAAAGAAGACATACAGATGGCCAATAGGCACATGAAAAGATGATCAACATCACTATTGATCACCTAAATGCAAACCAAAACCTCAGTAAGACAGTACCTCACACCTGTCAGAATGACTGTAGTCAAATGACAAGAAATAACAAGTGTCAGGGAGGGTGTGCAGAAAAGGGATCCCTCCTACACTGTGGGTGGGAATGTAAATTGGTGCAGCCACTGTGGAAAACAGTATGGAAGTTCCTCAGAAAAAAGAAGAATAGAATGACCATACAATCCAGCAATGCCACTCCTGGGTATTTATCCAAAGAAAACAAAAGCACTAATTTGAAAAGATCTATGCACTCCAACGTTCATAGCAGCATTATTTACAATTGCCAAGCAATGGAAGCAACCAAAGTGCCCATCTACAGATGAATGGGTAAATAAGATGTGGTATACATGTACAGTGGAATATTACTCATCCATAAAAAAGAATGAAATCTTATCATTTGTGACAACATGGATAAACCTGGAGGGTATTACACTTGGTGAAATAAGTCAGAAATACAAATCTTGTATGCTTTCACTTATATGTGGAATCTAAAAACAAAACAAATGAACAAATATAACAAAACAGAAACAGACTCACAGATACAGAAAACTAGTGGTTACCAGAGGCGGGGAGGGGGTGGGAAGGAGCAAAATAGGTGAAGGGGATTAAGAGGTATAAACTACCAGATATAAAATAAATAAGTCATAGGAATGTGACGTACAGCACAGAGAATCTACTCAACATTTTATAACTTTGTATAGTATATAATCTATAAAAATATTGAATCACTATTTTGTATACCTGAAACTAATATAAAAAGTCAACAATATTTCAATTTTTAAAGAAAGAAAATTTACTTAGAAAACAAGCTTGTACAATGTTTGACATTCTGGTGTAGATTTTGATTATGTCCATATATCCCTTAAATAACAAATTGTGTATACAAAACAAACAAACAAAATGGTTTATCTGCTCTTTGGTTTCACAAACAAATGGCTTAGCTAGCTTTCATTGGTTTGACTGAAGCATTTTCAATTGTATCATAAATTAAAGTCCCAGAATATGTGGAAAAAAATGAAAAGTTCTAAAAAGTTATTTTTCTTTTTTTTGGTTGCTCAAAATAGCATTGTAACATGAAAATTATTTAAATATCTGGGAGAAACAAAACTCCTAAAAATAGAAAGAATATTTTACCCAGAGATTTTTGTACAGTAAATCTTGTTTTATATTCCTAGACTTATTAAAAAGCAAATTTGACTAATGTTGTTGAAATTATATGAAAGCTACTAATTGAATAATGTGTTTTCCTATTTGAGTAATAATAATGTATAGAAATTTTGATGACATGAGTCCCATTTTTTCAGTGCTACCTATTTAAGCCTATACCATTTAGTGCTATAAATCACCTCCTACTGTAATAAAATTATCCTGAAAACATTTGCTGATACATCATTTAAAATGGCATTTTAGTGGATAAGAATGCATTTATAATGAAATGTGCATTATATTTGATGTTGAGGAAACAACTTCAAATAGGTCTCATCATATTATGAATATACTGTGTGTGAGACTTCATCACTAACAGACTATAAGAAATCATAAAGCAAACATGCCATCTATTTCAGATGGAAAAGGTCACAGCTGAGCGTTGATCAAATTACTCCCTAGAGATATACCAGTGATAACTCTTGTCTCTAATGCTTTAATATGGAAAATGAAGTAGGCTTGTCCATCTCTCCCCTCTGTCTTTGCAATGTACGCTTTGCACTTTGCAATCTCGTTCTTAACAGTATCTATTTTCACTTGGAAAGCTGTCCATTACAGTCCTCTTAAAGATGTGTGTTGAAGCTCCCAGTATCAAAACCTCCTGCTAAAGGGAATATCTTTCCCTTCACCGTATGTTCAGTCCTCTGCCTTTCACAATATACTCAAGTCCCCTCACAGAACAAATTTTTTTAAACTATCTTGTGTTAAACTGAACACAGTTTATGTTTAACATTGATGATAGCTAACAAAATAACACAAATTGCAGCTTCTGAAGATAGAGACCACAGTGCAGGCCAGTTATTCCTGGAAACCATCACCATTAGTGAGAGTTATAACATCGTTAGAACATTTGGCAACCGCATTCAAGGCTCTCTTTGGGTGATGCATTTACATGCATGTCTTAGTTTATGGACCAGGGACAGATCGCTGGCTTCCTCCCTTTCAGGCCCCTCTTTCTGTATTGTGATAGATCTCTATATAATAACTTGAACACACAGCAACCTGGAATTGCATTTGTATTTCTTAACTTCTTAACTTAAAAGCTCCTATTTTTAAACCAGGGCCCTTAATAAATGCCTGGAGGAAGTAACAAGAGGTTCTTGTGTTTATTTGTTTGCTTATTGTTTGGTTTCTTTTGGTCTTGTTTTGTTTTGGTTATAAAAAAACAAGAATTCCTCACCTCTTTCAGCCTATGGGCATTGCCTTCTATAGTGTTCTATAGTATTCTTTTATTCTATAGTGTTCTTGGGGTTTGGGTAGAAACTCATCTGATGGTAATGTTGCCTTACCTTGATTCACCTTCTCAAATCAATTGTATTTCCCTCAGGGATCTCTCAAAGAGCCAAGGTTGTTTGTAGACAACCTATTGAGTTTTCCTGGTTCTACTAGTATAATATTTAACGTCACCCCAATCCATTCATAACATATCCCCAAACAACAATAAATAACTTCTCATTCTTAGTTTTGATATTTTGTAATGTATATATTCTTTTTTTAAATTGAAGTATACTTGATTCACAATGTTGTGTTAGTTTCAGTTGTACAGTAAAGTGATTCAGTTATACATACATATATATATATTTTTTCAGATTCTTTTCCCATATAGGTTATTATAAAATATTGAGTATAGTTCCCTGTGCTATAGAGTAGGTCCTTGTTTTTTATGTATATATATACTAGTGTGTATATGTTAATACCAAACTCCTAATTTATCCCTCCCCTCATTTCCCCTTTGGTAACCATATGTTGGTTTTCTATGTCTGTGAGTCTATTTCTGTTTTGTAAATAAGTTCATTTGTATCATTTTCTTTAGATTCTACATATAAGTGATATCATATGATATTTGTCTTTGTCTGACTTACTTCACTTAGTATGATAATCTCCAGGTCTATCCATGTTGGGAATGCTTCTCAATATTCTGTAATAACCTAGGTGGGAAAAGAATTTGAAAAAGAATAGATACTTGAATATGTATAACTGAATCACTTGGCTGTACACCTGAAACTAACACTACATTGTTAATCAAATATTCTCCAATATAAAATAAAAATTTAAAAAATAAAAAATAAAATAAAATAACTCTGCAATACTATTATTAAAAAAAAGAAATTCCCCCAGAGATTATGATTTTCTAAAAGCTATATTAGTTACTTTAATATCCACAGTAGAATTAGAGTTTGGAGTGAGTGTATATACAGAGTTTCTAAGACAGGAACAACGTGAGATTTATTTAAGGTCATGAGGAGAAATCCTTACTTTATACCACAAGAATATTAATGTTTTTATAGATATGAATTTGTCTTCATATAATTATCTAAAAACTTTAGGATAGTTGTTGTGAATTGTATTGTGTCCCCTTAAAAGATGCTGCAGTCCTAAGCCCAGTACCTCAGAATGTGAGCTTATTTGGAAACGGGGTCTTTGCTGATCATCAGTTAAAATGGGGTTTTTAAGGTGGGCCTACTGTCTTTATAAAAAGGGGAAATGTTTTATTGAAATATAGTTGACCTACAATATTATGTTAGTGTCAGGTGTACTACAGAGTTATTTGACATTTGAATACAATATGAAATAATCACCACGATAAGTCTAGCAACCATCTGTCCCCATGCAAAGTTAGCACAATATTATTGGCTATATTCCTTATGCTGTATATTATATCCATGTGGCTTATTCATATCATAACTGGAGGTTTGCATTTCTTAATCCAAATAAAAGGAAATTTGGACACAAAGACAGACAGACACACAGAGAGAATGCTATGTGGAGACAGAGGCAAAGATTTGAGTGATGCATCTACAAGCCAAGAAACTCCAGAGATGGCCAGCACCCACCAAGAACTCAGAGATAGGGCCTGGACCAGATTCTCTCTCACAGCCTCAGAAGGACCCAACTCTGCCAACACCTTGAACTTGAATTTGTGGCTTAGAGATCTGAGACAATAAATTTCTGTTGTTTAAGCCATGCAGTCTGTGGCACTTTGTTACAGCAGCCCCCAGAAACTAATACGAGAGTTCTGCATTTATTCTTTAAATTTCAACATTGAAAGTTACTTCATTCTGCTGCTGCCTCCTACTAAGTAAATCTTTGATCAAACACTGACACTTCTAAATACAGTTGTTCTGTACAATATATCTGCATTCCTTTCTTTAATTAATGGATATTGCAAATCTATACTCATGTTTTTCAAAGATTCCACTGATTTTTAAGTGAATATCAGCTCAAGATAAATTAATGTGGTGCAAAGAAAATAACAAGCAAGCTATTTATACTCTTACAATCTATCAGATGCTGGAGTTTCAAAGTTAGTACTATTTCAGTATCTGAGGGGTTGAACTTTGGGAGGATAATAAAGAAAAGATATTTCGTTTCTATATTCTCTCAGTTATTTTTGGGATAATGAGTTTTGTACGTTTTACAAGTTTATTTTACATATAATAATTTAAAACAATTAAATACAAGATGCAAATATATTCTCCTGATAACCAGGAATTGTGATTTCATTATAACCGTGCATTACTGTGTATTGTTATTAAATGATCAATTCAATGAATATGCTAAATACAAATCGAGGTACAAGCCAGGAAAAATATGCTGAAGAATTATTGTATCAATTAATAATGCACTTATGCATTTTTAAATGCATAGGAATTAGCTAATTAGCTTTTCCCTAAATGCTTGCATTAACATAAGTTAGATGGTTAACAAACAATTTCCAGTGCTTTTGACCTGTACTGTTTTAGTCTTCCAAATACATTTAAGTCTAAAACTAAACTAGGTTTCTAAAGTAACATCAGGAAAGAAAGGGGGTTAAATAGCCTACCAGGTAATATTTTTGAAATCTTTGATCAGACTGGCTCAATATCTCTATGTACCTCCATTTCAAAACTGCATATAACTGTCAAGAAGGATAAGATTACATATCAGATACTGTCATTCTTCTGCCCTGTCTGGTGATGAGATCTTATCAGGGTGAAGCTCTTCAATTTCTTTCTCTCTCTCTCTCTCTCTCTATCTTTTTTATTGTAAGTGGGAAATGCATTACAAGGTCTTCAGGCCATAAGCAATGTTTCATAAAAAAATAAAAAGGAGAAAAACTGTTTCTAGGAATTTTCTTTTTTAGGCCATTCGAATGCCACATCCTTTCTTTAAAACCAAACCAAAGTAAGCTGACCAATATATGCACAAAGGCATTGAGAAGACAAGAATCACTTGGTTTTTCAGGGTTGCTGCTATTCAGCTTAAAGGACAACTTTACAGCATAAATATATTAAATCTGATCATGGACTGCATGGAAACATATTGTTATCCACTTATCTCCCACCATCACATTATGGAAGTAAATCTGGTGATTTGTTTTAGATTCATTCAGTCATGTTCATTTAGAAGGATGAGAGGACTTGAAAATCAGTCACATAGAAATGTTGCTGTAAGAAGCCCAGTGATATCATTGTTTAGCTGACAAAGAGTTTTTCATTTTATCTATAAATCCCAGAATCACAGAGAAAGCCAGAAATTTGGACATCTAGCCTGCAAGGCCATGCTTCTAACACCACTTACTTCTTTATACAAGACTCAACTGGTTTCATTGGAGGGAATTCCATGATTCTGAAAGAACATGAAGAAGGAGCTTTTATGTCAGGTTAAAAAGCTTGGACTTAATCATATGAATTATGAAAAGCCATTAAAAGCATTTAAGCAGAGGAATAACTGATCAGATATGGAGGTCAGATCCTTCTGGTAGAATCATCAAGGATGGCGTTGAGTGAAAGAATATAGCAGGGTATACCGAATGAAATGATTAAAAAGAAACTTTCAAAATTACACCTGTTTACTATAGTTATGGTATTATCATATCCACCTGGATCTGAATTTTTTCAAATTCCATTCACATTCTGGTTTTTTTTGAAACTTTCTTTACTCACACTTTCCCAATGTGCTCCACCTCCTCTATTTCTAATTATGTCATACATTTTGTGGGGTTATATAACTGAAAAGTACCATTTTTGTCTTGGATTCCATCTTCTCAATTTCTTGCTTCCAATAAAATGTATGGATTATATCGATTCCATCTCTGCAATATATATACATTTCCAATTCCTCAACTCCACTTCTGTTTTTTTCTTGGGCTATTATAATAGACTCCAGATGTGTAAAACTCTTCCAAGTGCTTCCAACTCTAATTCATTTCTAACATTGTTGCCAAGACTCATATTTTTTTCTCTAACTCATACCTTATTATCTATTGTCCTACATGAAAATCTTTTATCATGTCCTAAATGTGCATCTGTCAACAATATTCTTTTCAATGGTTCCAGGTATTATGTGCTCTGGTCTGTCGTATCAGACCTCAATCATCCCCAGAGTGTGTTACGGTACCCTTTATGTCCTCATGATCTCGTCATTCTGTTTCTACTAGCTGACCTGTCCTTTCCTTCCTCCTCTACCTTGTAAAAATGATCCTACATAGGGAAACTCAAAAGTCATTTTTCCTGTGAAGTCTTCTGTTCCTTTCCAATAAGTAGCAGTCAGAATAATGGCCCCCAAAGATGTCCAAGTACATGCTAATCACCAAATATGTGAATTCACTGGGGTCCATCGTGAAGGAGAATTAAGGTTACAGATGGAATTAATGTTGCCAATCACTTGTCCTTGAGATGGGGAGATTATTATCCCAGTGGGGCCAGTGTAATCATGGAGGCCCTTTTAATTGGAACACAGAGGCAGAAGAAGGAAAGTCAAAGAGATGGCAGTGCGAGAAGGTCTGGGCCCAACATTGTTGACTTTTAAGATGGGGAAATGGGGCCATAAGAAAAGGAATATAAGAAATCCTTGAAGATGGAAAATGCAAAGAAATGGACTCTCCTCCCAGAGCCTCCAGAAAGAATACAGTCTTGCTAACACTGTGATTTTAACCCAGTGAGATCAATTTCAGAATTGTGACTTCCAAAACCATAAGACGATACGTTCGATTTTTTGTTGCTGTTGTTAGTCACCACATGTGTGGTGATTTCTTATGGCAGTAATAGTAGACTGTTACACAGGAAGTTTAACATCTCTCCCTTTAAGATGAGAAAAATATTCATACAGAAAGTATGCTATATGCCTATCACATTTCTAGGTGCTTTTCCATGTCCCTTTATTTCATTTTTGCAACACAGTGCAGTGGAGATTATTATTCCCACCTTAAAGATAAGAAAAGTATTGCTCAGAATGCTTCGGTACTTTATCATTCTCATAAAATTAGGTGAGACAGTCAGTGATAGAGATGGATGAGAGGTAGAGAATGGGGACCGATCTGAGTTGATCTGACTCTGAATGTGATACTATTTCCTCCACACCATCCTGTCTCTTGATCATATCACAGATTTTCCATTAATATTCTCTTATTCAACGATCACAACTATGGAAGCTGAGATAAGTTTCGTGACCTGCTCAAGATCACACAGCTGGTTGTTCTGATTCCAAACAAATGGTCTTCCCACTGTGCTCTGTCACATGTAGCATGTAGTACTAATATCTATTAAAAAACTGGTCTGGCAGTTTAGCTATGGCACAGCTGCCCCATTTTGGCAGAACTACGCAGGGAAGTACAAAGCACAGATCTGTTTCACATCATCTTTTATGGAAAATGGTTGAAAAAAACATCATTGGCATTAATTCCTCACTTCTCCATCATGAAGCAATAGCTGGACTTCGAAATGAAATTTTTTAAAAGCAAGCAAACTAATTTAATGGTTGTCCTATCTTATTCTACTGGCTGTGAAACATTTTAACACAGCTGCTGAAACGTTTTGACAATATGCAATTGTGTGTCCTTCCTTTGGGTATAATGCATTACAGATGTATCAGAAGGTCTTATCTGCTTTCTCCAACAATCACTTTTCAGTCCTCACTCCCACCATTTTGAAAAGAGGAAGACACCTATAAAATTTGATAATATTTGTATTAAAGAAACAACATAAAGGGGGGATAGTTCTTTCTCCTCTTCCCACTCTTTTACCCATAATTTTCTTCTACTCATCGTTCTTGACACTCTTCTGTTCTATGGATTATTCAGTAAAATCACATTTATTGAAAAATGACATCTACTGAATTTAAAAGATTATTTTATTAGCCTTCATTAGTAAAGAGAGATAATAGGTATTCTTAAAATTAACAGAAAAAAAGAAGGGAGTAAAGTGTTGAAAACTTTGTTGCTTTTGAAGATATCTAGACTAAAAGAAACCCTTGAGTTTACAAGAAGGAGAGAAAGGAAATTCTATATTTCCGAACAAACTGAAAGTGTTGAGAATGCCCACAGTTGAAAAATGGAAACTTGGAACTGTAAATTCCAACAGGTACATGCTCTCCCTAGCTCACTGCCATTGTCATTAAATTTTCCAAGATCTTAAGCTGTGCCTACCCTTAGGAGTTTTACTGGAAATCTTTCTGCAGATTATATGTGTGTGTGTGTGTGTGTGTATATATATATATATATATATATATATATATATATATATATATTCACACATAATGGCTTCATGAGGCAGCCATGTACATGAAGCACAAATAGGCATTAGACAGTTTGAGTATCCACCAGAAGTTTTGTGATGAGCTCTCAAGATGAGAGAAAATGAAACTATGCAAAAACAGAACTGGATGACACATCAACTAAACCCAACTCAGATTTACTCTGAGCCCTCATAGAGACATGCTCAGCCCCACTGTCTAAAGATACTGTTCACTTGAGATTATTAGTGGAACTTTGAGACAAACAGAGCTACTTAAAGGATCAGGTTCATGTGTGTATTCAATTGGGGTAACAAAGAATATTTTCTCCCTCCTCTTCTTCCTCAAAATAAATAAATAAAAATAAACCAAAAATTCAGGTGACATTGGGATTCGTAAAATTTTGTAAAGAATCATTCTTCTCATTTCTACACAAAGCACAGCACCAGTAAGCCACTCTGACACTGAAAAACGTTTCCAGGAAACCAGTACCTCAGTTTGGACCTTGTCACGTTTCTAGGAGACCCTGAACCCAGCAGCCATGTGCCCCATCAGGTTTTTCTCTGAAATAAAGAGAGCAGGAGGGTGGAGGGGGTGTCTGTGGCTTACAGACATGTTTGGGACAGCAGGTGACAAAGCTCTCATTCCTGGCTGGAGAGTGAAACCTGAAGCTAGAGTAAAAGCTCAAATGGAGTCAAAACAGCTCTTAGTGGACTCAGTCTTGGGAATGCTACCAAAATACCCTAAAATGCTATTCAATTCAGTTCTAAAGTAATTCAAACACTTTTATTTTTTCTACAAATAAAGAGATTATCAGTTGTCTCATTCCTAAATAACAAAGAATAAATGGGAAACAAACTGGTTATACACTTCAGTTTGTTGTAATATATTTGGATCTCCATAAATAAGACACAAGGAAAAGACCCCGGGTACTGTCTTTCAATAAGACGCCATAAGATCCATACTGGGGAGTTACCTTCTGTAGTGATGGAGAGCCTAAATAGAGAATTTGCTGTGTAACAGGACATGTCTACATTTGTTTCACATGTTAAGTCTTCTAATCCTTTTTAAGGTAAATGCCATTATTCACTTCAATTTTTCCATAGGAAAAAAATGAGATAATGAGAAACAAAATAACTTGTACAAAGGCCAACATTTGGTAAGTTGTGAAGCTGGGATTTTTAACTCAACCAGCCTGGCTCATAAAATTCTTTATTTTGCCTTATTTTGCTGCTTCTAAAGGCCTTTAGCCGATGCAGTAATTAGACTTTAATGTTCTTTATGAATGTTTACATATACATTCTAACTAAACTTAATATCAAGCCTGACAATATTTTTAAACTATTTTTAAACACGTAGATTCGAAAGAAACAAAAAACAGTATAACAAATCCCACGTTGCTTCCAGCCAACTTCAATAATTATGGAATTACAGCCAATATTGTTTCAGCTCTACCCACTTTCCACCCCTAATTATTAGGAAGCAATTCTCAGTTATCAGATCATATTTGAAGATATAGTTAGTGGGAAGTTTCTACAGAGATCCAGGTGTGAATTATCTGGAAGTAAGGATAGGGGTTGGCATACGCTGTGAAGAACAAAAGAGGGACGGGTGGGGCTTCAGGTAGGATTTGGAAGGTTGTAGATCAGAGGGCGTCTGGCAAAGCTGAACATGACTGTGGCCAAGGGGGACTGCCTGAGATTCCAAGGCTGAAGCAGCTGGAAGGGAAAATGTACAGGCAAGTCGCTCAGTTAGGACAAAAGAAAGCTTAAAGATCCATCAACAAATAAAAAAAGAGTGAGCTTTCAGCAAAAGATTTGGGTTAACAAGGCCAGTAAGCCTCGTTTCTCATAAGTGTGATCTTCTTACCCACTGATGGTTTTCCCACCGTGGATCTTCAGGTTAGCAAAGAGCATCACGAGATGACTGGGCCGAACTGTGGCTAAGCTTCAGAAACTAAAGCTGCCTGATGTCGAGAAGCATAATGAGATATGTGGACACCTTGCTGGGCTTGTCATTTTTGCTTAGTGCCCCTTGCACTGGCAGAAAGAAAGGTGGTAATCGTTCTCTCTAAAATTCTTTCTGACTTAAAACAAAATGAACTTTAGTGCAAGGAAAGGTTTCACCTTTTACTGTTTCTGACACAAATTTGAGTGTTATACAGCAGGAAGTGTTTGACACTGTAATTTAAAATGACAAAGGCAAGTGAGCTGTGAGATCTGCCTGAATGTGATATTCCCCTTGGACCTCACCATCCCAACATCATCCTCTGAAGCTGTCACATTGTGTGAGGTGCTAAATGGAGATTAAGGTGGGGCGAACATATTTTCACAGCAGGTTAAGTACATAGAGTTCTGGGAATAGAGACCATGCTTAAAGTAAACCGTGGAAATCTATCTATTGATCTATCTATCCAGGCATCTATTGTTCCTGGTTTACTGTGTGTACCTAGACACCTGGATGGAGAAACCTGTTTTAGATTTAGCAACTTTTAAGCAGAAAAGAAAAACAGTATGTATTATTTTCAGAATCTGGGTTTGAAATATGGACAATGTTCTTAAGGGTGTAACATACTTTCTAAATGAATGGCAACATAACCATTTTCCATATGAAAGAAATAAACAATGAAAACTATCAAAAATTAATATTTAAAAAATTAAACACTTCAACTAAAAAGAGGACTAAAAAGTGAAATGATAAGGATATTAAAACATGCTAATACAATGTGGATAATTATATAGCAACATATTAATAATTGTCACTGTTGTACATTGACAGGAAACTGCCATATTTAGTTTGGTAGAAATAGAAGTCTATTCTATTCTATTCTATTCTAGAATTCTATTCTATTCTAGGATTCTATTCTATTCTATTCTAGAATGGAATTACTGTTTTAAATTTAATACTTATTTTGAAAAGGGAAAGGAGGAGAACCAACATAATGATTCAATCTAACTAAGGAAAATATTTCTGTGAAATGCTTTAGAGAACTGATGCTTCATATTCAAATCCTAAATATAAAACTTTTATTTCTTTCAGGGAAAGGAAGCATAATAAAATAAGACACAGATTTTGAAACCATTGGAGGATGAATTTGAGCAAAATCCAGTTTATGATTAATTGATGATGATTATGTTGAGAGTGGAGCAGTGATGCTGGAAGCTACCTGAATTTGGAAGGTGTACACAATTCACCACTTGTGGAAAAAAAAGTATTGTCTTATAGCTGTTTTTAAACTGCAGATCTTGTGGTTCATTTAATGATGAACCAATTAATTGAATTATGTAGCTAATAAATATTAGTGGATCAAATGTATTTTACTGGTTTAAAAATTAAGCTGATACTTAGGACTACCTAATCGTATTAATCTTCTTGGAGAAAATATTATATTGCTGAATTGAACACTAGAAAAACATGGCACAGTGGGAATAAATCATCTCATACTGTTCACAGAAGACTGGATTCATTATCCATGCTAAGAATACAAGGGAAAATGTCTTTGAAATGAAGCTACACATTGGTTTGTTTTTAGTTGTGATCTCACATGGGTTACTATGTGATCTTTGGGAATTTCAGGGATGCAAAATGTACTGCTTGCTTTTGAAAGGCACTGCTGGGGCCAAGATAAATGAATTTTCTTATAAATACCTAGGGGGCTCTGAAACTTATGTTAACAAGTGGAAATGCATTATTAACGGCTATATAGCTCGCCAAGCTTAAAGAAGTTGCTACTAATTGGAGAATTAAATGTGCATTGGGTTGAATGACTCTTGGTAAAAAAAAAATTGTTCTAATTCAATAATCGGATATTGTGTAATAAAGCACATTAACATCATGATACAAATTTACCTTAATCTTCTAAAACATGTCTAGTGTTTAGGTTACAGAGAGCAAAATAAAGAGAAAATAAATAATTAGTTTAATGGTAATTTTATTATCGTTGTTTCATTTTATGTGTTTTGCTAGTTTCCATGCGAAAATAGTCTAGAATTTGTGCACTGTTGAAAACTTTTTGATGGCAGGACTTTCATGCCATAAAATATTTTTATCAAAATTCTGTTATCCTTTTCATTCATATTACAAATCAATGGTAAGCAGACAAGAGACAACACTCATCAATTGACTGATGGTGATTTGCAATCTGGTCGTTTCTAAATCTGCTCTTACATGTGTTATTAAATAGCATGATCTGTGAAGTTATGAAGCATAAGTAACAAAGGAAGAAATTCAAGTCATTTTGATGTTCACATTTTTAAAAAAATGGGTAGTTTTAATTTGGAGCTTGTCAACAACTTGAGCAGTGATGAAATCTGTCTTCTCCATACTTGAAAGTCTTTAGAATAGCCAGAAAAGATGGTCACGATTTGAGAGTTTCTCCTCAAAGCTCCCAATTGTACCCTTCCTTCCCTTCATTCTCTCTTACTTATTTAACACACATACTTAAGAAGAAGAAGGAAAAAACAAGACTTCCAACATGGATGAAATAAAAGTGTGTGCATGTTTCAACAGAACAAAGTTCTTCTGGGTCTGCATTTAGTATAAGGCTGATCCACGTCAAAGTCAATTCAAAGAATCCTATTATTGAAATCGCCAGAAAGACATAATTATAGCATTGTCCTATGGTCTGAACCCTGAAGACAATTTCATAGTGAGACTCCATTGAAATAGGAAATCAGATGTAAAATTCACCTTTTCAAGAACAAGTTCATTATTCTGTAGGCAGAGAAAAAGTTATTTTGTTATTATAGTATCTTACCTCAATTAATAAAAATGACCTTTTTTATCATAATGGAGATTTCTAATATGAATACTTTATTGAATCAAGGGATAAATGAAAAACTGTAAATCCCATATCATTTTTTTATGTCTAATCTAAAAGATAATGTGACTGTAGTTCAATAAAACATGTTTTAGTATTTAAAAAATATTTTTCTTTCCCTTTGATTGTAACATTGCTGGAAGAACAACTTTTTTTTTATGAGAGACAGAGAGGCTGGTATTATTAAGCTATTTTAGTAATAGCCATGAGGTTATGTCAGGCCTTCTTAGTGAGGGATTTCCATCTGTAGCATGGGTATGATCTTAGCATATCTCCCAGTTCTCTGAAGAAGATCCAGGTAATTCTACAGCTAGACCCAACCCAAAGAAAACATGACATTTTAAAGCTGTTGTCCTATCACACAATCGTGAACATTATGTAGGAAAAATTATTTTATGAAAACAGTGCTTGCCCCAATACCTGATTTTTTAAGTATAATACCTCTGTAATATCTAAAACCACTTTCCCTAGTAGTTTGGCCTTTTTTGTGGCATTTCTTGTCTTGTGTCGATTGTATTTGATTTCAAATACATGCAGTAGGTCAAGCAATAGGCAGGTGTGAGGAATCAGACACACGGAACTGCTTGCAACATGACAATCTCTGTTTTAAGTTAGGAAAGACGCCTTCTCAGAAGTGGTGCCTAGATAACCACATCTTCCCTTGTGGCACCTACTCTTTTACATTAACCTTACAGTGGCCTGGCTTATGACCAAGCCGGCTCAGATGCTGCTCAAAGGTGAAGATAGATTCTTCTGTTGCCCTTGGCTCTACCTGTTCTAGAAACACTAGAGGTCTGAGACAGACAGGAGCAGAGGGCACTGGCCAAGGGGCGGGGGGTGCCCAAGGCATCTCTCCTTCTCCTTTCCCGCCATACACCTGACCTCACTGTCAGAAGAGGCAAGAGACCAAGTCTGTTCTTATGTTTCATGTCTAAATAATTCACTACCTTCAAGGAGATCTCAGGACATTCAAAATTGAGAAGTGTTACTCCTTCTTATTTATTTTCACCAAGAACAGAATAAAATTACCCACTAGATATTGGATTCATATTGGTTTTACATAATACCATATGCAGACTCCCTAACTACAAATTTGATTCATAGAGACACTGAAACATGGGAACAATAAACATAAAGCTCTTGGGGAAGTGGTATTGATAGCACTTCTTAATTTCTCTTCATTCAACACATGAGATCCTCTTTTCACTATGGTCCGTTGAGGTAATTTTCCTACAGTAGAGCCATATAAACACATATTGTGTTTATAATTTACACAATAAACATATTTAGTATTAGTCTTGATAATCCCTCAAAGAAGGCAAAATGTTCAAACTCTACGTACAACCTCTTAAAACAATTTTTGTCATTGATTTTTTCCTCCAAGGATGGGAAGATCAGTGTTACTTTGAATAAACATCTGATTTAGTAGTGACTTGCCTTTATGGTCCACATGGCCCCCAAATACCTATCTTTATTTTTTTTAACTTTTTATTTTATATTGGAGTATAATTGATTAACAATGTTGTGTTAGTTTCAGGTGTACAACAAAGTGATTCAGTTATTCAATCCCACTCCTGGGCATATACCCAGAGAAAAACAAGGTCTGAACGGATACATGCACCCCAGTGTTCATTGCAGCACTGTTTATAATAGCCAAGAAATGGAAGCAACCTAAATGCCCATTGACAGAAAAGTGGATAAAGAAGATGTGGTACATACACACAATGGAATATTACTCAGCCATAAAAAAGAATGAAATAATGCCATTTGCAGCAACATGGATGGACCTAAAGATTGTCATACTGAGTGAGGTAAGTCAGACAGAGGAAGAGAAATATTGTATGATATTGCTTATATGCGGAATCTTAAAAAAATGATACAAATGAAATTACTTACAAAACAGAAACAGTCCCACAGACTTAGAGAACAAAATCCCTGTCTTTAAAAACAGAAGCCCAGTGGCTCTGTCAGCTGGTCACTGAGGAGAGGCAGAGGTAGCTTGGGGTGACGGAGGACATGCCAAGTCATGCCTCCCATCTCAAGGTGACCCATGGGCATAACCACATGGAAGGAAATGTTTCAATCAATCAGCCAAAGTGTTTAAATTGTTATTTCTTTTTCTTTCTCCCTTGTTCTTTCATTTGCCTTCAACCTTACTCCCATTCTAACTCCCTCTCTTTTTCTAAGAGCATGGAGTTAATTTAAATATTTATGTAGTGTAATACTAGCCTTTCCATATTTGAACATCAATCATAATTCCTCTTTCCTGAGTACTATCCACCTATTAAGTGACAAATCACAAATAATTTCTAAATCACAAGTTTTAGATGTGTGATTGTGATAGTTTTCAAGCATTATTTAATTTATTGTAATAATCCCATAAAAAAGATATAATTAGACCATTTTCCAGGTAGGGAAACAGAGAATATAAATTTTCAGAGTCCTTCAGTGGAACAATTAATATTTATATTTGGTTTGGCTAAAACATATACGTGCTTTTGTTTCGTTTTGCTTTGTTTTTTTAAAAAGTGTTAATCATTCATTATTGATAAATTAATTCAGTAGTAACAATGATATACTTTTTTAGAAAATACCTAAGTCCTATGTGCCAGATATGTTTGTTTGATGTTAGCTATATGGTCATAAAATAAATGTATCTCTGTCTTCCTATGATTTAAACTCTCCTGGTGGTGACAAATAATAAACAAATGAGTCAAATGATAGTAAGCCAGATTATATAAGTGCTATAAAAAAATAAAAGAGGGGAGACTGGTACTAAATGCTGGTGCCTGTGATGTGTTATTAAGGTGAAAAGATGGAAAATGAGTGAACACAAAGCAGTGAGGGAGGATCCATCTTTGGAAAGACTGTTTCCTGTAGAGCAGTGGTCACTACACATGCCCCGAGAGGCTTGTGGTGTTTGGGGAACAGCGTGAAGAGACAGTGGATGGAAAATTATGCTCAAGGGAGAGAGTGGCAGGACATGGGTTCAGAAGGAACAATGGCCCAACTTTTGCTTTTATGCTGAGTGAGCAGTGAGGCCATTAGAAGCCTATGAGCAGAAGAGTGGTAGCCTTTCCATTTTGAAAGAATAACTCTTTCTTTCTGCTGAAAATTGACTATTGGGAACTTAGGGTGAAACTAGGGGAAAAAAGCGGAATGCTAATAACACAGGCAAGAAATGGTGGTTTCCTGGACCAAAGCAAAATTGAAGGGCCGATGAAACAGGGAAGATCATTAAGATACTAAGGGGAAGATATTGGAAGTGTTGTCTCTGTGATTTAAAAAAAAAAAATTTTTATTGTGGTAAAATTCACATAATAAAACATATTATTTTAACCATATTTAACTGTACAGTTCATTGACACTAAGTGCATTCACATTGCTGTGCAACTCTCACCGTCATGGATCTCCCAAATTTTTCACCTTCCTAAACTGAAACTCTGTCCCCATTAAACACTAACTCCCCATTCCCCTTCCCCACCCCCCAACCTCCCCCCGCCCCTGGCATCTACCAATGTACTTTCTGACTCTATGAATTTGACTATTCTAGGTACCTCATATTTTTGCAAATGAAGCAACTGACAAGGGATTAATCTCCAAAATATACAAACAGCTCATGCAGCTCAATATCAAAAAAACAAACAACCCAATCAAAAAGTGGGTGGAAGACCTAAATAGACATTTCTCCAAAGAAGATATACAGATGGCCAAAGGCACATGAAAAGATGCTCAACATCACTAATTATTAGAGAAATGCAAATCAAAACTACAACGAGGTACCATCTCACACCGATCAGAATGGCTATCATCAAAACATCCACAAACAATAAATGCTGGAGAGGGTGTGGAGAAAAGGGAACCCTCTTGCACTGTTGGTGGGAATGTAAATTGATGCAGCCACTACGGATGGAGAACAGTATGCAGGTTCCTTAAAAAACTAAAAATAGAACTACCATACGACCCAGCAATCCCACTCCTGAGCATATATCCAGAGAAAACCATAATTCAAGAAGACACATGAACCCCAATGTTCATTGCAGCACTATTTACAATGGCCAGGACATGGAAGTAACCTAAATGCCCATGATATTCTCTGAATTTTTGAATCATCCTGAATTATGGCAGGAATGATAATGTGGAATGAGATAGTCATCTGGGTAACAAATCTTGAAGGTATGAGGGAAAGTAGACTGGAGGACCATAGATAATTATAACAAGATAAGAAATAGTGAACAGTCTGATGGCATGAGGTCATGTTGGAGGCTCCTAGAGAAGAATGCATAACTATTTGCTCTCTTTTTTCTCTCATATTTTCAATTCTGTGACAGGGGTTCTCGGACCCCTATAGGTCCTACATCTCTATTACTATTGTATAAGGACTTTTCTGTCCAGACAAACAGTTCTTATACCATGATTTTCTTTTTGCCTGAACTTTATTTTCCACTCACTTTTCTTTCTCCTTCGCAAAACTTCTACCCCTTAGCCTTTCTATTTCCTGCAATTTCACTCTCTTTGGTTTATACTAAAGAGGTATATATCTCTCCCAGTAATGTCCTTCTTGTGGTATTTACTTCCTTCTGGGCTCCTTTCTCCCCAATATATTATACTTGTTTTCATTGTAGCCAGCATGCCCTTCCCCTCTGCACAAACTCCGTTTTCTGCAAAAAAGAATGGTCCTCACTTTCTTAATTATTTTTTTGGGTAATAATAAATCAGAGAATGCCAATTTGGCAGCAATTTCTGCTGATGGATTGAGAAGTAAATATGAATTTAGGTTTCTTTAGCCATTTTCTTCCAAAACTTTGTCCTCCTTAAAAGTCTGCAATAGCTCTATTTGTGTTACAAATCCAGGTCAATTGCAGTTTCTTGAAATTCATTGCAGGTGGCCTGAATCATCTTCTTTTCCTTATATTTTCCTTTGTCTTGCCTTATCCCAATACTCTTCAAAAGGATATATCATAAACACTTATATTTTCATTCAAAATGGAACTTAAGAATTTAAATCATCTGGGGTCCATTTACTTTATGGAAAAATACCATAAATCTTGTTTTATGAAAAAGTGAAAAGTAACCAGGGGACTCTTATTTTCTAACTTGCTTTGTGTTTTGGGGCAAATTTCTCTACATCTCTAGGACTTGGTTTCTGCACGTATAAAATGTGGTGATGCTGGCAGAACGTGTCTCCCGTTCCCAAGGTTACATGGGAGATAGAGGGCTGCTGATCACCTGTCTGACAGCAAAATGCAAGAACATACTAAGTCCATCTCGCCATGTATGAACTAGATCTTGTCTCAAAAGACAGGAAGCAGCTTAGCTGAATGGACAACCTTTGTCCAGTGGATCTCCTTGGCCAGCATGGTGATATCAGCACCAAGTTTCCCATTTCCATCTTCCCATATCCCGGCAGACACAGTGTCCTCCATCCCTAACTTTCATCTAATTTTTGCTCCATTCTACAAATCCTACACTCTCTCCAAGGCAGGGTCTCCCCCTGTGCGTGGACTCCCTCTAAACTTTTAGCCATTGATGATGCTCTCTTGACACTCTGATCTCTCCACGGATAGGTTTCTAAATTCTAAATTCAGGGTGCAAGCAGAACATGCTTCCCTGGCCCCAGATTCAAGTCACGTTCACCAATGTTCTTGGTACCAGGAGGCCTTGTACTGGGGCAGAGTTTTAGCTCCATATCTGGCCATTAGGAAAGCTGATGTTGTTGGGACAATTTAATCTGTGAGAATAAAGCCTGAAGTAGATAGATCAGTTCATAGACTGCATTATTCCAGTCAGGAGGTATCTCTGGCTTGGTCCAGGGAGGTTTTTGATCTGTGTGGCTTGGAAGTTTGCATTATAGACCTAATCAAGGATCACTAGCTTTCCGGCCAAATGTTTTGTGATTGTTTTTAAAATGTTTAAACAGTTTTAACTTTACAGAAAACTTCTGAAGATAGTACCAAGTATCCCTATGTCCTCTATCCAGTTTCCCCTATTAACGTCTGACAACAGTATGGTTCATTTGTTAACAAGTACTGAACCAATATTGATACATTTTTATTGACTAACATCTACAACATAGTCAGACTTTCTTAGTTATTGCCTAATGTTGTTCTTTCTCTTCCAGGATACCACATCATATTTATTAGTCATGGTTCCTTGTGTGTCTTTGGTGTCTAAGAGATTCTCAGACTTTCTTAGTGTTTTGGTGATCTTGAACAGTCTTGAGGGGGTACTAGTCAGGTAGAATGTCCCTCAAATGGGATTTGTCAAATGTATTCCTTATGATTAAAATGCGGTTATGTGTTTTGGGTAGGAAGACCACAGAGGGAAAATGTCATTCTCATCCTATCACATCCAGAGTGTGTACTATTAACCTGAACTATTACTGGAGACTCTAACCATGGTCACATGGCTGATAGGCTTCTCCGCCATGAAGTCACTATTTTTCCTGTTTCCATACTATACTCTTAGGAGAGAAGGTGCTATGTGCAGCCCATACTTAAGGAGGGAGGCTTTATGGTTCACCTCCTTGAGCGTGGAGTATCCACACACATTATTTGGAATTCCTCTGCACAGGAGATTTGTCTTCCCTCCCCATTTACTTATATATGCAATCATTTATTTATAACTATATGTTCTCTTGGGTATTTATTGTATACTTTGGGTTATAATAAAATATTACTCTGCTGTTACTCAAAATGTTCTTTATCTCATTAAGACTTCTTTCATTTGGCTTCTGTGTTCCTTTGACACACCTCATACTTTTTCTTTTCAATGCTTTCTTACTTTTTGTCACTCTAAGACCCTTCAGGTTTATCTTATGTATTTCCTGTCCCAGTTCTAGAATCAGCCATTTCATCAAGCAGCCCAGGTACCTTGTATTGGAGAATGATGCTTGAACACAAGACCTAAACACTAGGTGTGCTCCTTTCTACTCAGGTGCTTTTGTTCCTAGATACTAAATAAAGGCAAAATAAAATATTTTCTATATTTCTTGTTCTTAATTGATCTCATAGACAACACTGTTGAAAGTAATAGTAAAAATGTGTAAGGTGGTTATACCATATGGATAAATGAAATGAATAACAGGAGTATTAAAAGAAACAGAAGGGAGAAATTTGGAACACTATATTATAAGTTACATGCACTACCCATGAGGCAGTATAGTGTTAGATGAAAGTAGATCTCGATTACTTATAAATGTATATCGAAAACTTAGGGGCAACAACAACAAAAAATTAAGGGCATATAATTCATATGTTAAGAAAGGATACAACTGAAATAATACAAACTGCTCAATTAAACCTGAGAAGACAGAGAGTAAGAAAAAAAAAAAAAAAAAACAAGCACAACAAATATAAAACAGTTACAAACAAGTACAATTGAACTCAACTGTATCCATAATCACTTTAAATGTCAGTACTCTAACCACAATAATTAAAAGACAGAAATGGTCAAAATAGATAAAAACAAAAACAAGGCCCAGCTATGCCCCTATAAAACAAGGAAGAGGAAGATATTAATGAATGACTATGGAGTGATTTCTAGAGTAAACAGTTAAATGGAGTAAAATAAAACAGAGAGCATAATATGTTGCCTTTTATTTAAGAAAGACAGGGGTTTAAATATATATATATGAAAAATAAACATAGAAAGGATAAACCAGAAAGTAAAATGATTGGTTACATACTGGGGGTGTGGGGTGGAGGAGTCGTGTGGAAATTGGACGGAACGAACGCTAAAATAAAAGAATGAGAGTTTGAAACTTCATTTTCCAATTTCTCATTGAGAAACAGCATATTTGCATAATCTCCAAAATATCTTCCCCCAAATATGCACAAACCACAAAAGGGAGAAAAGAGAAAACAGTAAATTTACAGTGGAGAAACCCAGCAGACACTACTTTTTCAAGTGATCAAAATGGGAAAACTAAAATGCTCCAGAATTTTAAGTTGTTTTTTTAAGTTCTATTCTCAGTCTGTGATAGCTGATTGTTTCTGAGGTATTGAAGACAGACAGAAGAATGTATTTAGCAACTAGAGGGATCTGGATTGGAACCCTAGGCATGCCACTCAGGAGCTCTGTGACACTAGAGAAATTGCATCATCCCTAAGAGACTTGGTGTAGTTATCTCAAGCCTGAAGTAGTGAGATCAAGCTCAAAGGGTCCTTCCTAACATTAAATAAGACAATATAAGAGCTCTTGTTTTCTTGTGTAATCTTGACAGCATTACGAGTGTTTACTACATGCCAATGTGGTCAGTACTTTACATATACTTAGTCATTTCATTCTCATAATCATTCTCTGAGCCATCTACTGTCATTGATACCTGCATTTAACAGATAATGATATTGAAGTTCAGAGTATTTAAATGACTTGGCTTAGTTACAGAACAACCTTGGGGGTGGGGCACAGTGGGTGAAGACAAAGAGAGATTCCACCCCTGGCACAGAGTTTGTGCTCTGAATTACCGTGAGGCTAGAGCATAATACGTGCTCAATAAATACTTACAGTTTGAAGCAATGTAGAGTCATGATTAAGAACATGAGTTTCTGGAGATAGAATGGCTGGGTTTGCACCCCGGTTCTGCCACTCATTTGTGACAATGGCATGTTACTTAACTGTTCTGGGCTTAGCTTCTTTATCCGAAAGAGCAGTATGAAGAATAGTACCAACTAAATAGGGCTGCTATAGAATTAAATGAGTTAAAAGTGTATGGAGAAACGCTTAGAACTTGCCTTCCTGATTCTGTTACCAATAACACAATGTACATTTAATTATTGCCTGAGATAATCATCAGTCTTACTGGGCAAATATTTCTGATTTGAAGGCTTCTGGGTACATTTTGGGACTCTACGTTCTGGCCCCCTTGGTGGGGACCTCATGACTAACTCTGGTCAATGAGCTACATGCCAAGCATTGGTCTGTAGTATTTAGTTGCCCGTGAAATACCTTTTTTTCTGTGGTCTACTTACCAACTGCCTCATTTGCCTGAAATCCTGGGTGACTACAATGTATGGGGCCTCCTGTTGACTTACAAGAGATATTGGGCTTTCACGAGAACTAAAACTTCCTTTTTAAAAAAATGAAATTTCAGTGTTGTTTCACCATCTTAACCAACCTCCCTCGGCTGACTCACTGAATTGTTAAACTTCGCACAACTTAGCCTAGACTGAATGATATATTTAACAAAACAGGGGAAAAAATAAACCTCACCATAAGAAAGCAACACTTCTAAAAGTTGTTTTCAGCATACAAGAGAGTAGCTACAAGCTACACATTATGCTTGAAAAGACCACATTCATTTACATTACAATTACCCATTTGAAAAACATAAATGTGTAGCTGTATGAGTTTTGGGACAAATATGTAAACTAAGCTTTTACACAGTTTTCATTGAATTTCAAGGAGTATAAACAGTGTAGAGTAATGCAAGAATTCAGAGAATCAGGAAGCCAAGGTGTGTAAACATAACTTGGAAAACATAACTGAACCCCTGACAATTGGCTCTGTGACTCTCAGAGTAGGATTCTTGTGTGGTAGTTGATCTTTTCTCTCCTCTTTACTTTCTATCTGCATGAAGTCGCTGACACTGGGAAGTCCAGACGCAGGTTGAAATTCACAAATGTAAAACTGTATCATTAATAAAGTATACATTTATATTTTAGCCATAGCACATTGTTTGAATTTAGAATACAGTCGCAAATACAGATGCTTAACATATAACTTCCCTTTTACTGAACACACACACACATACACACAGAGACATTGATCTTCAGTTCATATGATTGTACAGTAGTATAGAAAAATGTTTTTGTTCCAAAATAACTTTAATTTACTCTATACTCACCCCAAAATTGCTTTCTATTAGAATGCTCTGTATGTTTTCAAGGGTCAACCTGATAATATTTTTAATGAGTGCAGTGAAATACTGACCTCTGTTAATTGGGCCTATGGCCACAGCTGTAAGAAATTATATATGAACACCTATGTGTGTCCTATCAGGTCAGTTACATGAAACAAAATCAAAGCTACTTTGCCACAGGTATATAGAAGCCATATAAAAACCATATACCAGTAGGGGATTAGGGGTCTGTAAATGAGGAATCTGACTTTATTCAATGTGAAACATAAATCTTATTTACTTTTTGGTACATCATAGGAGTTTTGAGAGTTCTTTCTCATTCCAACCTAAATCTTTCTTAGTATTCTAAGACATTCTAGAATCCAAAAATTCTACCTGAGTGATTCTTGAATTCCCTTGGTTAATAGAAGGTGATTGTGCCATACTTTAGGTCCGAAAACTTCAATCCTCTTTCTAGGTCTACCATTAATTAGCTGAATGTCCACAAGTTTATTAAAACCTCTTAGGACTTCAGTTTCTTTCTCTATAAAATGAGGGTTTGGATAAAATAATTGTTAAGGGCACATCAAGCTCTGATGCTGTTAAACATCATTCCAGGTTCTCCAGTTTGATATATAAATGTCTATACTCTGGGCCATGTTGGTTTCTTTGCACAATCGGTCTTCTCTTTCCACCAGACGTACATTTGATTCAATGTACTCTTGATCAGAGTTTGGGGATTAAAAAGTGATTTTCAGAAGGTATTTTGCCAAGCCTCACTGAGGAAGATAATCTTCTTAGCAACATACTTAGTCACCTGATCAGCAAAGGCTGGGATCCTGTGGCTCATACAGAAGGACCACATCCCAGCACAGACTTGAGTCAGCAATTTAGAAGGGGCTGAGCAGATCCGGGGGATGCAGAAAAGGAAACCGAGTGTGTCTGTGACTGTTCTTGTTATCACATGCTCCCTAAGGAGAAGGATCAAAAGCTGGTATCAGAAACACACAGTAAATCCTTTCTTATTTCTTGTGCATAGTCCTAGTTTTCAGTTTGATTATGTCATAGAACGTATATAATTTAATTTATAGTGTGGTCTCTGTTATCCTCAATTAATCATTGTATTCTCCTTTCCAGTTGCACATTTATCATGTCCAATATCTGCTCTCTGGTTCCTGCCATCACCAGAATCGAGTTCTTCATCAAATCTTGTTCAAACTATAAAGAGTTTAATCCTAATTGTCCTTCTTCACTTTTAGCTATTCTCCATGGCGTTGACATTCACAATGCTAAAATGCAACACACATCATGTTATTTTCCTGAGTAAAACATCAACTTTTTTTTTTTTCACTTAAAATTCATATAAACTACCTTTGGAGTGGCTTCTGTATATCTTTCCATCTTCTTTTTTACCACTCTCTCCCCACACCTGGGGTCATGTCATACTGGACCGTGTGAATCCCCTTCCTTCCCATGAACATATTTGGCTGCTAACATGTCTGGGTCCTTGGTCATGCTGGTCGCTCGGCCTGAATTGTCCTCCCTTCCCTGTGCATGTCTATCATTCAAGACTAAGCTATGAATGCAAACCTCTTTGCTAAGAAACGTTTTCTGTTTATCTGAGATTTTTTTTCTCTTTCCTCTGTTATAGCCAGTGTCATAGCAACACATGTCTATCATAGCACTTTTATTTTTATAGCACATATTGTTTATTATGTCTAATCTATAAATGCTCAGAGATAAGAAGTTATTTTTAAAAAATGTTTTTCCATTCCTAGCATGCAGCAAAGTACCTGATATATATCAGGGTCTCAAAATTGTTGAATGTTATTAATAAATATATTATTACCTCAGGAAGCCATAAGTTAAAATAGTTAATTCACATTGGGGATATATGAAGATATATGTCAAATTATGGGTAAATTAGGAAAGTGTCATTACACTGAGTAGCTCCTGACCACACATTTTTTTCTGAGCATGTTCCCTGTTACATTTGCTACAGATGAGATAGGCACGCTGACCTGCCTTTAATCAGGATATATATTGTAGGAAAGATAAGACGTGTAGTTTGCACTGCAGAGGGCCTGAGATGTTCCATAAGAAATTACATTAAAATCCTGGCTTTATACATATTATTTTTGTGTTCCTAATTAAGTCAAAACTTCGCTAAGTTTTACTTTTTCTATCCAACTTCTAAAATATCCAAATGGTAATAATGTCATGAAAGTTCATAAAATAAAATATTAACAGGAGGTCTGCCAATTCTTAGGTACTAAAAAATAGTAAACATTACTTTTATAAATAATCATAACAAGATAGAATAGAGTATGTGCCCTAAATAAGAAATAGGTAGAATGTAAAAAGAAAGGAGTTGAAATAACAATATGCAATCATTTTGCTTATCGTTTATTCTTTCTTCTACCTACTTCTTTTCTCCTCTTTACAGTCTTTCTATTAATTCCACAGAGGGCTGACCATCCCTGGGAACATACTTATACTTACCTTTATAGTTGTGTTATCAATCCATGGGAAAGCATCTGAATAAGTTTGTGAAGGGGTCAATAAGAACGTAAACTCCTTAAAAGATAGAGCAAGTCACAGACTTAGTTCATATATGAGGTCCATCTTTCACAGCCTTTGACATTTAATAGCTCTTCAATAATTATTTGTTTTAGTAAATTGCCTTAAATATTTCCAAGAGCTAAAAAAACATTTCCATGAATATCTCCCTAGAGAAAAATTAACTTACAGTACATAACTACATTTTATGGTAGATTCTGTTTCCTCTGAGTCTATAGAGATTAGTTTTCTATAATTCTTTGATTATATATTTCCAATGAGACTTTTGTGCACACTTTTGTGAAGGGATTGGTTATTATTTTTGCATATCCAAATCAAATAGGAGGTATTCTAGTCCTGCAATTATACATATAGAACTATATACAGTATTTTGAGTGAATTAAGGTTTAATTAACCTTACATCCCCCAAAGACCACTAATTTAGAAATTTTCTTTAATTGGAGTCTGTGAATTGTGATAAGCTCTGTTTTTTTTAACACAAGAAATCAAATTCACGGATGATGAGCATATGTGAATACCCCAAATCTCCTACCACCTTGATGCACATTTATATTTATAGAAGAGCAAATTTTTATGTTCAGAGATTAATTTAATTATGATAAATTGCACTTCAAAATATGTGAGAGGTAATATTATTGAATCACAATAGAAAATTTGATCCTCAAAATCAGACTTCGGCAGTTATAAATTCACTCTGTGACCACTGACTGAGTCACCTCCAACCTTCCTGTGTTCCTTCATTTGTGGAATGGAATACAAAGACACCCTGCTCGCCAGGGCAGTCGTCAGAATACATTAACATTTGGAATGTGTTTCTAGATGTCCATCTTAAGATGATTTCAGGGTGCAAAAATGTCATTATGATTGTGAAATATCTTATTCAGTCCTGTAAACATCGCATCTTGATTTTGTCTTATACTTTTTTCCCATGAAGACTTGATTTACTACTTTTCACTAATTTCTTAGTAAAAAGTTCCATCTGCCTATTCTTTACTCCATTCGAAGTCTAGCTTATTTATCTGACAATGCACAATTCTCTCTTATTTATCTGCTAATGCACAACTCTCTTTAGTTTGGGGCGGGGGCAGCAGGTGAATATCAGCCTCTGGACAGTTGACATGCTTTAAGTGCACTGACTGCTATGGAAACTCAAGTTTATAGAACAGACAACTGAAACCCTTCTTAATCAGGTTTAGTTTAAGGATCAGGAGGCAGAGTGTTGACCCCCAACCCCCCCCCAGAATACCTCACTTTATCTATTTTATAGTAGTGTCTTTCCTTACTGCACACGTTGGTGAGGCTGAACTTTAGCTACTATGCACTGGTACCTCCATGTAGGTGGCTCATGGTTTCCTTCTGTTGTGTTAGGGTGCTGCCTATATCATACCAGTTGTTAAATATTTTATTAAATACTTTAAATATTGTCCTTGCATGTAGCTGGTGCTCCATCAGCATATAACTTAGCCTCCTTTATAGCTGTATCACAGCTCATAAATAATCAATTATATTTAACCAAAATATATTTTCCTACTAAGTGTATTTTCAGTGATACATAGAAAAATTGTTAAAATATTCTCCCTCAGATATGTCATGCACATAAATTAAGTGCTGATTTATAATCTACACATTATGGTACAAATTGATTTTGTTCACCTTTGGGATAAAATACTGTTTCCACTCATCTGGAGAGTAACTGCCCTTGGTTGTGTGGCACTGATATTTTGTCACTTCCAACCGTGTAATTTAATAGAGCAATTTTTGTCAACAGTTTTTTTCTGATTTCTCCCTGAGCATAATATTTGTTAACTTAGTGATTGGCTTTACAATCTTCCAGGTATTACAGTGCCTTGTACTTGTTCTTGAGAGGAAAAGTGTTAATTTGAATGATGCTTGGATGATTCTATTCTCTTCCTCCTATACTTAGGAAAAAAAATAACCAGCTTGGTTCTATAAATTGTGTGCTGAACTTGTGAGGATGTGTGAATTCTGAGCCTAGGCATCAAAATGCTCTTTAGCTTCAGCTTCTGCGCTCTTTGAGCACAGTGGTGCCACGTAGGGAAGAACTATCTAGCCTGTGGGGGAACAGACCACATGCAACAGAGGCAAGCCATCCCAGCTGAGGCCCCCTAGGGCAGCCAGCCCCTCAGGAAGCCACAGGACGACTGCAGCCATGCGAGTGACCTCAGGAAAGACCAGAACAAGAACTGCCCATCCATGCTCAGCTCAAATTGCTGAACCTTGTAACAACATGCACCAAGAGAAATTGAGATAAAAGAGGAAAGAGACCCCTTTGACCCAAAATTATTTCCCCCAGGTAGAATGTAGGCTGAGTAAGCTACGCAGATGCAAACACAAACCATTGTTTATTAAAGATGTTATTCCATCTCAGAAAGTAAACAAAGACCCAGAGGGTAGAGGTATTCCATCTCAGAAAGTAAACAAAGACCCAGAGGGTAGAGCTAAGAGTTGAAGGTAACTGTGAACTTGACTCCACTCATAGTGACCAGAACTGAGATCAATCAATAAATATAAATATACTGAGATCAATCAATAAATATGCTGAGTAAGAGGAACCCAGCAGCATGTGCCTTGCTGTATTTAGGAATTGCTATGGACCACTGACTGCTCTGTGCCTCAAATGTTTACTCTTTTTGAACAAGAGTGCCTATTGTGGTTATTCTTTTCATGTGTCACCATTTTATTCTGGATGTGTAGTTTTTAGCTCATATGTCTCTAGATAAACAGGAGTCACACCAAGAAAGTGCATTTGAGGACGGGCATCTTCATCCACATCTAGACCTGATTTAGAAAATAGAATGATATTTTGGAGGTAGGTGTGGAGTATATTTTACATTTAGGAAGCATAGGAATTATAGTGTGGAAGATGGTGGACTTTGGTAGATTTGCACAGATGCCAGAGCCATTCCTCCCAGTGGTGTTGCCATGGTGCTTTTGCCAGGTGACCTTGTTGCTTCTCCTATCAAGGCATACGAGTTGGTTCTGGGCCAGCCTCACAATTTGGTCTGTCCAATATAATGCAAAGGAAATGGCACCCCAAGCTTAAGCCTCAAGTGGCCTTTCAGCTCCCGTTTAGCTGGAACACAGTGCTGCCATGGCAGGACTGAGAGGCTGTAACCATGTGGTGTGATCCCAGTTGAAGCCCTAAAAGCAGTCACGTTCCCGTAACACCTCAGATGACTGCAGTCACGTGAGTGACACCGGCAAGGCCAGCAGAATCCCTCATATGAGCCCAGCCCAAATTGTTGATCTCTCAAAGTGATGAGCAAATATAACCCTCTTAGATTTAAGTCACATATGCCATGGGTAAATACAACGGTTGTAGTTTTAAGGCCTCCTTAGATGATGAAAGAAACGTTTCAGAGGAGTTGAGTTACTGCTGTTGCCATGGAAGTGGTCAGGAGTCCAGCTGAGTTTGGGGAACTCTAGCCCCATCATTCTCACCTGCCTAAACCTGCTTTCCCAAGTCATTCGTCAGGCCCTTCATTCCAAGTTCTAGAGGAGACACAGGGCATCTGTATTACCCAGAGTGTGAGCACATGGGACTGGCTGACTCTCTGGGGAAAAGCAGTTGCATCCTCTTCTAGCAAGAGAATTAGGGAGAAAGTAGACAAAATTATGCAAATTGCAGGATTTATCAAATCATATTCTGATGCATGTAAATGACAGAGTCCCCAAGAAGCCAAGTGGGAGGTGGCAGGTGAGTTGGGGGCTTTTATCACGGAGTGAAGAGAACTGGAGAGAAAATGTTAACTTTGTCTCCTTAAAAATACAATAGGAGTTTTTCTGGACTCCGTGTAATTTAAAAAAATTACTCTCCTTCTGGGATTTTAGACCATTACACTCTATTATAGTTTTTATTCACTAACTTTTCTGAATATTAATACATGTGTTAAGTATAATCTCCTGGACAGCAGCAGATATAGCATCTTTAATGCCTTGCTTTTCTGTGAGAGCAAAGAGAATATATTCCACTGGTAACTTTGAAGTAGATTCTACGTGAGATGGACTACACTTGACTCCAGCAAACTGATGCCCCCCAGTCTTTGGCTGGATCATTCTTTCTTGCCATAGTTCTTCCTCAACAGGACATGAAGACATTTCATTTCCCTTTCCTCTGAAGCAGCATTGAGAGTAAACTAAGATTTCCTTCAGCAATCTCTGGAGTTGCTTTTTATTTATAGCAGGCAAAGAAATAGGTAGAAACACTATTTATGACAAATGACAACAATTATGTCTACTTTTCTCCATTGAGATGTACAATATATATTCAATTCTGACTGCCCGCACCTTTGGATATATGTAAAACTGCCGACATCTACATTTTGCTCCAAAGTTGTAAACCTCATCATCCCAGTCACTCACCCCTACAGGAATGCCAGGACTCCTCTTCCTAGGAGGGTCATTACTCCCTGGAAGCACCCTGATTGTCAAAGTTACCTGGAACAACTTCAAGATGAAGGACTTTATCTTTTGGAACTTTGTAAAGTGTATTTCCAAATTTGACTTTCCCATGACCTTCAGAAACAAACAAAATAACTCCATCTGATCATGTGACATATGATTCAATAAGCAGGAGAAAAATAAAAATTATGATGGATACATAAAAGTATTTAGCAGAGATACTGATATTCATTTTAGTCTTATAATGACAGAGCTTTCATATACAGGAAAATTTGACTAATACTATATATTATATCTACTGAGTTTCTCTGCCGGGAATATGACATACATTATTCATGTAATTCCCTATGTAAAACTGCAAGGTAGATGTTGCAGCTTATCAATAAGAATGTCAAATTTACAGCCTTTAAAATAAGTTGTTCAATCTAACCAAGTTGGGCTTGGAACTGTTTTTTTGTTTAGCTCCCAAAGTTACTCTCTATTCTCTCTTCTTCAGGCTTAGTTCCTGATCACTATGCTTCTACACTTGACTACTTAGACATCTATTACTCTATCGTTATCCTCCTGTTGAATGTGTCCCTCTAAATGAAAGTGCTCAGAATAAGGGCAAGTGCGCTAGGCAGAATTCTAAGATGGTCCCTAGGATCCAGCCTTTGCGCTGCCTCTCCTATACAATCTCCCCTTCACCGTGGGTGGGACCTGTGAAAATAATGGATAATCATCCTCTGGATTAAATTATTTTTAACAAAAGTGAAGGAGAGTCACTCCCGTACTGATGCTATATTACAGAAGTCCCTATTGTAGCCTATGTGGTGAGATTGCCCCGCTGGCTTTGAAGAAGTGTGCTGCCCTCTTATGAGTGGATCACACTGCTAGGACCTGAGGGTGGTCTCCAAGAGCTGAGAGTGACGCCCTGCTGAGAACTCACAAGCCAAATGGGACCTCTGATCTGCAGTCACCAGGAGCTAAATTCTGCCAGCAAAGCTTGAGAGAGGACCTTGAGTCCGAGATGAGATTCCAGTGCCAGCTGGCATCTTGATTTCAGGTTTTCAACCTGGAGAAACACAGAGCAGAAACCCCAGGTAACCCGTGGCCCTCACGTTCTTAAGTCACAGAAAGTGTGATGGTAAATTTGTTTAATTTTGAGCTGCTAAGTTTGTGATAGTTTGTTAACCAACGATAGAAAACTAATAGAACAATTTTCTCTTTTTTCCCTCCCTCCTTTCTTCCACCTCTCCTTCCCTCCCATCCTTCTTTCCTTCCTTTAAAAACTGTATATAGAGTCTAGAAAAATGGCAGGCATGCTGGAACGCTTTAGATGCTCAAACACTTTTTACAAAGTAAGCGTCTCTCAGGGTGGAAATCCGTTTGGACAAATCAAAGTAAGGTTGGATTTTTAATAGATTGATACCAATATTTGGATTAGAATATACATTGAAGACCTACTTAAATCCTCAATTTGTCCTTGCCTTTGTATTCATACTCATAAACTGAAGGGACTCTGGCTATGAGCATGAAGACAGGAAGAACACTGGACAAGTGCGTGTCTTTTTTTTAAAATAAATTTATTTTGTTTATTTATTTTTGGCTGCATTGGGTCTTCATTGCTGTGTGCGGGCTTTCTCTAGTTGCGGCGAGCGGGGGGCTACTCTTCGTTGTGGTGCATGGGCTCCTCATTGCAGTGGCTTCTCTTGTTGTGGAGCACGGGCTCTAGGCACGCAGGCTTCAGTAGTTGTGGCATCCGGGCTTAGTAGTTGTGGCTCATGGACTTAGTTGCTCCGCGGCATGTGAGATCTTCTCAGACCAGGGCTCGAACCCGTGTCCCCTGCATTGGCAGGCAGATTCTTAACCATTGTGCCACCAGGGAAGCTCACTTGCGTGTCTTGATGTCACCAAATCCATGAGGCAAAAATTGTCCTTGGTAAGTTACAGCAGCAGGAGGTAGAAAAGGCAGGAGGACCGTGAGTGAGAAGCAAAGACAGGAAGAACCAAACAGTGGAAAATATTAAACATGAACATGAAAGTTTCAGGTTCCAGGACCAACTTATTTTTATTTCCATTGAGGAGGGAAGGTTTTCTAAGGATAGTGTTCCTGTATCAGAAACCTCAGAGCAACATCTGCATCACAGAGATAAAATTATACAGAAGAAATCTGTGTCTAGGGAGCACTGAACTATTTTGTTGGGGCTGGCTGAGCTTGAAATGGATTTCAGAAAGTGTGGTCCTGTTCCTTACTTTGTAATTAGAAATAATTTATACACAGCTATTAAAGTACACAAAAATCACATCTTTTAATTGCCATCTACTTTTTCCAGTATACATAAAATATGACGCTGAATTCTGCATTCCTGACTTACCCTTCTCTATCCCTCCAATATATATCATGAGTGAAATGAGATAATTACTAAAATACACCCTGGAGAATACTTTCTGTAACAGTTTTATGTTGGGGGTTTTCTGTGTTTTGCTATTGAGGCTCACAATTGCAGCTGAAAACAGAAGGAAATTGACATCTTGGTGTTACTTCTGAATGTTGTGAGCAGTTGAGATCAAAGTTTGACATCCTGAGCTGTTTAATCTCTCGAGGGAAAGAGTTTTTCCAGCTGAGATGCTTCAGAAATAAACCTCCTCATCCCAAGGCTTTTTGAAACAAATCTAGAGCCTTTACAAGATTATTTTTAGATGCCTTAGCACTTGTATAGAGATAATGAATAAATTGTTTAAATAAGGGCTTCAGGCAAGGATTACAGCCCAATGCCTGTATGTGTTCTGTGTCTAGAAAACAATCAAAAAAGCAGGTATCATTCTGCAGGAGTACATTCTTTAACCAACAGATATATATTCTAAGAAACGTGTAATTTTGTTTATACATTAACACCTTTTTCCCATTAACATATGATTATTGTATAGCTTCTTCTCTTTGTTGCTTTTTGAGCTTAAATTTCCAGAGTTCATTTGTAATCTTATATCATATTTGCATATTGCTTTAGTTATTTACAGATTTATTACTATAGTTATTTTACAGATTGGGAAATTAAAACTCAATGTAGTGAAGTCACTAATCCATCATATATAAGGTGTGGAATGATAAATACAAATTTAAATAATTAGTTTGACCTTAGTTAGTTATAGACTTACAGACATTACTGTTCAAGATTATATTTGTTAAGTCAAAAGCAAGGAATGTACTTAGACCCAGAATAAAAGAGGCTAATTAGATGTGGAAAAGATCCTATTAAAAATTAATTAATAAAGGCATTTTTGGAGATTTTATTGAAAACCTTCCTGACACCATCACGGTTCTTGATTTAAGATAGTTCGGTTTAAGATAGTCATGCAATATTGTTAATTTAGGGTAAAAAAATCATAGACATTCTTTTACATTTTTACACATTTCATAAGCCCTTTAATCCTCACAATGATCCTGTGAAGTAGGTAATATTACCCACATTTTAAAGTCAAGGAAACTGAGGAACAGAGAGCTTCACCTGAGGTCTCGTAGCCAGTAAATGAGGCCAAAATTTCAATCTAGGCAGGATGACGTCTGAGCTTATTGATTTAATCACTAAGCTGTCTCTTCTATAGATTAAGCCGCAGAAAGCTGCCAATATTCAATGATGTCCACATATAAAAACAGCAATTTCCTGTGGTTTAAATGATTATTATTAGAATTATTATTACTATCATTTTCCAATGTTAAAAGAAAATTTGCTGTTTAATGTGTCTCCGTATTATAGCATTTAAAAGTGAAGCATAAAAACTTAATGTATTTTTTATTTAATTTATCTTCAGTTTATTTAATTATAGTAAGTTAGTTATGGGTCATAGGATAAGTCAATTCAAGCTGTATATCAGACTTCACTTTTATATATTGTAGCATTTTCTGTTGGTGGCATAGACTCAAACTCCTGTGTATAATTTTCTCTTCTTGATGTCAACAAAATTAAAATAAAGACCGAGGTTCTCGCAGGTTTAAATTTGAACATAATATAAATCCCTAAAGTTTCATACTTAAAACAAGGGCATCTCTGACTCCAAGTCTTAAGAGTTCTTTTTTAAATTTCTATTCATGCTATCATCTTAAATGTTTTACCAATGCTTTTTAGGTAGAATATTTAAATTTTCAGAAGAATTAGCATCAAAAAACCTTATTTTATAAAAGCAAAGAATCAGTCTTCAGCCATTAATATATATGTATTGTGGAATCAGATTTTGTATATTTTTCTTAAAGTGGTCTAAGATGAAATAGTTTTCAAATTCTTGAAAAGAAAGTGGTTTTCAAACTATTAAATAATAAAATGAAAATTAATGTAATTTAAGTAACATATTAAGATTATCAACTCATGAAATAGTGCAATACAAAAATGTACATTCATTTAATTTTTTGTTGTGACTTACAGATAGTTTCTCACACTAAATTCCAAATAAATACCAACATCAAATAAAATAATATTTTGAAGTAAATATTGTTTTAAAAATCTATGACATGGTTATTTTTGATTGCCTAAGAATAAATATAAATAATATTGTATTTAAATAATAAATGTGCTATAGCTCTTTGGGCTTACCATCACTAAACTACAGGACAAGAGACAAATAGCAGAACTGATTAATGTGCTTGTCATGGGTGAACTGAAGCAGGGAAGTTAAACGATCAGCATTTGTCTGTTACAAAATGTCATTGTGCAATTTAATATGTGGATTTAAGGAGGAATATTTGTTATTTTAATGATATAATCCAAGGACAAAATGCACGGTGTACAGCATACTGTAAAAATCATATTCCTTAAGTTTGGTCCCCATGATTCAATGTTACATAGGAACAAACTTCTAGTGACTGAATCAGCAATGGATAAGGAGGAAGAATTTGTACTAGTTTAGATCATGGCAATAGATGATGATAAAAGGGTTGAAGGATGGTGATTATTTACAGTGGAGAAGATAAAGCTAAGAAATTATTTAATATAATATGATTGCAAGTAGATAAAGTATATTAAAATGATTTGTCAAACTAGTGTTTTTCTAAATTGTTTTATTTGTATTCACCAAAAAGAATTATATGTGCAGAGATATTCATCCATGTCTCCTACTTTTAAAATATATATGGTCCTCAATGGCCCCAGTTCTAACCATAAACTGTCTACTTTAAAATAGCCAAAAGGGAGACCTTCAAGAAGGCAGAGGAGTAAGACGTGGAGATCACCTTCCTCCCCACAAATACATCAAAAATACATCTACAGGTGGAACAACTCCTAAAGAACACCTACTGAATGCTGGCAGAAGATCCCAGACTTCCCAAAAGGGTCGTGGTGCTCCAGATGGGTATCAGGCCTGAGCCTCTGAGGTGGGAGAGCCGAGTTAAGGACATTAGACCACCAGAGACATCCTGGCCCCATGTAATATCAATCAGCAAGAGCTCTCCCAGCGATCTCCATCTCAACACTAAGACTCAGCTCCACTCAATGACCGGCAAGCTCCAGTGCTGGACACCCCATGCCAAACAACTAGCAAGACAGGAACACAACCCCACCCATTAGCAGAGAGGCTGCCTAAAATCAGAATAAGTTCACAGACACCCCAAAACACACTACCAGATGTGGTCCTGCCTACCAGAAAGACAAGATCCAGCTTCATCCAGCAGAACACAGTCACTAGTCCCCTCCACCAGGAAGCCTACACAACCCACTGAACCAACCTCACCCACTGGGGACAGACACCAAAAACAACGGGAACTACGAACCTGCAGCCTGCGAAAAGGAGATCCCAAATACAGTAAGTTAAGCAAAATGAGAAGACAGAGAAATATGCAGCAGATGAAGAACAAGGGAAAAACACTGCAGACCAAACAAATGAAGAGAAAATAGGCAGTCTACCTGGAAAAGAATTCAGAGTAATGATAGTAAACATGATCCAAAATCTTGGAAACAGAATGGAGAAAATACAAGAAACGATGAACAAGGACCTAGAAGAACTAAAAAGCAAACAAACAAAGATGAACAACACAATAAATGAAATTAAAAATTCTCTAGAGGGAATCAATAGAGGAATAACTGAGACAGAAGAACAGATAAGTTACCTGGAAGGTAAAATAGTGGAAATAACTACTGTAGAGCAGAATAAAGAAAAAAGAATGAAAATAATTGAGGACAGTCTCAAGATCTCTGGGACAATAAATGCACCAACATTTGAATTACAGGGATCCCAGAAGAAGAAGAGAAAAAGAAAGGGACTGAGAAAATATTTGAAGAAATTATAGTTGAAAACTTCCCTAACATGGGAAAGGAAATGGTCAATCAAGTCCAGGAAGCGCAGAGAGTCCCATACAGTATAAATCCAAGGAGAAACACGCCAGGACACATATAAATCAAACTATCAAAAATTAAATACAAAGAAAAAATCTTGAAAGCAGCAGAAGAAAAGCAACAAATAACATAAAAGGGAATCCCCATTAGGTTAACAGCTGATCTTTCAGCAGAAACTCTGCAAGCCAGAAGGGAGTCACAAGACATATTTAAAGTGATGAAAGGGAAAAACCTACAACCAAGATTACTCTACCCAGCAAGGATCTCATTCAGATTCAATGAAGAAATTAAAACCTTTACAGGCAAGCAAAAGTTAAAAGAATTTAGCACCACCAAAACAGCTTTACAATAAATGCTAAAGGAACTTCTCTAGGGTGGAAACACAAAAGAAGGTAAAGACCTACAAAAACAAACCCAAAACAATTAAGAAAATGGTAATAGGAACATAGATATCAATAATTTCCTTAAATGTAAATGGATTAAATGCTCCAACCAAAAGACACAGGCTCGCTGAACGGATACAAAAACACACCCATATATATGCTGATCAGGAATATTATGACATAGTATGAGTGTGTTTCATGTTTGGTAATTGCAATCATTGTTGCTTTTGTTGTGGTCATCCATTTACAATGCTTGGTGTCAGTCTATTTATCTCTTGTAAAAATAAAATACAGTGTGTGTGTGTGAAAAAAAAAAGAAAAAAGACATAGATAAGTAAAAGTAAAAAAAAAAAAAAAAAAAAAAAGACACCAAGGTGAATATATCACTTGCAATCGGGGAAATAACACTTTTGGGTTATGTGAAATGATGTTTCTTAAACACCTAGCCTGTATTGGTCAAGTGTTGCTAGCAGTGGTACTCAGTAATTTAAGCAGTTATACAAAGTAAATGCTAGGTTCCTTAATAAAAATAGCAGTCAACCCTAATAAAAAATTGAAAGCAAAGCAAAAAAAAAAAAAAAAAAGATGCATATAACCTAATGCAGAGATGAGAATTATGTATGCAAAATTTAAATAGCAATATAAGAAAACAAAGAATCATCCAATACATGTGAATGTTGAAAATACTTGCAGATAACACGCATTTAATACTAAAACTTCAAAATTTTACCCATGTTTTGTTATAATTACATAATATGGAAAAAGAAATCAGAAGACAGGTGGAAAATTTTATGCCCAAGTGTGGTGGTTTATATATATATATGTGTGTGTGTGTGTGTGTGTGTGTGTATAATTTTGCATTTAATTGAGGTATATTTGGTCAAATGGAGGTTAAAGGTGAGCATGTAAGATACTTGCTTCAATTAATATAATTTTTTGTATACAAAATTTTAAGATTTGTTGTGGGATTATGTCTCACTAAGATCTCCATAATAACCAATCATTGTTTTCAGTTAATAAATTAGTCCCGTGATCCCGAACACATAAAGCTTGTTTGGTTGAATTCATCTCTTCAGAAACTGGAGTCTCAGATCAAAACTAGTAGTTTATGCTGAACTCACGGTAATGTGGTGCTTCTGGCCACCTCCCCTAATGTTTCCCTCTCTCAGTCTTATCTCCTGCCATATCAAGGGGGGGGAAGAGGGGATATCTATTTTAATATAAATACGTGAACCTCAAATCCTTCTTTTGTTGCCTAATTCGTTTTCTGAAACCACTTTCCAAGTAAGATCGTGGTACCAATTCACCTGTAATGTCTAAAACCCAAACACAACCTTGGAAATTCATTAGGGGTTTGAGCTTACTGGCACGCCTTTAAATTGTTCCACCGAGAAACTCAACACCTGCACAGCGCCTTGTAACTTAGTCAATGCTCAGCACCTCCCACGAAACAAAACCCAATCACAATTGAGATGACATCCAATTCACAAGGTTTACTCCTGCTCATTTCCTTTGATTTCATATCATTGCTTCTTGTCTGCAATCCTTTCTCTACTATCCATTAAAAACATATTTTAGAGTGTTCTATTTCAACAAACCCATCCTATTACTCCAAGTTTAAAGTTGGCTTTCCATTAGGTGCATGGTAGAAAGCCACAAACATTAGTGCTAAATATGAAAAAAGTAAGAGAGGGTATTTCATGTAATAATTACAATGATTACTACAATATGAAGGTACTCAATGAAAGGACGTGCCTTTTGGTGTTGTGTTTTTATGAAACCATTTTCTCTTAACTCAAGGCCAGCTCCAACTTTCTTACCAAATAACTGTATTACTCTGACCTTGTAATTTAGAAATCTTACCCGCTTCCCACATAGCAGATGGACCCACTCTGCAGCAAGGCTGTAGTCATTCTTTGCTGGGAAGAAGATATTGTCCAAAGCTTTTCTATTCTCTGTGACTCACTTCTGGACATTCCAAACTACAGCATCCTTTATTAGTATTGTAAATATCATTCTTGTAGGAGATAACCCAGGCCTCTGTATGTGGGAGTGTCAGAGCCATCTGCAAACAGAAGTTCCTGGTAACAGAATCTTTAATAGCAGAAGAAAGCCAATGAGCTGGCCTAAGGCATCCATTTAGCTTTTTAGCCGCCATTTCACTGGTCTCAATGGGATCTGTCAGAAAGCTCAAAGGCAAATGGTTCTGCCTGTCAGTTTATAACAGTTTGAAGAAAATGAACTTCTCAGAAATTGAGCTCAACTAGTGATCACTTTTGATTTATTCTTTGCTGTGGCAGGCCATGGCTACGCACTATCACTTTCTGTGTCTGCACCTTTTCAACAAGAAGCTTAGCGAAAGGGAAGAAATGTTCCAAGTTCTGTGTCACAACTCCTTCTAATACAGTACTATATAATTATGTTACAAAGAGAAACACACACACTCACACACACATGCACACACTGACATATTTCCCTTCAGATGTTAAGACTGGAGTTGTAAGGCTGTATTAATCATTTATTTTAACTAGTTAATGTCAAATTTATTTACCGTGTCAGGATGGCTAGGATGAAGTCATCTAAAAACTAGGGTGCTATTGGACTATCTAGCAAACAAAAGGAAATATGGATTGCCATTAAAAATCAAGTTTATACAGTTTGGAGTAGATATAATAATCTAGCTTTTTTTTTTTTTTTTAAACTTATGACTACATTTGAAAGAAATCCTTCCTTCTTTTAGGTTGGCATTGTATTGGCAAGTGGTATCTAGTTTCTTATTTCTAATAGCAGCCAAAATTTTTTGAGAAAATATACTTTGAGAAACAAATAATACAGCAGAAAAAAAAAAAAAGAGGAGAGACTTGCAGGTGGAAAACATCATTAAATGATGAAGACATTATTTATCCAGAACTTCCAAGAAATGGCGTTCTAGATATATCAAATCTCCATATACCTGAAGTTTTGAGCCATCTGTTCTTTAATGGTACTAATTTCATTATATACGTATATATTTGTTATATATATATTATATATATCCAGAATGTATTGCTCATTGCCCCTTCTTTTATACAAATGCACTAAATTCTATATATCAGTGTCGTCATGAAAACTAGCTTCTAGATGGGCTTGAACTCTATGATTTGATTTCTGAGGAGAGCAAGTCTGTTTGCCTCTATAATTAATACAATAGAGCCGTGCTGTTCAATTTATGCTCTTCATGTCTTGTGACACTTCAATTCCAACAGAAACTATCCATGTGTAAAAAAGTGAGTGTTCAATGATGTTAAATATTTGCAGACTTTTAATCTTGCTCTGAAGCTTCTGCCGGCTCCCTTTTCTTACCTTGTTTACTCCTGTTCACGTATTTTCTCTCGTGACTTTTTCACCAGCTGAAGGTTGATTTTGATAAGCATTATCAGACAACAGGAATGTTCACTTTCGTAGGCTAGTGAACGGGTCAGTCACATTGTATCCTCGAATAGCTGCACATCTACAGAGATGCTTGGCTATATTAATCATCATACATGTTTGGAAACATTTATCTTAATATTAGAATTGAGCTTTGATGGAAGTTTGGGCATAGTAGTTATACACCTAACTTGAAAATAGAGCCATACAGGTAAATTTCAGCTGCTTGAAAATAGGATGATATTTGCTCTTTTTGAAGAGGGAAAAACACAACAAGAAAACATTGATCTCTAGAACACTGGTTCACAACACCTTCACCATGGCAGCGTGCAGAGGCTCCTAGTTAAATAATCAGATGCATGCTTGGCACTTTGGCACTTGCACAAATGTCCATCTCTCTCCTCCATTTCCCCTGGGAGTGGAGCACAAGTCTGGCTACAGCACAATTGGCTGTCCCTCCCTGGATGTCCTTCAAACAAATGATGTGCTTGCTGGGACTGTGTTTCTTTTGTACAGTCCCTAGAAAAGAAATGTCACACAAAACAGTACAAGGGAAGGTTAATGATTCAAAGGGAAGAGAAAGTACGTTCAAAATCCTAGAACACGTTTTTACTAAGACTCATAATATTGACAGATCTCTTTTCCTTTAACTAATGGGTTCTTCAAATATACTGATAATAGTCACAGGAATTATATGTAATACTCATTGAGAATATATAATGAATATATACTCTAATATAGCATAATACACCTTATAGCATTATCAGTTCATATATACATAATTTTCAAATCTCATACACAAGTTTTTAAATATATATTATTTTATATCTATTGTTAGCTGTTTCCAACTAAGTGGTTGCAAACCAACCTTTGAATATTACTTAGTCCTTTTCCAACACGAATTATTGTTCATCCAGTATTACCCTACTACTCTCTCAGGTGCTTTGAATAGTACTTAGGACAGAAACAAATTCCATTTTATAGAAACTTGATAACTCAAGGAGATAGAACTTTGTGAAAAATATTATTGATGATATTGAGCCCAGGAAAATGTAGCACTGATGAAGGTACCAGAAATGATGCTACAATCTCAGCAGAGTTAGTGTAGCCAGAAAAATTGTTTTAAAAAGAAATTTTTTTTTTTTTTTTGCAAAAATACACTTCAGGAAGTTGTTGGAATGGATGTTAGAAAAAAAGGTTGAGGCCCACTTGAAATGGGAAGTATAGGTTGATTTCATATGGTGAGAAGTGCTTCAACTGTTTCTTCTAAAATTTGTTTTCATGTTAAATAAAATTAAGAAAAATGAATTTTGAACAAAATTGGTAAATTTTTTCATAGCTTTCAATTAGAAGCTTAATAAATGATGTCACAACTGTGACTATAAGATACAGAGAATGGGGGAAATGAACAAATAACTGAATAGATAAACTAGTGATAATTTTGGGGTTAGGCTGTGTTGGCAATGGTAGTGACAGTGTGCAGAGAATAAGAAACTGGGAACAACCAGCAGCTGATAAAATTGTGGAGAATAGACTTGAAGTATTCTGTTACCTCTCTGAGTTGGCTTCTTCTTCCTCTTTCCTTTTTTACTGTAACAGGTCAATTCTGGAGATTTTTCCAGATCAACAGCTTCTCAAAGAATCTCTCCCTTTTTTATAACATGAAAATAAATTCCCACACTAGCACAGATGATTATTGATATGTTTATAAAAATAATACACTTTGTTCAAAGAAAAAATCCACAGTAAATAGTTTTATAATGTTTTTAAAGGAATGAAAACATCAAACAAACCCACTAGTTCAGCCTTGAGGTTCAGGGCTGGAGGCTAATGAGAAAATAATATACCTGTGTTTATATACTACTCAGTATGCTCAGTTCCAGAATCAGGAACACATTCTAGTTATTTGTTAAAATATAAGTTCAGATCACATTCTTTATCATTTTCTGTCATATTTATGGTCTTTACACTGTGGCAGTTATTACTGTATTTTTTTATATTAACATAAAATATTAATATTTTATTCAATTCAAAAGAGATTTTTTTGTTATTTGTCTCATCAGTTTCTAACAAAGGTAGAGAAAGTAAAATAATGCTTTCTAGGCACATAAATCTGTATTTTTATTTTGAATTATCAACAATCAGATAAATCTGCATGGGTTTGAAAACAGCAGAATATATGTGCCTGTGGATTTATAACCAAGCTCCTTAGTTTCCATGTGGTTGTTTAAAGTTCTTTCATACACTAGGCGTTTTAATGTGAACTTCACCATCTGAGAAAAAATACCTTGTAGGAAGAAATAGAGACTCAATTTTCTCAAACTACTTGTCAGTATTACCCGTACCCTGTCAACCTCAGATTAATCAGACCTTTCTGGAAATGTAAGGCTAACCCTCACAATCTCTCTGAGTCCCAAAGTTTGATGCTAGTACAGGGAAGGTCTATTCAAATGAAGATCACACAAGCACGAAGTCAGGCAGCGATTACCTTCATGTCAGCCTAATGCCAGAGTCTATGCTTGTTCACAATACAGGACTCTTCTGTCTACTCAATCGGTTTTGCTCGGCATTTTGCAAAGTAGACATGTTTAAGGCTTAAGTTATTTTAAAGTCTACCTGAAGCTACGAATGGTAATAATCATTTCATTTAACTCTCTTGTCTGGATCTTTTCCTAGAAATCCCTGATACCAAGTAGTTTGATTAAAGAAAAAAAAAAAAGGCTTTGATGAAAATGTTGTACATCAAATTTAAATTCTCCAATTAGAAAAAAAAAAATCATGGTAATAGCAGAATATAAATATGATTATCGGGACTTCCCTGGTGGTCCAGTGGTAAAGAATCTGCCTTCCAATTCAGTGCAGGGGACGTGGGTTCCATCCCTGTTTGGGGAACTAAAATCCCACATGCCGCGGGGCTACTAAGCCTGCATGCCACAAATACCGAGCTCACGCGCCACAACTAGAGAGCAGCCCGCATGCTGCAACAACAACAAATATATCCCGCATGCCTCAAATGAAGATCCCGTGTGCCGCAACTAAAACCTGACACAGCCAAGAAATAAATAAATAAATAAAGGGGGGGAAAGCTTAGCCATCAAAGCTATAAAAAATAAATATGCTTATCTTACATAAAAAGAATTAGTTTAATTATATTTGTTTTCATCTAGTCATTATACTACACAGAAAAATCTAGATGAATTTTGCTCCCTCAGCAGCAAACATTTTATAAATGATCAAAACTAACAAAACAAAGGCATTAGTACTATGTTGACCCTTGAACAACACGGGCTTGTCGAGGGGACCTCCCCTCCCAGCAGCTGAAAATCCAGGTAAAACAAATAGCTGTCCCTGAATATTCCTGGCTCCTCCATACCCACAGTTCAGCGTACGTGGGTGGATTCAACCAACTGCGGTTTGTGTAGTTCTGTAGTATTTACTATTGAAAAACATCCACGTAAATGTGGACCCACCCTGTTCAAAACCATGTGGTTCACAAGTCAACTATAGTTTGACCCGCTTTCAAATTTGACCGAACATGGGAATTAAATAATAAGTTGAAATCTTGTGACTTTTCTGCAAAGTTGTGTGTTTGCTCTGTGTTTATGCTCAGTTATGTCTGTTACGCCTCTTGTCACTTGAGTCTCATTGCCATATATAACTGAATCAATGACATGGCTTTTATTTTCTTGAGTCTTTCATTATATGATATTCATGATTATTCTGTTACAAATCATGGAGATTGGTGAGGATCTAGGGCTTTGCCTTGAGATAACCTCAGTTTTAGGTGTTTATAAAGCACAAAAGATATGAGGAAGAAATCTATCAAATAATATATTAGTATTATATTACATAGTATGATATTTAAAATGTGTAGGTCTTATAAAACTAATGCACTCAATATTTTAATTAGATATTGATTTTAAAGTGGCTCTGACAGTTTCTTAAAAAAAAGTTTTAAAAATTTATATATATATATACTACAAGCATCTCAAAGGATTGTTAAATGAAATATGTCACAGTAACTGAAGCCCATCAACTACATAATTTGAACACTTAGCTATTTGATTTTGTATCTATTCAAGTTTTGTTTATGCAACATTTTTTCCTTTTTTCTTCAAGATATATGGGATCTTAGTTCTTCCTTTTTTATGTTATCAGGGAAAGTTTTAGTCCTTTCAGATTAAATACGAGTGCTGAATGCCAGTTATGTTGCTGTCTTTCCTTTGTTTTTCATTATCCTCTTTCTTAAAAGTCATTTGATAACTTTCCAACAGGTGATACTTTAACCTAATGAAACAGACTAGAATATGTTTGGAAAAGACTCAGATTTGGAGGTTTTACCTTGTATTTAAAGATCTTATTTAATAGAATAGATCCTTCCCTTTTTTCTCCTTTTCTCCAATTAATTGTCATCATTATATCGCTCTCTCTGCTGAGCGGTCACTCACTGACCTTCTGTAATTTATCCAATTAACTGACATACTGAGTCAGTATCTGCTGTAGAGGTAATGTTCTGGGATGATTTTTTTAAACTGTCATTTAGCTCCATTACCTGCACGACATTGATATTTGCATCTTTCTGCCACGTTTCTCTTGGAAGCCTGTCTTCCCAAGTCATACCTGGTATGTAAGTTTCTGCTTGCAAAGACCTTTCAAAATTGAAGCTTTGACCATTGAAACCTTTGAAATGTGCTCATATTGTGACAAGGAGACATGTAAAGCCAGAAATTGTTTTTAAAGGTAAGGACTCTTTCTCTTTTCTCAGTCTCCTTAGTATAGACAGGATATTGAAGGTTTCACGGTCAAACTTCTGCTAGATTATATGTGTTTTTGTTATTCAGACCAGAGCTCAGCAAGATGTTTATTACAAACTGAGTCAGGAGACAAGTTTGCCAAAATATCATTTTTTTTCTTCTTCTTCCCATCTGGACTGAGTTTTAAGGGAGCCTGAGAAGAATTATGGTTTAAAATTGAGGTTGTGTGTAAATCGGTCATTTAAGCTAAAATCCTGTGCAAAGCCTATCTAATGTAAATTTTTCACAATCAAAGCCTTCAATTAATGCCATTTTCCCTACAAATATAGGGGGAAAAACCCTATTTCCCATTTGCTCATAAGATGTATAGATATATACATATATATATGTATAATTAAAACTAAGGGAAGAATTTCGCAAAAAATAGTAAAATCTAAAATATGAATTCCATAGAGTATCACAAACAATATTTTGCTTTAAAAATAAGCTGTTTTTAACCAGTCAGAGATTGACTGGGAAAAGCAATGATCTCCATAAAGTTAAAAGTGTAGTATTCATTTAAGCAGCTTTAAAAGGGCTCTATAAGAAACATGGAAAATAAAGAATATATGTGCTTCTCTAAGTACGTGGGATTTTATGTTTATTTTATTTCTATGTATTTATTTATTTTTGTCTTTTTTTCTCCTTGACATTTTCTAAAAAAAAGAAAAACTCTAAAAATGATATGTACTACAAGCATCCCAAAGGGTTGTTATGTAAAATATGTCAATATAATGCAATAAAAATTAGTTACATTGACAAATTATTTCATACTCTTTTATAACAAAACAAGTGACAAAAATGAATGTTAAGTAACAATATAATGATAAGAATATGCATTTCTTCCTTTATAAGTGTATTCCAATCAGGGAATTCGGCAACAAATATTAGGAAGAAATTATAGAGTTAGCAAAAAATGCCTATATGGCTAATGTTTGTGGGAGGTAAGCTCTCAGGAGTAATCTGATTCATGGTCAGAGTCTTTATAAGGGAACACATATGATAGGTAAGGTAATGTAAAAGTTTATAGCAGGTGCTCAGAAAGGTCAGATAATTCTGAAAAAATTACACTTATGAAAGTACAGTTTTTAAATACACAAATATAAAACATAATTCATGTACAGAGTAAAGTTCATGCACATAATAAAGGATTAGGAACTCTTTACCAGAACTTCCGTTTGAAAAATTGTGCTTATAGAATTGACTGCTATTTCTCCAGCTGAAAGCAGTGTGTTCCAGATGCAAATTCCAAAACAAAATCAATTTCTTTTTATTTTGCTACTTTCACAATAATGTTAGAAATTGTGCAAATTATATAATTCTCAAAATACAGGAAAAATTTTAATGATGAAATAAATGATTATGTACAGTGAAAACAGTGGAGGATATACACATATTTTATAATTAACCTATTTAAAACAAATTTTTCTAGTTCTGCTCCAGGTAAAGTTGCAAGTTAATTTCTCAAATTGATTTATTTTCTATTTAATATAAAATGTTTGATTGTATGATCATAATGTAGTTCACAGGAAAACTGGTACTTAACATATTATCATTACTATTGATAAAATTCTATTTCTTTTTCTTTCTATTAGGGCATAAATCCATAAATTGGAGCCTGCTTGTAGAAAATAATGAATATACACAATTAAATGTAATTTTAAAATATATTTTAATATATTCAGATATAGGGCTACAAAAGTGTTTAGCAAATTAATGATGATATTAGAAATATTGACAATTCACATCTCATTTTAAAGAAATGACTTTAGTGGAAAGCGTAGGACTTTAGTTTTATTTTTCTCTGTAACAGTCATTAGAAGTCAAAGTTTTGGTTTCTCTTGGTTTAGTTTGTTTAAATGTGCAATGAAGTTGTGAGCTCTGTGGGCCAGCAATAAATTCTGTCTTCAGAGATTAGGAATCTGAATTCCCTGGAACACATTCAAAACCATTTGATTCCACTGAGTAGTTTAATCTCATTGCAACAATTTTGCTCACATTGTTAACTTGTTTGCAAAATACTGACAAGGTGTAAACTTCCATACTCTCACAGTATCACAATTACTGGTGTCCAACTTAATGGGTACAGGTGATTTTATTTTAGTCTTCTTATTCACAAGAAAAGAAATGAGTTATCTTAGTTTAAGACTTCTGGAGTCAGAAACCAAGTGGGTCGAAGCACACGAAGAGAGTTGTTGATAATCTTTCAGGGTCATGGTACCCTGACCCATCTCTAGATGCTGTCTTTGTTGCAAAGGACCAACTACCATAGTTGTTTTAAGGGCTATAGAGGTTCTTATGTCCGTTGGTGTAAACGGAGAACTGCTGAGTGTCATTTTATTTTTTTAATATTGTCCCTGTAGTATAGGGCACTTGTTCGAAAACATTATGTAAATAATACGTCATGTTTATTAGAAATAAAAGTTAAACTCTAAACTTTTTCTCATTAATTACCACCGAATTAAAAATACCAGTTTGCATCTCCAAGATCAAAGGGAGTTTTACATAGTGCATAGTCTTTCTTCTCAAAATCTATCAAAAAATAACGAAATAAATAGCTAATAATTAAGCATTAATTTCATTGAAAAGTACCTTACATATTATTTTTCAAAAGAATCAGAGCTCGATTAGAACCATATTATTTATAATGGGTTGTTGCAGTTTTCCAAAGAAATATAGAATGTGGACATTTAAATAGTTTCAAAAGAAGTCATATGGTACTAAATAAAGTGTAAAATTGTATCAAAATTGTATTACTGTCTTATGGCTTCAGACTTCTATTGTTAAACAGAAGAAAATGACCCTTGCTTTATATTCATCCGTGATAGATCTTCTGAGCATTTATTAAAAAACAAAAACAAACCTCTTCTAAGGATAGAAAAGTTTGCTAGCTATGTCATTGCTGAAGTGCTAGGCTCAGCTTTGAGGAAACACTATAGGTAGCTGAAGTGAGAATTAAAACTGCTGAGTTTCTGAAGCTTACAAGTTTTTATACTCCCTTTAAAAAGCTTCCAATGATGGCAAATTCTTTCCAGGCTTGTGATATAATAAATTGCTTTAATTTTAGAAATTTAAAAATCAAATAAGACCTTTATACTAATAAGAAAGAGCTAATAAGAAAGAGCCTTAACAGGTGTTATTTTGTTTGCATAAATGTATGAAAAAAGTCAGCACAAATATGAACATATAGTGGATTTATTTCTGCCTTAAATGGGAAATACAGTAACATAATTAATAGTAACTGCCTGGTAAGGAGCTGAAGGTATTTTGAATGTAAATACAATTTTAATGGAAGCATTCATGATAATTTCTACTTTGGCAAAAACACACTGGAAACATTGCAGATTTATGATGAACAAAGGGGCTCTGAAAAATATTTAAATCCTCAATGAAATCATGATGTTAATTATTTTACTTCCTTTAACATAGCCTCTTGATGCAAAGTCTGTATCCCACAGATATTTTTATAAGTAGTGACATCATATATAAAAAGATAATTATTTAAAGTAAATTTACATTGTATAGCTTAAAAAATTAAAGGTTTGTATGGTGAATTTGTAATCACTTACCCCCAAAATATTAGGGGAATGGTTTTGGTAATATTAACATGCATGCAAATTTATTTTGGTCAATATTTAATAGTATTTCATCTTACTTGACATACTATTTATCATGAATTCTTGTGACTGTTGTAATTTTAAAAAATAGTTCTCTCACTTCAATTTTCTATTTTCTCCCCAAGGACATCCTTTAAGAGGATTGGGTAAAGAAAAGCAAGAATATTCCCTGTGTCATTCCCTTTACCTAGAAATCCCTCCATTCCTTTTCCACTCTTGTTCATCACCCTCTTCAAAGCCACCATGAATTTTAAGCCAGCTAATTAGTTTTCCTTAACTAGTTCCACTTGACTGTATTTGATTCTTTACTCAGATCCCCATCAATGCTTACATATTTAACTTTTTTTTTTAATGGACTTGGTTTTAGAGCAATCTTACGTTCAAGCAAATTGAGCCGAAGGTACAGAGATCTTCCATAAATGCTCCGCCCCCATGCAAACATTGCCTTCCCCATTATTAACATCCTCCACCAGAATGTAACATGTGTTACATTCAATGAACCTATATTACATTGCTACATTCAATGAACCACAATCACCCAAAGTCCGTAGTGTACATTAGGGTTCACTCTTGGTGGTATAGTTTCTATGTGTGTGGACAAATGTATAATGACATGCATCTATCATCATAGTATCATACAGAGTATTTTCACTGCCTTAAAAATCCTCTGTGTTCTGCCTACTTTCCCCTCCCACCTCAACCCCTAGAAACCACCGATCTTTTTACTGATCTGTCTCCATTGTTTTTCCTTTTCCAGAATGCCATAGAGTTGGAATTTATACACTATGTAGCTTTTTCAGATTGGCTTCTTTCACTTAGAAATATGCATTTAAGATTTCTCCATTTTTTTTTTTTTTTCATAGCTTGATTGTTCATTTCTTTTTAGCACTAAATAATACTCTTGTCTGGATCTACCACAGTTTTATCCATTTACCTACTGAAGGACATCTTGGTTGCTTCCAGGTTTTTGCAATTATGAACAAAGCTGCTATAAATATCCATAGGCAGGTTTTTGTGTGGTCATCTTTTTAACTCTTTTGGGTAAATATCAAAAACGTGATTGTTGGACAGTAGGGTAAGAGTATGTTTAGTTTTGCAAGAAACTGCCAAATTGTCTTCCAAAGTGGCTGTACCACTTTGCACTTCTGTCCACAATGTATAAGAACTCCCGTTGCTCCACATCCTCATCAGCATGTCTGTGTTGTCAATGTTCTGGATTTCAGCCACTGTAATAGGTGTATAGTGGTATCTTATTGTTGTTTTAATTTGCATTCCACTGTTGACAGATGAGGCGGCGCATCTTTCCATAGGCTTGTTAGCCATCTGTGTATCTTCTTTATTGAGATGTGTATTAAGGTTAAGATAATTGACCATTTTTTAAAAATCTGGTTCCTTATTATTAAGTTTCAAGAATTATTTGTTTATTTTGAAGTATATTCCTTTATCAGATTGTCTTTGGCAAATATTTTCTTCTAGTCTGTAACTTCTTTATTTTATTCTCTTGGCAGTGTTTTTCCCTGAACAGAAATGTTTAATTTTATTGAAGTTCAGCTTATCAACTATTTCTTTTGTAGATTGTGACTTTGGTATTGTATTTGAAAAGTCATCATCAAACCTAGGTCATCTAGGTTTTCTCCTGCGTTATCTTCTAGGGTTTTTATAGGTGTGTGATTTATACTTAGGACTATTATCCATTTTGAGCTAATTGTTGTGAAGTGTATTGGTCGTGTCTAGATTCATTTTTTGCATGTGAGTGCCCAATTATTTTATTGTCATTTGTTGAAAAGTTGATTATTTCTCCAATGTGTTGCTCCTTTAACAAAGATATTTATGGAGGTCTATTTCTGGACTCTCTATTCTATTCCTTTGACCTATTTGTCTGCTCTTTCATCAATACCACACTATCTTGACTACTCTAGTCTTGAAGTCGGGTAATATCAGTCCTCCAACTTTGTTCTTCTTTGACATTGTGTTTGCTATTTTGAATCTTTTGCCTTTTCATATAAACTTTAGAATCAGTTTGTGATATCCATAAAATAACTTGCTTTTTTTTTTAAACGAAGATTCCTTTGAGTCTATAGACCAAGTTAGGAAGAACTGACATCTTGACAATATTGAGTCTTCCTACCCATGAACTTGGGGTAGCTCTATTTTATTTAGTTCTTTGATTTTATTTATCAGAGTTTTGTAGTTTTTCCTGTATAGAACTTGTATATATCTTGCTAGATTTATTCTTAAGTATTTAATTTTTTTCAAGCTAAATTAAATGGTATTGTGCTTTTAATTTCAAATTTCACTTGCTTATTGCTGGTATATAGGAAAGAAATGGACTTTTGTACATTAATCTTGTATCCTTCAAATTTGATATAATTGCTTTTTAGCAAATCAGATTTTTTTTGTCCATGCATTAGGATTTTCTCCATAGACAATCACATCATCTGCAAACAAAGCCCGTTTTATTTCTTTCTTCCAAATCTGGATGCATATTATTTTCTTTTCTTGTCTCTTTGCATAAGCTAGTATTTACAGTAGGATGTTGAAAAGCAGTGATGGAAGGCGGCATCCTTGCCTTGTTCTTGGCCTTAGTGGGGAAGTGTCAAATTTCTTACCATTAAGAATTATGTTAGCTGCAGTTTTTTTTTAGATGTTCCTTATCAACGTGAAGAAGTTTCCTTTTATTCTTAGTTTGCTGAGAATTTTTAGTCATGAGTGGGTGTTGAATTTTGCTGACTGCTTTTTTTGCATCTATTTATATGACCATGTGATTTTACTTCCTTATCCTCTTGATGTGGTGGAATACTTTCATGGATTATTGGAGGTTGATCCAGCTTGCACACCTGGGATATACCCCACTTGGTTGTGTTGTATAATTCTTTTTAGACTGTTGGATATTTAATTAGCTTATATTTGTTAGGGATTTTTGCAACTATGTTCATGAGAAATATTGATCTGTAGTTTTCTTTCCTCATCCATTCTTCTTTCCAGAACCCATATGTCACTGAATTCAGTTATAGATGTTAGAAATATGGAATTATAGAAATATAGATTTTTTTTGTCTCCCATCTTGCATACCTAGGCCATCACAATTTCGGTTTTATTTTGTGAATATTTTTCAACTTCATCTATTTATTTCTATCTTCAGCAAACAGATACTTATGCCAAGCTACTATTATCTCTCAACTGGAGAGCATAATAGCTTTTTTCCAAGATTCCCTCATGTTTGTCTGCTCATTTTGTTGTTTTTGTTTGTTTGTTTCTGATTCTCCTGGTGCCTTCAAAGTCATTTCTAAACAATATCAATCTGAACAATTCACTCTCTGCTAAAAATGCCATCTCTAGACATTGTCCTTCAGCTCATCTGTCCCTTCAGGTAAGCTACTTCTAGCTCAAAAGAAAAATTTAGATCTCTTTATTATATCCTTTCAGACAATTATGGCATTTTCTTACAACACTGATCACAGTTGAAAGCTTATATTTACTTGTGCAATTGTTTAAATAATGTAGTGGTCTCCTCTAGACCATACACTTCATGCGGGCAAACACTTTTAAATTACAGCCCTAAAATTGAACACAACAAGTACCTAGATACTTATAAATGCATGTTGAAGAAAATTCATGACTGTGAAAAAGATTATTGGAATTTTCTATTAGGTGGGCTATTTTGTAGATTGAATAAGAACATTTTACTGTAATGACTGATATGTAAGTCAGATTATAGAAGTTAGAATTGGAAGCAGAGGAGATATAGACTAGTTTCAAAACAACAACAACAAAACAGAAAAAAATGACATAAGATTAAATTATAATTTAAGAGAGACACAAGTGAAAGAAACGTTTTATTAAATAAAAACTTTATTTCAATTTTAAGATATAAAAGACATAAACAAAGTCTTAGTGAGGGAAAGCTACAAATGGAAAAGGAGAAGATGGTTTTACTAGAGAGAGATTGGGAATGCATTTTGGACCAATGGTCAGGGGATAAAAAGCATAGAGAGGGAACATTATTCCTCTAATATGGAGAAAAGTGAACAAACACAAAGCAACACATTAGGACATATTTGGTGCAGTTATTGAAGAATTTTCAGCACTACAGTTGGAAAGATGTCTTCTGTCCCAATGAATTCCATTTATTGAGGAAATAAAATCCTGGAAATTTTGCTTTGGAGCAAAAAAAAAGGAGTTCTTCTCTTTAGGTGTTCCACTGCAGCATTACAATTTTAATTTCCCAATCACAAGCTTCACAGATTAAAAAAAAAAACATGATGGCATCAATATTTGTTCAAAAATAGAAATGCTTTTTTTTCTTTTATCACAACACTATACATTGTAATTTGAGGCACAGACTTATTTACTATTAGACCTGAAAGGATCTTAGTGGTAAGTAATCCAATTTTCTCATGTTATAGATCTAAAATCTGAATTCACATAGCTAGTGAAGAACAGAGCTAGAACAATCACTTGATTCATTATTTGACCAAATGTCATTTCAAAATAAACTCCTAGAACTTTGCCTTTCTTGTATAATCTTACAGTTCTTAGAATAACATATTTTTGCTTTTTTAATTTTTTGTACATTTTTCCTGGTTAACATCTGCACAGACTGCTGTTTATCCATTGTACACATCTTTTATTTTCAACTGAAGTTGTGTAGGTAATTTAATGCAATGCAGGTGTTTTTGTTGTTGTTTTTAATGGGCTTATCATATAGAGACAAGATGATGGAATCCTCTAGAGTAGAGATAGAAAACACCTGTCAGATCACTTAATGTCTTCAAAAATGCAGGGCTATTTTTTCCCCCCTTAGATTATCCTTTTGAATATTTGACCAGTCTAATTTTAAAATGATTCCAGTGATGGCATTATACATATTTTCATGAACTGTTTTCTAAAGCCTCCTAAACTCTCAGTTACAAAAATTTCCTGAGATATTTTAGTTCTAAAGTCCTTTCTTACTAACTTTACCTCTTTCCTCAACTAATATTTCAGCTTAATCCATGTAATCACTGAAATTTTTTCTCACTATTACATCTTCTCAGTTTAATGATCTTTCCTCTTCCACAACCTTTGAGTCTCTGTATGTCATTAAAGCACCTAAATTATTCAAGTCTTCAGGGTTTTTCCTTCTTTTTTTTTTTTTTTGAGAAAGGTTAAGAGGGATAATTAAATAAAAATAATGATCTATATTGGATGAATAAAAGTTCTATTAACTTTCTGAAATTTTATACTGGCTGTAGTATAATTGATAAATTAACCTACTCATTTTCTGTAAAGTGATAGAATAAGAAATGCTAAATGCACTTGAGAAATTATACATCAGGCACAACCAAGTGCAAACTGATGAATCCAGAAGGTAGGCCAACTTTTAAGTTGAGATTTTTAAAAAGAACCTTGTGATTTATTATATCTGCTGTTATTATATCCTATCTGCCAGAGAATTTTTATGCCACGGTTCAGGATTGAATATTTGAGTGGTGATTTTGTGTTTCTGTGGTTGAATTTTCTTGTAATTGAGGAAACAATAGAAGGTGAGGAGAGGAGAAGGAGAAGTGATGTATAGCTATTTTTCCGCAATAACATGAGGGGTTTGATTGAAATCCAACTCCTTCTTTGTCCATTTTTGCCTGATGTTCCATACAACTTTGTTTTTATGACAAGAATGGATTCAGCTGAAAGACTGGACCAAGTTGTACACATTCAAAGACAAGAAACAATGTAATAGAACTTGAACCACCTTTGGTGTAAAAGCAGATTTGGAATTCAAGTCCTTGCTTTGGGACAGATGAACTAGTTCTATGTGGGTTCATAGTAAGCAGCTGAGGCTGAGGGGTTCTCCTTGAGTTTGATCATGCTTAGATACAGACAGCATTAAATCAGGAGTAGCCAGGCATTTTGGGATGTTTCTACCACAGTGATTCTTCAACAAATATATATTGAGGAGATATAATATACCATACACACACACACAAACACACAAGAAAATTTAAAAATCCTCTAACGGTGTATTAAGAATTGAAGTGGAAAGCCATACCACAAAGAGGATGATGGGAAAAAAAAAAAAAACAGGATGATAGTCCAATACTGTATGGAAAGCAAAGTTAGATATTGTTCTTACATTTATTTTCTCTTATTCTTCTCTAATTTTAGTTCAATTTAATTGATATTTTACAATATACTTAAGAGAATAGTAAAGTTGTGTATGCATATAATTTATAAATATGCTTAGTTTAAAATTAAGTAAGATCAATGAAAAGAAAAGCAGTTTACTCATTTTTATTACTGCCCCTTCAAATCCATGCTTCCTGGTCTCTGACTGTTAATGCATCAAACTGTTGCGAGTGACCTAAGTCTCTGGCCACTCTTTACCTGGCACATTGCTCAAGATTGTGTTTGCAGAGAGCGAACTTGAAGGAAAATGTGATGTCCCCCTCTGGGACAAAAAGTAAGCTTGCTTACCGCTTGTTATAAAACAACACCTTCCCAAACTCATTGATCCTCCCCAGTAAAGCAACCATCCATGTGTTCTGACCACCACCTGGGCTCTCCATGTAGCTTGTGGTACAGGGTAAGGGGATCAAACACGTCATACTCACACTTCCTGTGCCACGAGTAATAAAGTCCTGCCTGTGACCCGGGAGTCTCACACCTTCTCCCAGCATTCTCTAAAGAGTAACAGAGGAATGCACCCATTTGTAACTAAGACAAATTCAAGTCAGAGATTCTGATAATTTTTATAATGTGTATAGAATGCTGAAAGAGACATGGGTCTCTGGGGGAGAAGGAAGAGGATCCAGTGGGCTTGGCTTGGGGATAAGAGAAGACACCCTGGAATCGGGGAGCTAATACTTTGCCTGAGTACCGGGTGAAGGGATCAGGAGTAGGAGTTGTTCACTAGTCTGCCTGTAAATGATGTTGAGTTGGAAAAGGGAACATCAGGACAAGCCATCAAAACAGTGACTTGGTTGTTGCTCACTCCCTCCAAGTACAATGAAGACTTTTATAACGATGGAACAGCAAGCCATAAGACTCCTCCTCTGAAAGGCAGTATGACTGGGGCTCCTGGGTCAAAGAATCCACAAACATGAAATGACCAGTTTCAACAGTGTGGACTTTATCTTTGGATAGGTATTCTTTTTTTTTTTTTTTTTGGATAGGTATTCTTGAGTTAACCAAAAACATCAGAATTTTGTTCAGTGCAGCAGGTGACTACACTAAAACAAAAATAAATGTAAAATCTTACTGGCCTGGAACCACTCTTTCATTCATGGCCCCAGTGCCTCACCGCCCTTCTACTCAACTTCAGCTGATTTAAGGAAAGAAGATAATTATCCTTGGTATTGAGGTCTCTTTTTCCCCAAGGGAGATCAAAGGTCATAGACACCCTTCTGAGTATCTTAGAAAAATTAGGGAAAGTGTAGGACCCATAATTTAAGGCTCTGCTAGATTCTACCATGTCTGGTCTGATGGGTAGTGGGAACAAGGGTGAGCTGGAGCACCAAAGACTTCAGGGCAGAACCATGGAGGCATCATGAAGTCATAAAGAAAGGGACCTCTGAGTCTGGATATTCACTGAATACCAGGCAGTACACAAGGGAGTGACCAGTCAAACCAAACCCTGGAGTCAAGGGCAAAGGAGGAAAAGGTGCCTGTCATCCACCCCTGCTGGCCCCGTCAGGCCACCTGAGTTTTCCCACTCAACCTGTGCTCTCCGTCCTCCAAGACTGGGAACAGTGTCATCTCCTGGCACTTACTGCTCCGGGGCACCTGGTCAGCTCCTTGGCCTGTGTCCTCACAGGGGAAAGAGGATCCAAAAGCAATTGACAGTATTTGGACAAGGCTCAGAGTGAAAAGGGTGCTAGAGTGTCCTGGGGCATCCTTCCCAATACTCAGCCCCAATGTCACCATGAGAAAACAGAAAATCCACATTGAGGGACGTTCTACAAAATAACAAATCCATATTCACCAAAAGTGTCAAGTACATGGAAGACAAGGCAAGACTGAATAGCTGTCACAGATGTGAGGAGACTCGGGATACATAAAAACGTAATATAGTGCAGGTTAGCGGATTGGATCCTGGAAGAGAAAAGGAACATTAGTGGAAAAAAATAGTGAAATATGAATTAGTGTTTTGCTTTAGTTAATAGTGTATCAAGATTAATTTCTTACTTTTGATAAATGTTCTGCAATGACACGAGCTATTAAAATAAGGAGAATTTAGGTGAAGAGTGTATGGAGACCAATTTTGCATCTCTTTTCTAAGTCTAATATATTAAAATAATAATGAAATAGTAGAATTTTTATAAGTGCCAAATACTTAAAAAATCTTCAAGCAAAATTATAGCGAACTTATAAAAACAATCAAGGTAACCATAATTTAGAACCAAAAGGATATGATAAATAGAACATTATGTTCTGTGACCTGGAAAATAACTACAAAGAAAATAACCATAACGTAGCAGTTAAAATTGATGTGTGTATAAAGGAGAGGGTAGGAGACACAGATGCAATGAGAAAAGCTAACAGGGACTTTTCTGCAGCCCCAGAAGAAGGGAAAATAGAATGTGGAGTAGATGTAATATTTGGAGAGAGTAATGGATGAGAGTTTTCAGAAACAAATGAAGAATATCAATTCACAGATTCAAGAAACTCTATGAACCCTGACACTGATTAAATTCTTTAAAAACATAATACAAAATTTGTATTGAGAAACATATAGTAAAACTGTAGAGAGAGGGAGCAGGGGAGGGAAAAAGAAAGGCAGAGAGAGAGAATATGAAAAGCAGCCAAAGCAAAAAGAGATGACCTTCGAAGAACCCAAGTCGGAGATACAAGGCTGAAAGAGATTAATTAACTCCTGACTTGTAATTCTATACCTAGCAAAGTGTCTTCTATGAATGAAGGAAAACTTAGTTTAGACCAAGGAGAAATGAGAGAATTTACCTCCAGTAGATCCATACTAGGGGAAAATGAGGTGTTTTCCTGAAGTAGAAGGAACATAACCTCAGATTAAATTTTAGAGATGCAGATAAAGGTAGAGCGAGCTGAAAATGAAAAATATGTTTATAAATCTAACTGAATATGAACTGCAAAATATAATAATAATGGTGTATGAGTTTTGAAATATTACAAAGGACAAAATACAGAACAACAATAAAAACATGTAGACCCCAAAACAAATATGATTAGTGTTGTAAGTTCTTTATGCTCTCTGTGAAGAGGGCAGAAGTAAAAATTTACTTTAGCTTCTGGTAAGTTTAGGAAGCATATTTTTATTTCTAGTAATAAAATAGTAAATCAGTGTGTGTGTGTGTATGTGTGTGTGTGGTGTGGTTTGCTGTGTGTGGTGGTTGGACAGAGAGAAAAAAAGAAAGTGATGAGGAGCAATAGTCATCAAGTAGAAAACTGTCAGAAATAAATCTATGTAAATCCGTAAGTTTTATCCTGAATATTTATGGACGAAATGCTGTAATTTTTGAGTGACTACATTCAGACTGAATTAAATTAAACTAAAGTATGTATTATTTACAAGAGGCATCCAAAACATAAAGATGTAGAAATGTTGAGAATAAAATATTAGAGAAAGTGGTATCATAAAAACACTAATAAAGGAAAGCTGAGGAGGTTATGTTAACATTAGAAAAAGTAATACATAAAAATTTACCAGAGATAAAGAGGGACATTTGATACTTTAAAATATTAACTTACCAGGAAACTATAATAGTTCTTAATTCATATGCACCTAAAAAGGAACATCACAATATACAAAATAAAATGGGCAGCTCTAAAGTAGGCAATGGTATTGGGTGATTTTAACCCACCCCTAATTGATCATACTAGGAAAAACACTGAAAAATTTAGTAAAGGTACAGAACAGCCCCAGTCTAATATGGTAACCATGCAGCGACATGTGGCTATTTAAAATTAAATTTAAATGAATTAAACCTAAAAATATAGTTTCTAAGTTATGGTAGCCACATTTCAAACTCTCCTTAGCACGTGTACTAAGGATTACCATACTAGACAGTTTAAAACACAGAAGTTTTACATCATCACAGAAATAGTATTGGACAGTGGTGAGAAATTATTTGAAATGAGAGCTTCAAAAAGTTTGACATAGTGATTATATGATGGACATGATACCCAACAACCTAAAAATATGCATTATTTCCAAAAAATATAATCTGCATTTTCAAAAATTGGTAATAGATGCCCAAAAAGCACATCAGAACAAATTCACAGCATTTAAATAATTAAGAATATATTCTCTTAACAACAACAGAAAAAAGCCAGAAATAAATAACAACAACAGAAGATATAATTTCATCCTCTTTGAATGTAATGTGCGTATTTATTTTTAGAGATTACACATGAAGACAAAAGTCAAAACACAAGATCAGAAAACATTTTGAACTGAATAGTTATATAAATACCTTGGTCAAACAGGTAGGATGAAACTGAGTCAAGCCTAGAGGTATAACTATGGTGTTACTGCATAAATTAAAAAAATGAAGACCGAAAACTAATGGACTAAACATCCACTTAAAGAAGTTATCAAAGAAAACCTCTACAAAAACAACTAATACTAAAGAAAAAAAAAAAAAGGAAAAAGAAGAAAACCTCAAAATAGAAAAAAATGATGATGTAAGTATAAATCTATGAAATAAAAAGCAATTACACAGTTGAAAATGTCAAGAGACAAAAATACACCTTTGAAGGGATGAATAGCATTGGTAAATTCCTGAGGAAGACAATGAAAATGAGAAAAACACAAAATAACTTAGGTGACAAAAAAAAAAAAAGTGAGACATCATCACAGACATGGCCAACATTAAAAGGATAGTAAGAATATATAAGCACAACTTTATAGCAAAAAATATAAATAAATTAGATAAACTGGAAAATTATTTGAAAAATATGTAACTCATAAAATAAAAAAAATAGGAAACAGAAAATGTAAATGGTCATGTAATTATTTAAGGAAATGAAACATTAATTAATATTAACTTTCTCATATCCAGATAGCTTCACTGAGAAACTCTACTAAATATATAACATGGAAATAACCAAATATCCAATTTCTTTCAGAAACCAAAAAATGAGGCATCAATTCTAACTTTTAAAAGGTCAGAATAACCATTATTCCTAACTTTATAAGAATGTCAAGTTTACCAAAAAGTAAATGCCAAACTCATTCATGAACACAATTTTTAAAAATGAAGAGAAAAATACAACAAATGAATTCCAGAAATATATAACTAGAATAATACATCATGGCAACATTGTTTTTTTCTCAACAATTCAAGGGTAGTTTAACTTTCAAAAATTCTATCAATTGAGTTTTTCTCACCATTAGAGTAAAAGAGAAGAGTCATATGGTCATCATAATACATGAAAAAAAATTAATCATATACACCTGATGGAATATTTTAACAAACCAGCGGAGCATTGAAGCTTCCTAGTCTCATAAATATATCTAAAAGCAATAATACTAACATAATAATTATTAATGAGGTGGTAAAACTACTCCTTTTGAGATAATTGACATAACGAGTGTATCTACTATCACAGTGATACCAGTTTTGTCCTGGTCAGTGCAGTAAGGCAAGTAAAAGAAATAGAAAGTATGTTGATTAAAAAAGAAATAATAAAAACCGTACTTATTCTTGGACAATATAATTTTCTACCTAAAAAATCCCAAAGCAACTACAGGAAATTATTAGAATTAGTAAGTGGTTTTAGCAAGTATCTTTAGAAACTCATTAATATCTGAGAAACACTTCTATTTCTATATGGCAACACTAAGAGTTAGGAAATGCAACATTTTCAAGAGATAAAATTTATACTATCAACAAGAATACAAGTGGCTAGGAATAGGCCTAATTAAAGTTGTGTGATATTTCTATTCAGAAAGAAGTATTACTCATTGACAGCAATTACTGATAACCTAAATAAGAGACAGAATATGCCATGTTCATGGAAGGAAGATGATTTTGTAAATACATCAATTCTGCCTAATGTAGTATGTAAATTAAATAAAACTCCAACTGGTGTTTTGATGAGCCATGACAAGCTACTTTTAAAATGCATACGGAGTTCAAAGAAAATGCTAAAGGAGATTAAAGTGGAAGAACTTTCTATACTGAATATGAATATTTATTATAATACTATGATAATTAAGAGAATATGATATTAGTGTGAAGATAGACAAAATAAAGATCCAGATATGCCTCTGCATTTTGATTGATGGCAAATATACACTGCAAAGTAGTGGAGTGAAACAACAATGTTTTCAGTGTATGTTGCTATGGGAGAATTGGTTATCCATATGGAAAAATAAAATAAAAATCGTTTTTTCCCTTAAAACTATATTAAAAAATCTAGTCTAGTGTGTTGTAGATCTAAATATGGGATAATATGTTCCTGATTTCAGGGAAAATGAGATTTGTTAAACAGGACAGAAACAACAAAATGTTAATCTAAAGGAAAAGATAGATTGACTTCACTAATTAAGAACTTCTGGTCATTGAGAGACACCATTTAAAAAGTGAAAACTCAGGGACTTCCCTGGTGGTGCAGTGGTTGGGAATCTGCCTGCCAATGCAGGGGACACGGGTTCGAGCCCTGGTCCTGGAGGATCCCACATGCCGTGGAGCAACTAAGCCTGTGCACCACAACTACTGAGCCTGCGCTCTAGAGCCCGTGAGCCACAACTACTGAGCCCACGTGCCACAACTACTGAAGCCTGCGCACCTAGAGCCCATGCTCTGCAACAGGCGAAGCCACTGCAATGAGAAGCCCGCGCACTGCAATGAAGAGTAGCCCTCAGTCGCCGCAACTAGAGAAAGCTCGCGCACAGCAATGAAGACCCAACACAGCCAAAAATAAAAATAAATAGTTAATTTTAAAAAATAAATAAAATAAAAAGTGAAAACTCAAATCACAGAGTGAAAGGAGGTATTTTAGAACATAAAACTGGCAAGCCCCTCATATTCAGAATATAGAAAGAACACCTAACTATCAATAAGAAGAGAGATAACTCAATAAAAAAAAGTATACAAGCAATTCCAACAGGCACTTCAAAAAAGAGGAAACCCAACTGGTCAATATGTATTCAAAAAGGTGTTCAACCACAATAGTCATTAAGGAAATTCAAATAAAACCACAATGAAATACTGCTACACACCTATCAGAATGTCTACAAGATTATAAAGTGTGACAACATTTGGTGAGGTTGTAGTGAAATTGGAATTTTCATTCTCATACGCTACTGGTGAAAACTGTAATTAGTACAGTCATGTTTGAGCACAGCTTGACATTATCCTCTAAGTTGAAAATAAACTTATCCTATGATCTAATAATTATACATCTAAATGTAATACCTAGATAAATACATGCATGTGTGAATAAAAGACCCACATGAAAAAAAATATTTGAAATGGCAAGAAAGAAATTAGGGTAATGTAAAGTCTAGTGAAAGTCTTCACTAGAATAGAATAGATAATTAAATATCGGTATAGTCATAAAGTGGGAAACTGTCCATGGAATGCTGTATGATAACTATAGCCACCAATAAAAACATAAATCATTCTCACAAACATTATGCTGAACAAAATTTGTCTGATAGAGGAATAGATGCTGTATTAGTTTATCTTATATTATTCCATTTACATAAAGTATAAAACAGAAAAACAAAACTGTGGTGCTTGAAGATGCATACTCCAATGGTGAAATCAAAAAGACAAGTAAGGATGTGATAGTGATCAAGGGCGGGATGATGGTTATCTCCAGGAACATGGAGGGTGTGGTGACTTGGAAAGATGTAGTTTTGGGTATTCTAAGGTGTTGACAGTATTCTGTTTCTTGACCTGGAAAATGGTGACACAGGTGTTTGCTGACAATTCATCCAACTATACCTTTTTTTATGTGCTTTTATAGAAAAGAGAAAGAATGAGGAACTAATGACCAAAGAGGTGACTCTATTCTAGGTGGCGTGCTGTTAAAATTTTACCTCCATTTCCCTATGAAATCTCCATGATTCCAGAAAGATGGTGTGGGAGTGGGTATGACTGAGAGCTCAGCCTTCAGTTTTGGTATGAAGGCAATGCAGGGGTTGACTCTGGATGGATAACTATTCTCTGTGAGAGGAAATTAAGGGGGAATAAATAAGTCATGGGTTGACACTATGAAGCCTCCTGTCAACTATTCTAGCTCAATAGCACGGTCTGGGAAATAGGGCTCCAGATACGATTAATAATTCTGCAATCACTAATTACCAACACTGAGCCATTGTTTGGACGGGAGCTAACAAGTTAGTTTTGGCTTGAGGTCTCACAGTTTCTGGAGAAGTCGTGTTTACCAGCAGCTCCATGTTGCAGATACTGAACCAACACCTTGTGCTAACCATTTGGCCCTTTCCATTCCCTCTTCTACCTGGAATGAACTCGGACTGACTTAATCTCATGAGTCCTTAAGCTGGCTGGGTAATACTTTTTTAATTAAGAAATAGACAAGAACCCACTACTCAAAAAGGCATGAACAGCTTGAGTAATTAATCAGTGGGTAAAAAGAGATACCACCGCATTTGTGTTTTTCTTGGTGACTCTTTGTCTTCCGTTACATCTAACTCACTATTATTTTAGAGTCAAAGTCAATCCCTGTGTCTTCTGGCACTTTGGGGTACTATTCTGATTCCTAACCTCTCTCCCTTCAGACAGTGGTTGTCCAACTCCCTACATGGATGGGGCTATTGGTTTTTGCTGTCTCTAATGCAAGCCTTAGGGATGATATGCCCAACGGACTTGACAACGTAGGAAATATATTTGTCGTCACAGGTTCATTTCTAGTTTTGCAAATTTCTTGATAATCCAAGCTGTGTCAAGTAATTGTTAACCCAGGCCAAAACCCACTAGAAGAGTGTCTTCCATATAGTACATACTCAGTATTTATATCTATAGATATAAATATAGATATGTAACAGTCAATATATTAAATCTATATATGTCTTGACTATAAATTAGTATACCAAATGTGTATGCATATATATGTGTGTGTGTATATATATGCATCATTTTCCTTAGCATTTAACATTAAATTTCTCAAAGTAATTGCTAATCAAAGATCATACATAGAAGTAGTTGGGGTTTGCACCTTTAAGTGCAGTATGAACTGGTTTTCCCGAAGATATGTAAAGGTCATAATAATTTAATTTGGGTGAGGAGAACAATTCAAAACTGCTTGGGTTCTGCAATAATCAATGTCATGAATTCCTTGTCCGTGCCCTACTGAGCCCTAAATCCATGAGTTCATAGAAACTTCTATAGATCACCATAGTTCCTTCCAGAATCTTGTGTGAATCAAGATCACGCATTGTCTTTGCTCAGGAGGGATAGGAAGACATGTGTACACATGTAGCCACACTGAGGTCAGTGGAAGCTGGACTATAATTATATTCAATAGTCCCCAGGAGCTCCCAGGAGAAGGCTTCCCGACAATACTCATAAAAATCCACCCTAAAGCCTAATCTAGCACTTCAAAAAGTGAAACACCTTTAAACACTTTTTGTCCCTCCCCGTTCACATAAATATCATTGAAAACATAAAACATGAAGTTATGCATTGACGAAGAAACACAATCCATTTTTATCCATGAAAATAACTAATTCAACAATGTAGAATTAAAATAATATACATACACTCCTTAGCAAATGGAAGAAAGGTAAAGAGTTGGTCTCGTATTTTTTTTCTCTTCGATTTTTTTCTACCAGACTTTGACCTTTCATATATTGCCCTTCATCAGTGTAAACAAGTATAATTATTTCAAAGGCCATTTCCATTACAATTCTAACTCTACTTGGACAAAGGCAAGATGCAGATTTTTTTTCAAACTCCAAACTGTTACAAGTGAATGGAAATTAAATCAGAAGCATTTTAAATATTGTATGTTTATTTGTGTGTAGCCTACCATGTTCCAACTGCTTACACAAATTCACGTGGTTCATCATTAAAAGGAAACTGAGCAAATTCAGACCAGAAAAAATGAAGTTATGAAAGCTAGTTGAAACTGGGAAAAAATTAGACATTATGTGCTGGGTGTGGGTTTGCTAGGTGTGGGCTACAACCTTGGCTCTCTGCTTCCTACAGATCGAAGCTACAGAAAAACATACGTACATAATTCATAGCATCCAATGGGGGCAAAACAACAGGTTGCTCTGGAGAAGAAAAGCTATTGCTGTACATTTTTTTTTTAATGCAAGCAATCTTCCCCATGGCTTTTCTTCATAAAAAGAAAACAAGGATATGGATATGAGTGTAGATGTGGTTATGTGTATACATACAATGTAGCAAATGTGTACACAAAAATATTTGTCATGAGAACAATATGAGTGGGAATGTAAAATGGTGCAGCAGGTGTGGAAAGTAGTATGGCAATTCCTCAAAAAATTCAACATTGAATTACCATATGAGCCAGCAATTCCACTTCTGGATATATACCCAGAGGAAGTTTAAGCACGGAGTCATAACAGCATTATTCACAAGAGCCAAAAGGTGGAAGCTACCCAAGGGTCCATCAACATATAAATGGATGAAAAGATGTGTTATATACATACAATGGAATATAATTCAGACTTAGAAAGGAAGACAACTTTGACAATGCTATAAAATGGATGAACCTTGAAGACATTATGCTAAGTGAAATAAGCCAGACACAAAAGTTCAAGTACTGTATGTTTACACTTATATGAGGTACCTAAAAGTGTCAGATTCACAGAGAGAGAAAACAGAATGGTGGTTGCCAGGACCGGGAGCAGAGGAGAATGGAAAGTTAATGTTTAATGGGAACAGAATTTCAGTTGGGGAAGATGAAAGAGTCCTGGAGATGGATAGTGGTAATGTCTTCACAACAATGTGAATGTACTTAATGCCACTGCAAGGCAGAAATAGAGACACAGATGTAGAGAACAAACGTATGGACACAAAGTGGGGAAAGCGGTGGGAGTGGGGGTGGTGGGATGGATTGGGAGATTGGGATTGACATGTATACATTAACATGTATAAAATAGATAACTAATAAGAAACTGCTGTATAAAAAATAAATAAATAAAATTAAATTTTAAAAAAATGCCAATGAGCTGTACACCTAAAAATGATTCAAAGGGTAAATCTTACGTTATGTATATGTTACCACAATAAGAGAAACAATATGAGTTTTACAATGCTATTTCTTATAACATCCCTAGGTTTAAACAAATAGCATAATGTTCAAAATGCCATTCACTAGAAACATCTCTATAAAGGTTAACATAATGTGGTCTAGCTATGTAGCTGTCAAATTGTCTGGTTTAATAAAGTGGTAAAATTTAGAGATGTTACAGTAATGGTCTTCAAGATTGTGGTTGAACGTGTGTCTAAGTGTGCTTATTCATTCCTTGTTGAAGTACTATATTAAAGAATGGGTGTCAGGTGTTCATTGTGTGAGGGCCCTTGGCCAGGGTTCCAGAGGCACCTCAGAAAAATCCTAGAAACATAGTTGGAAAACCAATACTCTAGAAAAACTGAAAGATAGATTTATTTTTCTGGATATCATGGTTGCATCATCTTGAGGCTTTTAGCATCCAAAATATCAATATAGAGAGCCCATGTTCACTCTTTAGTGAGTTAACAGAAATGACACCCTTGGACCATCATGTACCAACAGCCATACAAAACCAACTTTGAAGTTTTGGGTATTGGATTTCTAGCTGAATTACAAAGCCCAAACCCCTTTTAATTTGATAAAAAAGTTTTCCATGAAGACAAGGGGCCGTGAAAGATATTGGCTTTACTCATGATCTATACAACCCTTTGATTGGAGCCGAGGGAAGACATGTCTTTCCAAAGCCCTAAAATCTTTGATGACCCAAAATACATAGAGACGGCTTCAGAATTGTGGCAACATCTATTAAGTAATAAATAACAGTCTGTTCTAACAAAACAAAACAAAACAAAAACCAAGAAACTTTTTGAATGTGTGAGCGCTCACGTTCCCCAAATCGAGGAAAAACAAGGCTACAGTTCCAGACATTGATGGTTAACTGGAGCCACTTCCTCATGCATGTGTTTTGATGAATCCTGTGTGTCGTGAGACTTGTCCAAGAGGTTAGGTGAAACGTTTTCCCCCTGCAACAGCACATAATTGTTCCTCTCAGCTACAACGGAACCTAAGGTTCTGTGATTTTGGAGCACTAATTTCTCCTGATCCCTTTTCTTGGGACCCTGTGTGCCATAGGGTTAGCCCAGCTTTCCTGATATGGCAACTATATTGCATGATTTTCAACTCTTAAATGTAAATTGTATATTAAAATACTCTTGTTTCTTTGTTATTTCTCCCTTGATCCTAAAATAAATTTTAGGTACTTGCTAGATTTGTCCTAGCAATAGGTCCCGACCCATGCCTCAAAAAGTGCATCTACATGATTCATATAACCAGTAGTTATAGTTGAGAGTGGAACTCAATTTTCCATCCATACCTAGAGCCCAATATGTGACACCTGCCATGAGAGGCAAATACTTTTTGTCTACTAGGTATGACCTACTTGTTAGGCGTACTGGTGCCCATCCACTCGGTTCCAGACTTGTCAAAGCATACATAAGCAATACGGAGGAGTGATCTTCAAGGAAGAGGAGCCAATGAAGGGGCTCTGAGCTTGGGAATATATCATGTATTTTATGACAATTTCCGCTAAAATGGGTGAGCTATTAAAACGCCCTCAATATTTTTGTTTTCTTTCTACAATCTTACCATCACATGAGCTGTCCCCCTTTAACAGAAAAGTCTTCCACTCATGAACGCCTTGCCTCTGATAAATGTAAGCTAAGGTGTTACTCCCCTACCTGTTCACCCAGGGTGTGGTGTTTCATTTGCGCAGTTTAGAATAGGGCTGTGGAATGAGTAGTATGCCTTAATACTGGATGATAGTCTTATTTCACACAAGCAACATCAATACTGATTAGACACAGTGTCCTATAAGCAATGCCAATGTTTTTATTTGTGTAAATAAACTCTGTGTATTGGTGCATCAAAATGCCACTCCCCACCCACTAGAGCTTTGGTTATAATTATTGCTTCCAAAGTAGGTCTGGCTTCCCAAATTACCATCGTTCCTATTCTAGGATGCAAGCTGATTGGCTAAAATAGTTTACCAAATTTTATTACAGCCAAGCAATATATAATTTTGGTCATCTCAGGAACAGCTACATTCTTCTGCCCTCCTTTGATAAAATACTCGTACCGGACTCGTAGTATTCATAGGTTTATGAAGAAGAGAAAACAGGGGAAACCTTCCCTAAGTTTTTATATCCAAGTTACCAGGTAAGGTTAGCCTCAGATGTCTACTGCCCTAGTTTGTGTTTCTGAAAGGCTAGGCAATAACTATTCAGGACTCAGGACCTTTAGTGTCCCAAAGGAAGATGATTCTTACCACCTCTTCTGACTGGATTGTGAACACCTCCAAGAGTAAGCTACAACTAATGTCAATCCTTTAATGAGCCATTAAATCTCCTGGTCAATACTACCAGTGTCCTCGGATGAGGGGATGTTGGTCTTCCATTCTCCCTAGTCGTTTTCTTAGGCTTGGCTCTGGAGAGGTGGAAGAAAATAGTGTCTGTGTTATTGTTCTTGATTGGCACAAAGAGTTCAATTAGTGGGGAAGAAAGGTCTGAAGGAGAAGGAAGCTTTCCTGAGCCAGCCCGATCTCATCTTGTCTCATCAGCATTTGGGTAATTCAGGGCAGCATATGGTCAGCTAGACCTGCAATGTGTCCTGATGTGAATTTATCTCAAGGCTTTCACATACTCAATCAGTGTCCCGGGGGCTGAACCCTATTCTCTCGCCTTACTTGGAGGGTCTGAGCTCTTCTCATTCTTCCAACTACAGTGGCCTGCAGATGTATTTACCAATCATCCCAGTACCTTTATCTATGGGCTTGGTGGCAAATGGAGCTTTGCTAAATGCTTCCTGCACTTCCACTGAAATTCTCATTTCCCTAGTTACGTTATGCATCACCATGATTTATTACTGCCTGATATTTGGAATCTGCTGCTACCACCATTCTTGCCCTTTGTTCCAGGCTTTTGTCTCCTACCAATGCCTACATATGTGCCATTGGCATTGTTGTCCCAATCTCTGTCTTAAAAATTGTTTAACTATCCCGTGATTGATATATGAGCCAGGATTACTGTCTGGGTCCCAGGAATCAGTTTTCTAGCTGTGCCTCAGAATTTAAAGCTTTGCCATTTAACACAGAAGATTTCTGTCATGGGTTGAATTATGTCCCCCTCAGAATTCATATGCTGAAGTTCTAACCTCCAGCACCTCACAATGTGACCTTATTTGGAAACAGGGTCATTGCAATGCAATTAGCTAAAATGAGGTCATACAGAAGTAGGGTGGGCCCCTAATCCCATATGACTGATGTCCTTAAAAAAAGGGGACATTTAGACACAGATATGCACATGGAAGTATTGCCAAATGAAGACGGAGTCAGAAATTGGTATGATACAGCCAAAATCCAAGGAAAACAAAGATGCCAGAAAACCACCAGAAGCAAGGAGGGAGGTATAGAACAAATTCCCCCTCTCAGCCCTCAGAAGGAGACAACCCTTCCAGTGTTTTGATCTTGGACTTCTAGTCTACAAAACTGAGACAATACGTTTTTGTTTTAAACTATTCAGTTTGTGGCCCCAAATTGAGACAGCACCAGAAAAGTAATACAGTCTCCATGTGATATAATTTCAGCTGTGTGATTTTCAGACAGCATGCTTGTCTATGGCTGACCACATTCTCATAAAGAGATGTAATAGTCTGGACCCAACTTTAATTTGTATTATTTATATTCCTCCTTTTATTAAGTTATCATTTTATCCAAGAACTGTATCCTTTCATGACCTACTACTCTTCTTTAATATTTGCCTACAGTAGAAAAATGCATGTTTCAAAGTAAAATCGAAGGGACAATATTTGGGCTTCACTGATAAATGTTTACCTGCTTTTACAAAAATACAAGAATGGTACAGATATTAAGTCTTCTTGGAGGAGATTTATGAAACATACAAATTTTGTTTATTGCTGAAATAATACAAACACTCACATGTTTAACAGTTAGATTTTTTCATGCTTCTTGACTCATAATGGATTTATATTTTTATGTTCCTGACATGGTATAAATTTCTTTCTAGGAAAAAATATAAATTTCAGGTTAATTCTGATAATATGTGTACTCATTAAATTGCCCAGCATTTTTTACTGGCTGACAACATTATCTGCTTTGCAAAATATTTTGTAATGTGAGGTTACATAATTTTTCTGTAGTCAAAAAAGTAGTTAGTCGGGAGTTCCCTGGTGGTCCAGTGGTTAAGGACTCAGAGCTTTCACTATCATGGGCCTCGGTTCAATCTTAGTCGGGGAACTAAGATACCACAAGCTGCACAAAGTGGTCAAAAAGAAAAAGAAAAGAAAAAGAAATGTAGTACCATGATCTGTCTATTGGATCATCTTCATGAATGATGCCTATGTTTACCTATGTCTAAATGATATAAAGAAGTTACTAAAATGAATTAAAGTCACAGAATCGATCAATTTATTAATTAGGAAAGGTACAACAAAGAATTATTGATTGAAACCTCCACTAATTAAAAAAATGTATATATGTATATATAAATAACATACATATACAATGATTTATATTGAAATGTTTTGACATAAATATTGCGATTGACATATATACACTAATGTGTATAAAATAGATAACCAATAAGAACCTGCTGTATAAAAAAATAAGTAAAATAAAATTCAAAAAATAAAAATAAAAACATAAATGGGACGAAAAAGAAATATTTCAAATTATTCAATATCTATACCTTTTTTTATCCTTATCAGTTATTTTGTTGCTCGTTATGCCTGAATGTAATTTTTTGAAATACATAACTCTCTAAGTTAAAATTCAAGTGAGATGGGCCTGAAATGGGCAAGTGAGTATACTCAGCTTGACGACCTGTAAATAGAGCACAGATTATTTCTCGAAGCTTTCTTTTCTCGTGGCTTGTTGATCATTCCATGACCTAGAGAAGTTCCAGTTGTATGCCACAAAACTTGGTGGTGCACAGAAGTACTTCAGGTCCCACCCCAGGGACAGGAGATAAATTAAGTGCAGGAGGTTTTTTCCTATATCCTGAATAGAGTAGTTCTATTTTTATGTTATATATGTATATATATTTACATTACACATATATACATATTTGTATCCTATAAGATTATTGTTAGCAGTGATATCTCCCTGCTAATTAAGAAAAGTTATTAAAAACTTTGGACTTCATATGGTTTCTCCAAACAATATTATTTAGATACAAAAAAAATTGCTGTTAAAAAATTTTTAGCTTTCTTCGCAAAGAAGCTCACAGTCATAACCAATGTGAACTCACATACACACAGTCTTAAGCTTTTAACTTTGCATAATTATACTGTCGAGTTCCACATGGCTCAATTGCACATATGACATGCTCTGGAAATATTTCTAATGGTCTGTGTAACCAAATAATTTACACTGGATTTTTTTTCCCCAGAAGCAGATATATTTAATTCATTTATCAAAAGAGTTCAATTTTTCCCACAAGAAATTTTTGTTAAAATTTTATTTAAAAAATTTCCTAGAAAAGTAACGTTTTGAGCAAAACATACTTACTTAACGTAAAGAATTTAAGTAATGTGAAACAGGGTAGAAGATAAAGAAAGAAAAAGAAAACTTTCCAATCTCTCCATCAGAATTAGAGATTAACATTAGCTACATATGATTCTAAAAATATTTGTATAAATATATAGCAATATATAAAGATTGACAAAGTTGACAGAGGATACTTAAGATTATATTGTAAATGTTATCATATCATATATGATATTTTAAAATAATGAATTGTGTTGTTTGTTACCTTAATTTTACTTGAAATTGATATAAAGATAAAACAAAATATAAAAATTACTGAACATATAATAGGATTTCTCACATGAATTATTGTTTCTGATGTTAAGAAGATAATTTTTTAAAGACATTAAAAGTTTGGGATTGTCGTGGTGTTATTTATCCTCGCATTTCAGTAACAGGCTTTCCATTGTGGAAATCATCGGCATTGATATATTCCCACTTTGCCCTTACATTTCAAAACTGTCCATTATATTAGGTCCCAGTTCTCCAGGTCTAGAACACTGTTATTCAATTTAGTAACAATGGTTTCCATGGTTATTTAGTATTACTTTTATACTTAAATTGATTCCTGCGGAACACCACATATTTTATCATGGTTTCTCAATTCTTGAGTTGTTTTTATTTAACTTTTCTTTGACCATATTTCACTGACAAGAACTATTTCTTTTTCTTGTTGCCAAGTTTGTTCACATTGGATGATGTTAGCCTGTGCCTCTATGAATGACAGACTTGGCAGACTATAAAGTTCTTGTTTCACAGCTACTTTGCAGATCTTGGGGGGAAATATCACCCCATTGTTGGCCACTCTGTCTGAGACAGCTTGGTTTGTCTGCCCTTTAGATGTTTTATCATTACTAACTAGGTGCCTAAAGAGTTATGAAAAAATGAAAAGCAAATGTTTACACTTTAAAGTACGTCTAACTGGCTAAAGAATTATATCGGTAGTGTACTTTTCACTTGTAGTCTAATAATAGTTCAAAAATCAATTTAAAACTTGTACTTTAAAAAATTTCTATTACACTTCTTTTTTATTAGGAAATCTGCCTATCTTTAAAAAAATTTCCCCTCTATTTTTTGATTCCCTTTAAGGTACTACTAATTTTACTTGTGTTATTTCAACTTTGCCTATTCATAAATCTATTTGTTGCTATTTTTTTTTCTTTACAACATCACTTCCTATCATTTTCTCCGGCCCCTGTATAAATAGGGTTCAAAATATGGTCCTCACAGTATCAGCAACATCAGCATCCCATATTTAAAAGCATCTTGAATTTATTAGCCTGGGACAACCTTAGAAGCATGTATTACTCATTTTCGTATATCCAATAGTTAACCTTTGTTTGTGACATATAACACATTTTATAAAATATTATTACTGATTCATTTACATCTGATTTTATATGATATAGTTATTTGTGGATTGACAGAGTATTATAAACAATTTTCCCTATTTGGCCTTGTTGTAACCACAAAATAGCAGGTTCCCCTTTTCATGTAGTTGAACAGGAGATATGAAGGAGAAGGTAGCTTTTTTACCTAAATTGACAATGAAGTTAGTAAATTCTGTAATTCAAGACTAGTTCTACTTTATAATCCAAATAATTAGTTTGAGGTCTTTATTGATCAAACTATTTGGATGTTTGCCAAATTATGCTTTACACTGCATAAAAAGGTGGGTGTGTTTTACAATCAGAATGAAATATAAAATTGTAGAAAATAGGTGCATAAATAAAGGAAAAATTTATCTGAAATATTTCAGGGAGACAATGTGTGGTTATCTCACAGCTATCTTCAGATTGAATTTTGAATCAAAATGATCAATTCACAAACTGCAATAGATTGGTATTAATCTGAGGACCATGATTTTTCTTTAAATGAGCAACTTACGAAATAGTGATATACTTAAAGAACCCTGACTATTTTTTTGGAAGTATATTTGGGTACATAATCACTGAAAGCAGAAGTGTTTAGTTTTCCAGGTGATAGTATAATGTGGCTGGGAGTCTTGCCATGCAAACAAAATAACCTATTAAAATTTATCCTCTGTGTCCAAATTTTGCACATTTTTTCACACTTACTCCTAACGAAAATGGAGTCTTTATAGTCAATGAAAATTATTTATTTAACTGAACTCTCTGTTATTTTATTTTGAAGAAACAGTGTAAACAGCCCTTTCAAATATCTTAGCCCTTCACCAACCTGTTTCTCTTATAATTCAGGTCTACTTGGTGTTGCTTTCTATAACCTTTAGTGAACAATTTAGTCAATAGTCAACAGTCTTACACCACTTTTGTGTGTAAAGAACAGAAAAGCAGGTATGCTTTCCATTTGTAATAAAGGGAACAAAGTGGCTTTAGTGTAACAAGAATATGATACTAAATATCTACATGTAGATTTAAGTAAATATATTCATTTTATTTTTTAAATCTCTCTCTGGCAGCTAGAATACTAGTGAGTCACTTTGATCCTCTCAAGGTTTAGTTCTAAGATTGTCAATTGCCATAATTTAATCTAGACTATCATGAGTGACACCAATTTATGTTTTGTTCGGTATCTAGTGATTCCAAAACCTGCATATGTTTTCAGTCTCAGTAGACAGTTATTTTTAATTGATATTTTACATTTTTCTCACAATATCTTGTTTTTCCAAGTATGCTTATGTTCACTGAAATTTTATGTGTGGTATTTTCAGATTTATTAGGACGGATCTATTTAGATTTGCTCTTACTCTCGGGTCATAGTTTATTCCTATGTGTAGTTCCCCCCTCCTCTGCCCTGACCCTCTGGGGCTCCAACTGAGGACCTGTAATATTAATCAAGACACCTTCCCCTGTGCTGGCATTGAACTCCAAGAGTGACTAACTTCTGAAACCATTTTCTGACATTTAGCATCTTAGCTATTGTTTTCTGCTGGGTTTCTTGGAATCTTGGCTTGCACATTTGCAGTTTAGGAGAGAACCAACAATTTGGGGAAAATTTACAGATTTTTAGGTGCTTATGTTTCCTAATATTTATTTCAAGACATTTTGTCTGACCTGAACTACTTCTGTCTCTTTGGTAAGATGGAACCTTTCCCTTGAGTTCCATTTCCCCACATCTTCATTTTGAAAACTCCTTAAGAAAAGCTAGCTGAATCTGCCACTCAAGGAATCCAAGCTTCTGTTCATCACTCCATCACAGATCAAGGGGCAAAAATCTTCCCTCAGCATTTTGAAGTTGATGCACTAAAACACAACGGTGTTCTTTCCCCATCCACGTTTTGGTAAACAGAGACCAGGTACTAGGCTCAACAGACAATAGGTATAATTTTCCATCCTCTCATTTTTTTTTCTGCACATGATGATTTTTATATTTTAAATTTGTTTTATTTTTTTGTGGCTGGCTTATTTTACTTAGCATCATATCCTCAAGGTGTGTCCATAATGTCTCATATTGCAGGATTTCCTTGTCTTTAAAGGCTGAATAGTATTCCACTGTATGTCTGTACCACCTTTTCTTTACCTATTCATCTGATCATTCAACACTAAGGTTGTTTCTACATCTTGGCTATTATGACTAGTGCTGCAATGAACATGGGGACGTTAATATCTCTTCGAGATCCTGATGTCAATTTTTCTGGATAAACACCTAGATGTTGGATTGGTAAATCATGTGGTAGTTCTACGTTACTACTTTGAGGAACCTCCATACTGTTTTCTATAGCAGCTGCAACATTTTGCATTCCCACCAAAAGTCAGTGTATAAAATGTTGAGTAAAACTGAAATTTGGAGAATTGGGCAGATTCTACTCTGTATCTCTTGACACCTTTCTGTATAAAAATATACCCACATACATTTACTTGGGTATATTTCCCAGATGTTCTCATAGCTATGAGTGTCGTGACTGGTCTAGCTACTGGGGATAAAGGCAAATTTTGTGCCCTCGTGGGAGAGCGAGTATTTCTCAGTACCTTTCTGGTGGCTACAATGTAGGTCAGATGGCTCAAACTCCATCCGCATCTCCAACCATGAGATGACCTTGGTAATGGAAGTTATGCATAACGGAGCAGCAAGGCTGGAGAAGCCATCTCTGCTGCTGTACAGTGCTTCCGCACCTCGGGATGCCTGTATCTAAACTTGGTTAATATGATAGAGAAGTAAACATCTGTCTTGTTTAAACTGGTACTAATTTCATATTGCTTATAGCCACATCTAATCCTAAATTATACATCCTTTCATTTGGATGACATATGAGGATTTCTTTTAAATCTTGCATTATTCAGATATTACATTTATGAGGACAGAGATATAGAGCAATTAGGAAAAAACATCAAAGTTTATAAAAATCATTTTGTTCCTGATTCTTCTCTTAAAACAACCAATCAGTTTTTATACTCTTGATCCCCAAAGCCAGAAGCAGTAAGAAATCTTTAGTAATGTCAGTATTTTAAATAAGAGAAAAGGTAACGCCAAAATTAGTGAGGCAATGCCCAAATCTAGTTGTTTTGCTCATATTAGAAAACATGACAGATGAGCATGTAAAAGTTGCAAGTCAGACAGTGGTGATTGCAGGCACCTTTGTAAAGACAATAAAATGTAGTGTTATTGGTACTGAGCTCTTTAAAAAATAAAGCAGATAAATTAAAAGATAATTTCCTCTTATTTTAACATACTGTTTCAGTATGTATGCTTTTCAAGTATTTTAAACCCTTTAATCACAATTCCTTCCAACGTATTTTAAATGATAGTAAATTTAAAAATTTGCATTATTCCCAAATGGCTGAAACACCTTGGTGAATCGGCAATGCAACAGATTATTTTGTCACACTGCAAACTGATTAGATTTGAGCATACTACATTTGCACGGTTAAAATAACTATCCCCCTATTTCAGTAAAAAAGCAACAAATCCTGGTATGAAAGACATCAGGCACATGCAATTAAGTCTTCACTAATTGTTTGATTTTAGGTGAAATCTCTTTGTTTCCTGTAATCACTTGTATATGTATTTTTAGTTTAGTTTAAAAAAAAAGTTATGTAAATTTCCTCTGAAATTTTTGAGCCGTACTGAGATACATACTTTTCAGATGACTCATGTTGCATCGCAGTAAGCATCTGTTCAAATTACCAACAGGGCATTAAATAAAAAGTGAGCATGTGTGCGTCTTTAAGACATTAGACATGACCAGCTGTTTCATATTCTCAGCGCCCTTTCAGTAATAAAAGGCTCCCACGCAGCTTCCAGGTAAGGGGTTTGGAGAGGCAGAGGGGAGTAAGAGGTTGAATGTGCAGGCGAGGAGGAGCTACAATAGCACGGCTTAGCTGCCTTGCGTTTTCTAAGGCATGCTGGTGGCTTCTGCCCCAGCAGGTGGGCATGCCTTAGGCCAAAGTCTGTGCCTAGAAAGACAAAACAATCTACAGACTTTGTTCAAATACCCCTTAAGAACATAAAATATTTAGGTGCTCACTGTAATGCAATTCTAGATATAGAAAAATCGAGCTCCTCTTGTCTGTTCGGGCTATATTATAAATCATCTTGAATCAACATAGAAGGAATCCTGCTGTGCTGCAAAAGAAAGCTTTTACACTTTTCTCCCTTCTTGGCTGGTAACTAGAATAATTAATGAAACTCTTCTCATATCATACCTCTCCCAACATCACTTGCTAAAGCATACTCTGAAAAGGTCAGTTATTCATTCAAACCCAAAGTTCACGAGATCTTTACAGCACTTCCTTTAAACAAAAACTTACACCAAATACTGACTAGTGTAAAAGGCCCAGTTAGTATTTAATTGATAAAGTGAGTCCTCATCCTCTGGAAATGACTTGGTTACAAATAGATATGAATGGCGCCAGTGTCCGTGTCCTCTGCTCTGTGGCATGCTGAGTGGACTTAGCAATTTGATCCTGGGGCAGATACCTCTTTGCAGAGATGACAATCAGATTCTCATGCCCAGTTATCTGAAATTTGGGATGGAGAGCCTCAAAGCCTGGAGTCACTTATGTTGAACATCACCAAAGGCAGAGTTCTCAAGGCAAAAATCTACAAACTCCCATATCTGATTTTCTAGTGTTATCCTGGTTTCTCCCCTAGCTCTCTGGCTTCACTGCTAAGTTCTTATTTTAATTCTGTGAGCTACTACAGTACCACCCCTCCCTCCCAAAAACAAATAGTAAGTTAATTTCTGTTGCTTGCAATCAAGAAAACATTACTAATACATAAACTAGTATGTGCTCTTATCATCATTTTGTGCCATTCTATCTCTAGCCTAGGTAGATATGGATATCCATATTTCATAAACTTCTTTATATTTCAAACATATATCATCTAAGCTGATAAAACTTATTACCTAGATTAACTTTTTGATTGTTTAAAATTACTCTTTTCAAATTTCAAGAGAGTCCCTTCTTTAAATATTAAGAATGGAAGGAAATTCAGAGTTGATGGGATATGAATTACAAGAGAAAGGTTGGCAAGAAGAGAGGTACGTCATACGGGATCATATAAGGCAGTTAAACTTGCAGATATTGGAAAGAATTCGAAGTATTGATACTTGAAGCTGGAATTAAACGTTATCAAATTTTACTTACCAGTGGGGGGAATGGAAAGGAGGAGAGCAATGGAGAAAGTGAGACAGGGTGGGAATTTGTTGCAATTGCCAAGGTGAGAAAAAACAGTGGCCGCGAGGGCTGGGTATTAGTGGTACGGAACTGTGAGAGTTAAGCAGATTTGAAAAAGATGTTCAGCAGAATTTGAAGGACTTGATGCTTGATTACCTATCAGCCACAGGGCAGGGGCATGGTGAGGATGTGAGAAGAGGATTGCTCTGCAGGGGTCTTGCTTGTACAGTTGCAAGTTACCACAGTCAGAAATGGGGGGAATAGTAATTTGGGGAGTGGGGTAAAGGAGTTGAGATGACGAACTAAGTTTTAGACATGTTTAATTTGAAGGATTTGCAAGACCCGTGGGTGAAGATGACAGGTATGTTGCTGGAAGGTAAGGACGAAGAATAGTGGTGGGATGAAGACACAAATTTGCAAGCGGTATACATCGAAACGCTGGCTTAAGTTTTGAGAGTGGACGCCACTACCTATGGAGAAAATGTGGAAACTGAGAAAGATGACCTTAAAAAGAACATTGTGAAATATAATACTTAAGAAATAGAAAGAGCAAGGTGATTATATTTACTTGCCAGGGTTGTCATAACAAAACGCCACAGACTGGGAAACTTACCCGAAATATACCTTCTTACAGTGCTGGAGGTTGGAAGTCCAAGATCAAGGTTCCCTCTCTCTCTCTTTTCTTAAAAGAACAGTAGTCCTGTTGGATTAGGACCCTTCCCTCTTGACCTCATTTAACCTCCTATCTCCAAGTACAGTCACATTGTGGGTTAGGGATTTAATACATAAATTTAGGAGGTAAACACTTCAGTCCATAACAAAAATCCAGAAAACAAACTGTGAAGGGGTGTCTGAAGAAAAAGAGGAAAGTGCAAAGGATAGCACAAGCACAGAAGTCAAGGGAAATGAGAGTCAAAGCTAAAGGTTAACAAAGTCAAGTTCAGGGTAAGAAAAACTATAGAGTCAGGTAAGGAGAGCTGAGGAAATAAGGACATTAAGAGTAGAAAATTCTTTCTAAAAGTTTGTCACTGAAAGGGAGAGAAAGTTAGTGTTCAATGCTGAAAGAGAATGTAGTGTTGACCAAAGCATTTGTTCTGTTGGGTTGAATGTCCCAGGAGGTTGGAGATTTCACCTATGCTTGCTGATCACAATGCTACATGGACCACTCGCTACCTGGTCCTTTGTTTTCCCAGGGATGCTCATAAACCTAGTTTAGGTAGGGAAATGGCAATGATTTTTTTTTTTCCTTTCCAATCTCTGGATTTTTTTTCAAGTGTATAAACAAGCAAATGAATAAATAAAGCTTGAGAAAATGAGTTTAGGAAATTGATCAAGGCATTGTCAAATCTATGGACCATGACCTCTAAAATGAACAGGAAGAAGGGGGTTTTATTTATTTAAAAACATTTACATAAAGCTCACCAAGTACCAAGTAGTGTTCTCAGAACTTTACAAAAATTAACTCATTTAAGCAATGACTAATGTGGGATTACAGATACGAGAATACAGAGTGTCTAATAAAGACCCTAAGGTGATTGGAGAACTAATTGTTGGGAGCAACAATGATAAGGTATTAAACACTGTTTGATGCATTGCCTTATATTTTATTCTTCAATCAGGTTCTTGGAAACACCATGTTAACTCATAAACATAGGTAAGGTGATGTTAAAGTGCTCTTGTGACTGAAGGATTATGTGTTGAAATCTAATGATATACAAAGCTCAGAATACCTTTCATAATTTTTTTTAATCATAGTCTTCTTATTTGAGAGTTTATTAAGTACATGGGCCTGGGTTCCATTTCTCACTCTGTTGAGGAAACCTAAATAGATATTCTGGTAGACACACTAAACCTGATGGGATCTGCAGCCTTTCCTACAAACTATCAGCGCATCTCATCTTCTGAGAGTGAGCGGGAAGGTCTGCTCGTGACTCATGCTAATCTCTATTACATTTTGCACCAATTCTCAGGCCCATGGTATTTTAATTTTTTGTTTGTTTGTTTGCTTATTTATGCAAGAGGAAAAAAAGAGGATATTATTCCAATCCACATGAATTTAAAGATTTTTTTTCTGGTGCTTCCTAGTTTGCTTGATTTTTAAAATTCTTATCTTTATCCACCTTCCCTGAGATTATCTCTCTCTGCTATTTTGAGTGGATAAAAGCATAATCCTGAGTTGTGTATTATGGCTGATTCTAAACTCTAAAGTTTGAGCCCTTTAGCAATAGTTCTGTCTTTGTTGGTTGGCCTTTTTTTGCTATTTACTGTCACATGGCCTTGGATCCCAGGTTGTGCCCTATATTTGGTTTAGGAATTTATCTTTCTTCTTTTTTCTTCCTTCTGAAGGACAGAAGAAAAACCTGCTTCTCTTTATAAAATCTTCATCTGAGAGAATTGACCTCCAAAGCAATGATGATTTAGGGTTCTCAAATGACTCTTGTTCATTCGTCATATGCAAATGTAGAATATCAGAATCTAGTAATTGTTTAATTCCAGTTTGGCTTTTGTTTTGTTTTATTTTATTTTAATATTTAATATCTTTAATATTCTGTCCTCTCCTGGAAACTTGTATCCCTCTTTTCTGACCTAGGGTGATTTATTTTTCAGTGTCTAACAATCTATAGTTTTTAATACAGCACTACTGGAATACCGATGTTTCTAAAATACTGGAGATTCAATCTGATGGATGATTTTTGCAATGACAATATATTCTTATGATTGTACCCAGCGTCCTGACACCCTGATGCTTACAAGGGTAAACTGTGAACTATATTATATTGAAAACAACCTGCAACACACTTGAATTTACTTATTCAACTATTTGTTACATAACTCACAACTATTCACAATATTTGAGACTAGCAAAAGAATAGTGTTTAAATACCTGCAATAGAGATTTGGATAATTTTTATTTCAAGATGTTTTTAAAAGATTTAAAAATCTTGAATTTCCACATAGAACGATATCATATGATATTTGTCTTTCTCTGTCTGACTCGCTTACAAGTGGAATCTAAAAAAAAAGGGTACAAATGAATTTATCTACAAAACAGAAATAGAATTACAGATGTAGAAAACTTATGGTTACCAGGGGATAAGGGGGGCGGATAAACTGGAAGATTGGGATTGACATATACACACTACTATATACAAAATAGATAACTAATAAGGACCTACTTACAGCACAGGGAGCTCAGTACTCTGTAATGGCCTATATGGGAAAAGAATCTAAAGAAGAGTGGATATATGTATATGTATAACTGATTCACTTTGCTGTACACCTGACACTAACACAACATTGTAAATCAACTCTACTCCAATAAAAATTAAAATAAAATAAAAATCTTGAAACAACACGCAAAGATTTCTTTTCCCAAGCTTTGAGAATTGTCATTCTAAAGAATCATGAGGACAGAACTTAGAGGAAGTTGAACACCATCCCCAGTGTGCACACTGTTACCAAACTTGCTGCTGGTACACAACCTGACCAGATACAAAATCCAGGAGTGGAGAGCTTCCTGCAGGTGGCATTGTCTTTGTGTTGTACTTATCTTGAAACCATACTCAAAACTGTGTTGCATCCACCAAATTGCTGTAATTCATAATGCTTTCTTGAAGATTGGGGAATAGTGATTTTTTTTTTTTTTTGTATTTTGTTTGTTTGTTTTTATATCCCAGAGCAGAAATGTGATCTAACTTTCTATTAGAAATGATCTCTTCCCTCAGAGTTCCATTCCTTCCAGCTAATTTCATCTCTCTTCCTTCTTGGTCAATACATTGACTCTAAAAGCCTCCTTTGCTCAGAGCAATTAAACTTTTATTTTCAGTTTTTAGTTACAATCTGCTGAACAAACCCAGTCTTGTAATCTGTCCGTTCTGGAACTCATCTTCTCTATCCCACCTCTATGCACCAAGATTTTTTAATTGGTTCATTCACAGCCTGGTTGGCTTCATTTGGGAGATCTACAGATCTCAGTATTTCTTCTGTTTCACCAGTTCTGTGTAATTCTAAACCAACAAAAGTTTCTTTACTTTAAAAAAGCTTGAAACACAGTAGGAAAAGGATATGTTGGATGAACAAGTTGGTATTTTACATAGTTCAAATAATTTTTTTCTAGTGAAAAGGTCAAAAACATAGTGTTAGAAATGGTTATAAATACGGGCCTTTGGGTAGTGGAGCTAGAAGAAAGGAAGTACTCAACTAGGTGCTGGTTGTTCTAAGAAAAAAGCTTTTTGTATTTTCATAAAAATTTTCTAAATGTACACCCGGTCAAACTACTGCATTGCTTTTCCTCTGCTTCAATATGTTCACAACACAGTGGGGTTAGTAGGAAAAGCATCACAACATAAAAAGGAAGAGATGATAAGCCATCATACTTGTTTTGTTTTGCTTTGTTTTAGGGTGGAAATACAAATACGTGGACTCTACTAATAAAAACTGACTTTGTGCACCTCACATGGACCACCTGAATAATGACGGGAAATTAAAAAAATAAAAATCGCTTGCTTCTGTCAACTGCCTTTCATTTCTTACATTATGGGATTAGATCAAGCAGGCGGACATCCAGACTCCAGTCCCTTTGGGTATTAGCGCTCACACTTAAAACATGTTCTGGTGTTAGATGTTAAGACTACTGGCCTTTCCACTGTTCCTTTTTTTCTTTGCTGTTACCTAACACAATATCCCGGAGTGAACAATAATGTGCGGTCTTGGAATTTCAATTCCCATACTAACTCTGCCCCTAAATACAATCTGTTTTTTATTAGTAATTTAGAGCTAATTCACTTTGCAGAAAGTCTCCCTGTTCTGAGGTTATTCACACCTGGAATGAAATTCTGAAATATCCAAAGAGGGGCACTAACTTTACCAGCCATAAAACTCCTGGACTACAATATTCTACTACTTGTTAATGTTCAAAAATTCTTCTCTTTTCTTTCTCTTTTTCTTTTCTTTCTCTTTTTCTTTTCTTTTCTTTTCTTTCTTTCTTTCTTTCTTTCTTTCCTTTCTTCTTTCCTTATTTTCTTCTTTCTTATTTTTGAAAAACTAAGGATTTCATTTTGATTAAGTACGTTTTCCTGGATATTTATACATTCTGGAGTGAAATTTATAGATCAATTAATTCTTAACTGAGCTAAGATCTCATTTCTCTATGTATATATTTACTCTTGGACAAGTTAAACAGAGAAGTTCTTTCAAAAGATAATTTCAAGGGAAAATCACCCTCTAGTAATATTAATTGGCATGGAAACTTCAAGAGGAAAACATATCTGCTAAAATTGAAATTCAAGAACATTTCTCTTGACACTAATTATCAATAGAATCGTGCATAAGCTGAAGCCAAGATGTTGCATTCAATGGACCTCTTTCTCAATGTGGAGGGAAGGAAGATGAATACAGACACTTTGGAAAATGTAGATATCAAGTTCTTGGAAACAAATTTGAAAGAAATAGCTAAGACAGCGATGTTTATTACATTTTTTTTCAGGCCAAAATTTAAAAAAAAGAAAAAAAAAAAAACAATGATTTTTTGAGTGCAGCCGTAGTGTAGGATTGCTCAGAAATTGGTGTCAAGTAGAAATATTAGCTTGTATAATGAAGGATTGGTAAATATTGGAAAATTTTAAGTTTTTTAAGTACATAGAGAATGAAGACTTTGAAGGGAAAAAAATACCAAAACCAGAAATAAATTTAAAATATAAATAAATAAGTATCACTTAATGTGCTGACACAATATGTATGAAGCAATCACTCTGATGTCCTTTTAAGGGTTAATATCATCATTATCACCATCACTTGCTGTTATAGAAGTTTCCGTGGTGACCAGGAAGTATATTTTTCTTGACTGATGCACGGGTTAGGATAAAAAAAAAAAAAAGTACAGCAAAACAGTATAGTCTTATGAAAGGATCCTACTAAAAAGCATACCTATTTGGTTTGTCTTAAGCAGTTTACCAAAGCCATCTGCCTAGGGCAACGTTAACCTGAGCAACAAGTGGACCTGGTTTCCCTATTCAGGTTCACCAACTTAATAGCTGTGTGACCTCAGGCAAATTAAGCGATCTCTCTGGGCTTCAGTTTTCTAATCTCTCAATTTGTGAAGGTAGTAGATAAGTTTTGAAAGTATTTTGTAAAGATTTTATAAGACAATGAGTGCAGAGTACAAAATAAGAGTAACAACATAGCTTGTGCTTAAAGAATAAAGTTTTAGAATATGTGTATACAAAAAAAAAAAAAAGAATGTAGAACCCTTTGGCAAAATTAGGTTTATTCAATACTAGCTCATTTTATCTTATGATTTAAGAATTAGCCCTAGCATCCAAAGAAATTATGGCTAAATTAACAAGCAGTGCAGACTTAAGTAAAAGCCCTGAAAGTTTTTGTAATAAAAATTAAGGTATAAACTTACAGCTTATACTTTCCATACTCGGACGTTTTAAATTAGGCTAAATGTGAGAGGTACATCCTTCTCACCTTGGTAATTCATCTGGTAATGAGGCTACTGAAGGCTCCTCATCACTCCAGGAAGAACATGTTAGGTCATTTCTTATCATCCCCTCCAAGACCCATTACTTCCTAAATCCTGTGCCTTAAAAGAAACAGATAGCGACAGATAGATGATTGATCAAGAGATTGATAGATAGATACATAGCTTGGAATATTTGAAATGACTGAAAGACAGTATTTGGACAGGCATTTATTACCCATAAATTGTATTGATTTATAATCAAGTCAAAAAAAGCCTGAAGCCATTTTTTTAAATTTATAGCCACAAACTTAGACAGAAAACACTAGCTTATTCATACAAATTAAAGCCTAATGGAATAGAAATACCTGTGAGATAAGTGATACTCTAATTTATTTTCCTGACTATTTTATTTACTTGCTTTGAGACTTGGATAAATTCATTTAATCACTTTGTAGCTCATCCAAGAATTTTTTTACATGCTTGTTAAAATGGGAATATTCTTCATTCTTATCTCAAAGAGACACTTTGAATATATGTGCAAATATATAAAGTGTACTGCTCTTTACTTTAGAAAACTTACCTAACTCCATTATCATTTCTAAATAGAAGAAAAAAGCAGCACATTTATATGCATCCAGTAGGTCATGCTGTAGATTTGCTTTAAAGACAAAAATATCTGAATGAAGAAACTGTCAAATGCAATATTTATAATTCTTAATTTCCCAAATCAAAGATAAAGATTTGAGTTACATCTTTGTTTTTTACGAAAAGTTGTCAAAAGTTGATGTCTCATAACTCTGGTTGTCCTGTTTCATTCAGTTGGGAAAACAAAACAACAGGAAATAGAATCTGTCTACCACATATTGCAATAAACATTCTGCCATTTTGTAAGAAACAAGGACTCTTTAGGCATATAGTATAAAATTTAGAGGTATATTATGAGAACTTAAATATAAACATTGCTTATGGAGATTGTAAAAAGTTTAGGGCGTTTTTCTTTACTTTTTCATTCTCCAAAACATGAAAACAAAATTCCTTCACTGATTAAAAATTCAAGATGTAAGTGTCATAGAATATTTGTTGATTAAATATTTTCTTGCAAGTTTGGAAAATGTATCTTGTAGGTGTCATATGCTTGTTTATTAAAGAAGCACTATAATTGCTGAGAGTGCTTTTAATACTTTAAAAGTCCATGACGTCTGTTGCAGTGAATGTATTGAATACTCAGAAAGAGCTGGCTAGTTGGTCAATAAATAAAGAAATCTTGATACACTCTGGTGGAGAAACAATGCCAGTTAGTAAAAGCAAATGTTAATTAACTAAGACAGACATGAGTTTTAATAACAAATCCTTTGAACTTTGCTCTTAAGCAAATCAAAATTTGTAGAAAACCATAGAACAGTATATTGCAACATTCAGATAGTAATCATAAGATGTTATCTGCAGGAACCGGGATTTCTGCAAATTGAGCACTCCATCCTGAAACTTATAAAGAAAAGCATTATTTACTTTTACTGCAATGTTTGCCCCTTAAAAAGAAATCTTATGTGGGGAACATTTCAAGTTGTCCTTCTATTTTATCCAAATATTATGCCATAACATCTTAACGCAATCCTAGTTCTGAAAAGAGTTTTGCACTTCTGCACAATTCCTGGTAATTTTCTTTATTTCACGTTTTGCTCTGGCCTCACTTTTTAAGCCTAGTCCTCTTTTATTTTTAGCCCACACCTCACCCACTGTGCCATCTGGAAATATTATTAGATGGGTAACAATTACCTTTCTGCGGAAAGACTAAGGATTATCTGAAACATTATTTGATGATGTATCATCCTACAGGATGTAATACTAAAACTGTCACATACTATATCACACTAGCACCAACTATCATGTAACACCTGCAAAGGCTCCTCCATCAAGTCCTGATTACTGTCAACAAGAGGTTAGCGATTGAAAAAGAGAGTAACATTTGCGGGATAACGGCACCTGACGTGTCTCCGCAGCTGGCAAAGACGTGTAACAGATGAAAAGGTAACACATAATATAACTTTCATTTCTCAGCAAAGGCACACACTCAACTGTGGGACACTTCAGCGACCTCTTATGACTTCTGGTAGGTTCTCCTTTTTCTCCTAAAATGCAATTAAATGCAGGAAGCCTGTGCTACGTTTTACATAAATATTGGTGTCAATTCAATGAACACATCCTAACTAGTCAAACTGAAGGTTTCCTTCTTGGACAAAAAGCCATTAGTTTGCAGCACATGGTCTGAGGTTCCATGTTTGGGAATGAAATCTCTACTAACAGAAATCTCATTTCAATCACCCAACCTCCCCTGTCTTCTCTCTGCACTGCCAGGAAGATTTAGCTTAAGTGGGAACTAAACTAAGCAAAACAAAATCATTCTGTTTCAGCAAAAAAAAAAGGAGAACTCTTGTTTACAGGATACCTTCTGGTTTCCAATCATGTCCCTTTTAATGAGCATGGACCCTCCCTTTTCACTGTGCACCCAAGTCCCTCCCTGGTGGGAGAGCATGGAGTGGGATGGATGAGACTTATCTTTCATAAGATCATCCATTTCTTTCCTTGTTTTCACAGAGAAGAGCTGAATCAGAATGAATGGATGCAAAATACGAGAAATACCTTTAACCCCATTTCCAGAGAAAGTCTTGTGGTAATATACATGTTATAGTTACATAGACCTGCAATGCAAGGTCTTCACATCTGCAGTGGTTTTATGGTTGATCAACTATTGTTTGGAGGATAGATCTCTAACCAGCATATGATTTTTGTAATTTATCAGTACTTCCAAATATGTGGGCTTTCTGCAAGTGCATTCTCCTTGGTTCTGCAAATTTGAAACATTTCTGGTTTAAAAGTTTAAGGGGAAAATGTTAGCTATATTAGCTAAAATGAGTACTAAATTATCAAGGACATTAATGTATCTATCTTGTACAAGGGACTCACATTCTACGTATTAAACAGTTGATGATGGAACTTCTCATGACCTGGACCTCTACTCATCACAACACACAGTAGTCAAACAACAATGCGTGGATATTGAGCTTAAACTCTCAGCTCAGGCAAGTTGATATTATTTTGTGGTGCTTAATGAACATAAAGGCATATACTAATTACAGAGCACAATTTGGGAAGAAAAATGAAGGTTTTGCCAAAGCATTCTGGAAAATGAGTTGCAAATTTAATATTCCAGCAGGCTTTATGCCTACTGCAATATTCTGCACTGGATAGGTGTGCAATAAGTGTTGGCAGGTTACATTCATTAAGTAAGACAATAGTTTCAATATTTTAAACATGGTTTATATCAAAACCTTAGATGTAAAGTTTAGTGTTAGGAAGCACTGGCTAAGGTTCTAAATATGCTATTAATATAGGTCACTGTTTTTTGCAAGTGATTTTATGCTCCTAAAAAAAAAAAGCCAGACTTCTATCTCTAAGAACTGCTTCAAACACTGAGAGTGTTTATGACAAAGACTTTGATCTCAGTGTACATCCAGTAAATACAAAACATTCCTGTGTTTAAGGATGTGAATACCTGCACACATTACGACTTTAACAAATGTTTTAAACTGCATTTTAGAAGTTATTGATTTGGTAAAGCTCCAAATACATTTCTCCCAGTAAGTTTCCAACACCAACCCCATGAGCTTCAAAGTTTGATAATTTTGCATATTGCAGTGGGCTGTGCATGCAAAATTTGACTCTATTTCATAAACATGTTGTTTTGTGTTTCAGGTGATGAATGTACAATGCAAATAGCTATAAAAATGAATGAAAGCACCCAGCCAGTTTGCTATAAGTGCTGTTATAGATGAGCTTTGCGTATGAGGGCTGAAATTAGATTGGATATACAATGGGAAACATATTGTAATATTGAAAATATTTTAGTTATTTTTTGAGCTCCAATATGGCTAAGTATTTTTCACAGGTACGGGATGAGGTTTTGACAGCATATTCTAGGATATCATTTTGCTTTCTTCAGAAATGTTTGGTCTATTGCTGGAAGCTGCTCCTAGGTGATTTGTTATACAATATTACAGCTTTGGGCCAACGGATAGACTTGTGTGGATTTAGATAAACTAAAAAAAAATGGATTTACCATTTACATATTTACCAGTAGTATTTGAATAACAAGATGCCCTTAACTATTTAGAACAGTGAAATAAAACATTGGAAATATACATCAGGTAGTACAATATACCAACAATTGAATGCTCTCTACTATAGAACACAGTTTTATTGATTCAAAGGTGTGAAGAATGAGAAAGAACCTTAGAGTTCATAAGTGGTTATTTTCAAATTGTGTTGGATGAAGCCTTTGACTTTCACTGCAACTATCAAGGGCCTTCATGGAGCAGAGCACAAAAGAACATTCATGAAGTTTGCCAAACAGGCTCATGACCCTTTTATTGTATACTGGGGCTCTGTGCAAACTTCTACTGAAACAAAGACAAAAAAACAAACATTTTTGAATAGATGTCACCACTTAAACAATGTAAAAACTGACTTAAACCTGAATTCTTCTTTCAGAGATGAAAAGTACCAGTGCTTTACACTGAAGCACAATTATTTGATTTTTGCCAAACTGTGCTTGTTTAATGTAATTTCCATTTCAAATACCCTATATAGCTTTTATAGTTTTGAACCTACGGGGATTTAGACGTTAGTGTTCACATACGTATATTATGACACATCAACCTGCTAAGCTATGCAACTCTCACTTGTTTGTTATTAGGAACCAGAATGCATCCATTGTGATGCTGTATTTTTGAGATGCAAGTTTATTTTATTCATTTCTTTCATTGGCAGGCTTTTACAGAGGGCTTCCCCTTTGTCAGATGCTTAGAGTTTAACCATAAATTGGGAAAACCGACAGGTAAATTCATAATAATTATCAGTCATTTTAAGGATCTTGATAGAGGGGTCCACAAAAACTATGTGAGGAAACAAAAGAAGGAGAACCTAGAGACAGGTTGCGGTAGGAGGAGGTGTATGAAAATCCTTGACTAGAAACAGGCGTTTGAGCTGAGTCTTGGGTCGGAAACTCTCCCTAAGAGACATGGGTTAGAACTGTGGAGGGGGATGGGAAGGGCCCAAGGATTTAAGGCCAAGGACTTGCTATTTGTAGGTGTCCTCTGGCGGAAAGGGTACAAGCTGCAGCACGAAGCCAAGGCAGGTATGAGTTAAGCAATGCAGACTGGAGTCTCCCACTTCCTGAGGAATGAACGCTCTCTTCCATGTTAGTTCCACATTGTCTTTTTCCTTTCTTCCCATTTTTCTTTGATGTGATTTGCATGCTAGAGGTCAGGGAATCTAGAATGAGAGAGCTGCAGGTTTTGCAGCAAAATACTCCTGGGCGTTGGTGACTGAAGCTTAGAGTCTATGCTTGCTTAATATAGCCCCGTGTGTAATCTGCAGCAAGATTATAGGAATGTATCTTACATTAGTGCATAAGAAGAAGTTGTGTACGTTTCTTTAATAATACAAGAAAATGTGTCTGCTCATAAAATGAGCTGCCAAGTCCAACATGAAGGAGGCCCTGGTCGGTGGTGGGTCTTGGCTGCTTATCTGTGGTAAAGGCCGCCACGAGTGAACACAAGGGTCCAGGTCACAGAGTACAGGCTGGCTGGCCAGAGAAAGCAGGCCGGGACACAGCTGCCTTGCAGAAAAGAAGAAAACGAAGAAGCCACATCTTTATTCAGACAGTTGACAATACAAAACAGGAAACAGAAAAGCTTACTGAGATGGGGTCAGGTTTTTACGTGTCAGGTAACACTCTTCAGCTAACATGCTTATGAGTAGGTATACGAACCACAGCAGGAGAAATCACCAATCCAGGGGCGTGTTATCTTGCGGAATCAAGACGACTTACCAAGCATTTTCTCCTGTAGCCCTCCTTGTCCTTTCTTCCTCCTCCCCCTAATCTCTTCCTGCTTACATATATTTGTTTTCCCTTTCTTGGCTTATTTCTGCTCAGCTCCCACTTGAAGTGTGGTATTTCCCTTTGCCCCATTGCGTACTTTTGTCTCTTGCGTTACAGACTGGTTTAAGCAACCACTTTTGTTACCACCCGTGCTCAGTCCGATTCTCTGCCTCAGAAGCTTCAGACTTGCTGTGTCTCAGGATCACTGGTGACAAGAAACTGAAAAAAAATTAGAGGAGCTACAGAAGGGATTGGCTGTAGACATAACTGCCTGTTCCTGAGCTGTATCCAAGATGTGCCTGTAATATAACAGGGCCAACCTACTGAGGCCTTGCTGGCTCTTAACTGGACAAGGCTTCTATTTAGATGCATTTACAAAGGGCTTAATGCTGCCTTTCATACTGTAAATTTGTGCCATCATTACATTCAGCTTCAGCTGTTGTTCAGCGCTTATACATTTGACTTTTTTTCATAAGTCAATTTATTTTGCAACACATCTAAGTGTAAGTTAAAGGATGCTGTCCTATATCACACATAGATAATGGAGTTTCCCATAAAATTAACCTAACAGCATTTTCTTTGCCAGGTTTGGACTTGCTTGGGACCCGTCACCTCTCCCTTCTTTTTTTTTCTACCTTTTGGAATGGAAATAGCTATCCTATGCTTGTCCCACCACTGTATTTTGGAAACACATAATTTGTCTGGTTTCACAAGCTCCTAGCTGGAGAGGACTTTTACCTCAAGATTAATTGTACCTTGCGTCTCACATGTATCTGATGTAGATGATATTTAGATGAGATTTTGAGCTTTAGCATTGATGTCGGAACAATTTAAGACTTTGAGGATGTTGAGATGAAATCAATGTTTTTTTTTGCATATAAGATGGGCATGAAATTTAAAGAGCCAGATGTGGAATACTTTGGACTGAATTGTGTTCCCCCAAAACTCATGTTGAAGCCATAACCCCCAAGTTGACTTTATCTAAAGATAAGGCCTGTGAGGTTATAAGGGTTAAATGAGGTCATAAGGGTGGGGCCCTAATCTGATAGGGCTGGTGCCCTTCCTAAAAGAGGAAGAGACACCAGATGGCTCTCTCTTCTGTGTCATGTGAGGACACAGGGCGTAGGTGGCCATGTGCAAGCCAGGAAGTGAGTTCTCACCAGGAACCAAATTAGCCAGCACCTGGTTCTTGGGTCTCCATCCTCCAGAACTGTGAGAAATAAATTTCTGGTGTTTAAGCCACCTAGTCTGGGATATTTTTCTATGGCAGCCTGAGCCATTTAATAGGACTATCAACACTTTTATATGCCTTATACCCTTAACTTTTCATAATTGCTTGAAACCCATGCTCTTTCATTTCCCGCACTGTAATTGTTATCAGTATATACAGTGTTTTCTCTTTTTGGAAATCCCTTGAGCATCCTTCAATGGCTATTCAAGTATCATCTTTACTATGAAGACTTTATTAACGGAGAAGGTATGTACTAGCTAATAAACTAATTATTGATTCATTGATTCATTGGACATGTATTATCCACCCTTTTCACGTCAGCCAGTGACATGAAAGTTCTCATAACAGCCCATCAAGGGATTTTTAGAAGTGAGGAAAAACACATAGCTATTCAAACATAAAAGATAAAGATATGGTTCATAATAATAAATTAAATAAATTTTTATTCCCCCTTTTTTCTACTTATAAAGACAAGTGAAGGAAGAAGAAAAGTAAGGCTCACATTTCTAAGTTTTAGCCAGGACTTCTGACTGCTCAGTGTGAAACCCATGGATCTTTATTAATGCAAAGCCAGGCCCAAATGGAATGTCAAATTTTTCTGCATAATAAAATGCAGGGAATGCGGTTTCTTGGAAAGATTTAAAGGGAAATAACCTAGGAGAATAAAAAGCTGAGAGATTTTTTGTGGCGGGGGGTGGTGGGGAGGTGGACTTGGGAGAGGAGGGGTGAGATTCAAATAACACAGTGAGTAGGAGTCTGGAATCTGCAAAGAAATGTTGCAGCTGAAAAATTCCCCGAGGCATTAAATCAAGGACTTGCAAAAAGAAGTGTATGATATACAAGCTTGGGTTGTTTGCGTGGTTGTCATGTTAACCTGAAATCACCTCCAATACTTCATGAGTGGTCTTAGAGAAACCGAGGAATATGGACCATTTTTTGTACATTACCACAAAGCAGAAAATTGAGAACATGTCTGTCTTTCTCCTAGGTTCTACAATTTTCAAGGAGATATAGGTGATAGAGTTTAGTGGAATTGAAACCGAGCAGGACCCTGTGGGGCTCCTGGGCACAAAAGCCTTTCTGTGTCCCCTTCCCAAGTTCCAAAGGGCAGGTTGAAACAGTTGCTAATCAGGGAAGGGAAGAAATGCAGAGATAAGGGAGGAACAGTCAAAAATCAATAGTGTAGCCTGGGGGGCAGGGTCCTTGTTCCCCCTCAAGGGATACACATAACAGTATCTTTGAGCTGTTTTGCAGGTACTGAAACCCTCACCAGGTGGGAGAAGTTAACAGTATGCTGCCTGCCCACAAGCAGTAGACCCCAGACTGGTTGGAACCAGAAGGTTGATGATGCCGACTCCCACTTACCTCCCCACCAACCCATCAGAAGAATGTCCACGAGCTGATCACGCCCACTTTGAACCATTACTATAAAACTCATCGCTACCCCCTCCAAGTGGGGACACACAGTTTTGAGGGCACTAGCCTGCTGTGGCGCCCTTTGCCTGGCAAAGCAATAAAGCTATTCTTTTCTATATCACCCAAAACTCTGTCTCTGACATTTAATTCAGTTTCGGGTTACAGAGGCTGGATTCAGCTTCAGAATCTAGACATCAGATCCAGGCCTGTGGAACTCCTGGGATTATATGAGTTTCCTAGGCTACCCAAACAAAGCACAACAGTTGGATGGCTTAAACACCAAAGATTGACTCTCTCACAGTTCTGGAGCCTGGAGGTCCATGATCAAGGTGTTGGCAAGGCTGGCTCCTTCTGACAATGGTGAGGGAAGGGTCATTCCAGGCCTCTCTCCTTGGACTGCAGGTGGCTGTCTTCTCCTGTGGCTTCGCACCGTCTACCCTCTGTGTGTCTGGGTCTAAATTCCCTCTTCTATAAGGACACCAGTTAGATTGGATTAGGGTCCAACGAATGAATTCATTTTAACTTAACTACCCCTTTAATGATCCTATTCTCATCTATGGTCACAATTTTAGGTACTAGGGGGGTAGGACCAATATATGAATTTGCGGGTTCACAAATTTGCCTATAACAGGGATTTATAGCAATCTTGAGATTTTTTATTATATTTTCTACAGAAGGTAAGATAGGAATACTGAGTCAATGATTTTAAACTCAAAAGAAAAGGTAGCCTCAGCTCATACCTAGGTTTCATAACCAATCTAAAGATTTACAAAAATTAGATTCAATGATGTTAGATAATTAACCTAAGACTCACAGCGTTCCTGTGGTGAATCTACGATTGAAACCCAGGGGATTGCAAAAACCTTACCCTTTCAGTGCATCATTCTGCCTCTCAGTCATACTCACAAAGAGATACACCTGGATGTATGCATTTCTAGTGTATTAAAGTAACGTTTAAAAACATTATTAAGACTAATATAACCTCAAATTTCTTAACTAAACTTTTGAGCCATGGACAAAGTACAATAAAAAGCAATTTTATCATGAGTAATTTATATCAATTGTTAGTTTTGATTTCATATAAAAAGAACATGGAGTTCACCAAGAAAAGTAGGAAAAGAAGCATTCTGTGAGGAGATGCATGTCCTGAAATCTTATCCATTGCTAAAAGGATAACATTTTGAGTGTATGCCTTAAGACAGATTTCAAAAATTACAAAGAAGAAATTTTCGTATTATTTTCATCTTTATCTTAAGCACTGACATTTATTATTCAAGATGCCATAATGAGGGCTTCCCTGGTGGCGCAGTGGTTGAGAATCTGCCTGCCAATGCAGGGGACACGGGTTCGAGCCCTGGTCTGGGAGGATCCCACAACTGCTGAGCCTGCGCTTCTGGAGCCTGTGCTCCGCGGCGGGAGGGGCCGCGATAGTGAGAGGCCCGCGCACCGCGATGAAGAGTGGTCCCCGCTTGCCGCAACTAGAGAAAGCCCTCACACAGCAACGAAGACCCAACACAGCCAAAAATAAATTAATTAAAAAAAAAAAAATGAGTAAAAAAACCCAGGCAGAGAGAAAAATTTGAAAAAAAAAAAAAAAAAAAAAAGATGCCATAATGAAACTTAGTCGTGATAATATTAAGAAAACTGGGACATTTTCAAAGCACATTTATATTCCTATTTATTAGCACTATAAAGTTCTGTTAGCTAAAGTACAAATAACAGAAACCCAAATATAAGCTAGAGATAAAAGTAATAATCTATAAGGGGACAAATGCATTTAAATAAAGTAATATCAAGAATTTTTGTTTCAAGGAATTGACATCTTGAACACTGATTCTTATACTGACTTACTGGGAAAGCTAGCCAGTAGACTTTAAGTGGAGGAAAAAGAGTTTCTGTGGTCAATTAAGCTTGGGAAATGAATGGATAAAGTTAAAGGGATTTCTCTATTGTAAAACTTGTCAGAAGCCAAGTAAACTAACACTGCAGTATAGAACATGCCACCAATGTATGTGATTATGGAACTCATTCTTGGGGGTCACCCTTCAGAGAAATAATTCTTCCGAATGCTCTTTTGGAAACATTGCTCCAGATACATCATAGAATATTTTCAGACTCAATTCATTTCAACAAGCATTTATTAAGGATCTCTTATATTTAAAATATTGAGCTTAGTGTTCGAAGGTTTAGCTTGAAGATACAGTGGAAGTATTATACTTTCAAATAAAAATAAGTTAAAGTATCTTTAGGAGTTCATTCACTAAGGGATTCACTTATTCCTTTGTGTAACATTTATCAAACAGACATTATGTGCAATTAAATATCTTATATATTCCATATCCCTTATATAGTACACTGAAAATTATTGTTCCCAATGATCACCTTCAATGCATGAAGAATTAGTATATATAGATAAAACAATTTTATACATAGTATTAACATTAGATGCATGTTATTCTATTTTTATGATTTGTGTAATAAAATAATCTAATGGAACTATTTATTGTTTACTAAATATAATTACATGTATTAATAAAATATGCAAAATATGTATACAACATATAAATGAAAATAATCTGTATATGGGGATTATTATCTCTCTCAATTAACTCAAATATTTAAAATCTTAGGGCACTAAATTTTTAAATATTCTGGAGAAACCATAGCTTACTCTAAAAGATTCATTTTAGGATCATCAGATAAAATTCTGGTAGGTAATTTGCTCTGAAAAATATTCTCAGGTCAGGCAACATTCTAATAACAAATTGTGCACAGTATTTAGCTAATAAACCATTAACTATTTGCCATTGCTTTGCATCATTGGAAAGTCAGAAGTAGTTATGCACATTTATAAGGATGCTATTTCTATCTCAAAATTGATGTAGTAAAGCAAGCAGTCGCTGTACTTAGAGCTGTGTTATGACTTGGTAAATCGGAAGGTAACTGAAACATAGGAATACACAGCTGGGTTGGACAAAGAAACCACTCAGAGCAAAAGGCAGTGGCCTCTAAACCACTCAAACAAGAACAGTTAAGAAATAAAAGAAATAGATTCCACCATGACTGAAGATGACCTCAGAATGCACAGTGACATTACAAGAAAGATCAAGGGATTGGCATCCAAACAGCTTTGTTTTGTGTCTACCAACCTCTACATTTATGGGCTCGGTCAAGTCATTTAATTTGTCCAAGCATAAATGACCTCATCTGAACCATGAGGATAATCATGTGTACTTTGCAGGATTATAAAGATAAGCATGGACTCGTGGAGATCCAGTGCTCAGCACAAGGTCTAGCACTTAGCAAGCGCTAAATCGATAGTTGCTTTTATTATAAATAACACGTTTTAAAGTATCCTGAAAGAAATTTTGGAGAGAAGCAGTTTTTAAATGGTTAAGTTAGGTTTTCACCTCTTAACCAGGTTAGAGATAACATAAAATTTACACGGTGGAAAACTTCTATATATATTTTGCTTGACATTTTACTATATGTAAACTACTATGCATAAAATATTGGACATTGCCTACAGAGGTTATCTGGCTGTTCCTGGTCCTGTTTCTAGTTAAGAAAAAACAAATGTGTTGTAAAGGCAAATATCCTGTGCTCTACACAAGCCAATTGAAACACTAAACCCTGTGTGCATATATGTAAAATATGTACAGTGTAAACATGCCCTATTGGTTAGTGGCAGAACGAGATAAAATCTAGCTAAGATTTTCATTAAATAGCTTTATCAATTCAGTGCGTTCTTGAGAAAGCAGGAAAGAGCAAACCAAGAGTCAGTTAGAGCCTACTCAAGCTACCCCAAACGATCTGTCAGTCTAGGATCACCTCCTCATTTTTGTGCATTTCTCATGCCTTGAAAGCAGCTTGTGAAAATCTTTTCTGACTGACAGCTATGAACTGTCAAAGGTATTAATGAGAGTACGATCATTCAGCTGCCGACAGACCCTATGTAAAAGAGTGATTGAAAACACAGTCTCGTGTTGACTAACTAGATGGCACATTTTGTTTAAAAATGGTCTTTAGCTAAAAAGATCTAAAGTATTCTTAAACTAGTAAGACATGAGGAGGTAAGCCTGTTCTGCTTTGTATCATGCTGATATCTGATAGACAATTTTAGTACCTAGCATCATTGGAAAGTCTTGCTTTCAAAACATGCAGAGCCCACACGCTCACATCTGTTTGGAAATATATCTATTATCCAAAAGTTTCAAGTAAAAGTAAACAGTTTGTTCATATTTATAGAACATCAGGAGGAAAATGCATTTGATGCCTGAATTACTGGAAAAAACTTAATTTTCTACTGTACTTTGAGCATGCAGACAGTTTCAGAGGGTCCTTTCAGAAATATATATATTTATAGCATGTGCTATTGTCTGAATCAGTTTGCATCAATCCTATTGAGAAAAAAAACGTTCTGGCACTGAGCCACTCTAATATATATTTGAACGAAGCTCATAAGAAATAAGGATTTTGGTCATATTCCTGTGGGAGATCTAAAGCGAACAGTAGAATGCCAGCATACTTGTACTTGGCAGAGTGAATAAAAACGTGCATAAATTTACAACAAAACTATTTTCAGTTTGCACTGTAATATTTTCTCAGATTACTTACTTTTATTGCACTATTTATTAGACTTACAATAGGGTTCTGTGACCAAGACGAGGTAAAGGACAATGTCTGAGGAAATGGATGGTAAGGATGTAGGTTACACACAGGTGTGGCTATGCAATTGAACCATTTATTAGGTTTATTAGCTTTTTTTATTGCACATGTCCATACAAAAGCTATATTGAAATGGGGGGAAAGTTCTGGTGCAAGCTAAAATCAAAGAAATGTAATGTTAAGGATGCACATTTATTTTTGAACGGCCCCATGGGAGAGTCTATACAGACATAAAGCATAGAATTTTTTTCTTCCAAAATGAAAGAGAGAAACTGGAAATCAAATGAAAGGACTGCAACAAAAGATGAAGTATATTTGCTAGAGCAAATTTCATTTTAAAATAAATAATGTTATCTATTTATATTTGATGTTTGGGATAAGTGACAAGAAGTCATATTTTATTTAATATTTTACTAAGTTAAAACAAAGTGACAGGAAGAATAGTCTAAATTTACCTGCCAGCCTAAATCGGGGTTCTGTGTTGTACCGCAAGTGCCAAAATAACAGAAAAGATGATTTTGAATGGCAGGGCTAAGGTGGCCTTAGGCAAAATATTGAAAAGAGGTAGATATATTTGTCCCCTCAAAACAAATCTATTGGTGTTACTTTTCTCCTATCAAGCCACTGTCTGACCTCAACCCCAAGCCCTTATTCTGGATTCTAGGCAAGCCTCTGTAAAACTTTATAAGTTCCTTAACTAGTAAAGGTTTAACCTGAACATTTCATTAGCAACAAGGTGTCCAAAGGTCAAGTTTTCCTCTTCTAATAGCACCTAAAAGTTAAAGGGTCACCTGACTGCCCATTGCAAATCCTGACCTGAATACTGAACTCTCTTGTTTGAGTCTGAATAAATGAAGGCTAGACATGACATATCTAAAAATGAATTAACTCTTGGTCAACAATCAAAATGTTATGCATTTTATAAGATACTTCTTCAAATACTGTGGTCTCAGCCTAGCATGTTAGACTCATTCACAGCTCAGTTTCCCCCTTGGAGGAACTATAGGGTGGACTTGTATGCTGCACAGAAGTTTTTCTACACAATTCAATCTCTTTACGTTCTGAGATGTTCTCTGAGAGAATTTACACTGAAGTTCTCCACTCTCCTGCAGTTGATTTCAGGTACTCAACAGCTATGTTGTATTATTCACAACTTCTCTTGAGATCTTGATATGTTTTGTTTTGTGATATTTTTCAGTTTATTTCTGGTCTGCTTTATCCCACAACAGTCTATTGCATATATCATTTAGTGCATATATAAACATCATTTAGTGCATATATAATATACGCAAATTCAACTTGACATTAAAAAAATTGTTTATGTGAAAGAGTTTTTGTTTGTCTTATAGTTTATTCTGTCTTGGAGAACTACCTCACCCATATCTATAGTTTAACCAATTATCTCTTCTAATTCTTTTTTTTTTTTTAATTTAGTTAATATTTATTGAGATCCTGTTAGGTACATTGCACTGTGGTAAATGTTTACATATTGCAAAAAAGAAATAAGATGATAGATACTGTTACCTAATAAATATGACAAGACATATACATAAATAACAGTGGTGACACCAACCTACCATTGTCATTTTAAAACAAAACATCACCACCTTTTGCAAGCCAATTGAAGATTTTTAGAATAACTACAAATTAAAGATTTTCAGTTTAAAAAAATACAATGCATTACCACCTCACACTTGTCAGATTGGCTACAATCAAAAAGACAACAAAAAGCAATTGTTGGCGAGAATGTGGAGAAAATGCAACACTCATGCACTGTTGGTTGGAATGTAAAATGCTGCAGCCATTATGGGAAACAGTATAGAAATTCCTCAAAAAATTAAAAATAAAACTGCCATATGATTCAGCAATTCCACTTTTGAGTATTTACCTGAAGAAAACAAAAACACTAATGAGAAAAGATATGTGCACTCCAATGTTCACTGCAGCATTATTTACAATAACCAAGATATGGAAGCAACCTAGATGTCCATCAAAGATGAATAGATAAAGAAGATGGGGTATATATAAACTATGGAATATTACTCTGCAATTAAAAATGAAATCTTGCCATTTGCAACAATGTGAATAGACTTGGAGGGTATTATACTAAGTGAAATAAGTCAGACAGAAAAAGACAAATACTGCATGATCTCATATGTGGTATCTAAAAAACAAAACAAACAAACAAACAAAATGAAAACAGACTCTCTCTTAATTCTTAATCTCTAAGATGGACCTTTCACACAATTTTCACTCCCATGACTTTAGTCCATTTTAATCCTACCAGCCACTCATACATGTATGGTAAAGAAGTTCTCTTTCATAGTATTATTTTTCTTCTTTCTGTCTTTCTTGTAGAATATTGCTTTTATTTTCTTTGCTTTCTTAATTGTGAGTAGACAAAGGGTGGAAAGATAATCATTTAATTGTCAGAGAATCAAGGCGAATGGCTGGCTGAGCTAGGGATCCCTGGCATTAACGGTAGGGTACATATTTTGCTGTCAGTGCAAAGGGACAAACTTCCATTTATACTTTCATGTATTTTTCCCACTCTCACCCCCATCTTCATGCATTAAAAAAGTTTCATAGTAAATGGTAAGCAAAAAAAAGTCTAGAACATAGGGATTTGGGTAGTCATGGGGTAGATTCATACTGGTTTGGTAACTGAGGTGTGAAAGCTAGCACTATGGACAGCCCAGAACCATTCATACAGGATTGTTAAAATAAATCCCATTGTTCTTTAATCAGGACAGAGCTGCCAGTTAGGTTTAGTAGAGTCTGGCTTACAAGGTCACTTAAAATTCATCTTTCTTTACCGATTTAGCTGGTTATAACAGTTCCTGTGTAACATGATGCTCTGTTTCAATATCTTCTATCCTACTTACATTAGTGAAGCAATTAATGGTAAAAATTAAATTAAAAAATTAATACCACATAGTTAAATATGAAATATTTCATACCGTTTAAAATGTTTCCTAATTTCTGATAAAAATACATTACAATTGCTTAACAAATACAGAAACACGTAAGGAATTGTGTTTCATTTCCTTTCCAACTATTGTTTTCAGTGCATTGTGTATCTTTCAGTTTATGCAAATGTAAAGATACTGATTTATCATTTATTATTACAAATATCTGTCTTATACAACTGAAAAAATAGTACATGCTATTTTATTGTCTATTTTAGTTTACTTATATACTTTATGCATTGATCATTAAATACTCATCAACAGTACTTCCAAGGGCCACACGGTATTCTAGATCATGGGTTCATAAACTATAGTCCATGAGTCAAACCAGCCTCTCTCCTGTTTTAGTAAGTCTCCTGTTCCTGTAGGCTAAGAATGATTCTTAGAAATGAACATTTGCAATTGATTGGATTATGAAGAACAGTAACTGTGAAATTTAATTAAGCAAAATGTTGTCCCATAAAATAAAATTCCATTCTTTTTATTAATAGACATGTGACAGTCAGAATTCTAAAGATGCCCCATCACCAAAATTCCCATTCCTGATTATGCAATCAAACACTAATCTATGTACCTCTGTGAAGGGCTTTTACAGAAAGAATTAAGATTTCTAATCAGATGACCTTAAGACAGAGAGGTTATGTTGGGTTATCCGGGTGGACCCAATGTTATCACAGGAACCCTTAAAAGCAGAAGAGTCAGTCAGAGAGTGGAATGAAAGAGGAATTAGGAGAGATAAGGTAGAGGGTAGGTCAGAAAAAAAATGAAGTATGAGAGGGACTCAGTCACTCATTGATGGATTTGAAGATGGAGGTAGGGGCCAGCGAGTCTCTAGAAGCTGAGAATGACTCCCCATGGCCTCAACTGGCAAGGAAATGGGGACCTCAGACCTACAATCACAGGGAGCTAAATCTATAAAAAACCTGGCTGGCAGCCATGTAATGAACTTAGATTGTACGCACTGCTATATTTAAAATCGATAACCAGCAAGGACCTACTGTATAGCAGAAGGGAAATTTTCTCGGTATTCTGTAATAACATAAATGGGAAAAGAATTTGAAAAAGAATAGATACATGTATATGTATAACAGAATCAATTTGATGTACACCTTAAACTAACACTGTTAATCAACTATACTCCAATATAAAATTTAGAAAACATATTTGCAAACAAGATTTTTTTAATTAAAAAAAAAGCAGTAGGAAACAATTGAAGGCTTTAAAATGGGAGAAAGATATGATCTTTGTTTTCCAAGAATTTGGATGTCAAGGTGCTTATACCCAACTATGACACTCCTCAGTATACTCCAGAAACAGCACAAATGCCAAAAATACAAGAATGGCTATGCAAATTATGGCACAGGAATGTGAAAAGAAGTTACGCAGCAAATACAAGAAAATGAACATGCAATGTTATATAGAAAAATATGTACTATTAAGTGAAAAGAAGACTGCCAAATGGTAAGTAAAATATATATGTATTAGGATAGCAAGCAAAATTAAGACATAAATTTAACAACGTTATGTCCCTTTTTCAATATTGTAAATGTTTATTAATTTTGCTTTTTAACTCAAAATTCCCTGACCAGGTCATCTGGTGAACATGGATGCATTAGGAAGACAGAAGGGCAGACCGCCATATTTTCATGACTTCAATTTCCATTACCATAGATTATTCCTATTACCTGCCAAACTCACTTCCTCTGTTTTCACCACTCCTTGCTAATTTCATTCCTACATGTACCCTGCTAAACTGAAATTATCCTTGGACTTCTTACCTTCATTACACGATCAAGTCTAAGTCATCTTTCTGAACCATAATTTTTGTACTCTTTATGATAACTTTTGTCATAGTTAATGCAGACCTGCCCTTCCCTGTGCTAACATAGCTTAGCAGTGTAGAGCAGAAATGAAAAACAAGTGTGGCTGGTCAATAAAGATCTACATTTAAAAACCTAGTCTGGGACTTCCCTGGTGACACAGTAGTTAAGAATCTGCCTGCCAATGCAGGGGACACAGGTTTGATCCCTGGTCTGGGAAGATCCCACATGGCACGGAGCAACTAAGCCCGTGCGCCACAACTACTGAGACTGCACTCTAGAGCCTGCAAGCCACAACTACTGAGCCCATGTGCCACAACTACTGAAGCCCACACACCTAGAGCCTGTGCTCCGCAACAAGAGAAGCCACCTTGATGAGAAGTCTGTGCACCGTAACAAAGAATAGCTCCCACTCACTGCAACTAGAGAAAGCCGACGCGCAGCAAAGATGACACAATGCAGCCAAAAAAAAAATACCTAGTCTGGTTATTTATGAACGTAGTGACTATTCTGTATTTAAAATAAAAGATTAATTTAACAAGTAACCTCTTCTAATCTGCATGGATGTTTCAATGCAAGTTAGAAAAGGTTATAGTCTTTAACCAGCATGAGGCTTTAACAATATGGTAATCCTCAGTAAAAGAATTAACTACCTCATTGCCTAGACCAGTGAGTGTTATATTTATGTCATAAACCTGCAGAAAAGTAAAGACCAGAGAATAGGTCTTAGTTTCAGGCCTCCAGAGGGCCTGAACATTTCCTGGCTCTGTGAAATGTTAGCTTTGTGACTATGGACAAGTTACATAATTTCTCTGTGTTAGTTTTCTCCCTTGAAAAATAAGGATAGTAATATTCCCTAGCTCATAAAATATTTCAGATAATTATTTGGCATTCTGTGTGCAACATAATTAGCCTAGCTCCTGTTGTAGAATGGAGGGTTTTTTGTTTGTTTGCATGTTCGTTTTTAGTACCACTCTCATCACAACCATAACCACAACCAAAGTCACCATCATCACACAACCAGCATATGTGAACCCCTCCCCTTCGCAAAACAGTTTATCATGGAGTGTAAGAGTACATATGCTCTGAATCCCAAGTAGTTCAAATCCCAGCTCTGCCACCTACCATCTATCACCTTATGTAACTTGTCCTCTGTTTGTCTATACAAGTGAAAACAATACCTATGTTGTAGGGTCAATTGGTAGGATTCAAAGGGTTGATATAAAGTGTTTAGAACAGTGCCTGACTCAAACAGGTAAATGTTAGCTTTTACTCCTTCAAATACCTTCTTTGCATAGGTCAAATTTCAGATTTGCAATTTCCACTTATGTCTGTCTATAGAAACCTTGTATACATGATTATCATTATGCATATGCCCACACCAAATGGAATTACTAATAATCTAAAACTTTCTAAAGAATGAATTAAGGTGAAAAATATCGTTATCTTTTTTACAAAAATTCAAAGAGAAATGGCAGTGTTAAAATCTTCAACTTAAAAGCAAACCAGAAACTGATAACATAAAATTCTTAGGAAAATTTTCCTAAGAGTTGCCAAAATGAGACGGACATGTTTTGATTTGTATAAAACTATGTAAGTTATGTAGGGGCAAATTAAGTTCCAAAAATTAGGGATTTTTGACAGCTAAGCTGTAAAGAATATTTTGCATACCTACCTATTGCTCTTACGCACAGCCTTAATTGTCTGGCTTGCTATTATCTATGGGGTTTTCACTTCTATTTTCACTTTTACGGGTGTCAACCTTACCTTGGAAAAGGTTGTGCACCACAGCTTTGGGGAAAAGTACAGATCTGTGAATTTACAGGTGGCAGTGAAAGAACAGTTGTCTGCAAGCCCAGAACCCACCCAGCACACTGTTGACTTAATTATACCACACAACAAAGCCAACATTTTAAAGCTGTGAAAGATAGAGATTCTTTACACTCATTATTATCATTTTTAGCCTGCCATTTTAATCTGCCTAAACAAATCATTTAAACTACCATGTTATAACTAGTATTACATTATTATGGTTTTCTGAATGATCGTTTCATTAACTAGTATAAACCTGGATTAGATAAAATAATTCTCTCCTTAACTCATTTTAGAAGTTTTAAAAACTTCACCCACCTTTGTACCCAATTACTGATCACAGATCCACGAAGAATAGATATATTTAGAAGGAGCAATAAGAAAATTTAAGGTAAATTTTTGTTGCCAAGCACATTTAAACTCCACTTTGCCTTCGTAGTTGCCTATAATTTATAGGAAAATGTGATAAACCTCACTTTTGACTCATATCAGTAAATTCATTTGAAATAAAAAGCAAGGTTTGGGGCACAGTTTGTTGGGATTAAAATTATTGACCACTCATGAATTTAAGAGAGGTATCGAAATGTTATAATGTAGGAAATAAAGTGCCATAAATAAATTCAAATATATCAGCAGTCTTAGTTAACACAGAGGCACTCATTTCTACATTTAAAAAATGCTGATTATATACTTGAGTTTAAAAAATAAAGAAATTAACTATATGAGATTTACATGAAGCACATCTAACATGAAATGACTCAGAAGGATTACAAAAAAAAAAAAAAAAACAAACAGGATTTACCTGGAAAATACTACCAAAAAGAAAAGTGATAAAAATATACAACATATCAGGAAGTCTTGGCAAAATCTAAAAATGGTTATACTTAATAATACAACTTCAAAATGTAAAGGGTAAAATGGACAGAACTATGTAAAAATTGACAAATTTACTGTATATGAGGAGACTAACACCTCACTTTTCTGTAAAAGAAAAAATATATATATAGACGACTCAAATAGCATAATTAATTACCGTAAGATTACACACACGCACACACAGATACATACATAAAAGTGTATGTGTGAGACAGACACACATTATACACACATATAGATATCAATTATTGCATTCAATAACAGAAGAATATATCATTTTTTCCCCCCACAGGAGAAATTCTTGAAATTTGTCTATTAGTAGATCACAAAGATAAGCCCTATAACTCTCAAAGAACTGGTATTCTACAGGCTATGCCAATTAAGGTAAAAATTTGATCAATAAAATGCTTACAAAAATACTTTTGGGAATTAAAAATACACAGACCCTCACAGAAGATAAGAAATGGAAATGGATGACCTCCAATTCTGCTCCCCAAATAAGTGTATTTAACAGTGAGCTTGAAAAAGCAGCTATACGATACTCACGTAGTATGCGTCTGTTTATACTACATCCGAAAAGATAGCATTCCAAAATACAGTGTGATGTGCTATCATATAGTATATGGTAAATCTCACTAAAGCCGTGAAGTAAATACCACAAAACTCTGAGGCAGTCAGAGGGTGAGGAGGAGGAGGGTGCTTTGTAATATTTGTAATATTTGGTGATATTCTGTTTCTTAAGCAAGGCCACAGTAAACAGGATTCATGCATTATGTTAAGTCACGTGAAAATGCCAGTTATGTAGGTCAGATATGGTGGACTATTGACCATTTTGTAAGGCTCCATCCGATCCATTACATCTGTTCTTGTGGTTAAGTGATAATGATCCCATGTCAGGTTATTGAGAAAAGACACTTTGTATGTGAAAATAGGATATTAATACTTTCTGCAGTATATTGGCATGGGTAAAACTGTAAATCAATTTTTTTTTATGGTAAAAGGGATACTTTATTGATTCTACTGCGTTTTGTTTACATTTTTTTTTCTTTTTTGTGCTTAAGAGTAAATTTAGAAAATGTGTTTTATCCAACTGGAAAAAAAGAATACTTGGTGTAAGTGTGAAAGAATTTCATCTCACTTTCAGCCACATGAAGATAATGACCTTCACTCATTATCAGATGATGATTATGGCAGGTAGCTCTGATTTAAGAGCAGACAGATCCAGACACTTTAAAATTTTGTGTTTGTCTTATAGGGGCCTCAATCCACACGTTCCTTTTAAATCCAATGACAACATCAAATTTGCCTGCTAAAGTGTTCACAAAAGTACCATCTGGTTTTAAAGTTTCCAAATTGTACCAGAAATCATTTAAAGTATTGCTGGGTATAAAAGCCTTCTAATTAAGAAAATCATGGGTGTTGAACTGAATCTAGGTCATCTACTTGCGCTAATTGCATATGTGCATAACGTTTTATGTCATTTGCAATCAAACAATATCTCTGTAAGTGGAATGACAAATATTCAGAGAACTTGGGATGTGTTTTAGAATTGTTCGGGGGAATTGTTTATCTTGTTGTCTTTCCTTGGGGTACAAATAATGCACATTAATTTCACATACATGTCTTACATCATTTCTCTTTCTTGGTTTAAGACACTGACTCTTACTTGAACATTAGTTCTGTTTATATTCCTACAAAAACCACATGACTAATAGCCAGGGTTTCATTCCTCTTCTCCTCCTGCCAAATTCTTAACATAATTTGGCCAAATAGCCTTTTTTCTAGCACCTGTTCTGGTCTCTTTCCCATTCCTTCTATTTATGTCTCATTTCCCTGTCACCCTCCCTCTTTCCTGTTCATTCATCCCTCAATTGACGTGGCACCTTTGGACGAGCCAAGAATGCATTATCCTTATCTAAAAATCTCCTAAAATTCTTCATCTATGGATTTAACATCCTTTCCAGAGGGCTCAACAGCCAGGTCAGATCCATAGAATCCAAATGAATGAGAAGCTATAAAAAATATCAAAAAAGTATTTCCTTATCTATTTTTTAAGCCTTGGCAGGGTACTTGGTAAGGAATAGCCTGATTCCTTAGAAGTCAAAATTATAGAAAGAGAAGTGAACACAGGCAAATTGTGAGTGAGAATGTATCACATACAAAAAGATACAGAAACCAGAGAACTGAGTTAGGGTTCCAACTGCTGTTCCTACCACCCCCTCAGATGTACAGCAGGGGTGGGACAAATCCTCTGCTGGTGGGCAGCTTGCTAATACGGTGGACTACAGGCGCTGCTACACTCCCATCTGGTCCCTTCCATCAACCACGTATCCCACGGTTGTGAAAGCATGATTGTATAGAAACTGCTCACAGCTAGATGCCTTGCCCAAAGAGTCATTTTCCAAGGTACAGGTTTCCCTCACTATCCAAAAGTAGAGCATTCCTATGACACCTTCCATACCGAAATGGTGTAAAGTGAAGAAGCAATTCTCTTGGAACGAATCTTGCTAACGGATGCACAAAATAGATCCAGATAAAGCACAGATGTTAACAGACAGCTCAAAGCTCTGGCAGCTTGATGCTGAGTTGCTGAGTGTTAGTTCAAGGGAAGGAGCTTGGTGGTGCCCCTCTCCCTGCTCTGGGTGCACACTGCCTCTGTAAGGATTGCTGCGAAACACACACTGAACGTTATTTTCTTTTTTCTTTTTTCCACAAAAGTGAAAATCCTCGTCAAATTTCTTTCAGTTAGCAAAAGCAGGTACAAATGTAGGTGTTTTGCAAAAGCCAAGGGGCATAAAGCGGACTTTTGAAAAGCAGGGTGGGTACCCGTATAGCCAATTTATTTAAGATTACTGTAATTCATGAAACTCACAAACATAAACACTGCTACTCCTTTATAACCTATAAACCCACGTTCACACAATTTCTGGTTGGAATGAAGGCATATGCAGGGGAGATCAAGCAAATTTATGCTATCAATGTAACAACAACAAAAAGAAACAATCTTTGAAAACATTTTAGTGACATTCGTGCATGTCCCTTCTCCACAAAATGACATTCTTTAGCAAAAATCTGGATCCTGCATTAGAGCTGGTCTTGGTGTAGAAGTATAAATTTTGTAATCCTACCTTAAGCCCTAGGTGTTTGTATCCCTAATTGAGGGAAGTAACTTACGCACATTTTTTCTTAACCTAGAATGGCTGAATGTGTTTGCTGCTACTCAACCATTAATCTACTAAGTATTCAATTTCAGACAGGAGTTTTATTAATGTGTGCTTATTAACACCTCTGACAACTTCATAAATAACAATTATAAGTTGATAAAAGTCCACCTTAGACTATAAGAAATGACTAGCTGTTGGAAATGGAAAACAAGTTTCACTGTTTCTAACAAACAGAAGCTTCTCAGTACACAGTAACAGCAAGACTCAAATCTAAGGCAACATATTAAATGAGCATTTATTTTTATTTGGACAGTATTTTCTTTAAGTGTCATTCTTCGTTAGCTCAGACAGAAGCAGCTCATTCTCTGAATTGTTTCTTTACAGCTAGATTTTTCCACAGTTGCGCCTGTAGAATTAACTCAGTTCTCATTATCCAAAAGTTTAGAACTACAATAAGTTCCATACCTCCAAAAGCTTTTTATCCAGTGGGCTGTGTTTAATTATAATTTTGAAGAACAGTTAAAATGCTTATTGAGACATGTTAGTTTGGTTCTCATTTGATATTCTTATCTAAGACTTCCCATATTAATAAGTATCTATTTTAAAAACATTGTCTCTTTCTGAAAACAGAAAAAATCATAATTATAAGAAATATAGTCCAGGTGGGCAATGTGTTCTCCTTTCTCTCACAGTGGGGGTCTGGATACAGCATCCCTTACAACACCCTGGCTGGGGACCAACAGAAAGGGCCATAGGCCAGTGGGGATTGAGAGTACCAGGGTTCTCCAGGACACCTGTTACCCCTATTACCTCTCTCCCAAGGAGGCAGCACCACGTAGCATCTCTCCTAGTCACTGCTGTGCTGCAACGTGTGCACAGTGGTGACCAGGGATTCTTAGGACTGCAGAGATTTAAAAAAACTGAGACTCATAGTTTAGAGATGAGAAATGAGGGCCATTTTACTCCTCTTATTTCTCAGGAGCATATAATAAACAATCATCCCTATCTTCTGAACTTTTCTTCGTTCACTTCACCACCTCACGAAATTATCGGAGGACACTATATCCCTTGCAGATCTTTCCAATTCAGATCATTCTTTTTTTTTTTTTTTTCTATTTCCCATCATTCAAGAGAACAGTAGTGTCAACATTCTCATTAGTGTGTGCATTCTTGTGATTTATTCAATCATTTATTCACAAACAATTACTTATTACCACTATGTTCCCAGCAGAGTGATTGATCTTAGAAATACAGTGACGAAAAATAGTCCTCTGCTGCTCAATCAATGGAGCAAGAAAGATAATTATATGGTTTGGTAGACTATAATAGAAGTAAGAATCAAGCATCTTAGGATCTTAGCACTAGAGAGATGATAGCAATTAGTTTTGCCTGGGACAGTGCTTCCTGTGACTTCTGCTGCTTCCAGACAATTAGAACACTGTCTTCTTTTTTAATTTATCCTGTCTTGGAATTCCTACCATTGTTTCACCCTAATCATATGCCCTCTTCTTCAAAATCCGATCTGAATATTCTTGACATTTACCCACTTCCCTCAATGACATCAGTGACTCACTAGTGACTGAGTTTGCCAGTTCTTCCTGTTTCTTTCCAAAAGGCTCCAATTTCAACAACAATGTTGGTGAATTTTTTTTTTTTCTATCTAAGCTTCACCTACTCTCAATAATTTAAAATCCAGTGATCTAGATCTCAATTAATTTTGTGAACTTAGGATTTTGTGTGTGTGTGTTTTTTAAAGGGGTGCCATAGGAGACGTAAAAACGAATGATAAAGGATCAAAATGTAATAATATGCAATGTTGCAGAGGATACAAGGCAGAAAAGGAGGTCAGGATTAACCATAAATGGCAGGAAAAAATGTTTCCTGTAGAAAGATGGTGATACGAATTCCTAGAAGAAGGTAAAAGTATGGGAGGTGAAAAAATTCATACCTAGGAGCTTCCTTCTTTTCACAGAAAGTGGAGGGTATAACAAATGCAAAAGAGAACCCGTGACTCAATCTTTCCTTTATCTTCCAACCTCTTCATTTCTATGTGATTCCATTGGCCTCCTTCTCTAGCCAGAGAACCATGTTCAGTCATTTAAAGTGTCCTCCCTGGGTGACTGTCCTTATTCCCAGTTTCTCCTCCGTTGGCTGAACACCTGTGTGTGAGTAGAAAGTAGGGAAAGTTGCTGATTTTTTTTTTTTTTAAACAGAATTTTATTATTTTTTTTGAATTATATTTTATTTACTTTTTTATACAGCAGGTTCTTATTAGTTATGTATTTTATACATATTAGTGCATACATGTCAATCCCAATCTCCCAATTCATCACACCACCACCACCACCACCACCCTCCCACTTTCCCCCCTTGGTGTCCATAAGTTTGTTATCTACATCTGTGTCTCTATTTCTGCCTTGGAAACCGTTCATTTGGACCATTTTTTTTAGATTTCACATATATGTGTTAATATACGATATTTATTTTTCTCTTTCTCACTTACTTCACTCTGTATGACAGACTCTAGGTCCATCCACGTCTCTACAAATGACCCAATTTCGTTCCTTTTTATGCTGAGTAATATTCCATTGTATATATGGAATATACATCTTCTTTATCCATTTGTCTGTCAATGGGCATTTAGGCTACTTCCATGACCTGGCTAGAGTAAACAGTGCTGCAGTGAACATTGGGGTGCATGTGTCTTTTTGAATTATGGATTTCTCTGGGTATATGCCCAGTAGTGGGATTGCTGGGTCATATGGTAATTCTATTTTTAGTTTGTAAGGAACCTCCATACTGTTCTCCATAGTGACTGTATCAATTTACATTCCCACCAACAGTGCAAGAGAGTTCCCTTTTCTCCACACCCTCTCCAGCATTTTTTGTTTGTAGATTTTTGATGATGGCCATTCTGACCGGTGAGAGGTGATACCTCATTGTAGTTTTGATTTGCATTTCTCTAATAATTACGGATGTTGAGCAGCTTTTCATGTGCCTCTTGGCCATCTGTATGTCTTCTTTGGAGAAATGTCTATTTAGGTCTTCTACTCATTTTCTGATTTGTTGTTTTTTTAATATTGAGCTGCATGAGCTGTTTATATATTTTGGAGATTAATCCTTTGTCCATTGATTCATTTGCAAATATTTTCTCCCATTCTGAGGGCCGTCTTTTTGTCTTGTTTATAGTTTCCTTCACTGTGCAAAAGCTTTTAAGTTTCATTAGGTCCCATTTGTTTATATTTGTTTTTATTTCCATTACTCTAGGAGGTGGGTCAAAAAAGATCTTGCTGTGATTTGTGTCAAAGAGTGTTCCTCCTATGTTTTCCTCTAAGAGTTTTATAGTGTCTGACCTTACATTTAGGCCTTTATCCATTTTGAGTTTATTTTTTTGTATGGTGTTAGGGAGTGTTCTAATTCCATTCTTTTACATGTAGCTGTACAGTTTTCCCAGTACCACTTATTGAAGAGACTGTCTTTTCTCCATTGTATATCCTTGCATCATTTGTTATAGATTAGTTGACTGTACACGCAGGGGTTTATCTCTGGGCTTTTTATCCTGTTCCATTGATCTATATTTCTGTTTTTGTGACAGTACCATATTGTCTTGATTACTGTAGCTTTACAGTACAGTCTGAAGTCAGGGTGTCTGATTCCTCCAGCTCCGTTTTTTTCCCTCAAGATTGCTTTTGCTATTCAGGATCTTTTGTGTTTCCATACAAATTTTAAGGTTTTTTTGTCCTAGTTCTGTAAAAAATGCCATTGGTAATTTGATAAGGATTGCACTGAATCTGTAGATTGCTTTGGGTAGAATAGATATTTTCACAATACTGATTCTTCCAATCCAAGAACATGGTATATCTCTCCATCTGTTTGTGTCATTTTTGATTTCTTTTCTTTAAAATTAATTAATTAATTTTTGGCTGCGTTGGATCTTCGTTGCTGTGCGCAGGCTTTCTCTAGTTCCGGCTAGCGGGGGCTACTGTTCGTTGCGGTGTGTGGGCTTCTCATTGCAGTGGTTTCTCTTGTTGCGGAGCACAGACTCTAGGCGTGCGAGCTTCAGTAGTTGCAGCATGTGGGCTCATAGCTGTGGCTTGTGGGCTCTGGAGCGCAGACTTGGTAGTTGTGGTGCAGGGGCTTAGTTGCTCCGCTGCATGTGGGATCTTCCTGGACCAGGGCTTGAACCCGTGTCCCCTGCATTGGCAGATAGATTCTTAACCACTGCATCACCAGGGAAGTCCCTGGGTCATCTTTGATTTCTTTCATCAGTGTCTTATGGTTTTCTGAGTACAGGTCTTTTACCTCCTTGGGTTGGTTTATTCGTAGGTATTTTATTCTTTTTGTTGCAATGGTGAATGGCGTTGTTTCCTTAATTTCTCTTTCTGATCTTTCATTGTTAGTGTATAAGACTGCAAGAGATTTCCGTGCATTAATTTTGTATCCTGTTATTTTAACAAATTCATTGATTAGCTCTAGTAGTTTTCTGGTGGCATCTTTAGGATTCTCTATGTATAATATCATGTCATCTGCAAACAGTGACAGTTTTACTTCTTCTTTTCGAATCTGTATTCCTTTTATTTATTTTTCTTCTCTGACTGCCATGGCTAGGACTTCCAAAACTATGTTGAATAAGAGTGGCAAGAGTGGACATCCATGTCTTGTTCCTGATCTTAGAGGAAATGCTTTCACATTTTCACCATTGAGAATGATGTTTGCTGTGGGTTTGTCATACATGGCCTTTATTATGTTGAGGTAGGTTCCCTCTATGTCCACTTTCTGGAGAGTTTTTATCATAAATGCGTGTTGAATTTTGTCAGAAGCTTTTTCTGCATCTATTGAGATGATCATATGGTTTTTCTTCTTCAATTTGTTAATATGGTGTATCACATTGATTGATTTGTGTATATTGAAGAATCCTTGCATCCATGGGATAAATCTCACTTGATCATGGTGTATGATCCTTTTAATGTGTTGTTGGATTCTGTTTGCTAGTATATTGCTGAGAATTTTTGCATCTATATTCATCAGTGATATTGGTCTGTAATTTTCTTTTTTGTAGTATCTTTGTCTGGTTTTGGTATCAGGGTGATGGTGGCCTCATAGAATGAGTTTGGGAGTGTTCGTTCATATTTTCTATTTCTTCCTGGTTCAGTCTTAGAAGGTTATACCTTTCTAAGAATTTGTCCATTTCTTCCAGGTTGTCCATTTTATTGGCATAGAGTTTCATGTAGTAGTCTCTTATGATGCTTTGTATATCTGTGGTGTCCATTGTAATTTTATTGATTTGAGTCCTCTCCCTCTTTTTCTTGATGAGTCTTGCTAAAAATTTATCAATTTTGTTTATCTTCTCAAAGCAGGAGCTTTTACTTTTATTGATTTTTGTTATTGTTTTCTTTGTTTCTATTTCATTTATTTCTGCTCTGATATTTATGATTTCTCTCCTTCTCCTGACTTTGCGTTTTGTTTGTTTTTCTTTCTCTAGTTCCTTTAGGTGTAAAGTTAGATTGTTTATTTGAGATTTTTCTTGTTTCTTCAGGTAGGATTGTATTGCTATAAACTTCCCTCTTAGAACTGCTTTTGCTGTATCCCTAGGTTTTGGGTTTTGGATCATCATGTTTTCATTGTTATTTGTCTCTAGGTATTTTCTTGACTTCCTCGGTGATCTCTTGTTTATTTAGTAATGTATTGTTTGACCTCCACGTGCTTGTGTTTTACATTTTTTTTTCCTTGTAATTGATTTCTAATCTCATAGTGTTGTGGTCGGAAAAGATGCTTGATATGATTTCAATTTTCTTAAATTTACCAAGGCTTGATTTGCAACCCAAGATGTGATCTATCCTGGAGAATGTTCATTGTGCACTTGAGAAGAAATTGTACTCTGTTGTTTTTGGATGGAACGTCCTATAAATATCAATTAAATCTATCTGGTCTATTGTGTCATTTAAAGCTTGTGTTTCCTTATTAATTTTCTGTCTGTATGATCTGTCCATTGGTGTAAGTGAGGTGTAAAGTCCCCCATTATTATTGTGTTACTGTCGATTTCATTTTTTTATATCTGTTAGCAGTTGCCTTAAGTATTGAGGTGCTCCTATGTTGGGTGCATATATATTTATAATTGTTATATCTTCTTCTTGCATTGATCCCTTGATCATTATGTAGTGTCCTTCCATATCTCTTGTAACATTCTTAATTTTAAAGTCTATTTTATCTGATATGAGTATTGCTACTCCAGCTTTCTTTTGATTTCCATTTGCATGGAATATCTTTTTCCATCCCCTCACTTTCAGTCTGTATGTGTCCTTAGGTCTGAAGTGAGTCTCTTGTAGACAACATGTATATATAGGTCTTGTTTTTGTATCCATTCAGCTAGCCTGAGTCTTTTGGTTGGAGCATTTAATCCATTCACATTTAAGGTAATTATTGATATGTAAGTTCTTATTACCGTTTTCTTAATTGTTTTGGGTTTGTTTTTGCAGGTCCTTTTCTTCTCTTGTGTTCCCCACTTACAGAAGTTCCTTTAGCATTCGTTGTAGAGCTGGCTTGGTGGTGCTGAATTCTCTTAGCTTTTGCTTGTCTACAAAGCTTTTGATTTCTCCATCAAATCTGAAAGAGATCCTTGCCAAGTAGAGTAATCTTGGTTGTAGGTTCTTCCCTTTCATTACTTTAAGTATATTGTGCCACTCCCTTCTGGCTTGTAGAGTTTCTGCTTAGAAATCAGCTGTTAACCTTATGGAAGTTCCCTTGTATGCTATTTGTCGTTTTTCCCTGTTGTTTTTAATACTTTTTCTTTGTCTTTAATTCTTGTCAATTTGATTACTATGTGTCTCGGCATGTTTCTCCTTGGGTTTATCCTGCCTGGGACTCTCTGCACTTCCTGGACTTGGGTGGCTATTTCCTTTCCCATTTAGGGAAGTTTTCAACTATAATCTCTTTAAATATTTTCTCAGGTCCTTTCTCTCTCTCTTCTCCTTCTGGGACCCCTATAATGCGAATGTTGTGTTTAATGCTGTCACAGAGATCTCTTAGGCTGTCTTCATTTCTTTTCATTCTTTTTTCTTTATTCTGTTCCACAGTAGTGAATTCCACCATTCTGCCTTCTGGGTCTCTCATCCATTCTTCTGCCTCAGTTATTCTGCTATTGATTCCTTCTAGTGTATTTTCCATTTCAGTTATTGTATTTTTCATCTCTGTTTGTTCTTTAATTCTTCAAGGTCTTTGTTAAACATTTCTTGCATCTTCTCCAACTTTACCTCCATTCTTTTTCTGAGGTCTTGGATCATCTTCACTATCATTATTCTGAATTATTTTTCTGGAAGGTTGCCTATCTCCACTTCATTTAGTTGTTTTTCTGGGGGGTTATCTTGTTCCTTCATCTGGTACATAGTCCTCTGCCTTTTCCTTTTGTCTATCTTTCTGTGAATGTGGTTTTCCTTCCACAGGCTGTAGGATTGTAGTTCTTCTTGCTTCTGCTGTCTGCCCTCTGGTGGATGAGTCTACCTAAGAGGCTTGTGCAACCTTCCCGATAGGAGGGACTTGTGGTGAGTAGAGGTGGCTGTTGCTCTGGTGGGCAGAGCTCAGTAAAACTTTAATCTGCTTGTCCGCTGATGGGTGGGGCTGAGTTCCCTCCCTGTTGGTTGTTTGGTCCGAGCCTACAGGCCCTTTGGTGGAGCTAATGGCGGACTCTGGGAGGGCTCACACCAAGAAGTATTTCCCAGAACTTCTGCTGCCAGTATCCTTGTCCCTGCGGTGAGCCACAGCTGTCCCTCTCCTCTGCAGGAAACCCTCTACAAATGAAGCTGAGCTTATAGTTTACTAATGTAGTTAGATTCTCTTAGGACTATGACTAGGAAATATTAATCAAAGAAACAAGTTTGCAGCAAACTATATTCAAAAGATACATATATAGACTCCAAAGAGAGAAATGAGGAAGAAGCAGCAACTATGAGTAAGGAAAATATACATATAAGATATATAGTAAAGAGAAAGGAAAAAGATAAATCAAGGAGTGACTCAATAAGAAGCAGACCCAAGAGGGAAACCGAATATTCCAAGCTCCCCAAAACTGATTTGCATTCTCTTCCTGTGTTTCTGGAGTTTAGCTGAATAATTTGTTTGTAGAGACCTGTAATCCTATGAAATCCAATTCCCCATTCCTACAGTAAGCATTCTATGAACTAGGGTTACTTGAGTGAGTTTCTTGTTAATAAAAAAAGTGATATGAGATGTTAGTCTTATCTGAAAATATTTCTCTTCTTATACTTCAGGCTGTGCTGTTTAATGTTCCCCCAAATACATCTCAAAGACTGCAAAGGTAATTGGAAATGCTGAGCATAAAACATAACAATGCCTAGTACGCACCATTATTTCCTTTGGGAGTACTCAGTGGAGGTGATGCTACCTAGGAAATAGGGAGAGATGCAGAGGAGAGAAAGACATTCAGGAATAACTGGCCAGAAATATTAGTGCATCAGCTTTCTTGGGGCATCAAAAACTAATCTGAGAAATCTGCAGGAGGGTGAATTATACAGGTAATTTTAGCATGACATTGCACGTGGACCACTCATTCTGTTATTTGGCAAATAAAATGTTCCTATTGAGAGCCGAGTGAAAAATCCTGAACACAATTTCATTGGTACAGTTTATCTTTTGAGTCAAGCAAGCCCTATGATGTAGGACTTAATATAGATACCTGTCTTTGGTCCAGAAATTTATTTTAGGGTGGATATTGGGGGCATTCATCCAAAACGTGGACGCTTAGGTCATTTGGGACTAAAATTGGGAATTATCCCAAGTCTTAGAACATGGTTGGACAGTTAGACAAGGAGAAATATATCCATTATAAATCACTCAATGTATGATAAATATAATCTTAGGCATAGATTAAAATGCAATGGAACAAAAAGAAGGCATATTGGAAAACACTCTGTGTAGCTCTGGGATATAGGCTAAAGATCTAGCACTCACTCAGGTTATAGACAACAAATAAAAACACATAAGCGTTTGAAATTGTCAAGGAAGACGCTAAATCGAGAAGAAGAAAGGGGCTAATGAAGGAACATAAAGAATCTCATCATTTAAGATATGGGAAAAGGAAGGACACATAAACAAGCAGCCACAGAGGAATGAAAAATGTCAGGAGAGGATGATGAAAAATATTTAGAAGGAAGAAGAAGCCAAAAGTATCAGAAGCCAAAGAGGAGTCAGTATGATTATTAGCAAAAGCTGTATTGAAAGTAGATGCAAGGAAATTGTGTAAATCTCCAAAAAGTGGGTATAATGGGACCGGCACAACTAGAAACCTAAAAAATTAGTAGATCGAGTAATACACGGAAGGTGTGGAAACATACTTTGTTAGTGTAGATAGCACTTGAAGATATTTGGCTGAATAGAACAGGAAATAGGTTAGGCAGGAGGAGGAACATCTAGAGTCATATAAGGGATTTGTTTTTGTTTTTTTTAAGGGGAGAAATATGATTTTTTTGTGTGGATGGGATGATAATGTGGGAAACAACAATTTCAAGGATATGGGATTTATACATAAAGAGATACATTATAGAGAAAAGACCACCAAGAAAGCAACAAGGAATAAGCTCTGGAACGCAGATGGGGAGCTGGCTTTAGAAAGGAAGAGGTACTCATTTTTTCATCCTTCCTATCATAGGAAGGAAAGAGAAAAGTACCATATGGATGCAGGTATAGCTATTTTTTAAATAAAAGAAATGAGGACCTCTATTTTCTTTGAAAAGAAGCAGATGGCATTTTCCAAAGATGCCATACCAATATATCCCATGGCACATGCTCTTCTTTGGAAGAGATGTTAACATTTCTCCACTGAGACATGAGGTCCCTGTTCCTTTCCCTTGAAACTGAGTGGGCCTGTGATAACAGGGGTTGCTGCGGACCTGACAAAGTATGGTAGACCAAGAAGGAGCTCTGATGCAGAGAGAAGAGCCCACATTAGGTGGAAATAGCTAGACTCTTATACTGTCACCTTGCACAGTGATTGGCTGAAGTCTTCTCTGAGATGAGTCTGACCTAGCTGGGAAGCTGAGGAAAGCTTAAAGAAGCAAACAGCTGCAGTTTTTCAGTTCCCCACACTCCTCACAGTTGGGCCAAAAGTCTATTCTGGAAGGGAGATATGAGTTTATGCCACTCATTTCTTTAGGCCACTCTGATCCACTTCTTTACAGTTTGGGGACCAACTCCTTCTAGGTCATAATGGGCCTTTCTTCCCACCAGGGGAATGGCGTATGGAAGAGGAAGGTGAAGGGAAAAACTACCGCCCCGATTACTCCATTTGCTAGTAGGGGCACAAATGCTACTCATTGTTTCTCTCCTCCACGCTCCATTCTGACCCCCCCTTGCCCCCAGCTATCACTCCTGTTAGTCTAGATGGTACCTGGTGGTATGACTAAATCCGTTATTCATGAAAGGTCTGAGCCTCATCACTCAAAAGAGTCTCCTGATTTCCACACATATTCCCACCTACGGTTGTTGTATAATAGAAGCCAAACCTTCTTCTGTTACCATAGTCAATTACCACTGACAAGGCTATGATTCCTCTTCTTGCCAACTGGTTCCTTGAGCACCAGGTGTGCAAAGATCCAAGGTAACAACTGTAGGCATATGTCAATGAGGATTTTGCTTTGTTACTCAGAGAAATTTTCATCTCCTTTAATTTGGGAACCAGGATCTCTAACCCTGCAGAGTTCAGCGCCACAGTAAGTCAAAGTCCTCCAGTAGATCGATGAGAATGATTTTAAGTAGGGCCACTTCTTGCTTCAACCCTTAGTACTCAGACTCACATATTCTGCTTAGTGCGACTATGTAGACATAAGGAATACTTTGGTTTAATACATCTTGGAGGATAGTGCCCCCACCTCATAAGATATAGCCTTAGAGTGAGTTCTTCAACTGTACTTTAGCAGGATATTCCCAATGCTCTATCACACTGACAGCTTCTGGATGATGTATAGTCAATACAACCAGTGAATTCCATGGTCATGGGCTCTCTCTTGCACCTCTTTCACCGTAAAATGGTTTCCTTAGTCGGAAGTTATGTGTGTGTGATTTCATGACCGTGGATCATGCATTTCACAGTCTTCAGGATGGTAGTCCTAGCTGAGGTCATGTGGACAAGAAAGGAAAATCCATAACCATAACAGATGTCTATTTCTAGGAGAAAACATTTCTGGAAGGAAGGCTCGCCAAGTAGCTGATTTGCCACCCAGTTGCCACTTGATCTCCTCAAGGAGTAGTGCATTGTTCTCTTTTGCTGGCATGACGGACTTTTAGAAGCAACAGTAGCTAGATCAGCCTTGGTGAATGGAAGTCCATGCCATGGAGCCCATGCATAACTTTTATCTCTTTCTTCGTGGCCCCTTTGTCTATGTGTTCATTATGCCGGCACTGGAGTGACTGTGAACAAGGTATGGTTAACATCAACTAAAGAGTCATTTTTTTCCTACTTGGTTATTTGTTTTGCTTCCATAGAGGATGCTTTCTGATGGGTACTAATGTGCGGTATAAAGGTCTTCAGTATCACATATCTTCCTGCTCAATCTCATACCTTAATTCACATGCCTCCACCTCATGTAATTTTGACTCTTTATCTTCCAATCCTTTTCCTTCCTGATCTGCCGGACAGACTATTGTTCAATTGTCATGAAATCAATGTATACCTAACCTTGGATTTCTTTTCATTCTATACAAAATGGTTGACCAGGTACATTGCCTGAAATTCTGTTCATTGGAATTTTTTTTTCCCTTGCTACTGTCTTTCAAGTCTACCCATGAATGAAACGGAAATGAATTTCCCATCCATTTTTTACAGATTGCACCACTCACCAAATCAACTCATCCATGTTGTGAGGATGGGATTTCCCCTCCTCCTTCAATTGGTCATAAGGGACATCCCATATCATGCCAGGTGTGAGCTGGAGACGAGGTTCTAGTGCAACATGGTGGGTGAAGCGAGTTCTAGGCTATTATCTCATGCATCTTGTCTGTGCTCTCTGGTCCTGCTTAATCCTCGATGTGCCATTTCTATCTGGTGATGAATCTCTGTTGTTCCCACCTACCACTGTTACCTGAAGGTCCAACAGGACCCAGCTTAGGTAAGCAATTGGATGCATGATCTCCTGGAATCCATGGTTGAGTGTTCAGTTCCTTACCAAGTTACAGTAGCATGATTTTTTTCAAAAGACATGTAGTTTTCTGCTGTAGGTCAGATGGCTTTACCCCAGAAAACCACTGTCCATGTTGTGGTTTTCCCCCTCAAACTTGCCACAAACTCCACACTGCTTCTTTTTTAACCACTGACACATCCATCACCATGGAGTTTTCAGCTTGTATGACCCAAGGAGCAGGCCATAGAATTTATTTTGTTCTCTGGGCCCTGTTCAGAGAAGGCAACCTTCCATTTCACTTGGTATATTATCCTGAACAGTATTCCTAGGTGTTGATTGGATTGTCCCTAGGATCTAGGAGCAATACCAGGTATTGGTCATACTTCTTTGTAGAATGACATGAAAAATGCAGTAACTTATCTTTATCTTCAGAAGCAATATCCTAACATGCTCCTGCCCATGGGATCTCTAAAAACTTTATTTTCCACCCACTACAGGACATGTTTCTTAGCAAAGCCTCCATCATGCAAGCCTCTCATGTTCATCCCGCCTGAACAGGATGATATCATCTGTGCCTGATGTTCTGTATGGATGTCCAGATGGTCCAGATATTTTCAGACTATATTGTGACAGAGGACAGAGTTAACATAGCACTGAGACTTTATAGTTAATGTGCATTATTTTCAATTCTGTGTGCATGAGAACTATTTCAGATCCTCTTTCTTCAGATCCTCTTGCAATGGAAAAGAACACATTTGAATGAGTTTGAGTTCAAAGTCCTTCTCCACGATCAATCTACTTTTGCAGGAACCAGACTGGCAAAGTAAATGAAGATGTGATGGACATCACGACCCATGCCTCCTTTAGATTTTTAATGAGGGCATAAATGTTCACCATTCTCACAGAATGTAATCCTGTTTTTAATTAACTATACTGGCCAGGAAGGGAGGGGGCAGTTTTGTTGGCTTCTTGGAGCCTCAATGAGCATTAAAAACTAGAAATTAATAATACATTAAAATATGATTTTTCCCAGGTACAGTATTAGTATCTAAGGTCTAACCAAGAAGGAAGTGAATGATCAGGTTGAGTCAGAGATTTTTCTCAATATATTGGAAAAATTAAGGAGTTTATTGAGTTATGGACACAAGCCAAAGTCTGGTGAAGTGAAGGATCATGAAATATTTGACATATATGGGAAGAAATGAAGACAAGAAGGGGCTAGGTATTTGAGGTACATGTAGAGCCCTTGAGAATTAAGTTTTGAAGATGTTGGAGGGCCAGCATGGTTGTGACTGAGAGACTTGGAATGAAAAGAGTTTTGGGCCAGACACTGGAAAAATTTAATTTAATATGGAGCATTTCCAGTCTGAAAAAAATCAATGTGAACCCACCAAGAAATGAAATATTATAATTCCACTGTGAGAAGTTGAGTCATGGAAACTTGTATAGATAAAGGAGTTTGGGGAAAAGTTGTGTGTGTGTGTGTGTGTGTGTGTGTGTGAGAGAGAGAGAGAGACAGAGACAGAGAGAAACAGAGACAGAGGTAGTAGGAGGGAGTTTTAGCTGTGGGTTGGGGTATAGGGTGTGCTTCTGTGTGTTGGAGTGACACGTGAACGGAGCTCTTGGGGAGGGAAGAAACGTGTGTCTTCTATGTATAGGGAAAACCATATACAAAGCCACTAAGCCATGGCCAGGCCTCTACATTTCAAGAGCAAGGAGAGGTTCCATGGGGCTGTCATTCAGGGAAATGGTGGTTGATGGGACTGGAAATATAGAATATGCCAAACTGCATGTCCTTTACATGTCAAACTAAGAAAGATGGCCTCATATTATTATTGTGTCTCCTAAATGAAATACTTAGCAACTGCAGGGCATATTTCATACAGCTTTGCATCCTGTAACAGTTAACCATTTGTGACTTAGTACTTACTGCACAATGTATTAGTGAATGTTTTCAGACTCAGTAGCAGTGCTAACAGATTCCATGACATGCTTAAGTGAGAGGGGATAAGTGACCCTATTTATTGTGTGAAGAGAATAATATTTCCACTCTGTCATGGTAATGTAGATTTAAATAATGCTTATGTAAGAACTTCTGTATTAAGAAGCAAATTGTTTGTAAAAATGTATACACTATATTATCATTCATCGACTCATTATTAAAGAAATTATAAAATAAGCTTTTCTAGACAAGCAGCAAGTAGTTAATTTCATGATGACTTCACTTTTTTTATTTGTCAAATTGTATTCAAAACACAAATACTGAGTATAAAGAGGACATATCTTAGGAACCCTAGATCTCATTTTTTTTTTTTTGCTGAAAATATTTACAGGAAGGAACTGATTGAGAAGTAAACAGTATCTTTTTAAAGTATAATTGCCCACCAGTGTGAACAGCTTCCGAAAATGAGAATGTGAAATCCATGAAAGTCTAAGTTGGCTAAACCAGATGTTTAAAAACTTGCCGGTGAAATAAATAATATGAATAGACTTTGTGACCAATAGAGCATAATTTGATTTGAATTCAATCTATCCTCAGGATTCAAGTTTAAGAGGGGAAGGAGAAATTTGAACTGCTGCATATTATACCCACAGAAGAAAAAGAGAGAGAGATGTTAGCTAATGTAATTTCTAATTAAAAAACTGTCTCCTCAACTTTTTGCCCCTCTAATCGAAGTGTTAGGCAGTTGTGTATTTCCTGGGTTTCTTAGTCCATTCGGGCTGCTCTAGCAAATACCACGGGCTAGTTAGCTTATAAACAACAGAAATTTATTTCTCACAGTTCCAGAGACTGGAAGTCCAAGATCAGGGATCCAATACTGACAGGTGAGGGCTTTCTACCAGGTATTTGAATTCTCCCGAGTCCTTACATGGTGGGAGGAGCTACCTATGGAGCCCTGTAAGATCATTTATATTAATATAAGAGCAGTAATCCCATTCAAGAGGGCTCCACTCTCATGACCTAATCACCTCCCAAAGGCCCCAACTCCTAATATCATCACCTTTGGGGTTAGCATGTCAACGTATGAATTTTGGGGGGACACAAACCTTCAGACCACAGATAGCATTGAACTTCTCTCCAGCTCCAAGGATCAAATATCAGTAAATCTCAGCCATCATGTCTCTCCCTTGCCAGTAATTAGTGTAGGAAAGGACATATGACCCAATTCTGGTCAGTGGGCTATGAGAGAATTCTACTCAGGTTCTCCTGAAAAAGGACCTTGCACACTTAATACAGGGAACACATAGGAGGTTGGACCTCTCTTTTGATGATGGCTCAACTGTGAATTCACCCTGACATGGTAAAGTAAGCTGTCTTAAATACTCTTTCTAATTTGCTCAAGGCCTTGCCAACATGTAAGAGTGAAGCAGAGGAAGGAGCTTGTACACTTGGTGACATTGTTGAGACTAAATTAACCAACCCTGGAATCGCCCCTGTCCAGATTTCTTGTTATGTCAGATAATAAATCTTATAGTAACAGTAAGACCATTTTACTCAGGTTTTCTGTTATTCAAAGCCGAAAGTGTCCACATGGTTGCAGAATTAATAGAGCTTAAATTATAAGGGTATTTAGGAACTGACAACCTTCAGTCTGGGACTGAAAGAGCTGGCAAAACAGGCAAGAAAAAAATGTGTGGGGTTGAAAGGAAGAGACATGCATAACAAAGAATTAGCAAGAAAGTAAATAACCTTGATTTCTCGCATTGCTATGTAAGCATTTTAGCAATTACTGGATGGTTTGTGGAAATGCTTATTGAGCACAGATGTTATCTTTTAGCTTCCTTCTCAACCTGAAAGCACACTCTGTAAAGGAATCATATTGTAATTTCCTATGCAATTTTAACACATTCTTTCCTGAATAGCATATGTGTGCATGTGAAGAAATCATCAAAAGAATATTGTATCCTTTAAAAAAGTATTTCTTTTTATTCATGCAGCTTATATTTGATTGTTTGTATTAAAAAAAAAAAATTTCCAAGACAATTAATATTGAGCTTTCCAACAGGGACCTAGTTTTCACCTAGGGTATGGACACAAATTGTCCAACTGGTTTAGGATGAATATCTAGAATTTTTCATAGAAAATAAATAATGTAAAGATAGAACATAACCAGTCAGAAAGACAGAAAGATTTTCAGGTCAGACCAGAGCTGCAAAAGCAGCTTTGTCCTCCTACTTACCTTTGCTTCACTGCCCAAGACTTTTCCTTCTACTCCTCCATACAACTTGGAGTCTCAGGGATTTCCTAGGGCCAGCTCCTTCTTCTTTGTATCCAGGGATTCCCAGGCCATCTCATTCACCCCACTGATTCAGCTATCTCCCGTGTTGTATCCACTTCTGAACCTTTATCCCCAGCCCAGATGTCTCTCCTATACAGAAACCAAGCATCTTCACATCCTTCTTGGAGATTATCATTTGTCATTAAAACACCACAAAATCGTAACATGCAAAACTAGTTTCTACTCTCAAACCCAGTCCTCATTTTTATTTAAGTGAATATCACCATGTACTCGCACTGAAAATTCAGAGCCTTTCTCTCTATCACCTCCCACATCAAATCAGTAAATGATATACCAATGACTAATTGAACTATTTCCGTCTCTCCCCCTCGCACCTTACTTGGAGCTCTTATCCCTCTCTCACTTGGATTACTACAAAACCTATTAACTGGTCTCCCTTTTTCCATATCATTTTCCATAACTCTGACTTTCTAAATATACTTTCTTTCTAAAACATAATTTTGATAAAAAATTTTTGCCAATGCCGCCTATTGCATCCAAGATAAACCCCAAATCTTTAGCATCCAGACATTCACACTCTTTGGTCTTCCCTCACATAACCTTGTATTTGTCCATTCTACCCAACTTGAAGAAAGCTCTGTGTCAGCTGACAGGAATGTAAATATCGATGCCATTTTCCCTTGATGTAGAAATTCAGAGGAAACTCACCAAAGATCCTCAGATTTGCCTCTCCTCTTCTTCCCTCTGGTCCCTTGTACACACTGACCTGCTATTCATCTCCCTTAGAGTATCTCACTCACGAGAGACAAGCCATGCATTTCAACATCAACACTAAAAAGAGTCATACTCTTCTTCACATTATCTGTCCCTCACCCTCAAACTCCTCAGTAATCTGAGGGGAATCCAACTTTTGTGCTCCCAGGGTACTTCACTTAAAACAACCAATCATAAAATTTATTTTATTATTTTATTTTTTTGTTCCTTAAACAACTAGTTAAATTTGGGGCATATACTAGTCACCTGATTTTTAATGAGTAACATATGAGTCTCAAGAAATTTCAATGACACAGTATTTCAGACTTTGTGGTATTTGACTCTCTAAGACTTTTGTAGCAAGTCATACGTCCTAGGACCTGAGTTAGACACCTAAGAGGTAAGGATCGTGGTTGTTGTCTCTTAGTGTGTGTGACTGATAAAAATTATTCTAGGACAATCGCTTCTGAACATTTTGCATGCCAGAGTATATTAGTCACATTTCTATAATGATTTTGTATTTTAAATTCTTTGAATATTTACCATATTATTGTAAGTGAACCCAAGCAAGTATTGTTATGATTCCTGTTTAATAGAGCAAAATCAAGATTCAGAGAGTTAAAACATTTTGCACAAACCCACACAGCTAAAAAATGGTAAACTCAGGCCTGAAAACCATATGCTTCAATTATGTCACATTGTCCTAGCATTGATAGATTCAATTTAATAATCTCTACTACACTTTATAGTTTGCAGGTACATCCAAAAATGTACTGTTTTTTGTATCTGTAGAAAGAAGAAACCACTGAGTCCTCCACGCTCAATTAAATTTTGTGTGCATATTGAGATGCTTCAGGGAAAGAATACACTGATGGTAGAAAAGGGTGCAGCTTAATCACTCAGGACTCAGTCCTAGATTTTGGCCTCACAGGGATGGGTAAACTTGTGACCAGGACACGAGTAGGCTGATTAATCCCAAAGAATTTACAAAACTGTATGACCTGTACCAATGTCTCTATGACCCAAATGTTAAGTACAGTTTGCTCCCTTCAACTCACTCAGGCACCCTCTCAGCATCTCTGTTATGGATCAAATGGATGACAGGAAGCAATTTTTTAATCCTTTCTTTAGAAACCGATCTTTCAAGCCTTCGAGATGCTGATCTCAAGGGAGGCGTTTGCCTTCTTTCTGGGATTATCTGTCTGCTGGTCGAATGGATCTCATTTCAGGAGCCATCAGGTCAATTAATTTCATCATTAAGCATCCTCTGACAAGCGCATAAATATCATTAAAAACGCATGTCTCAATTGATGGCTGACTTGGTGTCTGGTCAAATGATGGTTGCTTCGTCACAGGTTGAAACAACAACGCACCTGGTAGTTGCCTACTTAGAGAGTTTAATTTTATTTCAGGGATTGCAGAAAAAACAAATACAGTAATATGATAAGACATAGTCAACCAGTGTTTCTTTAAAGTTCACATTTTAATATCCCTTTAGTTGTTGAAGATTACTGACAAGAAGAGGTGAGGAATAAAGTGGTTACAAGGGAGAGGCAGAGAAAAGACAATGTGACAACGAAAAGAGATGGACTTTGACAGAAAACAGCATGACAGATTCAGGATGGGAGTAGCTGAAGTGAGGCAGGGAGAACATGAAGGAATTGGGAGAGGAAGACAAATCACGCAGACCTGCCACTAACATTTACTCAGGCTGGGGTACAAAGAGAGGCCCACGTATACCACTGTATCTAGATACGTATAAGTGATAAATGAGGCCAAAACATTGTAAGAAAAATATGTTTTATTCTCCTTCTTTTACAAATTCACTTTTATAAGAGTAAAACTGAAAAACACATAAAGCTAAGATGTCGGAATGGTTTTATGTATTTTTACTCATATCTAGGTGTTTTGTTTATGGGATAGCAGTGTTTGAATGAGAAAGGAAATAGAGATATGCATATAATAAATTATTAAATGTTTGTTCATTTAATAATTTATTTATGATTTATTTTATGCCTGTATTTCAGCAATATCAATAATTGTATTGTTATCAAGATTTTTATTTAATTTGCTAGAAATAAACTAAAGAATTAAAAAGTAAAATGTAACTATATTCAAAGTGCTCATAATAATAATATTTTCATAAAAATCAAAATTAGAGTAAATGTAACATAAAAAAGTAAACTAAAGATAAATTTCAAAATTAATTCCAAAATATTCAAAATCATCTGTAAGATAAATAATTAGTAGTGCATAAACATAAAATTTTCATTACAATGAATTAAAGCTACATTTAAATATTTATTTTCTGGAAACATAATTCTATTTTAAGAAATATTTTAAGAAGTAAAAGTATATTGTTCTAGTAATCAATGGTAATTTGGTTGCCGAAGTTGTGAAGTAAGGAATTGGGAGAAAGTTAATCATGCTATTAAGTCATATGAATTTTATAGCAGCACCAATTGTTCAGGTTTTGTGTGCAACTGTTGTGAATAATGAGCTAACCCATGAATTCCTAGAGATCCCCAACTTGGAACAAAAGAGAAGCAAGAAAATGGGCACTTGGTAGTACTAGGAGTAGATTAACTGTCTATTATAATTGTTATCTGAAAGAAAAGGTTTAACAAGTTAATTAATTCATCTTCTTATATAAGCACTTTCACTGATCAAATACTCCACAAAGTCCAAAACATTGGCTATCTCTCACATTAGTTGTAGCACTCACAACTTTCATGTAATACCTGTGTGGTTGCCTTTCTCCAAGGACATAGGAAGAGGTTTCAGACACTTTCCTGGGGCCTGAACAGGTGTGTATGTAATACCTGAGTGCTGTACCTTGGTGCTATAGCTGTACCCAGGCATTGGTAGTACGCAGGGCTCTCCTTCAGCCCTGTTCCTCAAATGTGAATGGTACAAAAATCATTCGGGATCTAGCAAATACTTGTGCGGAATTTAGGGGAGACTGGAAGAGACCCTGACTTTCTGACCAGGCTTCAGGTGGTGTCAGTGCTCCTGGGCTGAGCACCGGGCTTTGAAGAGCAGGGTGTAAAGTGGATGCTTGGAGAGCAGGGGCTTTGCCCAGCTAAGCTGAGGACAATCATTAAATTTTGTTTCTGTTTTTTCGTCTTTCCAATTCAGTCAACTTAATTCTCTAATACACACTCACCAATACATTCTAAGGAAAACAACGAAGCAAATCTTTATATAGTTTCTTGTGATTTACATTAAATCTTCACAAAATGATAAGGTAGCTATGGAGCTGTTTTTCCTGACTTTCAACTTAAACATTGTGTCACAGAAAGCTTAAGAATGTTCCTCAAGGTCAAACCATCAGTTGAACCCAGGAAGTCTGGCTCCAGAATTCAAGTCGTTCAGCACGGACCTAAGTCTCTCTCAGTGTGAGAAGGAATGCTATATTTCTCTTGAGAATTAGTACTTCCCAGAGGGAAAAAGTCCGTTGCAATTAGCAAAAGTAGTAATACGATTGCTTTCATGTGTACAATAAGATTGTCTGAGTCCAAATTTTACATTAGCTGCTAGGAATCGTTGGGTTGAACAGGATCAGAACCTAACATTTTTTTAAAATATTTTCTCTAACAACAATATCTGACTTATACAATTTCGGGGCAAATAAAAGGGGCTCGCAAAAATTTGATTTATTCCTCAAAAGACAAAAAGCTAATCTTTAGGGGGTTCATTATTCATTTGTATTGTGATGGTTCATTTTAATGTAATTGGACAAATAGATTGCTATGTTGTTAAATTTTCAAAAAATATTTTGAGATTGTACCTAACTTTAAATGTTTTAAAATAAAAGGGAACATGCGTGTACATGTGTGTGTGTATGTATATATATATATGTATACACACGTATATAACATACACATACATACATATGTATATTGTGTGACTTTAAACAACATAATTTATTTTAGGCTTTCTTTTCGTTTCTTTTTTTCTTTGTGTTTTACTTAGTTGTATTTAAAATGGCCACTAAGAACAATACTTTCATCAGAAAACAATAATAAAGTAATATATATTTAATTGGAATTCTGAAGTACACAAATCTGTACAAGATGCAAGTAGATTGCTAGACTAGTGAACTTCACAGTGGTAAATCAGCAGTCTCCCTTCTTTAGGGTTAGACTGCAGTTACATGAATTGAATTAATTCATATGTGTGTTATTTACATAGTTTTCATTTCAGAAGATATAGAATTTACTAATAATCGTAAGTACGAAATAGTCATGGCAAACACATTTTTGACTAGTTTAACAGTCTTAATCTAGATGATCTTTATGAATTTAATACAATCTGAAGGTCGTCTGTGGTATAAATAAACAATAAAATTTATTTCCCTTTAATTTGTTTTAAATTTAGCATTTTGAGTATTTAAGAAAGGGATCAGACAAACTACTTACTGGCCCACTGCCTGTTTTTGTAAATAAAGTTTTACTGAAACACAGTCATGTTAATTTGTTTCTGTATTGTCCATGACTGCTTTCGTGCTACCAAGGCAGAAGTGATTTCATGCAAAAAACTCTGTGTGGTCTCCAAAGCCACAAATATTTACTATCTGGTACTTTACAGAAAAAGATTGCAGACCACAAATACTTCTTTTTTCAATTATTATATAATTGTTCAAATGGTTCAAAGCTGCTTTGAAGACACATACACACAGGTACACTCAAACGTGTAAGAAAATTACATATTAATCTCACCTTTGAGTAACAGACTGTCACATCCAATTCTACACACAATTAAAATTAATAAAATAACATTCACTTATTCAACAAATATTTATTGAGGGCATAATATGTGCCAGACACTTTGCAGTGATAGGTCATGGTTTAGAAATGAAAGAAAGAGGGAGGAAGGCAGGGAGGAAGGGAAGACTAAACTAGCATGTGCCTGCTCTACCCACCTCAGAAAATTAGTCTCCAGGAAGAAATACATGATAATGAGATATTTCAGTTGAGATCTGAATTATGAGAGGTCTTTAGCCCAGAGAGAGGCAAGTGTGCCTGGTCCGTCTTCATAAGGAGTGACAGAAGATGTAAGATATTGGCCTTATGCTGTGCATTATACGTTATACAGTTTATATATATATGTGTATATATATATATATATATATTACACATGCTAAGTAGGTTTTTAAACACAGAAATATTATTTATTCAATTTGGTTGTAAATCCTAGTGCCTTAAACTCTGTCCTTTAATGAAAGACTAAAAAAAGGAGTGTATACTAAAGACTTGGCATACTTAAGAGATGAGAATGAATGTTCAGAACATTAAAAAAAAAATTGAACATTATAAAGGAAGCATTCAATTAACATCTGATTAATTCTTGACAAAAATTAACATTAACCAATTAAATAATTGAGAACTGATTTGTGATTCTAAGTAACCATTGTTAAGATTTTGAGAGAAATGACATTTATATGAAGTTGCAATTAAATTGTAAACTCTTTTTCAAACTTAAAAGGTAATCTCTAAAAGAATTGAGAAAGCAATGCAATTCTGAGCAGTATATCTAGGCATGACAGAATAAAGTGATTATATGATATACTTGATGTCAATGCAATATAAGACCTTTTGTGGAAAAAAAGAAAAAATGTGATCAGAACTTCACTATATTTAGAAGTAATGGTTCAAGAAATGTCTTTGTTCTATTAAGAACTTAGTGACAGGGAATACATTCATATGAGGAAATATACCCAGGTCTGTCCTATAACTAGTATCTGCTATTATAGGACAACAAACTCTGGGAACCTTAATGCATGTTCATTTATTGCCAATGGTGACCTCTAGGTAGAAGGAAGGGAGATGTCTTGACATATTCCCTCCAATAAAAAGTAATTGGAAAATTGGGAGAAGATGTAGAAAACACTCATGGCATAAGACAATAAATTGTATGAATTGACAATATGCATATGACTGCTGAGTCTTAAAACATAGACAGTTTTCCACTCACAACTGCCCTCAACATTCCTGGCCAAAGGATAAAATTAATCAGTTATTTTTATGGTTGCCCAAGGCAACTGGACCTAATTCATTCAGATGGGTGTCCAATATATCTGGACAGATGCAGACTACACATGCGCGTGCACACACACAGACACACACATTTCAGATGGTCCACTACAGGGAGAAGACCAGAACTCTCAAAGTCCCTAAAATTATAATTATTGTTCTCGTATACAACTACCTTGTCAATGTATCTGCTTGTATGCCAAATAAGCATTTTAAATTTAGAAGAAAAAATATTGTCATTCAGTATTCATAACCTGCATCTCATACATGGCAATTCTAGTTAGTTCTACCTTCAAATATATATCCTTATTCTTAGCATTGCTCTCTATCTCTCTCATGAAAACTTTGGTTGAAGCTATCATTACCTCTCACCTAGACTATTGCAAAATCTTCCTAAATTTTCTGTTCCTCCTTCACAATGCATTTGACTGTTTATCCAGAAGCCAGAGAGATTCTCATAGCATAAGTCAGATGTATTCCTCCTTTGTTTATAATCCTCGAGTGGCTTCCAGATACAAGTAAAATAAAACTTAAATCATCTACTGACACTTATAAGGTCCTATATGTGATGACAGGTTATAATAATATTTTATATGTTGCTTATAAATACAAGCCATCCTATTAAGAAGGATTCTTTTGATTGCAACCCAAAGATAATAACCTTGAAGTAGAAGAATATATTAATATTCAATATATTAATATTCAATAGGGGTTACATTATGTATAATATAACATAACAATGTAAGAACAAATAATGACAAAGCAATAATTAATGGAAGTCAACTTTGTTGTCATAAAAATACAAAACAAAAAGTATGAAATCTCTTAAAATCTCTTCTCCTAAAACATTTCCTTAAATTAAAAGTTATACTCTACTATAACTTATATTCTAGTATAAGTACAAGTATCTATCTTAACAAAATGAATAAACATTTCTTGAAATTCCTTTTTTATATTAAAAAAGTAATATGTAACTACCACTTTAAAAACTATGAAATTAAGAAATATACAGGGAATAAATAAAAATCAACTGTAATAGAGAAGTCTTTTTAACAAAGCAATTAATAAAGCATGAAGAATATAATTTTTCTGGAATTAACTACCATTACAATATTTTTAAGAAAATAGAAAAATCAAACATTTTATACCATTTCATCTTTCTCAGATTAAAAGTGAAGGACTAATGCATTTAAATGAATTGCAAAAATAATGAGTGGCGATAATAATAGGAAGAATATATTTTATTCATTCGCAGTCTTTCATCACTCAGGTACCAAACATTTTGTGCACATTATCTCATTGATCCCAGTTTTTAAGTTAAATTTTAACAGGCTTTAAGCTTTTTATGAAATACTATCAGCAAAATTAAACATTTTCCATACAGCTATTGCCTATTCAATATGCAGATTTTACTTTCTTATTGGTAAGCAGTTGTTCAAAAATCCTTTGCAGTACCTGAAGAGAGCATCACAGAATAAAATAATAAACAAGTAAAACAATTTATATTTACTCTGTTCTGGGAGTGTGGTATTTGCAGACTAGCTTGAACAATTTTGGATCAGTTGATTGCGGCCTGATATGGATAGGCTCTCAAAAATTTAGAGCAGATAAATTAAGCTGATATTATGTGTGTTTTCATTTCAAGGCCACAAATATGCATCTATTGCCAACTCCAGGAAAATAAAATATTCTTTACAGTTTTTCTTTGGCGTCTCTGAAAGCCAATTCGCTGTGAAATCTAATTGTGTTTAGTCCCAAAACATGCTTGATTCTCATACTTTGCAGTGGTTATGTTTTATTAAGTCACCATTAACACTGAATTAGGGAATACCGAACCACTGTGCCTAAGAGAAATACAGGATTATGTTCCTGTGAGCCTCTGGTCATAATATTTTCATCAGCCAAACAACACATAACTCTGTTTTATGTTTGTTTTTGTTTAAAGACACCTTATTTAATATGTACTGTTGATTCATGAACAGAGCTCACAACCAACAGCACTGTCACTGATGCCCTAGCAAAGTTTGTATTTTCTCTCCAAGGCTCATCACAGCCCTCTTGAGCTTAGGAACACTAGACAGCACTTCAGCATTATGCTGAGGGGCTATTTTAAACAGTGAAATCACCAACAAAAGGCACACACATAAGAAGAACATGGCACTAAATAGACCTGTTTGAAAAGGAAACCTGTTAATAGTATGAAAATTGAAACAAGAAGGCACAACATCCTCCTGTTCAGCCTCAACTGGGAATCTGCCCGTCAGGAGACTCAAACCCCTTGCTGTTCTGTGCATGTGCTTGAATGACTATAAAAGCGCTGCCAGCACTGACTGTGGATTTACAAGTAAATTTTAGCAAATACGGAATCTGGAATACTGAGGTTAAACTATTTCTCTTGAATCTGTCCAGTTCTCTCCTTTTTTCATCCAAGTACAATTATCTTCAACAGCTTTGTAACTGTCAACTAATCCACCCCCATCCACCTTTGACCGTTCTCCATGCTGAGCCAAAGTGGTGTTTTATTTATTTATTATTATTATTTTAAAATTGTATTATTTATTTATTCTTATTTTTTGATTGTGTTGGGTCTTAGTTGCGGCACGTGGGCTCTCTAGTTGTGGCACAGGCTCAGTAGTTGTGGCTCGCAGGCTTAGTTGCCCCACGGCATGTGGGATCTTGGTTCCCTGACCAGGGATTGAACCAGCATCCCCTGCATTGCAAGACAGATTCTTAGCCACTGGACCACCAGGGCAGTCCCCAAAGTGGTGTTTTAAACACAAATTTAATCATGTAAATCTTTGTCTCAGTTAAATGAATAGCTTTTCACTTCTCCTTAGATAAGGGGAAAAACTTGAACATAGATTACAGTCCTACCTGGTCTGGTTCTCCTTGTCTCTCCCACCACACTTCTTTCATCCTTTTCTTGCCATAATCCTTCCTGATATACTTCTTCCTTGTATAGAACTGAGCACCTTGCAAACAGACAAACAGACCTATGCTATGTGTGAATGTGAATTTTTAACAGCTAAAGTAGTCCAATCACCTGTGAGGATGGTTAGAAAAATACATCTGTAATGTCCACTGTTTTACCAAGCAGAAGTACAAGTTCCTGCCTTCCTTCCAATGGTTACACTGTGTTTGCACTCAAAATAAAATTAACATGTTGTTGGAGCCTATATAAATGTAGTTTTAGATATAGAGATAGATATGCATATACACATATACACATACATATACACATACATGTCATATATCCCCAATTAAATATTTTATATGTGTAAAACATTCCTAGTGATGCAATTATTTAAAACCAATCACTCCTTAGGTACAGATAATATATTGGTTTTTTATATCACAGATTCTTTGTCTTAACAACTCTAAATTCTTTTTTACTTAGTATTATGGAAATTGAATTGAGTAACTGTTAGCTTATACTGTAGTTGTATGAATGTTGAGCGATAGGGGAACACTATATCTTTAAGTTCAGCGTCCTGGCATGTAAGTGTGTTAGAATCATGTCTCTCTGCTCCTATGACATTTCCGCCAACACCCATTTTCCTAAGATGTCCTTAGTAGGTGAATGGATAAATCAGTTGTACTACATCCAGACAATGGAGAATTATTCAGCATTAAAAAGAAATGAGCGATAAAGTCATGAAAAGTTATGGAGGAAACAGACACAACTGAGCAAAAGAAGCCAATCAGAAAAGGCTATATACTATATGATTCTAAAATTCTGAAAAAGCCAAAACTATGGAGACAGTAAAAGGATCAATGGTTGCTGGGGAGTAGGGAGGAGGGTGGGATAAATAGGTGGAGCACAGATAATTCTAGGACAGCAGAACAATTCTATATGACCCTATAATGGGGGATACATGTCATTATGTATTTGTCCAAACCCATAGACTGTACAACACCAAGAGAGTACCCTAGTGTAAACTATGGACTTGGGTGATAATAGTGTGTCAGTGTAGGTTCATTGATATTAACAAATGCTCCCCTCTGGTGCAGGATGTTGATAATGAGGGATTCGTTAGAGATGGGGTATGTGGAACTCTGTACCTTCCACTCAGTTTAGCTGTGAGCCTAAAACTGTTCTAAATAATAATCTATTTTTAATGCAAATAAGCTCCTACATAACCAGAGTATAGCCATTAAAATCTGGCCATTAACACTGATAAAATATTGTCATCTAACCTATAGATCCTATTCACATTTTGCTTACTGTCCTTTATTTGTCCAGGATCCAATTCAGAATCTCATGCTGCATTTAGTTATCACGTGGCAATAGTCTCTTTATTTCCCTTCCATCAGAAAGAGGCTGCACCTTTCCAATGTCTTACATGGCTTTGAGGTTGCTCAGCCAAGGATTCCACCCCCATCCGTCCACGCTCCCACAATTGGCTCTGACCAAGGGAAGAAGGAAGGAGGAAGGGAGAGGAAGACAGAGGAAAGAGAAAAAAATTAAATTATTGTATACGTCTCTTATTCTCAAAATATCCCTGTAGGTGGAAAAAGGATATACTCTATCCCCAAACTGATGATTGCAAAAGTAAGGCTTAGAACGGTAAATTGTGAAACTGAAGCCAAACGGCAAGTTTTAAAATTAATCGTTACACTATTGCAAGACAGTTGTTGATAGAAACGAAAGCTAAGTTCTTTTAAATTATATTTGGAGAAGTTAAAGAACAAGTTTTGAAATGATCAAATCAAATGCAATTTCCAGAGATAAAGAAAACAAATAGAACCCAGTTCTAATTTAATTCAGTGTACACACTCTTTCTGACTGTTATCTATCCATCTATTTCTCTATATATGACCTTACATATATATATACACACATGTATATGTACAAATACATATATACATAAAATATATATACATATACATGCAAATTATATACACAGACAAGGCAAATGCTGAATAGGATAGGACAATAAGAAGTAATTAAAATATGGATGGCATTCTTTGACTAAAAGCTTATACGCTACTCATGAGAGATCCAGTTCAACATTTTGAACTAGATTTCTAGGTTATGAACTAGTAAACCTAGACTTTTTTTCTTTGTCTTTTCTTCTTGTAAGAGGAAAACATTCCAGAAGCACTTTTTTAAAAAGCAGAAAAATTGTGGATGTGGGCACCACAGCAACTGATCAAGAATTCTCATTTCTAGAAAATATTGAGATGTTCAACTGTTATTAGACATGGTCTTTTCTTACATTGTCTGGACGTTTTTTTAATTATTAATTAATTAATTTATTTATTTTTGGCTGTGTTGGGTCTTCGTTTCTGTGCGAGGGCTTCCTCTAGTTGCGGCGAGCGGGGGCCACTCTTCATCGCGGTGCGCGGGCCTCTCACTATCGCGGCCTCTCTTGTTGCGGAGCACAGGCTCCAGACGCGCAGACTCAGTAGTTGTGGCTCACGGGCCCAGTTGCTCCGCGGCATGTGGGATCTTCCCAGACCAGGGCTCGAACCCGTGTTCCCTGCATTGGCAGGCAGATTCTCAACCACTGCGCCACCAGGGAAGCCCTGGACTTTTTTGAAATGTACTAAAGCACTATTGGATATGATTACAGAAAAATATGCCTGCATAAATTTTGGTTGTTTCAAATATAATGGTAGGAAGTGCATGGAAACCGGTGAAAGTGAAATTGCTCTCAAAGAAGGAATCTCTGAATACATCTCTATCTCATTAGAGCTTAACGGTTAATAGAAATAATATTTACATGGTCTACACTCAGGTGAAGAGAAAATTAAGGGTGTTCCAACTTCCTGACGCTGGGAGGCTCTCGATAAATTTTATTCAGTCCTTCAGTTGACTCTTCCTTGCACACAAACCAAATACTGAGAAGCTATTTGTTTTATTTAAACACATGTTGCTTTTCAAAGAAATACATGTTTTGACCTTCATAAAACATTTTTTACCACTTTTTTTTTAACTATACAGCAAGAGATTTATGAAAATGTATGGGTACTATTGATCTATGTAACTAAAATGTTTTATTGAATGTAAGTAACCAAGTTCTGTGCATGCACGTGTAAAACAGGATTTCCTTAACGTGCAGTGTTTCTCAAAATTTGTGTATATGAATCACCCGGGGATCTTATTAAAGTGCAGATTTAGCTTCCACAGGTCTGGGGTGGAGCCTGAGTTTCTGTATTTCCAATAAAGCTTCCACGTGTTACAAATGCTGCTGGACCTTAAACTACATTTTGAGTAGCAAGGTAGAAACATAATATCACTGTTTTGGTTTTAATTTACTCAAAAATTTAAAAAAAATGCCTACCATATTCAATTCCTTTTTATACCATAAATGTATCTTTAAATACGCTCTGTATTTTCTTCTCAATCTTTGTGGATTGGTTTTAGTGTTGTAATATCTGAAAGTTTTTTCTTCCTTTCTTTTTAAAAATATTAAATATATAGTCATCCTTGCTTGGTAAGTGTGAAATTAGACTGTGCTATTCTCATGGAAACCCTCTTTTTATCCAATAAACTTCACAACCACAGGCATTAAAAATCAAAATTTCTTCAAAATATTTATTTTACTACATAAACTGTTTACTTGCATTCCTTTTATTTTATTAATTTTTCAAAAGATGTTTACAGCCATTGTGAAAGGTATGGCACATATTATCAAGAATGAGGTGGCATATTTACAAGTATTACAGCAGAGAAACTATGTTTCCTCCAAATACCTGAATACTTGAAAATAAGTCATTGATGTTCTCTCTAATATTAGAATTGTGACAGGGAGAATCTGCTTAGGGAAAAACAACAAAAATGATGTTTTTGCATAGAAATGTACATGCATAGCAATTGTTGATGCATTAGGACAAAAGTGATAATCTGACCCACAGATATGTTCATTACAGTGTATGTTTGTAAGAGAGTACATCTGCTCATAAAAGAATCGAGGTACGTGTGTTAGCACAGCACACCTAACTTTCATATTACCAGAATGTGGTGAATAAATATCAAGAGGCAAATATAAGGGGAGGTCATTAATTTTTTATTAATAATATTATTTGTACTTACTCATGTTGACATATATCAATATAACAATACACCTTGATGCCATTAATCAAGAATTGTAAATATATTAATATTAATTATAATGCTAATGTTAATTATACATTGTTAATTGAGGTGAGAACATTTAACATGAGATTTACCCTCCGAACAAATTTTTAAGTGTAAAATACAGTATTATTAACCAATAGGCACAATGTTTCACAGGAGATGTCCAGAACTGATTCATCTTGCATAATTGAAAATTTATACCCATTAATTATGTTTTTCTCTTTTGATGAACACATTACTTTTTTTAAGAAAGGAAACAAATTCTTGGAAGAGTTGTAGGTTAGTGTGAATGAGTAATAATAAAGTGATTATTGTGATATGATTCACTGTATTTTCCCAAATATTGTTTCATTATTATTTGATTGAATTATATCATTCTTTAATGTAATTAGAAATCAGAAAAGCACCGTAATTCTAAACCTAGAAGTGGAAAAGTGTTGGCATTGTTGGGAAAAGTGAATGGAATGTAAAACTAGATAGTGTAGCAAACCTCACAGACTTCAACCTTTACATTGAGCTAGCTGCATGCAAAGGTATTCTCTTGTTTCATCATCCTGGTAATAACTGACTTTAGAAGCAAAAGTTTACTTTGAGGAAAATGGCTCCCTCTGGAACTCATAGCTGTTTACATTACTAAGGTATAATATCCAGAGCATTATGATATTTTTATTTTGCTTTAGACATTATTATACATTGCAATTTTAAAAAATCTGGTAAATATTACACAAGATTAAACTTCGCACAGCAATATTGAAGACCCTAGGTCAAATATAAAAATACTATAGATAGAGCTTAGCAGAAAAAATAAAGGACTTAAGTTTTGATATTTATACTTATATTTCTTTTCTAAGCTTCCAAGAGAGAAAAATTAGTATTAGAAAATAAATAAAGCCTTGGAAAGATGACTTCAGCCATCAACTCATTTTATAAAATATACAAAGTAATTGCAAAGTAATTTTCATACAACGTTAATATAACTAGACTGTGAGTAGGTTTAAAAATTCAACTCAATTTTAAGCACCCTTTCTCCAGTCCTTGTAAAGTCAAACAGAAATTGTATCAAAATTACACTCTTTTCTCAACATACTAATTATTTATTAAAAAGTACATGAGATTTGCCTAAAAGATGAGACAAAGTAAGTCATTCAAAAGCTTATAGTATTGTGAGAGGAATCTGCCATTCAGCTCAACTTCCAGACTACAGAGCATTTAGGCAATATGAGAAACAGAAATGGATGTTTTTTCATAGAAATAATTTCCTCAGGCTATAAAATTGCAAATTGCTTTGAACTGCCTTTTTTACTCAGTAGGGATAATCAAAATAATATTGCCTGAACTGTGTTGTCATACACAAAGCATGCTCTTTAAAAATAATAATACTTTGGTGCCTTGATAGAATTTTTAATCCCAATTCATGATAATTGAACATTCACCTATCTTGAAAGAATTGGTAAATTATGCAGGTGACAGATACCAACTGCAGCTTGAAAAACAGGAAAACAAATCCTAAGAAACAATGAAAATAAGGCAAGTGAATTTTTATGTTGATTTGATGGCTGAAGGAGTCTTTTTCTCATCCAAAGCTGAAGCTCTGGTTTCCAAGAGGGCTATCTCCTAGCCTTTAAGAGATAGTCCAGTAATCCAGGGGGGGATGTAATGGTCCAAGATTCAAGTAATGGCAAAGCAAGTGGGGAGGTGGAGAACAGCAGCCCAGTTTAAGAGATAAAATGCATAAAACTTCATGACAATGGAAGAGTACTGTAAAACATGCATCAAGAAAAATAATGCATCAATAAGTAATTTGGGTATATTCCTTTCATCCTAAGTATTCTTAAACTTCCTACCTTGTTCTCTAACTATGGTGGGTTTACTAAGAGCAGTGGTAAAATTATCTCCATGAATTCTTGTGTCCTCCTCCCTCTAATTCTCATGGTTTGTGTTACTCGGTCTTTATCTGTGGCTTTAGCCAAACTGATGAAGAGACAATTTAATGAAACCCATGCTAGTGATTTACGCAGCTCAAGATTAACTTATCTTAGTGCTAGGCCCTCTGTGAAACTGTGGTCCATTTCCAAGGATCTGAGAGATACACTCCCTTCAGGAACTGGGTTTCCCTCTTGCTTCCTGTGGCAGAAATACAAATTTGATAGCCTTAGCTCTAAGCTAGTCTAGCTTTCTCTTAGGAGTCCTGATAATAATGGTAGGCAAAGACAAAGGTCCAAATATAAATATTTTTAAACTTCCTTGAGGATGCAACTTATTGTGAGATGAAATTTCTACACATTTTGCCTAAAAAATATCCTAAATAAATGAAGGTATTATATACCATGTTCATTAATTGGAAGACCTATTATTATAAAAGATGTAGATTCTCCCTCAATACATCTTTAGATTCTTTATCAAATTCCCAAAAGAAAATTTGCTTTGGTGGAACTCAACAATTTCTAAAATTTGTGGAGATTCCGAGACAATTTTGAAAAGAACAAAGTAAGACAGCTCTCTCTATCAGATTCCATGACTTACTATAAAGCTTTAAAAAAAGTTATTAGGAAAATGTGGTATCAACCCAACAATAAATAAATGAAATAACAGAACATAGTTGAGAGCCTCAAAGCAGAAATTTGGCATTGAAGTTCAGTGGAGGAAGGAAGGTGTTTTCAATAAATGAGTCTAGGATCACTCAGTATGCATATGTTTGCCTCACCTCTTATCATATACAAAAGTAAATTATGGAAATGTAAATGTGAAAGACAAAACAATTAAAATTTTAGTAAGTCATTTAGGAAAATACCTACAAAATTTCAAGTTAGGCAAAGTTATCTTCAATAGTATTCAGAAAGCTCTACCCACAGAGGAAATTAATGATGTATTTTACTATATCCAAGTTAAGAACATCTGCTCATCTAAAGACACCACAGTTGTTGTTCATTAAAAAACACACACAAAATAGAAGGTCTTTGTGATACACATACAGAATAGGAGAAGTTCTTTGTGATACAAATAACCAACAAAAGATTTATAAACAACAACAACAAGAAAATCTCCTACAAATCCCTAAGAAAAAGTCTGACAACCAACCAACAGAAAAATGGGGAAGAGACAATACCAGAAATTTCATAATAGTTTAATTCTAAGTGGCTATTTAACATATGAAACAATAATTTATTTACTGCATTAGTTGTCAGGGGAACATGAATTATAACCATATAGTGATACCAGCACTTACTCACCAGAATGCCTTAAAAATAAAAAGAATGATGACATTGAATACAGTCAATGATTTTTAAGAAACAAATCTCACGTGTATTGTGAGTAAAAGTGTAAATTTGTACAACCATTTTGGAAAATGTGATCTGCTAAGCCTTATCTGTAAAAGCTGGAGATATGTACAACTATGACCAAGTAATGCCACTCAGTAATACATACTTAATATTGAGAAGTCAGATAGGGAAGAATACATACAATATAATTAATTTTTTAAATGTCAAAAAAATGGCAAAATGAGACTAGTGGTGCAGATCAGGCAGTAATTACTCTACCACTTAGAATAAAACCTTTAGGGAGGTGACTGGGCAGATGCCTGAAACAGCTTTAAGGGTGCTGACAAATTTTTATTTCTTGAAGTGTATAATAGAAACAATTCGTTTATGTAAGTCTCCTGTGCTTTAAAATTAACATTCCAAATAATATTTACAGTAAATTAAAATACATGTTTCTGACTTTGAGATAATGATATTTACTAAACATAAGGAATAAAATTCCATTGGCAATGCACCTGCAATAAGAGTTATTTTATATTCCAGTAACTACTATATCCACAGTTTAATATTTGTGACTGCTAAAGTAAGATCAATTTCAGCAGCAATTAATAGCAAATAAAACAGGAGAGCATTACTAAAAGAAATCCACTAGGAAATGTAGAGCTTTACATAAAAGTAATAATAATTATTGGTATTAAGTGTGTTATTTAGAGTAACATCCTCAGCAAAATTAGGATATTCTAAATCCAATAAATATACAAAAAGAATGAAGAAATAAATAGATAAGTGATTGACAAGTGACAGCAAGGAGGAGAAATGCACTCAAGTTAACATAATAGTACCAATTAGTAATTTTAGCAAAAGTTTAAAATGTTCATCTTTTTTTTTTTTTCTGAGTCAGTGTTCAAAAAGACATAAAACACTAACGCACAGCCTCTACAATATATCTGGTATAATTTAGAATATACCAGCACAGGCTAAAATACTCTGTTTCTAATGCAACACTTCACCTTTCACAGAAAAAAAAGCGTGAGACAGAGGAAAACATAAAACTCTATGATGATGCCTACTTAAAAAAAAAAAAAATTACCATATTTGTGGTTGCCATTTATCTGGCACTCTGGTTGTTTTTATACCTTGCTTCAATGTGCTATATGTCACTTCAACATGACTGTTCAGTATCTTTTTCTCTTTTCAAGTGGGAAAAGGGTGATTTTGAAAGGAAAAGTTGAAGGTAGCAAATCTTCCTATTGCCCCAACTGTAGGAAAATATCAGGTCAGTTTTAGAAAAGAGCTTCTTGGGAAGTTAACCATCTATAAAGTGATAATCTATAAGTTGATTCTCTTAAAACTATCTTATCTGTGAATCCCTTGGAAAATATTTGGGCTCTTTCAGAATAAACTTACCTTAATTTGTGGACCACTGCTCTAGGCCATTTCATTTACTCTCATGACATTAATCAGCACCATTTTAGATCATTTCAAATTTATTCATTGAATAAACAATCATTAAATAGCTACCATGTGTCAGGTACTGTGCTAGGAATTGGGAAGTAAAAATATACCTAGTCCTACTCAAAAGATTTCCAAATATAGATATCTATATTTTATTCCAGACATAAATTCTGTTTCCAGGTATATATTTTTGTTGCCTTTTTGTTTACCTGAAAATGTCTTTATTTCTCATTCATTCTTTTTTTTTTTTTTTAATATTTTTATTTATTTATTTATTTTGGCTATGCTGGGTCTTCGTTGCAGCATGAGGGATCTCTAGTTGTAGCATGTGGGATCTTTAGTTGCAGCATGTGGGATCTAGTTCCCTGACCAGGGATCGAACCCGGGTCCTCTGCGTTAGGAGCACAGAGTCTTATCCACTGGACCTCCAGGGAAGTCCCTCTCATTCATTCTTAAATGGTATTTGAATCTAGTATATGTAATTTTGACTGGATTTTTCCTCAGCAGTTTGAAGGCATTGTTAACATTATTTTTGGATCTCTATCTTATTAATACAAAGCCTACAAATAGTTTATTTCTCTTTTGTAGGTAGTCTCCTTTTTGAATGTGATCGTGTTTGTGGGGTTTTTTTTGTTGTTTTCTATAGTTTTACTATGAAGGTACATGGTGTTAATTTTTTAAATTATTATTTTATTTTCCTGAGACTCATTATGTTTGTTCCAGCTAAGAATTCATTTCTTCAATTCTTGAAAGTTTTCATCCAATATATTTGGATCTCGTCCTTTTTGTTGTTGTTCTGTCCCTTGATACATAGACCTTTCTTATTTTATCTTCTACGAGCTCCTAACTGCTCTCTTAGATTGTAAAAGATTGTAAAAGAGAGATCTCTTTTCTATTCTCTGTGCTGCCTTGGAACTGATTTCCTCAGATCCATATTTCATTTTGTTAATTTTCTCTTTGTATATCCATAAATGCATTCTCATCATTGAAATTTAGAAAAATTATAACATAAAAGAATATTTGCTGAAGCAGATCATACTTTATTTAAAACATTTTATTTTTCCGTTTTGTATATTAATCCCTAACCTCTATACACTTTCAAATTTCCACAAGATAAATAATTATTATTTACATGCAAATTGACTTTAATATTTATATTTTAATGGCCAGAAAATAAGAAAGACATGTATTGCTGATATGCGTTTAATAACAATTTGATAATTTGAAATTCAAAGAAAGTATAATACATTTTAACACATATGTAGTCTGCATGAAATTTGATACTGTAAGTAAAGTAAAATAATTATACAAAATAAAAGTGAAACATTAAAAATATTCAGAGCTCTGACACATAAATTACAAGTCTCACCGAGGGTGCAAACAGGAAACTTCTTTTTCAAATGCATGAGTAATGAAGTAAAACATGATAGAGATACAGTCTTTCAACAGAATCATGCAGAATAAGACATTCCTGTAAAAAAACTGTATAAATTTGAACTTTATACTTTACTTATTCAAATCCATCTCTCAATTCTTATAAAATTCCTAAATAAGGAGTTTAATTACATTGTTGAGAAAATAATATGCACAATTTTATCTTTGTACTTTGGTATAGAACCAGGGAAGCCCAATTATTTATTTTTAAACAGATAAAATCTGGGGACTCTCATGGTGGCGCAGTGGTTAAGAATCTGCCTGCCAATTCAGGTGACACGGGTTCGAGCCTTGCTCCAGGAAGATCCCACATGCCGCGGAGCAACTAAGCCCGTGTGCCACAACAACTGAGCCCGCATGCCACAACTACTGAAGCCTGCACACCTAGAGCCCGTGCTCCGCAATGAAGAGTAGCCCCTGCTCGCCGCAACTAGAGAAAGCCCACGTGCAGCAACAAAGACCCAACGCAGCCAAAAATAAAATAATAAATAAACAGATAAAATCAACTTACATGCCAGGTGCTGAAATACAATGTTTGGTAAAAATCAGACATAGTTCCTGCCCAACTAGTTTTTAACTTACTGGGGAGACAGAGTGGACAAATGACCATAAAAGTATATACAAGTTTTTAACTCTGACAAATATTTAGAGAGGGTGGTTGAGGGATCGGGGGGTCAGTTGGCAGGGCTCTGGGAGGTTAGACATGACTCTTCAGGAGCACGGAGTTGAGACGGACAGGATAGGGATGAGGTATTAGAGCAACAAAGGTGAGCTCCTCAGGGAGCAGAATTGTTGAGTCAATGCCTGGCGGGGGAAGGAAGCATGGACGGCTCAGGACAGGGAACGCAGTTTGTGTCTGGAGCACAGTGATGATGGACATATGAAATGAGGCTGGAGAAGGAGAAATGGGCGTACCATACCTTAGGGCTGCTTCCACACTCACCCCAATTCACTGGAACTCAACAGCTACAAGATGGAGTTTGGAATTCAATTTGATAAATTATATACTTTGACTTTTTTTTTTTTTTTTTAGTAAAGGCGTTGCCTATTTATAGTTAAACATTTTTGACAAACTTGAGATTTCAAAATTAAACAGAGAATTCCTCTATGCTTGTGCAATTCTAGCAACAATCGAAAGTATTTATAGCAGACAATGATTGCAATTCCTTAAGGAACTTCAACAGTCTCAAAAACAGTAGCTTTCTAATGGGAATATAATCCTATTTCTGTAACAATGGTTCTTTATTTACAAATGTCCCAGGTGGGTATCCTCAACTTACTGTCTAATCCACCCTCCTTTTGATGTACACATGTGCTTTTCCCACCAGTCTGCTGGATGATCGTTCCTGCCAGCCACACTTGGGGCTCAACAGTGTCTTAGAATGTGGTGGAAAGGTATCTGCACAAGCAACCCTGATGGGAACAGAACATAGCATGAGGGAGTGTTTCTCTGTTTAGCTAATCAAATGCCAAAATACCAATGGAGAAGGAGCAAAATTCTCTTCTGCCCTCAAGCAAGAGCTTGCAAAGGGAGACCCTGGAAGCAAATAATGCAAGGTTCTCATTCTGTGAAGACTGGTTTTGTGTCTGGCAATGCCTCCGTCTGGGTAACATTAAAGGCGCTTGACAACGGCCATCACAGTGGCCCCTCTCTGGCAGCTCCCTCACACATGTTCTTTCTTCTAAGACTAGAGGTCCTTCTTATCATTTCCCTGGTTTCTAGGACCCCGTATTTATTTCTCCTCATGTTCTACTCCGTTAACTCTAATTGTAAATACAAGTGTACCTACACAAGTGCACACAGACACACACATACATTACTTTCCTTTGTCACCAATATATCTTAAGGAAACATTCTTTAAATGTCTAAATCATTTAGCAAACTACAAACTAGTCTCCTTTATCTCAACGCACTGAGAGCTCAGTTTTCGAACAATGCATGGAAGTAAAGATATCGTTATCTTTTATCTAGGGAAAGATGCCTTTCTTCTTTTAATGGATTGACTTCCTCTCATGCATTGAAAAAATGGAGGTAAGGTACAGAGGTGAGGAGGTAGGACGTGGTCAAGTTTCCACATTAAAATGGGTTGAATATTCACATTCAACTCCCTTTCCAAGATCTATTGATATTTATTGCTGGGGATTGATATCTGGATAATGATGATGATGTCTGTAATCTGATGGAACAGATATTTCTTGGCAGAAAAGCAAATGATTTGTCTGAAAAATAAACAGCTACACAGAAAATATATTTCTTGGTAAGTTCATGAGAAAAAAAAAATCTGTCTGAAATTGTTATTTACGAATTTAGAGCTGTATCAGTCAGTGCTTGGTCAGGAAAGCAGAACCACTATGAGTATTTATAAGTTAGGGACTTGTTGTTGGAATTAGACTTTACTCGGTAGTGGAAGGGGCTGGGGTGGTGACGTCTGGCAAGAGGAATTGAAGAATCAGACAAATCAGTAGCCAGTGCTTGTGAAGCACTGGGATATGATGGGTGGTCGAGTTGGAACTTGCAGGGAAATCTGCGAAGCCAGGCATGTACAACAGCGAATGGAATAATGAATGGGAACTGGGGCAGATGTATGTGTAAGACTGTCAGCTCTCATCTGGTGGTGGCCTTGGTGTTGCTGTTGACCAACACAGGCAGCAGTCACAAAGATGGGCACACAGAGGAAGTCAGAGCAAGGAAACCTGGACTGCCAGTGCCTCTCTGTCTCACCTAAGAACCCTTTAGATGATAATGACCACTGGTTTCCTCTGCCTCCCAAAAGTTGCACGGAGTTCCTCCATTTCTGGAGGGCGTGCCAGTAATCCTCCTGCCTGTTCTGGGCTCTCTATTAACTTTTCTCACATAATATTGGAGAATTAAGGAATAAAGAGGCTTTCCAGACATACTCTTCTCTCCCCCCATTTTTAGTAGCAACTCAGTCTCCTCACGATCGTCCTTGTCAATCACACCCAGCCAGCACAATAAATTTTTCTTTGCCTGTTGGGCATTCACGAAGCCCAAATTGACCAAGCTTCTAGTTTAATGAAATGATTACTGAGTTCCCTAGGAGAAGGATTCTTCCCAAGGAACATAATATCTCTATACTGACAGAGCCCAACGTGTCATGAGAAGGGATTTTTTTTTTTTTTCTAATGAATCAACAGAGGAAATAGTGAGAGGATGTACTCCCATTTTCAACCCTTGATTACCAGACCCTTAAATCCTTACTATGGGAAAAATAGGAGGACATCACCCTAGGTCCATAAAGTGATGCCACCCAACAGGTACTAATTGCCGAGTTATCAGAAGTCCATCCCTCCCTTCTATCAGACCAGCTGCTTCAGAGTAACATGAAGCAGTGAATTTCATGTGCCCAAGTCTATTGTTATGTTTTATTTGTAGTCAAATGTGTTCCCTGCTCAGAAATGATGCTGTGCTTAATATCATGACAATGAACAATACGGTTGTCTGTGGATGATGATTTTGGCAGGTGCATTCAAGACAGGGAAGGCAAATCCATACCCAGAGCCTGCTTGTCACTACACCAGTGACAATGAAATTCTGCCCCTTCCATAGTGGAAATGGTCCAATGCAATCAACCTGGCTAGCTTATTTCCTCAGGGAATGATTCCATATCATGGGATATTCTCCAGAGACTTTTGTCACCAATTTTTCAACTGCATTTCTTCCAAGTCCTTTACTATCCAACCACATCATTAGCCTCTGCCTATAAATCAATGTAGTCCTGTATTTTGGCCATTTCTCTTTCCGTGCATGAAAAAAAAAACAAAAAAAACTGCTAGTTATTCGGCTCAAAGTTATGCCAACTTGGAGGATTTTCTTTTACCACTGTCTTTCAGAGCCTTTCATGGTTAGAACATCACGCCGAAGCTTTTTCTGGCTGGTGTCAATACATCTTATAGAGCCATCTGTACACCAGGCCTGAATTGCTCTTTCAAACAACTTTTCCTTGAGACCATAACTAACACGTTGCTCATACAACTAACAGGTGCCTTCAGGGCCCACTCATATCATTTTCTTCCTTCACTAATACAACTTGTTAATGACGTACTGCAATGCATGTCTAACTTGATGGTTTGATGGATCAAATATATCAGAATTTTTGACTCTGCATTGTGCCATGAAAAACAAATAGACTTTAGACATATTTCCTGGAGCCCCTATGACCAGCATTTCCTTCTGCATCTCTTAGTATGGGTTCCTATACTCTCATTTAATTTGTTTCATTGAAGAATAATCTCAAATTTTGAGTTGAAATTTAGGTCGGTCAGTGATAGATTTGCTCATGACAAAAATGTTATGGTCTTCATTACATTGCTTATGATAACTTCTTTTCATGGTCACTGTCTAAACCAAGTGGAAGAATGGCTTCAATTTTCTTTCTAAGAGGCAGGTCAAGTTATTAACCCGACCATTGTTTCCAGAGGGTGAAAGTCAGCCAACATCTGTCTTGTACTTGTCTATTCACTCAGGTGTGCAGAGAAAAAGAATATCAAAAATAATATTTTCAGGGCTTTCCAAGTGGCGCAGTGGTTGAGAATCCGCCTGCCAATGCAGGGGACACGGGTTCAAGCCCTGGTCTGGGAAGATCCCACATGCCGCGGAGCAACTAGGCCCGTGAGCCACAATTACTGAGCCTGCGTGTCTGGAGCCTGTGCTCCGCAACAAGAGAGGCCGTGATAATGAGAGGCCTGCGCACCGCGATGAAGAGTGGCCTCCACTTGCCACAACTAGAGAAAGCCCTCGCACAGAAACGAAGACCCAACACAGCCATAAATAAATAAATAAATAATTAAAATAATAATAATAATAATATTTTCATACTGCAGGTGATATTTTTCAGAAAAGTTTCTCATAATCGTTTAGTTAAGAATTTTATAACATGATTTTCAGGTTTTATACACAGGCTATTACCATTGCTTGCTAAAAGTTCAATGTATGTGTTATATTTGTGACTGAGTAGTTATTTTACAACATAGATACTGATATATAAGATATAAATAGACAGGTAGATACAGATAGATAATACTTTGTTTATATTAATTTAGTCAAGGATTACATTGATTTTTATATATTCTTTGTTATATTTTTCACAAAGCCTGGACAAGCTTTCTAAAATCATCAATTACTGATAGACTTAAGGTTTTCTATTTTCCTTTTTATAAAAATACTAAAACTAACATCATCATCATATTAGATATATACAAAAGCTTATATGATTATATAAATTATAATTATATAAGCTTATATATGATTATATAAATGCATGTAAATATAATGGGTATGTATATATTTTTGTGTGTATATACCTACATATACCTATATCTAATATCAATATTTTAAGTCAAACATTTCCTATTTAAGCAAATATTTTATAATATATGATGTTATTTTAAAATATATTCTTGAAACATCTAAAATATTTAAAGTGTCAGTCTTATGAATATCCTTGAAGCAGAAGTGCAATTTAGTTTTTGGCAGATAATTTTTCAGAGGATTTTTCTAAATTAGAGGCACCCAAAATATCATTTATTCATTTTATTAGAGAATGAAACCAATAGGTCATCTAAAACTGGGCTTCAATCTTTAAAATATTTAAATTCTTCTTTCATCAAATAGAAAAACTGGTTCATTGAATTTTACCATTTTTCATTCCCTTCTAAATGTAGACAATAATGAATTTAGAAATAGTAAAAATTTATTGAAAAAAAGGTTAAAAAAGAGTAAAAACATTGAGTAATCTGTCAGCTGAATATTTGTCTACAGAGCACTCAATAGCAAAAATAGAGTTAACATAAAACAAGACACTATCTTCATGGAGGAGTTTTACACTAAAGGAATAGAACTGATTTCTGAAGAGTTTATTTCAAAGAGTGAGCTTGATGAGAAGTAAATTAATTTGGTCTCTTTCTCCTTCTATTCCCTCTTCAGTTAAATCTATGAACAAAATCCTTCTTAATCATATGAAATTTTGAAACACAATTGTTTCTAAAGTTTTTAAAGCCTTTTAAATAAAGAATCAGGTTTTAATAACTACTTCTAGCCAAGAGTAATCATGAGTCTTTGCTTAAAGAACAATACAGAGAAGTATTAACAACTATGTGTATTTAGTTTATGACCTGGAGATCCACGTTGTATTTAGTTTATGTCCATTATTCTGCTGACTCATTCTGAACCTAAGGCTGACAGATAAAATGCAGGACACCCAAATAAATTTTAATTTCAGATAAACAACAAATGATGTGTTAGCAGTATAAGTATATCCCATGGAAGACGTGGGATATACTTACATTAAAACATCATTTGTTGTTTATCTGAAATTAAAATTTAACTAAGAATCCTGTATTTTTTAACTAAATCTGTCCTATCTAAACTACAATTCTCTTTTCAGACCATCAGAGGTATTCAAGAGAGTAAAGATATATAACATTGTCTTTTCCAGTAGTTATTAAATTATTCACGTCTAGGTTCTCTAAGTAGATTATTAAAGTTTCCTGAGTTCCTCTCACAGAAATTCTTTCAAAAGAGCCATAGCAGTATCAACACAACAAGATTTTTCATCATATGTAACTTTCAAAATTATGCAATTTTAGAAGAGCCATCCTTATCAGACAGAGATGTGCTCATTTGTACAAGTGATTTTTTTTTTTTTTTACACCAAGTTATATTTCCAATGTCTTTCCATTTAATTTAGTTTTCAAGGAAGCAAAACAGAGCTAGAAAAGCAGTTCTAATCAAGTGACAGGAGCAAAGCTAACGTTCTGTGTGGAGATTCCATAACTGTCTGGATTCGCATCAGCTGCCAACCAACTCCACGAGCTTCAGAGACTAGATCATTAACAGTTGAAGTATGTATTGAAGATGTTTAGTAAACTCAATACATTTTGATAAGAAGCGAAGAGGGGGTGGTCATTCTGTAAAACTTTTGACAGTTTATTTTTTTCCTTCTATAAATCATTATAGTATTAATTGTGGTAATCTAATAAGCCATGTTTATTTTATCTAACCTGACCCAAGGAGTGTGTTTCAGCCATTATGTGGTTTTTTCTCAGGATCCCTGTGATAAGTGATCACATTTTATTTCTACTGACTTTGATGGTTTTGTTCTGCATTTAGTACTTGAAACGCTTCCTAAAAATAGGAAAAGATATCTTCTACAGTGTAATTACCTGGAATGTCTTATATAAATCGTCTTAAAATAGATCTCCAGTGTGACAGTCTTCTAATCCTCTCTTTTCAACTTTTCATAGAACATGCTCTGCGGAAATTTTCTTTGTATAACTAATTATTCCTTCATGACAAAAACCAGAGGGATATTGAAAATCAAGCAGAATTTCTCATGAATTCTCTGAATCATGTAGAATCAGTTTATCTCTGTTAAAATAAAACTTGTTTTAGTAAAGAGACTTGTACTAAAATAGCCTTTGTATCTTGTTTTCCAAATATTTCCTGAATAATATTTTGTAGATTGAGATGTTGTCTATTCTAATTTTTTTATTATGCTTGTTTAATAGCCACTTGGTCATTAATCATTGTAATATTGTATGTGGCACACAATCTAAATAGTTCCTTATACTAAATTCCATGAGTTAGAGTTGGCATAAACATAGCATGAAGGACCTCTCTTATTTATGAAAGGATATTTAAGTTGCAAAGAGCACACTGGATTTAGAGTCTGACAGTACTGGGGGTTTAAATCATAGCTTCAACATTTATAACTCTCTTGATTTGGAGGGGATTTATGTAACCTTTCTGAAACTCCATTTTCTCATGCATAAAATGGGGCTATAGTAAACAATTCAAATATTTAATATAAATATTAAAGTAATTTAAAATATCAAGTGAAGTCTCAGACACCCAACAAAGAGTAGCAATAATTATATCTGACCCTCAAGTACACTTTGCAGACTTTTTAGTGGTCACCTGTCTAACATACCAGAAAATGGACCAAAATGAAACAAATGGAAATTACTTTATGAAACTGAAAATTCAGCCATCATTTATGGAACTATAACTGAAAACTGCAATATTCCAGGTTCCAGACTAGTTTTTTTTTGGTACTCTTCTGTGTATATGAGCTTGAGTTTAGAAATTTGGGGAAATGTTACATATATATATGTGAAAATATATATTTATATATAATATATCTTATATATGTGTTTAGAAGTTTGGGGGACAATATTATATATTTAAATATACAAATATAAAGTTTATAAACTTTATAAAATTTGAAATATTTTATAAATAAATATATATATCCTTTAGAAGAATGGCCTCCTTTCATGAATTGAGAGGCCTCTTCCAACCAGATTAATTAATTCCTCTTTCTCTTTCAGAAAAAAATCTATCATTATTGGGGTTTCCTAGAACTTCAGCCAGTTTTCTCTCTCTACCATCTGTCTAGAGAACTTGAGTTTTTCCAGAGCTCCCAGGTATTAGAGTGGATGATTTTAATGTCTCTCTGAAATGAGTAAGGGACTCAAAAGGCAAATCTTTCTTATTCTTCAGGCTATAATAAATCAAGCCACACAGATATGATTTCAAGGAGATATAACTGAAATTGAACTTTTGTCCTCGTATATTTCTTAGTTTTAATAATTTAGGTGTTTACAGATTTAGCAGAGATTCTCAACTGCATCTAATTTACTGTGGGTAGAGACTGAGTTTCAGTTTGCTCTGAAATGATTCTTTCAACCGTTTCATTGTGGTTTTGATTTGTATTTCCTTAATGACTAATTCTAATGATATTGAACACCTTTTTATGGGTTTACTGGCCATTTGTATATCTTCTTTGGAGAAATGTCTATTCAAACCTTTGAACATTTTTTACTTGAGTTATTTAATTGTTGAATTATCAGTGTTCTTTATATATTCTGTATACTAGAACTGTTATCAAATACATGATTTGAAATTATTTCCTCCCATTCTGTAGTTTGTCTTTTCACTTTCTTGATAGTATCCTTTGATGCACAAAATATCTTAATTTGTATGAAGTCAAGTTTACCTATTTCTTTCTTAAATTGCTTGTGCTTTTGGTGTCATGTGTTACTAAGAGTCATATAGATTTAGCTCTTACATTTAGGTTTTTAATCTTTTTTGGAGTTATTTTTTTCATGTGGTATAAGATAGGGCTTCAAATTTATTCTTTTCCATGTAGATATCTAGACAAAATCACTATTTTGTCGAATATTTATGTAGCCACTTTCAGCTGTCTTTTGAGTAGTGCCTTTGTGAAAAATTTTCCATCCCTTTGTCTTCACCTTCATCCTATTTGTGCTTTTGAATCTAAACTAAGTCTGTTGTAAACAGTATATTGCTATATGATGGCTTTCTATTCTTTTTGTCACTCCCTGCCATATAAGTGGAGAGTTTAATCTATTTATATTTAGTTCAGTTATTGATAAGTAATGACTTCTACAATTTTTCTATTTGCTTTCTATATATCTTATGTATTTTATGTTCCTCAATTCCTCCATCACTGCTTTTGTTTGTATGAAATATATGTTTTCTATGTATAACTTTAATTCCCTTGAAATTTCTTTAACTACAAATTGTAGTGGTTTCCCTGGGGATTATAGTTAACATCTTAATTTATAACAATCTAGTTTGGACTAATATTAACATAATTTTTATAATATAAAAATGCCATATACTTGCCATATATACTGGATATATATATATATATATATATATATATATATATATATATATATATATATTCATATCTCCAGTGTCTCTCACCATTATGTGGTTATTGTCACAGATCACATCTTTACGTATTATGTGTACATCAACCTAGATTTATAATTACTACTTTATGCAGTTGTCTTTTAAATAAAATTGGAAAAAAAGATGTTACAAACAAAGAAAAATGCACTTATTTTTTCTTTTATACTTACCTATATATTCACCCTCTGCAGTGTTCTTTATCTCTTCATGTGGAATTGAATTATTTTTCTAGTGTCATTTCATTTCAGGATAAAGGACTACCTGTACATTTGATATAGGATATATGTAACAAATATCCTATATATATATTCTCTCTGTTTTTGTTTGTATAGGAATGTCTTAATTTCTCTTTCATTATGAAGGCTAGTTTATAGGATGTAGAAATCTTTGTTGAAGGAAAGTTATGTTTCCTTTCAGAACTTTGAATATGCCATTCCACTTCCTTATGGCTGTTGGTTGTTAATCTTTTTGAGGATCACTTGTAAGAGATGAATTACTTCTCTCTTGATGCTTTCAAGATTCTTTGTCTTTAACTTCCAGCATTGTTTGTTTTTCTATTTGTTTTCAGTGTTTCTAATGTGGCTATGTTTGAGTTTATCCTACTTGGAGTATTTAGCTTCCTGGATTTGTAGATTAATATTTTTTGTCAACTTTGAAATTATTTTGTTAAGTATTCTTTTTTGTTTCTTTCACTCCTCTCTTTCTGGGACTCACATTACACATATGTTAGTAAGACTGATGTTGTCCTACAGGACTCTGAGCCTCTGTTCATTTCTCTTCATTTATTTTTTATTCTGTTCCTCAAAATGGATAATATCAATTGACCTATCTTCAAGTTTGCTGATTTTTTCTTTTGTTTGTTGACATCTGCTCTTGAGACTCTACAGTGGATTTTTCATTTTTGTTATTATACTTTTCAAATCCAAAATTTCTGTTTTGGTTCTTTTTTTTTATATCTATTTTTATTGATATTCTCAATTTGATGAGACATCATTCTTTTATTTTCTTTTAGCTCTTTGAGTATATTTAAAATAGCTAATTTGAAATCTTTGTCTAAAAAGCCCAATGTCTGGGCTTCGTCTGGCACATTTCCTGTTGACTTGTTTTTATTTCCTGTGTATGCGTAATATTTTCTCGTTTCTTTCCATGTCTTAAAACTTTTTTTTTCATTAGCCATTTAAAATATTATAATGTAGTAACTCTGGAAATCAGGTTCTCTCCCTCCCCCAAGATTTATTGCTGTTGATTATTTTAGATGGTGTTTGTTTAGTTAGTGACTTTTCTGAGCTAATTCCATAAAGTCTGTATTCTTTATCATTGTGACCCCCAAAGTCCCTGTTCCATTAGCTTAGTGGGCAGCTACACACTAGACAGATATTTCCTTAAAAGCCTAGAATCAAAATATCTTTCAGTCCTTGCCTAGGGCTCTGTGTATTTGTTGAGGCATGCCTTCAACACTCAGACAGGCAGTTGGCAACTCTTCCTTAGTCTTGACTTCCTTCTTCCATAGCACCTCAGGGTCTGCTGGAAGTTTTCCCTGATCATGTGTAAAGCCCTGCACATGTGTGTGACATTCTAGATTTCCAGTAATATGGGGATTTCTTTTTAAAAATCTATGTATGTATCCTTCCCCAGCTTTTCATCTATGTGTTTTTGACGAGTGTGCTTTTTGCACCAACAGTTCTCTGTCGCCTCAGGCAGCAGTAACCTAATAAATTAGCCCATGAATACTTTTTGACAAATTTCCCCAGGAAGCAGCTTTAGCACTAGGCCAGTCCTGAGTCAGGTGAAATAAAGACAGTCAGAGATAATTTGAGCTAATCTTCCATGCAACCACCAGACAGGTCAGAATAAGACAGGTCGCAGGTTCTTTGTGAATGAGGTCTGTGTGCTCCCTCTGGTACCATCTGCACACTGCTGTTTTCACAGTTACTACTGAACTGGGGAACAGGGGGTGGGACTTCTGTAAGGTAAAATTCCACAAAGTTTACTGATCTTTCTGAGGATAAATGACTTTTCTTTTTAATAAGTCTCCCAGAGGTGCTACAAGGCGTTGGTTCATTTCCAGTTCTGAAAAATGTTAATTCAGACTTTTTCTTTTCTTTTTTTGTTGCTTCTAGGGTGAGGTGGCTTCTGTCACTCCAGTTTTCTACTCTTTCCATCTATTATTATCTTTTCTTCACTTCCTTCCTTATTGAATTTAAAGCCCATGAGGCATTATTTTGTTGGCATTTGTGCCAATGCACTGAACTCTCTTGTTCTCCTATCATTTTATAGCATCCATATGGGAAAAGACCAATGTTAGATGAACTTATTTCTCTGATTTTTGCTAAGCTTTACCTGAGAAATGGAGCTAAGATGAGGTCCATATTAAGTATGGAAGATGTCTTCCCCTCATTGTGTTAAAACATTCCCACCACTTTCTGCTAATTAAAGTCAATTATCCTTGTTGTGCTTGTGACTCTACTTCTCACCTGCTCTTCCCTAGACACAAGGAGTAAATGGCTGCTACCAAGGTACTTTACGCACCCACTTCCCTTAGCCTCTTTTTTATTCCTCTACCTTTTAGCAGACATTTCCCCTTGTTTTTTGCTTTGTCTATTAAATGCAGATGGGGACTTCTACAGAAGAAGAAGCACACTGGTTAAAATTCAAATTTCAGATATAGGACACAGAAATTGAAACTGAATCATGCTACTTTAAGTGGTGAATGCAAACTTGGACTAAAATAGATATGAAAACCACCTTGCTGTTTGCATTTAGAATCTAGTTGCAAGGAGATGAATCTATTGTTGCGGGGAGCTGAATCCATTCAATCTTTCACAAAAGAAAAAGAGGAATTAATTGCAAAGATTTGTAAGGACTTTGAAGAGCTGGAGAAGAGAAAGTGCAGCTCAGTCTCTAAAAATATTGAATCCAGGAATTGGTGAGTCTGGGTGCCAGTTTTTTGCTACATTATTTTTCCTTGTACGGCTGACATCCTGTTTACCATGCTTCATATTGTCCCAACTCTAAGTTACTCCCAATATAACTAATAACAAAATCCACTAAGGTGTCTGTAACCTAATTGTAAATTCCAGTGAGAAAGAACCTTACTTGCCCAACTTGAGACAGTGTCTAGATCTGAGACATTCACATACTCTTTCTGTACTCATTTGATCATTCATTCATTCTTGCACTATATTTTGTTTACCTACTACATGCCAACATAGATTTAGGTACTGGGAAAGAGCAGTGACAATATAAATGAAGACCCAGGTCTTATGAAGTCTGTTTTATTTAAGTCTGGTGGTTGATTACAGAATGGTATGTACCCATGCAGCACAGTTATGCAAACTAAATTCCTATATTTTGCAAAAATGTGAATGAGTCGTAAGGCTCAGAATAGGGTCTGTTTAGTGGTCAGGTACCCTAAAATGTGAATCACGTACCCCATTTATACTCTAGAGTCAAAGACATTAATAAAAGTGTCAAATGATAGTCACATGTAAGTTACATTTTGTTTTGTTTGTGGTTTTATTGGCAGACGATTAAATTTGTTTAGAAATATTGACACATTACCAAGTAATTCTTCTTTTAGTGTTAAAAAATTGTTTACCTCTTCAACTTTTGAAATAATCACGTTTCTGGGCAAGGTAATAGTCTAAGTCAGGGGAATTTCATCTGTCACTAAAAATAGCAGTTTTGTTTTATTTGTCATTATGATAATTATAGGTCACAGGAAAAGCACATGCTGATAGTTGCTTCCGGAAGATGATAAAGCTGTGGTTGCTGACAAACTGATGGAGTTCATATTCTTTTCTTGAAACTCGACATACGAACATTCATTTACTTTCTCAGATAAGCCAGGTTTGATATTGTGGCTTAGAGACTTTGTGCCTCCAGTCTTTCAGCTCTTTGCTCACTGATCAGGGATGTCATTTTACCTGCCTGACACACAAAATAAATTAATATACATTTTTGTCTGGATGGCTTTATCTAGTTCAGAAGATTAGAAAATGGATCATAATGTAACAGACTGATTTTAAATTTATAACCTTATTTTTTACATACAAGTGCTCACTTATATTTTATTTCTGTTTAGAGTTATTGTGTCTTTTCTTCTGTTCCTGATTTTATTAGCATTTTTGTTCTGAGTTTAAACTTCACACATTTCTAAAATTTCCAATTCCCAGCTTCAAGATGCTTTATATTTTTTATCATTTTTACATTCAAAAATCAAAACATGACTATTTGCAATTGAATATGTAATTTATATATATTTATATATAATATATGCACTATATTTAATATAGCATAGTATTTGCATATACAAAATTTACATGTAATACATGTATTGTGTGAGTGTGTGTGTGTGTGTGTATGACCAGCTCTTAAAATATCTGTGCACTCTCCACTCTCTGTAGTTTGGGTGATATTCACCCCAGGATGGATGTGTGATCCAAAGCAGGCCAATCAGAACTCTGCATGCCTTTGGTCTTTGGTTCAGGATTTGGCACTTGTTCAAACTTGGCCCAATTAAAATAAACTCTTTGTTGAATTCTACTTCAAATAAACAATTGTTTTCTACTCAGTTCAAAGTAGGGGATATATAGCCATTTTGAGCCCACAGGGAGTCTGAGAATGCAGTTAACAGGAATGAGGGCAGAGGGGATGGAGGGAAGCCAGGTTTGATGATACCCTTTGCACCAAAATCCAGACACACTCTTTTCAGTTACATAATCCAAGAAAGAAAACCTGGGTAAGTTGAAATTTTTTCCACCTGCATCCAAAACATCCCTAAAGGATAAAAAATGACCACACCTTTGATAGCATCTAAACAGTAGTTAACGATCCATTTGTTAATGTCAGTCATGTCTGATTCACATACTCATATGTATCCAATTGCTTTACTCAAAAAAATCCTATCTATTCGTGGCTACTCAGATGTCTGAGTTTGTCATTGTTGTTGCTGTTTTTTTGTTTGTTTTGGGCAGTGAATCAAACTGAGCTTTATTTTAGCAAGTTATTCATGGGATAGATTAGATGACCATTCAGGCCATGGTCGTCTTAATTAATTCAAAACACTATTGATTGTAAGGTGTATGGTTATTTTATATACTAAAAACAAAAAACAAAAAAAAACAGGACATTTTCAGTGTAAACCCCACTATTTTCAGATGTATTTCCCATTCAGAATTGTTTAAAATGACAAAGATAAAATGATGGCCTTTGCTCTTGAAAATTCATTTATTATATATTTTCTTCTTTCTAACTGAGCAGACACAAATTCTATTAGGGGTTTTAAGAAATATAAATGGAGGCTGTTTGTGAGGAATAAGAAGACAAAATTTTGTCAATTGTTTGCATAATAGTGTAATTTTTTCCCAGACTGCAGTGACACATGATTCTAAGGGGACTGAGGAGAAATGAATTTTTCCCTTGCTGGCTATTCTCCTCACAAGAGTCCAATATTGTATATAAGCAAAGCTAAGAACCTGAGACAATTTCAGCACTGATTTGATATCAAGACTGGAGCCTCACTACCTGATTTAACTTGATAATCTAGAAGTTATTCAGAAATTAGTAGAGTGCTTCTTTTTCTAAGTGAAGTCAAAAAAGAAGGCCATGGGCTTTTTATATCTGCAGGCTCTCTCTCTCTCTCACACACACACACACAAACACACACACACACACCCCACAACACACATTTTTGGGCCTCTAGATTTACCATTCCAAAGACACAAAGAGTTACATCTATTAATTCAAACAAAAATGAGTGCAGTGAAGAAAGGAGAAGGGGTTTCTCTTGATAAGGCAGATCATTCTAGCTTACTGCTCCAGCCCCTACCAGATCAAACAATTAGTCCTTAAAGCAGTTCCCATGTGGGAAAGGGAGAGAGGGAGAAAGAAAGGAAGAGAGGTGAGAAAGAGAGAGACAGAGAGAGAGACAGAAAGACAGACACAGAGAGAGAGAAGCACACCTTCTACCTTTAGAGGCGGGTCTTCCTAGTGTGACCTCACGGCTATGAGGAAGAAGAGACCACATTAAAACTAGTATTATCAATTACTATTAAAACTAGTAGAAAGTCTATTACTATTAAAACTAGGATACTGAGCACTCTGAACAGTAACCTCTGCATAACTAGTCCTTTCTTCTTTGTATTGGAGTAAAGGACTTAATGTAAAAACAAAATAAAATGAAAACAATTATAAAAAATTCAAAAACTAAAACACCAAAAAAACACACCTTTTTCATTCTGGAAGAAAACAAAATGTATAGATTATCAATTATGCTTCATATTTAACATACTTGATTTTAAAACTATGAAGCAGTTGAAGCAGATACTATCACTGTGTTTTAAGTGAAAGCCTCACTGCAAGGAGTCATGCAGTTTACCGACATTTTTAGCCTTCAGTGGAAGCTCAGGTGTTCATCTCTAAATTCACATCTTTCCATTGAATTCTGTAGATTCATCAGTGTTCAGAATTTTTTGAATAGAATAAGGTAGTAGTTTTCAGTTAGTCCTTGGATTGTGAGCAAGATCTGAATATTTAGAGGATAAAAATGAAAACATATGACACATAATCGATCTAATATATGAGACGTTTTCCAAGGACTATCTGTCTTTCTCTTTTATTTACATTAGGTGGGATAGTTCAACACCTCCAGTTCATTAGTATACATTGTGTAACAATGACACCTACCTGAACTGGGAGTTCAATTTTAGATAAACTGAGATGAATGTACATATCATCACTTGATTAAGGACTTACAGTAGAGCCTTAGGTAAGGAAACCTCTCAGTTAATGTAGGAGTTATGTCTATGAGTTATCTTTAACACTCTCCAATAGTCCTTAGGAAAATTCCATTAGTGATCAGTTTTGTTTCCTGGGAGAGGGGACCCCTGAACTATCCACTGTCACTATCCATCAGGAAAACCTCATTAAACATAACTGACAATGTGCTTCTATTTTAACTTACTGTCATTATGGATTTAAAAATAATGTCCCAAGCTTAGGACATAACTCATATACTTTTTCAATGTTTCCAGTGTGTCTATTTCTTTTTGTGTATTCAGTAGATCTTATAATCGCAGTTGAAAAGCCATAAATATAAAGTTATATTGAAGAGTGAATATTTTGAAAGAGATGCGGGAAGCTTATGTTATCTATTTGACATTAATTGCCTACATATTTAGGACTTTAAAAAAACATTTAAATATTGTGATACTTATGTATAAAATTTTTAAGATCATGGCTATTATTGGTTAATATTATTAAACATGTGAGGATATCATTGACATCTTGTTTGTCATGAACTATATTCCCCCTCTCCTCCCAACATTTTGTTATGAAATTTTGCTTAGATACAGAAAAGGTTAGGGAATAGTACAGTAGATATTTATAAACCATCTACCCAGATTCAATATTAAATATTTGTAAATATTTGTAAATAATTTATCTCCCCTCTATCTCACTATCCCACTGTCTAAGGGTTTTTTTTCAGAGCACCTGGAGCTTTCGTTGACCAGGGTAGTTGGCACTGCTAGTATACAAGGGATGGGGTGTGAGTGTGAGAAGATAGTTAAATATCTCACCTTCGTTATCCCTTAGAGGGAAATTCAGAGTATGTTTGACACGGTTTCTCAGTGCTCCCCTGTTAGGACTGTGCCTTTGTTGCCTGCAGCAGGAAGTTGATAATTAACACTTCCTCATATCACTTTCCATATAAACTACAGGCACCCAAGTTTTGTTTCAAGATCTGCTTTTAGAGAGGTTTCAAATTAAGATAGTCAAATCGTGTCTTTATTGCATCATTTAACACATTCCTTCTCCCTTTTATTTCTTGCAAACAGGAAGTCAGTTCCTGAAGTTTGTTTAAATTCAGGTTAAATATTTTAGTTTAAAAAAAGTCACTTTCATACCGCTTCATATCAGAAGATCCAGAATATTAGTTTCTCTAATATCCAGGATGCAAAATTTCACCCTTGATTACTAGGTAAAATTCTATAGAAGATTAAATAACTGTATTGTACACATAAGAAGAGATGAATGTGAAACAAGCATTTGGTGGCTCTTCATCGCATGATAATTATTTGTTTACATACAAGCTTTCTAAGGGAGATTTATTGGGTATCTGTAAATCCATCAAGATTTACTGTCTCAAAGGGAGTCTAAATAAAGCTGCTTTTGGCTAGTGGAAAAAAAGGCTAATTTATATGGTTTTTGCTGGAAACTGGGAAAGAGAAAAACAGGAAATAAAAATCTGTAAGTCATTAATAAGTATCTGGTCTATCGTTAACAGTAATACAATTTTAGTAGATACTTAGTAAAAGAAGTGAAAACACGACTTTTGAAATAATATGGATAGTGTGTGTGTGTGTGTGTGTGTGTGTGTGTGTGTGTGTGTGTGAAAGAGAGAGGGAGAGAGAGAGAGATTGCTGTTTTGTCTAATGCTTTTTCCTTGTTTTTATTTTCCAGGGCTCATGGGCAGATTGTGTTTCCCAGGTATCCTTGTGGATCCATGAGGTTAATTGACTGTGTTCTGAAAAAGGAAGTTAGATCTGTCACTTGCTGTGCCAGTCCTGCAAATTCCATCTATGACCTTCACATGCTGTCACTCTTCTCTTCTGTTGGCTCCGTGTGGAGAATCCAGGGCAGGATCCTAAAGTGCAGAAGACTGAGCCGTTACTGGATTCAAGGAGTTCAAATCCCCGCCAAATCTCCACTCCACTCCACCACTGACCCTTACTGGAAGTAGAAGTAAGTTAGGAGCAAAATTGTGTTTGTTAAGCCACTGAGATTTTGAGATTATTGTTATAGCAGTTAGCATTCCCTAGCCAATTCAATGGGGGAAATACGGAGAAGAAAAATGTGTGACACAGGTGATTTTACAGACAGTAACTTACTAGCTGGAAGAGGGATTTAAACAAAAAACAAATATCTACACACCGCAAGAAAAACACCCTTGGTTCTACAGATTCTAACACAGAATTTTACTTATTGAACCATTTATATCAAAGAAAGGTTACATTCTTAAGTGAATAATGGACAACTAGATTGACATTTATGCCCCCAAATACTATTTCACACTTGGAGATTTCTGAGAATGGCTTTTCAGTAGTCAACACCTGGATGCCATTCCAAAGCATAGCACATACCATTTGTCCACTGGTTAGTATCATTGATCAGTGTTATTGGACTGTCAATGTATCTTTGTCATCATCATAAATTATTGTACTGGAAATTGCTGCAATTAGACTTATAAGAAATAAATCAATTTTACCCTGAGCTATCCAATTAGAAGATGTTTCACAGACGCAGTATCATCTATATAGATACAGATACTGATGTCTATATCAAGGTATCTATATATTTCTATCTATACACTTCAACATCTCTATATTTGGAATGTTGGTACACTGCTTGCAAAATAAATATCTTGTCACTTGTGACCGATTTTTATGTTATAGGGTACAAAAAAAGATCATTAATCTGAATCAGGTTAACTGAACCATGAAATAAGGCAGGCATGAGGATTTAGAAGAGTATATGCTTTATTCCCTTAGAGATTTGCCATTTAATATCTGAAGAAAAAATTTAAATGATCTCAGGGTTTAAAAATAATGAATAGTAATCAGTAATTTATAACTAAGCACACTGGGTTGCAGCTTCATACCTCCAATACTTTTTTATTATTATTCTCAGTACTACTGTGCTCTTTTCACAGCCCTAATGGGATTATAAATTGTCTTTGTTTGTCTTCACCTATTAACCTTTCACATGTTTTCTCTAAACATTCAAAACTAGATCTACCTATATAAGATGACACTACCCATTAAATAATTCTCCAGTTAGTTATTGATAGAGTTAGAATATAAAAATATTAACTTTGATTTCTTTAAACTATTTTATTAAAAAGAAATGCCACGAGCATCTCAATTGCATTCAGGGCAAATGTATTTAAGAAATAATTGAATATCATTATTTAAAATGTTCCTATATAATTTGTTACAATTGTTCCAGATATTTAGAGTTTTAACGCAGACCACTTAGGAAGATTTCGGTTGCGTGACAAGTATCATATACTTTGTCCTAAGAGGTCTTGAAGTGATTTATATTGCTGCTTGGTGTACAACGTTACACATGATTTAAAATGGTTTTTAGGTTCTGCCTGAGAGATGACTGGTCATGGCTTTTAAGTTCCCGTAAATAACAGCACAAGCAATGGGGATATTCTTTTGGATGGAATCCAACTGAAAAGAGGCATAGAGCGTCACATGGAGAAATGTGTTTGTCTTTTCCTTGTTGTCTTTAATCGTAGAATGGTACAAGTGATAAAACATGAATGAAAAGGCATGCTGAAACCTTTACAATGGGGGAAGTGGTCCAATCCCTTCCCTTCTCATCACACATGTAGAGAGATGAATGTAGATCTCCCATAAACATGAGCAAGAATTTGGCGTAATCACAGAGGTCTTTCCCAAGATATAGGGACTCACTCCATGAAATTCAGAGTCCAGGGACAATTCACGAAGCCCGTCTGCATCTGACCTTGCATGCTAGGACGGCCCACCAGCTCCTGCTGCCCTGGTTTTGATGTGCAGCTTCCTGTACCAGGGATGTTGACTTGAGCCGGCAGAGCATGTGGCCTGTTGGAGATGTGAGGATAAGGGAGCTGGAGGGGAGGAACACAAGCCAGCAGGCTTGCTGGAGGTGAGTGATTTCCTTTATGCTGTAATCAGAGGGTGAAATCTGTGACACCAAAGTGGCTCAGTCTGTGAGAAACTAATGACAAGGGTGGCAAAGAATTTCTCAGCTAGTATAATTATATTTTCTCAGGAAAAAAATCAATGGAAAGGAGGTACAAACAACTGGTTTCATTATTAAGAGTCTGTCTTTGGGCCAGATACAATCATTTTCTTTAAGTAGCAGAGAAGATTGTCATTTCCTGTAAAACAGCCTTACAGATGGGTTCAAAAAAAACCTGTCATTCTGAAAAAATTCACATGTCCTTCCCACATTTATCAATGTCATTCTAGTAGCTTTTCTTAGGCTTTTCCCACACTCATCAATGCCATAATGATACTGCAATGAACTAGAGTAGCCTTAAGATATTGAGTACCAATTTAAAATTCATATTTTATTTTGTTTTTAATAATGCCTGTTAGTTTCTTTTCCAGTGCCTTTTATTCTAGATATACCAGCATTACCTGTTTTTTTTTTTTTAATTTTATAGATCAGGTCCAATTATTGCCCTATAATAAAATTTGTTTCTCACAGAAAACCCTATTTTACAGAAAGATATAAAGGGGATGGTCTTTCTGTTAATTGTTTCTTGTTAACTGAAAATTCAAGTTAAGTGAAGTAGTGTGAAAGTATGTCTTTGCAGGGTTTTGTTTCACTTCTGCTAACCCTCTCTGTGGTCTTAGACAAGTCATTTAATCTAAAGAACTTTGGTTTTGAAGATATGAGATTTAAAATAGAGAATCTTGAAGTGTCTTGCTATTGTAAAATTCCAGAAAATATAGTCTAACCTAACATTAAATATGCAGATACGCATAAGAAAAATAATCACCTGATACTAATGTTAACTTCTTCTCATTAGATAATTAGCCATACTTTAAAAATTCTCAATAACAAGAGTGTTGGCAAGGAGTTATGTTTGAGCAAACTATAATCACATTTTTTGTTTTTGTTTTTAATTAATTAATTTTATTTTTGGCTGTGTTGGGTCTTCGTTGCTGTGCACGGGCTTTCTCTAGCTGTGGTGAGCGGGGACTACTCTTCGTTGAGGTGCGTGGGCTTCTCACTGAGGTGGCTTCTCTTGTTGCGGAGCATGGGCTCTAGGCACGTGGGGTTCAGTAGTTGTGGCACTCGGGCTCAGTAGTTGTGGTGCACAGGCTCAGTAGTTGTGGCTCGTGGCTCTAGAGCGCAGGCTCAATAGTTGTGGCACACGGGCTTAGTTGCTCCTCGGCATGTGGGATCTTCCCAGGCCGGGGATCGAACCCATGTCCCCTGCATTGGCAAGTGGATTCTTAACCACTGTGCCACCAGGGAAGCCCTCTAATCACGTTTTTGAATAAGGATTTAAATTTTATACTGGGCTAGTTTTAGGTTTCAGCTTATTTTAGGAAGTTTTAACAGACTTTCACAAAATAGTACTTGCATATTATTGTAATGCAAACACAAATAACAGAGTTCAGTAGTACTAGTTATTTGCCAGTTATATAAAATTTCACATTCATATAAGCTTTTAAGTATTGGTTTGCTTTGAAATTAATTAATATAAACTTAAGAGGACAGATTTTATGTCAAACATTGCAGCAAAGAGCCCCAAAATGTCCCTAAGCATTTCAAAGCCAACAAGTATTTTTAAAATACTTAGTTCCTTTGCAAAGAAGTATTTCAATACTTTTTATGTGTGGTGGTGGAGGTATTTCCCCAGTGATGAAAAATAAGTTTCCTGGGATTTTTTTTTGGAAATATAAAATTTTTTTTTATTGAAATATAGTTGATTTACAATGTTGTGCTGTACATCAAAGTGACTCAGTTATACACATATATACATTCTTTTATATATTCTTTTCCATTATGGTGTATCACAGGATATTGACTATAGTTTCCTGTGCTCTACAGTAGGACCTTGTTGTCTATCCATTCTAAATGTAATAGTTGGCAGCTACCTACCCCAAACTCCCAGTTCATCCCTGTCCTGTCCAATCCCCCTGCCCCCCACCCTGGCAACCACAAGTCTGTTCCCTTTGTCTGGGATTTTGGATTGGACAATATCTTGATGTCTTGGAACTTTCTTCATTCATTTACTCAATATCTATACTTCTAAGTCTCAGTAATTTACTGTTGCTGATTTTATTTTCCTGTTTGTAAGCTGATCCCATATTAAATTTAGGTCAGTACTCTTTGTTTTTATTGGCTTTATGTAAGAATCCTCTTGTTCATAGAATTTTAAAGTTCTCCATCTACCCATGCTGCTTCCAACCATTTCCCCCCCCCACCTCAGTGTGTTTAAAGGTCCACTCAGTCTATTTTCTTCTAATCTCAACAGCTATTTAACAGCTGTCCATGCCATTTGCTTTCAGTTTTCTTGTCCATTTCACCATTGCATGTTCTGTGTGAGGATGACAAATAATGTTTGTATTCCATAAGTCTCTGGATGACGAGTCATATCTAAAAAGACACATCCACATGTGATGTCAACCACAAGAAACTTGATTCTATACCCACAGTTGTGACTGAAGTTTCCTGTGATGAGGATAAACATATGGAATGGAAGTGAATAATTATACCCAGAGGGTGAACTGTGGCAGATTGATTGTATTAATGATACAAGATCCTGCTCTGTTGAATTATTAGGAGTTTAAGTAACAGGTGTAGTAACTAATCATAAAAGTATTGAATGTAGAAGGACACCTTTAAAACTAGACTAGACCGAATGTATTAGATATATATGAACTTACCCTGGGTTGGGAATTAATATATTGTTTCCAGTACAGGAGACCCTAATAGGTTGGTTAACTGAAGCCTGGAATACATGGTTCCTAAAGACAGTGATTTGAAATATCAAAATTTTCCTGACTCCCTGAAGAGGTGAGTAGGTCTAAAGGTTCAGGAAAAGGGATACTGTAGTGGATAGATTATGTGGAACCAGCTCACCCACTCTGTAACCACAGTATCCTCTGTGATGACTACCCTTTGTAGGCTGGCAGTAAAGGTAGGAGAAATACCATGGAATTTGACTCCTTGATGTTGTACTCCGTATAAGAAAATGCTCAAGTGGCGACTCTTGACACCAAGAGACAAAATGAGCACTATTACTGTACAAATTATTGGAAACAGAGGAATAAACAAACTATCATGAACCTCAGTGATCATTTGCGGTGGTTAACGGATCCTCGGGTCCCTCGGGATGAACACATAGGCAACCTACTAAGGAAACACTTGCCTATACAAGCAGCAAATTTCCATGTCTAGTGGGGAGCAACCCAAGTGGAGAAACGGCAGTGGGAATTCATGAGTTCTTACCCAGGTCTCAGAAAAAGTCTGTTGACAGACTTGGAGCTCCTTAACCAAAGGGTAGTCTAAGCCCTTTAGAGAAAAGATCCTGCAACAAAGCCATACCTGTAGACTCTGAATCTTCCTCTAAACATTTTTTGAGGATTCTGTGGCCATTTATGAAGGTGTCAGTACCCTAGTAAGGGAAATCTGGAGACTATTAGATATTGCATATGAACTGATATCAATACCAAAGACCAAAACCTTCATTGTTAGAGGAACAGAGTGGTGACTCTGAGGCTTATGGAGGGAATCTCGGCCTGAGTCCGATCTATGCTAGTTATGTGCTTAGTCTCAATATATGTAAGAGAGATAAATATGTTTAATTATGGACAGATTACCCACATGGCTAATAGGCCATAGAGTGAGGTAGGAATAATGACCCCCTAATCCCTCACTAAAATAATAAACTGAAAGCAATATTGCATTCCTGGGGAACTGTAAATATTAGTGCCCCAAAAAGGACTTGCAGGATCGAAGGGTAGGAATTCCTATTACGTCCCCATTTTACTATCCTGTTTGGCCAAAGAAAAGACTGATAGATCTCTTACTTTGGATTTTGGTAAACTTAATCAGGTGCTGACCAATCACAGCTGTTATTTTGATATGGTATCTTTGCCTTACCTGCTGGAATTTGGTATGCATCCCTCGACCTGACAAATTTGTTTTCACCAAAATTCACAAAGATAATCAGAAGCAATTTGCTTCTACCTCATAGGGCAGCAGTATATCTTCAGTATTTTATTGCAGTGCTATTTCAACTCTTTGTCTCTCTATTATTATACAGGCTTGAGGAATATTGTTTATTTTCATAGTCTACAGAACATTACAACACTCCATTGATGATGTTATGTTTATTGGACTAATGAGAAGGCAGTAGCAAACAACTTGAATGCCTTAGTTGATCACAAGTATGCTGGAAGGTGGACTTCAACTAGAGGTATCAGTATGAACTCATGATATATATGACCACTAAGTGGGTTTAGAACAATGATCCCGGTATCAGTGAGCACACCTAGTGTCTAAATCTTCACTTCCTAAAACCAGTTGCCACTAAATGGATCTAGAGAGAGCTGCTGGGGAAATATACAATTCCAGATTTGGTCTTGCAATTGGTCATGTAAGAATGCAAGCTTCATTAATTTGACATGAAAATGAAAAACATGTTAATGTAGTAAACATTTATTATATGTAAAATAACTACTATAGAGAGATGCTAAAAATTAAAAATATTGTAAGAAAAAGATAAAAAGAAAGATACTTTTCACAGAAAATGTCAGGTAATCAATATAGAAGAAATTATGCAATTAAGATATCTCAATTTTACAACTAATTTCCAATGTAAAATTACAAGGCAAGGGGCTTCATGGTGGCACAGTGGTTGAGAATCTGCCTGCTAATGCAGGGGACATGGGTTCGAGCCCTGGTCTGGGAAGATCCCACATGCCGCGGAGCAACTGGGCCCGTGAGCCACAACTACTGAGCCTGCGCGTCTGGAGTCTGTGCTCTGCAACAAGAGAGGCCGCGATAGTGAGAGGCCCGCGCACCGCGATGAAGAGTGGCCCCCGCTTGCCACAACTAGAGAAAGCCCTCGCACAGAAACGAAGACCCAACACAGCCATAAATAAATAAATAAATTACTTTAAAAAAATTAAAAAAAAAAATTACAAGGCAAGGATCTTTAGTTGGGTGGTTAGAAAATAGGATTTTCACATGGTCTCAAAGTATTCTGTCAAAACCTAAGTATCAGTTTCAAAGTGGAATATGTTTCTTAACTTTGAGTGACCTGGCGGTAACCACCTTAGTACAGGTGATTCTCATCCTAAACAGGAACTTACTAAGAACCTCTTGATGATAAGCAATGGCAAAGGTCTTAATACCTGTGTTGTATTATTGCTAAAATATGTAACATGGTCTACTCTTGAGAGAACAAGTCAAAATCTGATTGCAGATTGCAAATCTTACTGTTTTATAAGAAACCTAGAACTGGAATCTTCAAAACTGCACTCTCATGGGGAGAAAAAGATTTGAGACTATTTAGATTTTGAAAATCTAAAGATAAAAAACTGAAAAAAAAGGTGTGAAAAATTGATTGGATCCTGGGTAGAAAAACAAACAAACAAAAGGTATAAAAGATTTTCCGGAGAATAGGGGAAATTGGAATTATTTAGCATATATTAGAATATGTTGCTAAATTGATGTTAGTATTTTAAAGATTATGAAAACAACATCTATAGGGTATCCATCTAAAAAAATTAGAGGTATATCATGTCTGTATACCTTACTTTTAAATGTCTCAGAAGGAAAAAAAAAAAAAGAATAGTTTGAAGAATGTACCTGGGAACTGCTTTATCTGAATAATGTACACCACCTTCTTCTTTTTTTTTTTTTTTTTTAGTACAACTCTCTTTATTAGATGTATTTTTGTATATTTCTTCCCATTGATCATATGCACATAACCATGTACAGAAATGCAAATATCATTTCAGTCAACTTTTTTTTTTTATACAGCAGATTCTTATTAGTCATCAATTTTATATACATCAGTGCATACATGTCAATCCCAATCGCCCAATTCATCACACCACCACCACCACACCCCACCGCTTTCCCCCCTTGGTGTCCATACGTTTGTTCTCTACATCTGTGTCTCAATTTCTGCCCTGCAAACCGGTTCATCTGTACCATTTTTCTAGGTTCCACATATATGCATTAATATACGGTATTTGTTTTTCTCTTTCTGACTTACTTCACTCTGACAGTCTCTAGATCCATCCACGTATCAACAAATGACCCAATTTCGTCCCTTTTTTATAGCTGAGTAATATTCCATTGTATATATGTACCACATCTTCTTTAACCATTCGTCTGTCGATGGGCATTTAGGTTGCTAACATGACCCGGCTCTTGTAAATAGTGCTGCAATGAACATTGGGGTGCATGTGTCTTTTTGAATTATGGTTTTCTCTGGGTATATGCTCAGTAGTGGGATTGCTGGATCATATGGTAATTCTATTTTTAGTTTTTTAAGGAACCTCCATACTGTTCTCCATAGTGGCTGTATCAATTTACATTCCCACCAACAGTGCAAGAGGGTTCCCTTTTCTCCACACCCTCTCCAGTATTTATTGTTTGTAGACTTTTTGATGATGGCCATTCTCACTGGTGTGAGGTGATACCTCATTGTAGTTTTCATTTGCATTTCTCTAATAATTAGTGATGTTGCGTAGCTTTTCATGTGCTTCTTGGCCATCTGTATGTCTTCTTTGGAGAACTGTTTATTTAGATCTTCTGCCCATTTTTGGATTGGGGTGTTTGTTTTTCTAATATTGAGCTACATGAGCTGTTTATATATTTTAGAGATTAATCCTTTGTCTGTTGATTTGTTTGCAAATATTTTCTCCCATTCTGAGGGTTGTCTTTTCGTCTTGTTTATGGTTTCCTTTGCTGTGCAAAAGCTTTGAAGTTTCATTAGGGCCCATTTGTTTATTTTTGTTTTTATTTCCATTACTCTAGGCAGTGGATCAAAAAAGATCTTGCTGTGATTTATGTCAAAGAGTGTTCTTCCTATGTTTTCCTCTAAGAGTTTTGTAGTGTCCGGTCTTACATTTAGGTCTCTAATCCATTTTGAGTTTATTTTTGTGTATGGTGTTAGGGAGTATTCTAATTTCATTTTTTTACATGTAGCTGTCCAGTTTTCCCAGCACCACTTATTGAAGAGACTGTCTTTTCTCCATTGTATATCCTTGCCTCCTTTGTCATAGATTAGTTGACCATAGGTACGTGGGTTTATCTCTGGGCTTTCTATCTTGTTCCATTGATCTATGTTTCTGTTTTTGTGCCAGTACCATATTGTCTTGTTTACTGTAGCTTTGTAGTATAGTCTGAAGTCAGGGAGTCTGATTCCTCCAGCTCCGTTTTTTTTCCCTCAACCCTGCTTTGGCTATTTGGACTCTTTTGGGTCTCCATAAAATTTTAAGATTTTTTGTTCTAAGTCCGTAAAAAATGCCATTGGTAATTTGATAGGGATTGCATTGAATTTGTAGATTGCTTAGGGTAGTATAGTCATTTTCACAATATTGAAAATTCCAATCCAAGAACATGGTATATCTCTCCATCTGTTGGTATCGTCTTTAATTTCTTTCATCAGTGTCTTATAGTTTTCTGCATACAAGTCTTTTGTCTCCCTAGGTAGGTTTCTTCCTAGGTATTTTATTCTTTTTGTTGCAATGGTAAATGGGAGTGTTTCCTTAATTTCTCTTTCAGATTTTTCATCATTAGTGTATAGGAATGCAAGAGATTTCTGTGCATTAATTTTGTATCCTGCAAATTTACCAAATTCATTAATTATCTCTAGTAGTTTTCTGGTGGCATCTTTAGGATTCTCTATGTATAGTATCATGTCATCAGCAAACAGTGACAGTTTTACTTCTTCTTTTCCAATTTGTATTCCTTTTATTTCTTTTTCTTCTCTGATTGCCATGGCTAGGACTTCCAAAACTATGTTGAATAATAGTGGTGAGAGTGGACATCCTTGTCTTGTTCCTGATCTTATAGGAAATGCTTTCAGTTTTTCACCATTGAGAGTGATGTTTACTGTGGGTCTGTCGTATATGGCCTTTATTATGTTGAGGTAGGTTCCCTTTATGCCCACTTTCAGGAGAGTTTTTTTTTTTTTTTTTTATCATAAATGGGTGTTGAATTTTGTCAAAAGCTTTTTCTGCAACTATTGAGATGATCATATGGTTTTTATTCTTCGATTTGTTAATATGGTGTATCACATTGGTTGATTTGCGTATATTGAAGAATCCTTGCATCCCTGGGGTAAATCCCACTTGATCATGGTGTATGATCCTTTTAATGTGTTGTTGGATTCTGTTTGCTAGTATTTTGTTGAGGATTTTTGCATCTATATTCATCAGTGATATTGGTCTGTAATTTTCTTTTTTTTGTAGTATCTTTGGTTTTGGTATCAAGGTGATGGTGGCCTCATAGAATGAGTTTGGGAGTGTTCCTTCCTCTAAAATTTTTTGGAAGAGGTTGAGAAGGATGGTGTTAGCTCTTCTCCAAACGTTTGATAGACTTCACCTGTGAAGCCATCTGGTCCTGGACTTTTGCTTGTTGGAAGGTTTTTAATCACAGTTTCAATTTCATTACTTGTGATTGGTCTGTTCATATTTTCTATTTCTTCCTGGTTCAGCCTTGGAAGGCTACACCTTTCTAAAAATTTGTCCATTTCTTCCAGGTTGTCCATTTTATTGGCATAGAGTTGCTTGTAGTAGTCTCTTAGGATGCTTTGTATTTCTGCGGTGTCTGCGGTAACTTCTTTTTCATTTTTAATTTTATTGATTTAAGTCCTCTCCCTCTTTTTATTGATGAGTCTGGCTTATGGTTTATCAATTTTGTTTATCTTCTCAAAGAACCAGCTTTCAGTTTTACTTATCTTTGCTATTGTTTTCTTTGTTTCTATTTCATTTATTTCTGCTCTGATCTTTATGATTTCTTTCCTTCTGCTAACTTGGGGTTTTGTTTGTTCTTCTTTCTCTAGTTCCTTTAGGTGTAAGGTTAGATTGTTTATTTCAGGTTTTTCTTGTTTCTTGAGGTAGGCTTGTGTAGATATAAACTTCTCTCTTAGAACTGCTTTTGCTGCATCCCATAGGTTTTGGATCGTCGTGTTTTCATTGTCATTTGTCTCTAGGTATTTTTCGATTTCCTCTTTGATTTCTTCAGTGATCTCTTGGTTATTTAGTAACGTATTGTTTAGCCTCCCTGTGTTTGTGTTTTTTACGTTTTTGTCCCTGTAACTGATTTCTAATCTCATAGCCTTGTGGTCAGAAAAGATGCTTGATATGATTTCAATTTTCTTAAATTTACTGAGGATTGATTTGTGACCCAAGATGTGATCTATCCTGGAGAATGTTCCATGCGCACTTGAGAAGAAAGTGTAATCTGTTGTTTTTGGATGGAATGTCCTATAAATATCAATTAAATCTATCTGGTCTATTGTGTCATTTAAAGCTTGTGTTTCCTTATTAATTTTCTGTTTGGATGATCTGTCCATTGGTGTAAGTGAGGTGTTAAAGTCCCCCACTATTATTGTGTTACTGTCAATTTCCTCTTTTCCAGCTGTTAGCAGTTGCCTTATGTATTGAGGTGCTCCTATGTTGGGTGCATATATATTTATAATTGTTATATCTTCTTCTTGGATTGATCCCTTGATCATTATGTAGTGTCCTTCCTTGTCTCTTGTAACGTTTTTTATTTTAAAGTCTATTTTATCTGATATGAGTATTGCTACTCCAGCTTTCTTTTGATTTCCATTTGCATTGAATATCTTTTTCCATCCCCTCACTTTCAGTCTTTATGTGTCCCGAGGTCTGAAGTGGTCTCTTGTAGGCAGCATATAGATGGGTCTTGTTTTTGTATCCATTCAGCAAGCCTGTGTCTTTTGGTTAGAGCATTTAATCCATTCATGTTTAAGGTAATTATTGATATTTATGTTCCTTTGACCATTTTCTTAATTGTTTTGGATCTGTTTTTGCAAGTCCTTTTCTTCTCTTGTGTTTCCCACTTAGAGAAGTTCCTTTAGCATTTGTTGTAGAGCTGGTTTGGTGGTGCTGAATTCTCTTAGCTTTTGCTTGTCTATAAAGCTTTTGATTTCTCCATTGTCTCTGAATGAGATCCTTGCCGGGTAGAGTAATCTTGGTTGTAGGTTCTTCCCTTTCATCACTTTAAGTATATCATGCCACTCCCTTCTGGTTTGTAGAGTTTCTGCTGAGAAATCAGCTGTTAACGTTATGGGAGTTCCCTCATATATTATTTGCCATTTTTCCCTTGCAGCTTTCAATAATTTTTCTTTGTCTTTAACTTTTGCCAGTTTGATTACTATATGTCTTGGTGTGTCTCTCCTTGGGTTTATCCTGTATGGGACTCTCTGCGCTTCCGGGACTTGGGTGGCTATTTCCTTTCCCATGTTAGGGAAAATTTTGACTATAATCTCTTCAAATATTTTCTCAGGTCCTTTCTCTCTCTCTTCTCCTTCTGGGACCCCTATAATGTGAATGTTGTTGCATTTAATGTAGTCCCAGAGATCTCTTAAGCTGTCTTCATTTCTTTTCATTCTTTTTTCTTTATTGTGTTCCACAGCAGTGAATTCCACCATTCTGTCTTCCAGGTCACTTATCCATTCTTCTGCCTCCGTTATTCTGCTATTGATTCCTTCTAGTGTAGTTTTCATTTCAGTTATTGTATTATTCATCTCTGTTTGTTCTTTAATTCTTCTAGGTCTTTGTTAAACATTTCTTGCTTCTTCTCAATCTTTGCCTGCCTTCTTTTTCTGAGGTGCTGGATCATCTTCACTATCATTATTCTGAATTCTTTTTCTGGAAGGTTGCCTATCTCTATTTAGTTGTTTTTCTGGGGTTTCATCTTGTTCCTTCATCTGGTACATAGCCCTCTCCTTTTCATCTTGTCTGTCTTTCTGTGAATGTGGTTTTTGTTCCACAGGCTGCAGGATTGTTGTTCTTCTTGCTTCTGCCTTCTGCCTTCTCGTGGATGAGGCTATCTAAGAGGCTTGAGCAAGTTTCCTGATGGGAGGGACTGGTGGTGGGTAGAGCTGGCCGTTGCTCTGGTGGGCGGAGCTCAGTAAAACTTTAATCCACTTGTCTGCTGATGGGTGGGGCTGGGTTCCTTCCCTGTTGGTTGTTTGGCCTGAGGCAACCCAACACTGGAGCCTACCTGGGCTCTTTGGTGGGGCTAATGGCAGACTCTGGGAGGGCTCACGCCAAGGAGTACTTCCCAGAACTTCTGCTGCCATTGTCCTTGTCCTCACGGTGAGCCACAGCCACCCCCCACCTCTGCAGGAGACCCTCCAACACTAGCTGGTAGGTCTGGTTCAGTCTCCCCTGGGGTCACTGCTCCTTCCCTTGGGTCTCGATGCACACACTACTTTGTGTGCACCCTCCAAGAGTGGAGTCTCTGTTTCCCCCAGTCCTGTCAGAGCCCTGCAATCAAATCCCACTCGCCCTCAAAGTCTGATTCTCTAGGAATTCCTCCTCCCATTGCTGAACCCCCAGGTCGGCATGTCTGACCTGGGACTCAGAACCTTCACTCCAGTGGGTGGACTTCTGTGGTATAAGTGTTCTCCAGTTTGTGAGTCACCCACCCAGCAGTTATGGGATTTGATTTTATTGTGATTGCGCACATCCTTCTACTCTGCCATCTATATACCACATTCTTGAATTGAGAAACTTGAAGGGGATTTATTCCTGTTAACATATTTAGCAAGAGTATCTTTTGTATTGTGATATTAAGAATTACTAACACAACATTGTAAAGCAACTATACTGCAATAAAAATTAATTAGAAAAAAAAAAGAATTCACTTATCTCACTGTGTAAGGATACGGTATATAAAAGGCAATTGAATGTCCTATACATATATTACCATTTATCCTGCTGTGAGTTGCTAGTAATATAAAATATTTCTCATATTTTAAAATTTGTACTGGGCTTAGAAAAATGTTTTACCTCATTAAACTAATTTAATGCTATTCTTAACTAACATAACAAATCAAATTATGTTGGTCTCTGTCATAGTGGTCTTACATTTTAATTTAAAATGATCTTGCCTATGTAATTTACTTGTAACTAAAATTCACTATCTGGATGAAGAAGTAAATTTTGGAATATTGACTTCCTGAGTATAACTTGAATTTATAATTAGACAACATTTGATTAAGGAAGCACAAAGCTTAGACACATAACAGAATCAATGAACTGATTTAACAGAGTAATATAACTAGATTATTAATATGTCAAAATAGCATATTAACTATAAGGATATTCAGTGGATAATATCTAAATGATTGTAGTAAAATATGTGGTAGCTATTTAGGTGTTGAATATATTATTATAAAATAATGTATTTATGTAATTTTGCTATGAATTGAATATTTATTGGCTGTTTATTCTCAATATTGATGAAGGGAATATGAAACATAGATTTATTATTATTCATCTGAAGCATGCATATTTTTTCAGAGTTTTTTCTTTTTTTGATTCATTTTTACTTCCTTTATAAATTAATGACTGTTCATTGTATAATCAAATGTCTTCAACAGTATTATTTTACTTTCGTGTTTCCAGCAGATACAAAGATTGTTGTTTTCTTCTAAGTAAATTAAGTTAATTTCTATTGTGTGCTTAATATAGTTATAAGATCACCCAAAGAGTTTATTTACAAGTAGATAAATCTTGCTTGTTTAAGCTTAAACCATTAAAAATATTAATATAATTTTTATTAAGGTTTTTCATTTTTCCTTCCAGGAATCCATTTTTAAAAGCCTCTTTTCTCCAGAAAAAATTATGTATAATGTTAAGGAATATTACTGCAAGCTATAATATCTTGACATATTCTAGAAATGCAATACTCTAGGGTTTTTGAAAGACTGTCCTCAAAGTTATAATGAAAAATACCATAGAATCTTATTCTTACTTCCATCAGTAGCGATCTTATAAAGTGTACAATCTGTAGAGATAATAATAATGATAAAGATAATTATCAACACCTTATCAGGGCAGTGATATATTCATGCCCATATAGTCAAAGAGTTTGTCATTTCAAATTAAATGGTTGATCCTGATCATTGCTAGAGCAAAATATACCATGATGTGATCCAGGATCGATCCATAAATTCTGAAACTGAAAACCAAGTAAGTTATCCTTGTTCTATTATAGTTTGCCTATTGTCAAGGATACATATCTATTAATGGAAAATGGTATTACTTCAAGACAGTAACACAGGGGTGATCTCTAAGAATGCTAGCATATATTGGGAAACTTAATCAAAGCAATCAAAATAGACTCAAAAGTACACCAAGAACAGAAACATTAGTATTAAATCAAATTATATCCATTATTTGATCTAAATTTTCAGAAATAGCATCATGAGTAGATGAATGAGGCAGGTAGAGCCACATCTGGCAGAAAGATTAGAGATGATTGAAGAGCTTTATTTTTTTTCTAAAAGCTCCATATTAAAGTTGTAATCTGAAAAAACCATTTGCCTTGACTTTTCTTATCATTTGATTTTTCCTTCTTGTTAAACACTCATAAAACTATTTAGCATTGGATGTTTCTGTGCACTCTCTTTTTTCATTTACAAAATGTTGTTTTGGTGAAAGTCAGCCCAATTTCACAGATTTTTGCATGCTGACCAGAAAGCAGATGTGTCTATGCAATTTTGTTATTTTCTCAAATTATTTCACTTGCTCTGCAGACATTTGGCAAATTAAGAACTGGAATTTCAATTTAATTATGACACAGTTTTAGTTCATTTTGTTGAATGTGATAATTAAATACCAATTGCCTGAGCATAACATAGATAAAGTACAATTTTAATGTGTATATACAATAAAGTATGAACTGAATATGTATGCACTAATAAATACCCCTAAGTGTGGATAGCAACTTTCCTACAAGGTTGATATGAAAACTAAATGTATAAATGGAGAGCACTTTGTAAATTTTAAAGCAATGCCATTTCAGCTATTATTAGTATCAATTATATTTGATATTTAGAATGATGATATGGGTGCCCTCTAATTCACTGAATATCTTTGAATTATTGGAAAATTCTATTTAATTTTTCTATAGCTGAATCCCTGTTATACACTATTTTAGTAATGTAGTCAAAATGAATTTTACCTACTATCCCTTTTTTAATAAGATCTAGATGTCACAAATAAGATAAGGTTTCTACAAACCATGGCCTAACAAGAACTACAAGTGTTTTGTTTTATTTGTTTTTGCAATTAAAGCCATCTTTATCTTCAGATGCTCATGATCTCTGCTTTGACCATTCAGTTTGAATAATGGACTTCTACAATTTTTTCCAGCACTACTATGGAATGTGTGTTTTAAGTATGGCATGTTATATATTTATATAGATTTGTTAGATTCATTTTGCATACTGACATTATTAATTTATATTTGAAGACAATTATGACAATTTGTTGGAAAAATTAAAACATTAAACTCTATAACATTTAAGTTAAAATGTGCCATGGCATTACTTATAATTCAAAAAATTTAAATGATCAAATTAAGAAAGAATTATGTTAACTTGCACATCTTCTTTAAATATTTATTTTAATAGATATTTATTTCCTATCTTTTTGAAAGTAATTTATATTTACTAATGTAAAATTCAGAAAAAAGGTGATATATAAAAAAGAAAATAAATATCACTAACATTAGCCAAAGTTAATATTTGCATCTGCATCACTGTAATTTTAGACAGTTTTTTAAGTGGAAGCCCTATATAATCCCCCAATATGTATTTCATTTTATATCACCATTTATCTCTTTGCCTACTTATTTATTTATAGTTTTGTATTTTTTAGATAAACTCCTTACTATAATATTTAACTATTTTAGCAATAATGATATCATAGTATGCATATATCAAAAGTTTAAGCTAAACTTGTATTAACATGGAAAGTTGTTTTAATTTTTTAATAAAAATATATAAAAACAAGATGTCAAATTTGCCTCTAAATCTTTGTCTCTATATTAGATTATTTTATGTTAATGCATACCTAGCAGCAAGGTTACTAAGTCAAATTGTATATAATATGTTAAAGGAACTTTAAAGAAATACCAAGTATCTTTCTAAAAAAATTGCAATAATTATGCAAATAATATCAGGGTATAAGTGTGCCTATATTACTGCACCTTGAAAAAAATCTGACGTGATAATCACTTATATTTTTAATTTGTAGGCAAATTAAATTTGTAGGCATAATTTAAATTGTAAGCAAAGTCTAGTCTACAAAGTTTCAGAATCTCTTTTTCTTTTTTTTTTGAGGAGTTTGAGGTTTCCCAGTATATGGCAAATTGGATAAATTCCTCACTCATTGCTACAAGGAAACTGCGTTCACTGTTATATAACTTATACACATTTTATTTCAATATCATCCATTATGTTATTTAAATGTTCTTATTTTTTTTGTTTAGTTGATTTATCAAAGACAGAGTAGTGTGTAAAAGGCTTCCACAATAAATATTGCTTTCCATTTCTCCTTATATAAATTTTACTTAGTAGATATTTAATACTATATATTCATGCTCAATATTTATTCTTTGAAAATTATAACTTTTATGAAGTTTCCCTCTATATCTCATTTAATGCCTTCTCTTTTGAATTCTTATTTTCTAATATTAATAAAGCCAACCTTATTTTCTTCTTTCTTTTGCCTGGCAAAGCCCAACCTTTTATTTTAAAAACAATGTCAGTTGTGCTTGTTGTATCTACTGTAAGTTGCGTGTACTTATCTAAAAAAAATTTATTAAAGTAGACACAAGTAATGATAGATAAAAAGCCCAATCATTAGCATCCAGCTCCAGTGAAGGTGCTCAAGTAACCAGTCAGAACAGTAACTAGGTCTTTTCCAACATACAAGAAGCACAGTCCCCTTATGAAATCCCTTGCTTCTTATTAAACACTTAACCTATTTCTGTTGTAATTGATATAGCATGGTTTTATCTCAGTCACTTTATTTTTAAATTTTTTTGTGTTTATCTGTTTTATCTATTTTTTCTCTGCCATATATATTATATTTACTCTTATTTTCTCCAGTGAAAGGAATCCAGCCAGTTTTTATTACATTTTTTAAAATTGCCTTTATATTTCTCAAAATGTTACCTTAACCCACATTTCCAAACAGAATCATATCTAAGTTATATATAATAACTTTTGACTCCTTCCTAAAATAAGGTAAGGAATTTAGCATGCATTCACATTCCTCAGTCTCCCACTTCCTGACATTAAAAATATAAAGATTATTCTCCCAGGACCCCTAAGGGTGAGGACACTGTAATGTAATGTATAATATCCTCAAGCAAACATCATTACAGGGGAGACAGATAGGAACACAAGGTTGCTATTTCTTCTATTACCCTTGAAACTAAGTCAAGCCAAAGGGAAATTCACAACAACATAACTCAACAACAGGCAACTGATACCAAAGCCTCAGATAGCCATTGTAATTGATCCACAGCCAGTGATGTTTGGGTGTAGTGTCCCTGGATTTTATCTTAGTGATATATTTGAAAATGATTTGGGGGGCCCAGAAAATGAACTAAAAAATCAGTAAATGAAATGCTTACAAGAATATTTTAGGTAACAGTGTCCCATAAACTAAGTAAGAGATTATGACCCCCAAAAAGTATATATTAAGTCCACCGTTTCAGAATATTTCATAGAATATATGGATTTCATTTCATTGGGGTAGTATTATGGAAATACAGTTTCACTTGGCTAAGCTTTTGATAGATCTTGAGTGGCAGTGAACTTTTAGTCCCTGGAAAGTTCTCAGACCGTGGCTTTTCCTGAGTTGCCATCTTGGTACAAGAAATAATTCTTGAACTCAGGGTTGGGCGTGGGAGAGAAGTGGGATTCTATTAGGAAAACTGAGAATTCCATGGAAACATCTGTGAATGAAAAGCTACTTCCCCTGTAGTGTGATGGTGAACTAAGGAAACAACTTTGATCTATTTTGAAATTCTCGACATTTTAATGTTTTAGTATTTACTATAGACATATTTTCACAGAAAAATTGTAACGATGGTACCGTTTCCACATACCCCACACTGTTTCCCCTATTATTAACATAGAATATTAACGTGACTTATTTGTTGAAAGTAATGAATCCAAAGTGATACATTGTTATTAAGTAAAGACCAGACTCTATTCAGATATTATTAGATTTTACCTAATGTCCTATTTTGTGTATGTTCCAGGAGCTCACATAGGATATTATGATCTATTTAATTGTAGTGTTTTCTGGATAGTTCTTAACCTTTCTATCTTTTTGATGAACATGAGAATTTTGAGGAATACTCACCTGGTACTTTGTAGAACATCCCTAAATTGGGACGCATATGATGTTTTTTTAATGGTTAGAGTGAGATTATGTATTCTTGGGAGGAAGACCACAGAGGTAAAGCCCCATTCTCTACACATCACATCAAGAGTATTTACTATCAAGTTAGTTATCACTGCAGATGTTAAAATTAACTACCTGACTCAAATAGTGTTTGTTAAGGTTTTCCACTACGAAGTTACTCTTTTTTTTTCTCCTCTTTCCATACTGTACCCTTTGGAAGGAAGTCACAGTGTGCAGCCCACAATTACGGAATGCAGAGCTATGTTCCACTTCCTTGAGGGTGGAACCTCTGCATAAACCTTGTAGCTCTCTTCTGCATGGGTTTGTCTGTTCTCCCCCAATGGTTTATTTATTTAATCATCCATTTATAGGAGTATGTGTTCGTTGTTGCTTATTTATATTTGGGGTTACAATCTGATACCACTTTATTTATTTTGTTGCTCAAATTGTTGTAGCTTTGGCCTTTGGGTGTTTTTTTATTAGGCTTCTGTGTCCTGTTCATATGTCCCCTTTAATGTGTGTGTGGTTGTTTGTATTTTTGTTTGTTATTTGTTTGTTGTACTTTTTACATCCTGGTACTACCATATGCTCCAGGCTCATCTTGTATGTTTGCTGCCCCTCTCCTAGAATCAACCATTTCTCCAAGGATCCTGGTTCCTATCATTGGAGAATTATATTAGAATCCAGGATTTTCGAGCTAAGAGTGCTCATCGCTCTGATACTGTGATTGCCTCTAGATCCTCTCAGTTGACAGAGCAAGGAGAGACAGGTGTATATATTAAATGTGTATATACACATATGTATAAGTATTTCTTTTTTTTAAATTTATTTATTTATTATTTTTGGTTGTGTTGGGTCTTCATTGCTGCACGCGGGCTTTCTCTAGTTGCAGCGAGCAGGGGCTACTCTTCTCTGCAGTGAGTGGGCTTCTCATTGCAGTGGCTTCTCCTGTTTTGGAGCACGGGCTCTAGGTGTGCAGGCTTCAGTAGTTGTGGCAAGGGGGCTCAGTAGTTGTGGCTCGCGGCCTCTAGAGTGCAGGCTCAGTAGTTGTGGCGCATGGGCTTAGTTGCTCCGCGGCATGTGGGATCTTCCTGGACCAGGGAACGAACCCGTGTCCCCTGCATTGGCAGGCAGATTCTTAACCACTGCACCACCAGGGAAGTCCCATGTTTCTATATGTAACCATCCATATCTATATTAAACTAAACAGTTCATGCTAATGTCTCCAATTCTAATTCATTACCAGGTGGGTGGGGCCGTTCTAGCCTCCTCTTTTTGCTTGTCTGTAAATACTTACTCCAACAGTGTGAAACCTGGCTCTAGCCATCTGTCATTCATTTATTTAATTGTTCAACTCCAGCATAACTGTAGAGTCTATAATTTTGATTAATCTAAAAATTTACTGAAAACAAGTTTTGGTAAATTTTTGTCCAAGAAAATTCTTAAGACTTCCACCTTAAATTCATACATATAAAGAATTTGGAAGTCAGCACTTTTGTTTATACACAACAAAAGGTGAGAAGTCTGAAAATCAATAACTTCTTGGGCTCATGAGAGAACTGAAGTCACAATGCAAAATGCCACCTGAAATCTGGAAGGATGGCATAACAAGAGAAACACAGCTGATATATGCTTACCCGCAGCAGAAGCTGCTAAAGCCTTAAACCAGAACATTTAATGGTAATTTTGAAGAATTACCAGAAACTAAATGTGCACTAACATGAGAGAGAGAACCTCCGGGGGCACGCTCTCTTGGGCTTTACCATCCAGAAGTCTAGGAGGTTCTCAGGGTGAAGATCTACAAAAGGTCCTATAAAAGCTCTGGGAAGGGGAGAGGAGGATTAATCCTTGTGAAATACACTGAGAGCTTCCTCCATAACAAAGACCTGCTCTCTAGAGGAAAGGACTTTAACAGAGCCTTAGCCCAACTATGGGAAGGGAATAAATACAGCCAGAGAAAAGATGAGAAAATTTTTATATTAAGAATAGAAATGGGAATTGAAATTATAAAATTTAATACATACTATAAAGCTACTGGAAATCAAATCTAGATCAGTGAACTGAGTAGAAAATCCAGAAAAGAGATGCCAGTTTATATAAGAATTTAACATATGATGAAGTTGATATTTCAGTTTAGTAAGAAAAAAGATGGTTGATTTAATTAATACATGGAGATAACAAAACTCAGTACTTGATATTGTTTAGGAAAAATAAAATAAAATTGGAAATATAAACATATTTTACCAAAAAGGGGAAGGGGATGGATTCAAATGAATTAGATAGTTAAAAACTAAAAACAAACAAACAAACAAACAAAAACAACAACATAGATATCCTGTAAAGATATCTTGGAGAAATTAAAAACTAAGACAAGAGAAAAATTTCTTAAGCAAGACATATCAAGACACTATAAAAGTGCAGCATGCTAGACTATATAAAAATAAAGCTTTGCATTAGAAAACATCCTATAAACAAACTCAGTAGACTGCCAATCGAGCTGCAAAAGTAAATGTAATATAGAATTTAGCCAGAGGTAAAATTCTATGATGAACAGAGGTTTTAAAAGAAGAAAGTGAGCTACACTGTAATAAAATCACAAGAGGCCATGAAAAGATAATTCACAGAAGAGAAAATCCAAATGTTTCACCATGCATATAAAAAGATGTTCTAACTCAGCTATGCTCATATAAATGAGTAATAGATTGACGATGTGATGCCATTATTCTCACAAACTTGTTTGCAGTGAAGTTACAGAAAATAAACTAGATAAATACAAGGGTCCAATTATGACAGACTTTGTATGCTATGTTACATAATTTTAACTGAATTCTACAGTCAGTATGGAGATAAGTGTTTCAGACATGAGAAGGGATGGGGAAAAAGAAGATTTGTAAAGAATCATAAAGAATTTGTCAGGGGAGGGAAGGGTAAGCTGGGACGAAGTGAGAGAGTAGCATTGACATATATATACACTACCAAATGTAAAATAGATAGCTAGTGGGAAGCAGCCGCATAGCACAGGGAGATCAGCCTGGTGCTTTCTGACCACCTAGAGGGGTGGGATAGGGAGGGTGAGAGGGAGACTCAAGAGGGAGGGGATATGGGGACATATGTATATGTATAGCTGATTCACATTGTTATACAGCAGAAACTAACACAACATTGTAAAGCAACTATATTCCAATAAAGATATTAAAAAAAAAATGAATCTGTAGAGAATTGGAGTCTTAAAAATCATTTCAAAGTCATTTTCAATGCCGTTAACCAAGATAGGAAAGAGAAGAGAGAAAACAGATTTGGAGGCTTGAGGATGATTATCAATTCCTGTTCCATACCTAGGATAAAATAGTCACTACGAAGGTGCACATATTTCTCAGGGACCTATGGGTTGAGGATAAAACTCAAGAGTCATCATCATGTGTAAGTGGTAGTTAAGAATGGAAGTGAATAATCACTCCTGGAGACAGTGGGGCATGTTTTAAAGGGCTTTTTATGCAACCCTGGTGACACCCAGAATGAAGTGTTAGATAATGAACAGGGAAGTCATGTATCAATGCTCCATACATCGGGTATTATGATCACAGGGCTGATGGTAGCTATTCTTCTGAAGCTGCGTTTTAGAATTCTTGGAAATAAAACGAGCAGTAGTGTTGTTCTTTCTGTTCTAGACACATTATGACAGATTCTACTGAGCAAAACAAAGCTGTAAAAATCATGTTATAGATTAGAATACAATTCACTATGCATGAGTGCCCACTCAAATTAGCATATCTAGTTGGCCTCAAAAGCTAAATGTGAATATATCCTCATTTTCGTCGGTTGGTTTGTTTATATCTAATTTGTGATATTTAGGTTAAACTTGTTGACTGATTGCTCACAGGAGCAAAATACTATTTTACTTGGAAGAAAGCTGAGTGGAATTTTCTCTGAAAAAGAATGAGTAAAGTGAAATAAGGTTAATGCGACTGTTTTGATAGGTAGCCTTCCCTAAAGCTTTGTTTAATAGCATCTTTCTATTCATCACCAATGTTCATCTAGTTCCTTAAAATATAGTGACTGTCTGGAGAGTTCCTGTATCTGCCTATGTACCACCATGATTATTTAGGACAGTGTTTTTCACTTTTTAAATTGTCCTGGCTTGGAAAACAAATCTTATGGTCACCCAACTCAAATAATACAGTCCTATTTTAGTTTACTTTGCACTGTGTCATTATACCTCTTATAATTTATTTCAAGTAATTCTACAATTTTTATACAAACATTTTGTATTAACATCTTATAGTGAACTATACTTATCTATCATTCATTTGTATATCTGTACAAGTAATTAGTTCATTCAGCACTTATTGTGTCAAGAAAGAATCCATACTCTTAAGAAAATAAATAATTGTTGAGTAAGAAAGTCTATCATTAGAACACATAATTACAATATAAGAAGATAAATGAAATAAGAGCTGTAAATAGAGTCGTTTGGTATTAAGTTGGAAGAAATTATTAACCATGAGTGTCTAGAGATCCAGGAAAGTCATCCTAGAGAAAGTGAGATTTCAATTGGGTGTTGACTAATAGTAACTTACAAAACTTAAGTTTATGCCGAGCTTTCAATCTTAGAGAACTAACAAAATCAGACAAATCTCAACTAGACCCTGAGCATGGAGATATGAGCAAAGTTTTATCTTTATTTTTATATTCCCAGAACCAACACAGTTCTTAGCATATAGCTGATTTATAATAAATGCTTGTGGCTTGAATAAATAAGTTAATGTGTTGGGAAAGGACATAGAAAAAAACGCTGACTCTCCTTTATGTCTCCAAATTCAACCTTCCTGTTTAAAATTGCGCCTATTAATCAGTGCCTACTTGAATTTGAGATTAAGTAATAATTTCAGGTGGATCCTGGAACCATTTTACAGTACCAATTCTGATCTATATTTGTATTTGCCATATATAGTCAGGTAAACATTTTTGATCAACCTACCATTTTTATGTAAAGGTTCTACCCCTTGGGGTATTCAGGGACATAAGAAAGTACTGACTTCTAGGAATTTATAACCCAATGCAAGGGGTAAGACTCTCCATTAAGAGGCAGACTCTTGAGAGGCAGGAAACGTAAATGTGCTGCATGAGTGGTACGGGAATCAATTCTATATAATTGCAGAAAAGAAAGATCACTGAGCTGGAACTCCGAAAAGAAAAGAAAAATAAATCTTCTTGAAGAGGTAAGAGTTGAATGGAAACGTAGAGGTGAAATATTTTAATATTAAGCAAAATGAAAAGACATTGTTCATAAGTGACACAGTTGATCTGAAGATCAGATTAATCCTTTTAGATAACTGCTTCATTTAGGATATTCAGGGTGCCCTCTGTATTTTACTCCTGACTGTTATAGCATCAATGAGACAATAAAATGTATAGTGGTGATTATTGGAAAGAACAAAATACATTGTATACTAAAGTTCCTGTGTGAATATTTAATTAATTATTAATACATAATTTTTAAAAATGATCCCTTTAGCTATTAAAAAAATCTGAGTAAACATATTTCTTTATTATGGATTCAGATGCAGGTAGGAAAGTGAAGACTGTCTATATAGGTGGTATTAATTTTAAGTCCTCTGTATAATTATATTTCTTAAATTATAACCCCCTGTATAAAACACCTCACATGGCCTCATGTAAACATACAAAAAATGCTTTTTCAATGAATCAGTGAATAAGTTATTGAAATAAAGTAATCTAGGTTTTCCAGCTCATTTTGTGAACTAGCACACCAGAGGGCTCTCCAAACATGTTCTAATCAGCAGAGTTTTTTGATTTATTTGTATTATATTAGATAAATCATGTAAAATATAAATTAAGAAAAATGTAATCCTTAATACAAGGATAGTGAAAAAAACTTGTATGCTTTATTTCTTCTTATGTTTCAACTCATCTGAATAAATGTCTACATATTTAGAATGCCCAGAATTATCATCTGTTTAATGTGAACTCAACTACCATTTAAAATTACCGCCATCTCTCCCAAATCCAGTAGGGAACCTACATTTTTAACAACAACTTTAGTAGTGATCTGTTTTTCTGGTGGGTAATTCTTGAAAATTACAAGAAAAACTATTTTTAGTCAAATATTGCAATTGAATAACCATGTGTCTTGTCCATAACCCTCATTGTTATCACTTGTCATTCTTTTTTTTTTTTTGCTCATATTCAGACTAAAAAAGAATAGCTATTCCTCTCTTGGAATATGTATTTAAAATAAAATGAAAGTTCAGATTTATATTTAAATAAAATTATGATTCATACATATTCCATGTAATTCCAAATATAGGCAATGACAAGAGGTACTTTAAAAAAAAAAAAGCTTGTGTAAGAAGACATGTCTTGTCCAGACCCCACCAGCAATGACCTGACCTTACCCTGATTATATTACTTTATCTACTTTAAGAAGGGATGTTGGGTCTGAAAGAGGAGGTTCAGTGCTTTCATTCATGTAAGTGTTGACACATGTATTCAGATTCCTATTTTTAACTTTGCAAGCCATGTTGTAGTTTAGAAATAACATAGCTCTGAGCAATTTTTGCTTGTTTGCATTCAATGTTTCTCATACTGAGGGTCAGGAACTCTAGCCATGGGGTCACTGAGGATCTCTGAAGACTTTCAAAGAGACTGTTGATAAAGAATTAAGGATAGGTAATTAGTGCAGCCATTTCCTTGCAAGGAACCATATGTCAAAATTATCCATATTTACCACTGTATTGGTGTCACCATCCTTGTAACCTTCTCTCACCCACAAACCACTCATTCTTCCCAAACTTTTCTAACAATGACCGCTATCCTGATGTGTATATATATATATATATATATATATATATACCATCTTCCATTGAAACCCACTTTTGGTATTGAAAAGCAAAGCTTTCACTGTTATGAAACAAGTTCTCTCTCTCCGTCTCTGTCTCTCTCTGTCTCTCTGTCTCTCTGTCTTTCTGTCTCTGTCTCTCTGTCTCTGTCTCTCTCTCTATATATATAAATATATGTATATATTTCTTCAAACACAACTTTAGAAACTCCCAAGCTTTACCATTAGATTACTTTATTTGGGTTTCAATTTGATGGAGCTCTTACCAATTATGTTCCAATCAAATTTTATTTCTTTTTGAACACTATAATTCTTAGGTTAAAATGTATATATCTTGATACAGAATTGGTTTTGGTAGCCAGTTTTCCAACACTTGTGTTTCTCAATAAATAAATCTTCTTTAAACAAAATTATCATTTTAATTACCTAGAATAAATACACTTCCATTTTAAAGAAAATAGACAAGAATATTTAAAAATTCAGATCAAATTAAATTAACATCAAAGAAAACATGGGGACTAATAGACTCACTAAAGAGACAAAATGCAGATATTGTAACAGTTATGGAACAGAATAAAAATCATTTTTTGAAAATTGTAACTAGTAAAATAAGCAAAACGATCACCAAATGCCAATATAGCTGAAAAAGCAAGATCATAAAATCAAGATGGGATAAATATACAGTAATTTGCAAATAGACATTTGAACAACATGAACCACTTAGCAAGGTGACAGCAAAGTATATTTAGAATTTATATGTAGATCAAGAGAATTCTAAACATTTAGAATTATAAGAAAAGGAATAGCACTGGTAATTAGTTCCACATCAGCTAGGGAAGGATCAAGAGAAACTGTTAACACTTTCCTTTGAATATAAAAGTACATTTTAACACCTAATTACTTCTATTTGGCTATACTAACATACAGTATATAATAATATATAAATTATTGTCAAAAAACCCAAACTATCATCTTAGAGTCAACACTCTAGAACAACTTACATTTTATAGACAGCCAGTAATGAATTGACGGTCCAGATTAAATACATAGCAAACTGTACATTAGATTAAAAATCATTAAGATCATGGATCTTAAATTTATAACAATTGATATTTTCTTGGTTGAAAATATTGGCATATAATTGGGAAATTTACACCTTAAGGAAAAAAGAAGAAAAACACTGAAATGAGATTTATGAGGAAAATAGTTGACTATATAATTGGAATAAAAAGAAACATACATAATGGGAGATCTTTGGCAATAGTAGATGAACGCAGTTAAAATGGACCTTAGAAAACCACAAAAATAGATGATACTGCCTCAAACAAGAAATCTCAAGAGTGAAAAGACGATTTGTCTTTATATTTGGAAAGAACAATCATGTGTCTTTCAAGAGATCAGGAAAAGGAGTTTAACTTGAAAATTAGCTTTTAAAATACTTAGGAGTTTTTGTGTCAAATTTCTATTGCTTGGAGGAGAACATGTGAAAATGTCTCTAGAGAATTACAGGAGAAGAGAGTTTTGTGGAGGCAATGGCCAATGCTCTCTCAAGCCAATAGTAAAGCAAACCTAGATAGATTAGTCAGTTTATGATTTAGAGTGAATTGTATTCAAGTTTTCACATACCTATAAAAGCACCTTCTGAGTTTTGGTTTGCCTCTTTTCCATACACATTTCTTAATTCTCACAACTGTACCATTAATCTCACATAATTTACAGATTCTCTCTGTGCAAATATGGTCTCCCCTCCTATAAGCTTTTCTAAAACTTTTTGGTCTTGCTGTAATTGTTCTCCTCAATGATGTTTAATGATATATACATCTCAGTTTTTGAAATGCCTTTTAAAATTCTGTCAGACCATACTAAAAAGCAATTTATTGTAACAAGTTAATTCCCTAAAAATTACTTTGTTAGTTATATTCAATATGCGTGGCAAACCAACATGGTTAATACATGGATATCTAAGTTGTAGTCATATACGTAAACATTAACATATATATTTACTGATTTAAACCATATATCCCTCTATCCTCTACATTTGCCTAAAAAAGTATATTTTATTAGCTGAAAATTCTATGAGCATTGCTAATTTTATACTAAATTCTTGGTCATAAATAATGAAGTATATACTATATTCTATTAGCTACTTAATAATAATGTTGGGCTTATTATTATTATCTTTATTATCTTTAAATTTTACTTTTAGCTATTAGCCCAAGAAATTGATATTTCCCAATTCATGGCACGCTATTATCAGTTTGGGTGAGGATCCTTTGATTTTTTTAATTTACTGATTATTTTTCATCTGACATCTTTAATCATATTCTCAGTCTCACTGCCACATACATTTTAGTGTATTTAATAAATTCGCTTGCAACACAACATTTATATATTTATTTAGTTATATGCCTTATTTGTTAATAGATTTATATTCTGTGTATTGAAGTTTCAAATGTACTTAAAATATTTTGCTATACATCTCAATACATTTCCTTCTGTCATGTCCATCTTTTATATTTGAGATCACTTTGGGTTTATATATGGCAATATAATTTTATTACTTCTGTTAATGCATATTATTCCATTTTGAGCTTATAATACCTTTTATTAATACAGTCCTCTTAGGCAGCTTAGATTGTCATTTGTTCTTCTTGACCAACAAAATATGGCAATGAATGCTGTCCTTTATAAATCCTGTGGACCTCTGGAAGATTTTCCTCCAGGTGTTTACTAAGAAGGAGGACTGCTGGGCCATAGTGTATATATAATCTCATTAAGTCCTGCAAGTGTGCTCTCAGAATGGTGCCCTATATATTCTCACCAGTAGTACAAATGTTTTCTATGGTGTGAGATGAGATCCAATTTTTTTCACTAAAAGAAGAACCAGTTTTCCCACATCATTTACTAAATAACCTCTCCATTGACCCACTGATTGCTGAAACCACTTTTGTCAAACCAAATTACAACATATGGACGGATGTTTTAAGACTCACTATTCTTCTATATTCAACTCTGCACTTTCACCAGTTCTTCAGTATTTTAACTGCATTGTCTTTTTCAAATGTTTCATTTTGAACTAACTTTAGAATATAGGAAAATTTGCTAAAATAGAAAAAAACTGTTTCCTTATATCTTTCTCTCAACTTCTCCTGAAGTTAACATCTCACAAAATTATAGTACAATTATCAAAAACAGGAAATAAACATGGGCACAGTATCATTATCTAGACTAAAAACCTTACTTAACTTTGTCCTACTTTCCCACCAATGTTCTTTTTAAGATGTCTTATTTTTTAAAGATTATGTCCTCTCTTCCGCATTCTCTCTCAAAATCGCTTCATCTCTTCATGCATATTTATCATTTCGTGTTAAATTTAGAGTTAGTTGGTTATAATTTCATCCTGGTTGAATTGATTGGAATTACAATAGCATCAGATAAACTTGGGGAAATTTGATATTTTTATGATAATGACTCGTCTCATGCATAAAAATAGTGTTGTTCTTCATTATGATCATTTACTTTTTTCTACAATAGATCTTATTGTTTTTCTCCATAAATGTTCTATTTATTTGTTGTTGGACTTAATCCTATAGCATTTGTTTCTTTCTTGCTATTAGAAATTATATTTTACATTCTTTTTATGTTTTTACTTCTATTAAGATTATGTCCACACAGACTTTAAAATTTTAACCTTTTACATAGTATCTTCACAGACAACAAACATCTTCCCTTCTCAGGTCACAACCAGTGACCTTGGCCACGTCTTTGATCTTGATGTCTACATTTCTATATGAGACACATCATTCCTCTTCTTCATTCCATAAGTTTAGGCACAAGTTATTTTCTAAAATAATGATTTACCTCTTTTTTCTCCAGTCCCACCACACTCTTAAATATGAGTATGTGCATAATTTGATAACTACACTATTATGCCTGCTTTTCAGAGTTAAACTGTATAGAAGACTAGGATTACTTACCTTTTCTGCATTTATTTTTTTTATATCATAGAGTAGTTTTTTCATTTCCTTACTTTTCTGTGTGTCTATTCATAATTCAGCCCAATTCTCCTTCCGAGATGACCATTTGCATTAGGTAAGAGATCTCTTTCACCTACTAGAAGGAATGTCTCCTGCAGTTGTTTGATGGGTTCTGATCTAAAGTGATTGCTCTGTTCACCTGGCACACAGACAGCTCTCTTCCTGGCATCTCCTTTCACTGCCCTTTTGGGACTGTACCACATGCATCCTGATTTTGCTGTCTTCTTTCTTGAAAGGCTCCCTCCTTTGAATGAAGCACATCTTTCAGTAGATTTATAAGAAAGAGAGACTGGGAGGTAAATATTTACAATTTTTATAGGTCTGGAAATACCTTAATTCTACCAACACTCTTGATTGATTCCTTAGCTGGGTATAGAATATTTTGGCTGGGATTCTTTTCCTTAAGAATTTTTAATACATGGTTTCATTGTCTTCTAGATTTCAGAGTTGCTGTTGAAAATCTGAAGCTATTTTGATTCCTGAGTCTTTTATGTAAACTTTTCCAAGAAAATTCTCTTTGCAGAAATATTTGAGCAGGAGCCTGAATAGTGTGAAGGGATGAACTAGTTCTTGAGATAGTGTGAGAGGTGGCTGTATTAGTTCCCTATGGCTCTGTAACTTACTACCACAAAGTTGGTAAAACAACATAACTTTATTTTCTTACATCTCTGGAAAAGAGAAGTCTGAAGTAAATCTTACAGGGCTAAAATCAAGGGCTGGTTCCCATCTGGAGGCTCCAGGGGAAAATCCATTCCTTGTCTCTTTCAGTCTCTGGTGCCTGTCAGCATTCTTTGGTTTGTAGCCACATCGATCCAATCTCTGCTTCCGTGGGCACATTGCCTTCACTTCTTTTCTTTTTTTTTTTTGGAATCGGAGTATAATTGCTTTACAGCATTGTGTCAGTTTCTGCTGTTAGTTTCTAGCCTCCCTCCCCACCCCGCTTCCCACCCCTTTAGTTCATCACAGAGCACCACGCTGATCTCCCTGTGCTATGCAGCAGGTTCCCCCTAGCTATCTATTTTACACACGCATCAGGAATTCTCTTCTATAGTCAAGTCTCCCTCAGCTACCTTCTTAAAAGGACAGTTGTTATTGCATTGTATTACATTGGAGCAACTTGGAAGATCCAAGATAATCTTGCTATTTAAAACTTCTTTAAAAAAATCTACAAAGTCCCTTTTACCATGTAATATATCATATTCATAGATTCTGGGGAATCAGATATTGAAATATTTAGGGGACAATTTTTCAGCTTACCACAGTGGCCAATCAGAAAAGAGAGATAATCAAAGCAAAAATTTTTCTTTTTAATTTATTGAATTTGCCTAAAATTTAACATGCTATGGAAGGGTAGAACATGAGACTAGAGTAGGAGGTGAGCATTGACTTTGTGCATGGTGTTGAAATTCACTTAGGGTTCACATAGAGTAAATGAATATTTTCCTTAAATTCAACAATAAAATAACTCTTTTTTTGGAAAGTGCAGGTACTGACTAGTTTAGGTCTCCATGTATTGCTCTTAACATCCATTATCATAAGAAGTGGAGGACTTAAGGTTTTTAGGGAACAAAGGATACTACTGATCACAATAACAATGAAAGCTAATACTTATTGTTTATTTCCTCCATGACAAGCTATTCAGTGAGCATTTTACATGATCCTTTCATTCAGTTTTCACAACAATCTCATTATTATCCTCTCCATGCTCTAGATGATGTGTTATATAACTGGACCAAGGTTATATGCTGGTCTGAACTTAAGAGTTGGAATTCAGACTCGATTTCTTCTGAAGCCAGTTGGAAAGATCACCCAACATACCCTGAGAAAAAAAAATGGGGGAAAAATCTTTCCTCTTGTAGCTCCTTGCTGTAGGGCGTGTCTCAGTAAGGTGAAAAGAATGAAAGTGTCGGTTCTACCAAGTTTGATTCAAGAATGCAATGCAATTAATACAAAATAAATAGTGTTTTTAAAAGAATAGAACGTAATTAAAATATACTAATTATAAATTTCACAATACCCTAGTTTTCCCTAAACATGTTTAATTGACAAATGTCAATTATTACCACTTGGAGTGATTTAATCTTCAAATATTGAGAATTTTTGCATGACCTAGGTCATAGTTTCCTAGTTAGTGAGACTCCATACTTCAATTCCAGAGACTAGAGTAACCTCTGTGCTTTACAGCCCTGGAAGGCTCTGCCAAAATACATTTTGGCAGTAAAATGCAGTTTTGTTTTATTTCCCTAGATGCAGGTAAGGAAAATACAAAAGCAATCCTCTTTACTTCATGATTCTATGCTTGCCAATAGAAAAGACATTAGATTTTAATTATTGTTCTTCAACTGTTCAAAGCAAGTTAATTTGTGGAATTTAAAATGTTATAAATTCTGGAAGAATACAAAGGCCTATAGCTTTGGTAAAGCTGAGAACATTGATAGGGTGTCAGTTTCCTAAGTTTAATTTTCTCTTTTACAATAAATTGATCCTTATTCAGTGGGCAGGGGAGTCTTTGCAGTGCTGTTCAAATAAATTCATCTGCTTTTGGTTTGGGGCCGGCCACTTTATTCTTTGCACTTATAATTTTCTTTAGTATGTAGTTCTGTATCCAAATGGCTGGATCAAATCACTGAATGCTGACACAGACCCCTCCATGTATATATACCAATTTGGTTCATTGTCTCTCTTTTTACATGCATCTGAATAATAGAGTACACTTCCCCTCCCCCATTTGGGTGTTACTGGACTTGTTTCTTTATTTTTCTATTATCACCACTCCACACATTCTTCTTCATAGACTCTATCTTTGCCCCTGGCTTCAACTGTCACTTATATACTGACATTTGTTCTTAATCCACGCTTCCTTTCTGAGATTCAGGGTAATAGACCCGACTTCCTCTTGGGCATCATTACTAGGTGGTCTCTTAGATATCTTAAGTCCAACATGCTCACAACCCAACAAACCATTCTTTCTGATCCTCACTACTAACCTGAACATTTTTATATACTTTTTCCCAGTAAATGGCACATCTGTGTACATGGGTATCTAAGCTTTTTATGGTTTGCCTAGCTGTCTTCTTTCTCAGGGATTCTTAGTTTGGACTGCTCTTTAAAATCACCTAGGGAATTTTACATAACATTATAGCTGAACCCCACAGCAAAGATTCTGATTTAATGCTTCCGGGTGAGGCTCGGGCATTCATGTTTCTTAAAAGCTGACCAGGTGATTAATTGCAGTCAGGGTTAGGAACCAGAGCTCCATCTCATCCAAACTTCATCAGTTTACCGAATCTGTAGGTCACTGGTTCACAACCTTGGCTAGACCCTGCAATTGTCTGGGGAACCTGGAAAATACATTGTTATCTGAATCTCACCCGTTTCCCACCCAAGGCTAGGAACTAATCCCATTGACGCTAGCTCAGATATATGATCCCTGACAATCCTATTTTAACCCAGACTTGTTGCCTTGGTTCAACAGTATAAATTCTCATACAGTTACTGTAAGTTATTTCCCTTCAATACTACCTCCTCTCTGCTGCTGAAGTGATGCTCCTAAAACACAAATTTGACTATGGTCCTCCTCCTCGTTCTAAAATTCTCTTTCAGAGAACCATTTGGCTTCTGTAGCATCCTGACCATGTGTTTCTCATAAACCAGTTTTACCAACAAGAAAACTGATGCTCATGGATTTTTTAATAACTTGCCCATGATCATAGAAACAAAAAGCGGTAGGGCTGGTATTTGGGCATGGGTATGAATAACTCTAAACCCCATATCTTTTCCATAGTTGATATTGCTAATTAAATGAAATAGTCCCATAAATAAAATTTGAGTCTCCTGTGACAAGGGCATTTTCAATAAAGTGAATGGCTGCTAATAATAGAGAAAAAAGAATAACAGTGACAAAACAGCAACAACACACCAACTACAAATGACTTAACTGCATATTTCTGTACAATTTATATAAGTAATAAAACTATTAAGCATAAACTGTTAAAAATGGCTTATACCACCTGGACCATTGTTAGTCCACAAGAATCATTGCAGTCACTTTAAGTGTTTCAGCTAGACCGATTTTGCAAACAGCTCTTAGTGGTTCAACTGAAACTGTTCAAAAAAAAAAATCTAGTCAATAAGATAGTGTTTCACACTCTACGTACACAAAAAAGCAGACAAAGAAGTCAAACATCTGTGACTCCAGATGATGAGAATTTAGAACCCTTCTCATTTCTGGATTGCATAACATTTAGAATCTCAAAGGACAGCAGTATTGCTCTAAAGATTGTCCTCATTATGCAGAAGTCAAGCTAATGTAATGCTTCTGAATACAGAGCTTGAAAACACTCTCTGAGAAAACAAAAGATTATAAGGACCTATATTGTATCTCATAAAATTAGGATAAAGAATCATCTCTGTCTATCTATTCATCTATTATCTATCTCTTTCTAATATAATACAATTTATTACATTTTCAAAGTATCACCATGAAATAAATGTCACAGGATTTAAACTTTCATCCTTTTCAAACTAACAACAACAACAAAAAAAAAGAAACAGAGCTGTAATTCTGAATAACTCAAGATGTGGCCACAGCAGCACTATAATATGCTTTCTTCCTGTGATCCCTTGGGATGTGAGCACTCAGAGTCCGGGTGCTAAACTTCTTCTGAGATTCACAACAAATCTCCAGCCACTCCTCTTGTGCCAATTAAATGGACTACTTGTCCTAACTTGACCTCAGCTCCCTGACCAAAATTGATTGATCCAATAGTGTTCACCTGACACAAGCTAGGTCAATGAAGGTTCACTTAGACTTTTTTTAGGTAGATTTAAGAAGGCTCATTCATTTCCGTATGCGGCTGAAGCCTTAAGCTATAAGTTTTAGGAGTTGTCATTAGCCAGATTTTGTACCCAAGAGGAGGAAGCCAGTCTACTGTGAGAAAGAATGACAGAGCTAAAGTGAGCGATGCAGAGAAAGATCTGGCAGCTTTCTGATCTCTGTTTTTTGTTTTACTTAACATACAGTTGAATGCCTTTACTTCCTGGATTTTGGTTGGTCAACAATCCTTGGGTTTAAAAAGGCAACATTCCCTATTTACCTTTGTTAGTCTGAGCCATATCTGAAACATATATTTGTTCAATTACCCTATTTAGATGGTCGCCTTGAATGTTCTGTAGGGGTCATCTCTATAGCCTACATTGCATGTGGAGTAGATAAAAAGTAAGAAGCCAAGTATTTCCAGGAAAGATCATTGATTTATGGTGCTATCCAAAATACTTAAAAACCAGTCAAATCAGCTGCCAGCTATAACCAGTGGGCAGCACCAGCTTAGACTAACTGAACATGGCTCCCACATTGGTTATTCCTGTAAAGTCCACTTAAAAGCAAGAGAGCTTATGTTTTCCTAGAAGATGGAGTTATAGGCATGATTCAAAATTTATGGAGAGTGATAATCAAGGCGGAAACTAAAATTAAACTGGGTGCAAAAATCACTGAATGGCTGGTGATCTGTAAGAAAACTTTGAAATATTTTATTGATTTTCATAATTTTCTTTTACTTCTCTTCTTCCTTCTCTATTATTTCCTTATCAAAATTGCAAAGTAGACAAACTGTGTCCCTCTTACTTCTCTCTATGATACCTGAATTTCTTCCAACTTTCCTCTTCTTTGCCTCCTACCTAAAAGCCACATCCTTTATCCCACACCCAGCTGCTCTAATGAGTTTCACACACCCAGACACACTGCCCTTCATTTAAACTGCCAAGTCCCCAAGTATTCCTTCTTTCCTCTCAATCAAAATTCTCATTTTTTGAGATTAATTATAATTTTTATTACATACAAACACACACACTCGAAAGACAATAGATTTTTAACCCAAATTAAAGGGCTGACAATAAGGTCAGAAGTGTTTGCTGGGTTAGTCTACCTTCATTCCCTCTCCTCTCAACAACTTCAAATAATATGTTTGGAAACTTTTAAAGCACAGTAAAAAATATCTTCATGAAAAATATCCAAATCTTTCACCTTTACTCATTCAATTCAACACTTACTAGCGTGTCAGAATGTAACAGGACAATCTGAGGACAGAAAGATGAATGTTAGGAATATTTCTTTTCTAAAATAATTCATGATTGTACAGGATCTAGAAGCAGACAAATCGTTCGTGTAAGTCTTTGCACAGATTGTGTATTGTCTGCATGAAATTGTGCATGCAATCACTTACCATCAGTAGGAAAAATGCTAAACTCTTTACAAATAGATGTAGGAAGTTAGAGGGTGCTTATATCTCTTGGGAAGAATAGATTTTAGGAGAGTTAACTGCTGCTATTTTTTACAGATTTTATTTTTTAAAGCAGTTTGATGTTTATAGCAAAAACTGAACAGAAAGGAGAGATTTCTCATGTACCCGCCCCCGACCTCAAGCATGTGTGGTCTCCCCCACTACCAACATCCTCCACCTGAATGGCACGTTTGCTCTAACTGATGAATCTACACTGACACATCATTATCACCAAAAATGCACAGTTTACATTGAGGTTCAGTCTTGGTGTTAGTGTTGTACGTTCTATGGGTTTTGACAAATGTGTAATGACAAGTATCCACTGTTATAGTATCGTACAGAGTAGTTTCACTGCCCCTCCCCCAATCCTCTGTGCTCTGCCGATTCATTCCTCTCCTCCTTCCCCTCTAACCTCTTGAAATCATTGATTTTTACTATCTCTATTTTTTAACCTGTTCTATAATGTCATACAGTTGGAATCACACAGTATATAGCCTTTTCAGATTGGCTCTTTCACTTAGTAATAGGGATTTAAGGTTTCTCCATGTCTTTTGATGGTTGGATAGACCTTTTCTTTTTAATATTGAATAATATTCCATTGTCTGGTTGTACCACAGTTTATCCATTTATCTACTGAATGACATCTCGGTTGCTTTTAAGTTTGGCAATTATGAATAAAGCTGCTATATACATCCTTGTGCAGCTTTTTGAGTGGACATACATTTTTCAATTCATTTGGGTACCAAAGAGTATGATTGCTAAATGTTATAGTAAGGGTATGTTTAATTTTGTAAGAAATGGCCAAATTATCTTCCACAGTGGCTGTGCCATTTTGCATTCCCACCAGCAATGAAAGAGAGTTCCTGCTACTCCCCATCCTCACAAGGACTTGGTGTTAACGGTTTTGATTTTGGCCATTCTAATAGGTGTGTAGCGGTAACTGATGTTATTTTGAAGTAAAATTATAGACATCTCATTCAGCAGCCATTTCTTGAATAACTACCATGTGCAAGAATATGTTGAGAGGTGTTTTGTGTGTTTGTTTGTTTTATAAATTTATTTATTTATTTTAGCTGTGTTGGGTCTTTGTTGCTGTCTGTGGGCTTTCTCTAGTTGCGGCGAGTGGGGACTACTCTTCATTGCATTGCGCGGGCTTCTCATTGCGGTGGCTTCTCTTGTTGTGGAGCACAGGCTCTAGGCGCGCAGGCTTCAGTAGTTGTGGCCTGTGGGCTCAGTAGTTGCGGCCCATGGGCTCAGTGGTTGTGGCTCGTGGGCTCAGTAGTTGCGGCCCGTGGGCTCAGTGGTTGTGGCTCGTGGGCTCAGTAGTTGTGGCTCGTGGGCTCAGTGGTTGTGGCTCGTGGGCTCAGTGGTTGTGGTGCACTGCAAAGGGCTTTCCTACCTGTCAGATGCTGTCACTGCTCTACCTGTGTCCTTCAGATTCCTTTGTAGTTTGTGTGCACATCTTTCACCTCCAGTCTGTATATCTTTGTTGGAGTTCAGCTCTCGGATTTCTGAAGCCCACTTTGCCCTGGTGCATGGAAAGGCCAGGACTGCTGAGCATTCTACATTCTCCCCAGGGACACCTCTTTACCAGCAGATGACAGTAGTAGGAGTGAAAGCTCTCTAGCCCTTTTGTGCTCAAGTGCAGACACTGCTCTGGAAAGTTATTCTGCAGGAGTGAGAGAAACCTGCCCTCTGTGACACTTTCCCTGATAAATTTTTTTTGCCCTCTTCCCTTCTCCCTTGTCAGTTTTTCTTGGAACACTTCTGATTAAATCTTGTTCATGAAAATCTTTCTCTCAGAGTCTGTTTCTGGGAAACCCAACTTAAAAAGGTTGTGATAGATTGGATTGTATGATTATGTGAATTACACCTTGAATTTAAACAAGTCAGTTAGTGAAATTAACAATAATTCTTTTCTATTCAATTCATCAGCTTCAAATTGTCATTTAAATCTTCTAATCTCATAACATTATATAGACATTTGTGGACAGCTTAAAAATGTCTTAGCGAGGTAAATAAAACTTTTGCATTTGCACTTTTAATTTTTTTCTTATATATTTAAAAATCTAATTGCTGTCCATGCTAGCCTTGTTTCTTTAGTCTACAGGAGCTTTTGAGCTAAGTAATCTTTAGGAAAATAAATACATAACTATCAATGCTTATAATTTGGAGAAAAGTTCAATCTATCCAAGTGGCCAAAATGTAGCTCACAAACTAGTAGTTTATGCAATAAAGGTTAATCATTAGTATGGAAAAGGAAATATTATACATTTATAGTGGAGAAAAGTGGCAAACACTACTTTAATCATGTGCTCAAGGTTAAACAGGCCATAAGCCATGCTGATATCATGTATACTCTGTTAAAATGTGATGAGGAAAGCACTTTACCTTTGTGGTATTCTTTTAAAAATATATAACTCCATCCACATTTCATATACAAACTACTATGTTTAAGGTAGATAAGCAACAAGGATATACTGTACAGTACAGGGAATTATAGCCATTCTCTTGTAATAACCTACAATGGAGTATAACCTGCAAAAATACTGAATCACTATGCTGTACACCTGAAACTAACAATATTGTAAATCAAATATACTTCAATAAAAATATTGAAAAAATAAATGTGGTTATAGCTTTTGGCCCAGAAAAAAAAAAAAAAAAAAATATATATATATATATATATATATATATATATATATCTCCAGTAAAATCGTAATAACTACAACTACCAATTTTCTCTTAGGCAAAAAGAAGAAAAATGCAAATTGAAACACATTCTGCAAATTACCTGACTCCTTTCAGAAACTTGAGGTCATCAAAAACAAGGGAAGTTTAAGAAACCTGTTCCAGACCAGAGGAGCCTCTGGAGACACGACAACTGAATGTCATGTGGGATCTTGCAATAGAAAATAGACATCAGCAGAAAAACTGGAGAAATCTGAATAATGCCTAGCATTCAGTTACTAGTATTTTACCAATGTTAGTTTCTTACTTTTGACAAATATATCACAGTAATGTAAGATGATAATATTAGGAAGAATTGAATAAAATGTATCTGGGATTTCTATGGATTATCTTTGTAACTATCTATCAATCTAAAATTGATCCAAAATAAGAAAATTTTAAGTGAGCTGGTAATACCACAGGTGCCCTGTAAAATGCCATTGCCAAGTTCTCCAATTGCTCTTAAGGAGAAAAAAAAAAAAATACAGGTTTATTTCATTGGGAATGTGTGATGGGGAGAGGGAAGGAGGTGTAGAGTTGTGATAAATCTTAAATGAATTAAGCAGAACCTAGACTTTTGACAATTTGCCTAAGTAAATGGTTGTAAGGGACACTGTATGAGGAAATATTGGAAATAAATTAAAATGGAGAACTACTGACTATGAGGATTTGCTTATACTCATTTCAGGAAAAAAATTATGTCTACCTATATACTATAAGCAAGGTTAGAAATAAAACCCAGAGAGAACTTAGAATTTACATTGGGCTTCAACAGCATAAATATTTTAATATAAGTGTGTTCCAAATACTGCATTTGTTATTTATCTGAAATTTAAATTTAACTGGGCATCTTGTATTTTATCTGGCAAACCTGCATAGAGAGGACCCTCAGGGCCCATGGCAGACTGCCTGTGTCAATAAAACCACAATTAAAAGTAATATACATTCTACTGGGAGAGATAGCTATGTATTTAGGAACTTGAAAGCATGATACAACGTGAAAGATTCCAAAGTAGGAATTTAAAATACTTTGAAATCTTTCAGAAATCTTTAAATCTTTCTAATTTAATTAGAACTGAGGGAATTAAAGAGGCCCAGTGGAAGAGATGGTATTTGCACTGGGTTTCTAAAGGAAAGTAGAAGGTATGAAAATTGAGAGATAGGTATTTCAAGATATTATCAGCAGTAGGGGAAAATTACATAAATTCACACAGAAAGTGTTCATGATTTCATAGCAGGTGAAATTGTCTATTCTTGGGACTGGGGGAACTGCTTCTAGAAAAAACAAAGAAACAAAAGCCTTATCCTCTTAGAGCTTAAATTCAAATGGAGAGAAGGGAACCAAACCCCATCAAATAATTGATAAGGATAAAAAAAAAAGTAAAATAAGCGTTCTATAAAACACAGAGTTAAGGGAGATTCAGAATGATGGGAGAGGTGTTCAATTTTATATAAAATCATCACAGATAAGGTACCATTTGAGCAGACATTTGAAGGAAAAGAAAGGAAATCATTCAGCTCTTTAGGGGAAGAATGTCTCAGGCAGAGGGGAAAGCAAGTCCAAGAGCTTGGAAGCAGGAGCACGTGTGTGACTAAAAGAAAGCGACCAATAGTGCTGGAGCAAAGACAGTAAACGAGGAGGCAGGAGCTATGAGAAGAGTAAGTGAGTCCAATCATGTAAGTCTCTCTAGTCCATGAAGGAGTTGGAACGTTCTTGGAGTTCTCTGAGCAAAGAACTGACATTTGATTTGGCATATAAAGGAATAATCAGCCCTTGCTTAGGTGTTTTGACTCTACAGTGACAAAGGTGGAAGCTGAACAGTCAAAGAGGAAGCCGTCCTGATGTTTCCACTGAGATCAACCAATGAGGATGCTGTCAATGGTGTTTCCAATGACGACAGCCAATGAGGAAGTTTTGTGGTGTTTCCACTGAGATCAAGCTGTAAGGAAGCGGTCATGATGCTTCCAATGAGAAGCAAGGGGCTCAGATTGCAGGATTTATAGCAAAGATGGGGCACTTAGGATTTGTTCACGGATCAGAAGTGAAAGAAGGTGAGAACTCAGGATGACTTCAAATCATAGAGTCATAAATCAGCAAGAGATGTTGGAAAATAATCATTGATACTGTTAAGCCAATGAGTGATGAAATGAAGAAAGTGGAAAGAATAAATAAAGGTTGTTACTAAATAATGGATGACTTTTTAAATGTTGGATTAAGAAGATTGGGACTTGATTTTCTAGATCTTAGGGAATCACAAAAGGTTTTTTGAGCAGAGGAATATCATGCCTATATATGATATATAATACATGATAATATAATGCAATATAATGCAAAGCTTAATATTAATTGCCTCATCTTTTTTGGGCTTGAAGTGGAAAAGTTTGATTTAATCATTCTTCTTGATTCATGGCATATTGATTTATACAAACCCCTCACTAATTTTATTTATCCCCTTATATACCACCCCCAGCCTACTTCCTTTCACCACAAAACTCTCAGAAGAAATTGTCTTACACTTTTAAAAAATTTGGAAGTCAAGACTGCAACATTCTCTTTTTCCCTTTCTCTCTCCCTTCCTTCTCTCCTTCCTCTAGAGCATTCTGTATTATTAGTAAGTGTATGGAGAATTGGTGTTCTCATACACTGACTGCAAGAATATTAAAAGGTATGATTTTTGTTGAAGCTAAATTGGCATGATTCACAAGAAATTAAAAATACACATACTCTTTGAACGACAAAGATTGATTTAGAAATGCAACTTATAGAAATAAATACACAATTTTATATGAGTATACAAAATAATAATTATTACAGTATTAACTGTAATAACCAGTAAAGTAAAATATTATGGAGATGCTTGAAGCTGGAGAGTATTACTGATTTTAGCTAAGATTTAAACAAATGAGGTAAATAGTTATCTACCTAGAGAAAGAGAGAGAGAAAGAGACCTGAAAGTTATCCCTAACATAGTGATAAAATAATTATCGTATTTTGGTAAATATATATAATTTGAATGTGAGATATTTTTCTTTATAAAACTTTGTTTCTTTAATAAAACAGCAAGCTCAATGAGAAACAAAGAAATAGTGCAGTTCAGAGGCTAATTTAATAGTGGATAACAGTAGAGACAAATATTCTAAGTAATCTGATAAGGCAGAAAATAGAAATTTATCAATAATCAAAAACATGCTACTCATGAAAAACACAGCAAGTTAAAATATTTTTAAGCATGTTCAAAGAAATAAATGTGATTTTTCAACATAAGTATTTAATTCCTTTGTGTATCAGAAGAAAGAAAAGTGGCCGATTCATTGGAAGAATGTTCCCTGTAATTTTTGTTTGTAGCAAACATTTTTAAGCATTGTGGGAGACTGGTGATATTAGCTCTGGATAATGGATTACTACAGTTAAAGCAAATGAAGAAGATTTTGCCAGAGGCAAAATACAACATGTTCCCACAACAGTTATAGCTCCACTAGGGCCATTTGGGTGGAACTTCATGGTATTATGAGAGCTGTTTTCAATACAGTAACAAATACTAAGCACTTACAGAAAGCTTACCCTTAATTAAAGTGAATTTCGCCTTAAGATAGATTATAATGTATTTGTTATTTCACTTGTCACAGTTAAATAAATACATAGCTTAAATATATGGTGATTAGCAATCACTTCTATTTCCTCATAAGGTACATGCTTTGGGGGTTTTTATCAAATATATATAACAGCCATCCTATTGGGGTTTTTTGAGGATTTTTTATTCGGGAAAGTATAGTGATGACTGATAGTAAATTTAAATAAATAAGGAAACCAATCAATCAATCTACTGTTAAAACTGCATTGCTTATTAAAAATCCAGCATGAGTATCCATTTGAAATTTTCACATCATCAAAGACCTAGTTTTTCACACTTCATAAAGCCAAAGAACAAATGCTCTCTCTTTAAACAATCTTTTACTTTATTTTCAGTAACTTTTTTTTCCTCTCACATTCAATTTACTTTTGAAAAGAAAAGAAGATTAGAGAAGAGTTTGCTTGCTTTCAATGCCTTGTAATGGTGCTGGTTAATATCATTTTGTGTTTTAGTTACCATTTTTTGTTTACTTCTTTGGGGAAATAATCTTAGGGAAGCAGTAAGCTTGTCATTCTAATATTCAAATTTTGTGCTATTTAAAAGTGTTCATGTAAAGAATATGAACCAAATATGAACATAGAATAAAGAGGAATTGTATGTATTTTACAAAAACAAGGCTTAAATGCAAAATATCTAAATTATTTGAAAAACAGTATGATGCTGGGAAGTAGAATTCTATGGACCTTTTGTTCTCCAACAAGGGACTGGTTAAGATACTTCTTGGGTTTTTTGTTAATGAATCAGCTATGGTGACCTTTGTTCCCATATAGGATACTAGCTAAATGGTTCCATGGAACATATTCTACTATTGGTCCATCTTGCCTGTTGCTTCCAGACTAAAGAATTTAGTAAGAAATTTAATTAGTAAGCACAGATTAGTTTTGTGTGTTATACTTAATTTTTACTAGTCTATAAATGTATTCACGTCCTGCCAAATTAACTGCTCTATACTGGTGGCATATTGCTAAATACTGTTATAAATTTTATGTAAAAAAGTCAATATGTTTAAGAAATTGTTTATGTCTTTAATGTTTTCTGGATGCAGCATCAATAATTATTCACGTATCAGATAAATTGAAAGAGTAAGTAGATTTTAAAATAGGAATTAAAATGGAGGAATAATCAAGTAAATAGGAGGAAAATGAGTCTTTTACATTTCAGAATGCAGGGTTAAGCCACGTCTGTAGATATGGTCTTAGCTAGTATCAAGAGAAGCTTAGATTTCAAGTAACATGGTAGGCCCTTAAATACCTTAGGATCACTGGAATATTGATTATTTCTCAACAAAGTTTTTTAAAAGGAAGTACCTCAGCTTAAAAATGAATACAATTGGATTTTAAAGTTCATAAACGTAATCAGTATTTTTTGAGATTTATTATTTTTACATACTAGCTTGAAAATTAGAAAAAAATAGGCTTAATGTGTTTAGAATTCCAATGTGTCATCTTATGAAGTACAAGTTTGACTTTAGGTCATTTTATGTCCTTCCTTATTTTAGAACAAGCTGAATAGAAACATCTTTGTCTCTGCTCATGAAATCCCACAAAATCAACTCTCTTGCCTTGAGGTTAATTAGAGCTGTGTCATTACAACATTAGCCCAATCAATATTTTACAATGAGAAATTTTCCTTTCAATTTTTCACATTGTCTATTAAAATTTTGGACAGATGGTGTAATAATGTCTTATTAAGTAACTTGATCACTGATTTACGATTTTCATTTAACAGCCCATAGGACATACTGCTTTATGTACTGAGAACGCGGAAATCTCCTGTCCTCAAAGAAGTCCTAATCACATGAGGGATATACATCATAATAAGTCATTTTATAAGAGGCTGGAGTTAATATGTAATATTTCTTAGTATTTCTTAAAACTGTAATGCATTCAGTGACACTCTACTTTGCCCTGTGCTGTTAATCAATCAGCTCAAAATATTTGTGAGTCTATGATTTCCTCAGAGTGATATGTAAACAGTAGTCCTTTTTATATTCAATTTATAAATGAGGAAATGAAGACATATACATACAACATAAATATATAAACATAAAAATAAAATATATATAATATTAAAATTATATATATGTTGTATAAACACATTTGTCTTTTTAGCACAGTTTCTGAATGGCAGCAACACAACCAAAAGTGAAGACCTTCAAATACTAAAATAACACTTCTTTGTTTTAGAAAACATATAAAAATTGCATATCTTCTGAATTTTGAATGATTTTTTCTAATCAATTGTATTGATTTCACTAAAGAAGGAAAAATGTATTGTTTTCATACCTATGATCCTTCAAGTTTCTATTTGTATTCTAAGTATTTTTCTCATAATTCCCTAGAGTATAACTTTAAGAAGTACTTTTTCAGGTCCAAGTGATTATTGTTTTGGAATCCATGCCTCTATACATTCTGATAGATAAATGAGAAGAAACACAGATATTTTTACTGAGTCATTTTAAGAAACTTTGTTTTTTTATTTCTATAGATGGAAAGATATAATAAATTACATGAAGAAATATTCAAATTCTTCAATAATCTTTCATAGTTAGTCTGTTCCAAGTGTAGATACTGTGTGTGGAGAACTTGATATTTTCAGAATCTTCCCAACAATGGTCTTTAGTCATTGGCCATTATAATTTTAAGACATCTCATGTATACAAGGCATAATCTTAAATGTAGAAAGTCTGAGAGAATGTGGAGATTCTTTTTAAAAAATTTAATACAAGTTGTGTATGTGTGTGTGTATGTTTATTGTATAAATGCAAGTAGATGTCTGGTGAGTACCCTTATTGAGGAGGGGCACCAAATAGATAGATACCTTGTATTTTTCTTTCTTTCTTTTTTTTTAACAAAATTACCTCAAATTTTTATTAAAAAGAAAACAAATAGACATTTCAAAGAAGACAAATTCATGTCTAATGAAGCACAACAAATGGCTTTTCTTCTTTCGCTCAGAGTGATATGTATTTAAATATATAAATTCTGGGGGAACATTTATACTTTCTATTTTGTTAGTGCAATGAAAGGAGAAAAGGATCCTGATAGTTACATTTTTTATTTTTATGCATCTTCTTAGCTGGCTCTAACTTTCAGTGCCTAAGCATCGTGGTTATTGAGCAGGCTGCTGCTATGAAGGTGACCTAGGCTCTGGAGGACTTTCAAGGCTGTGTTTCATGGGCAACTGGAGATAGTGAAGACTGCTATGTTAATGTAATCGATAGTCAAGGGAGTAGGTATAGTCATGGCTTTTAGAATAGTATTTCTTGCTGTTGGACTGTGGGAGAACTCAGTCTTAGAGAGAAGAATATTGCCATCAGGAAGTATGGGCAACCTTGACTTAAATGAGATCCAAGCCACTGGATTCCTGAAGCCAATGCATGTGTTCTTGTCATGTATTTTTTTGTACAATGTGTTCTATGATGCAGTACTCTCTGAAAACATCATATGCAAGCTGCATACATTGATTCTGATTTTTCCCCCTCTTGGTAGTAAGTCAGACACTCAGGGAGATATTTGTTTTTCAGATGAGGCTATATCATATTGAAATGACTAAAACTATCTGGTCACATCCAGAAAAAATCAACAGTAAATAGAGGCTTTGAGAGTAAAGGTGAGATAAGGAAAAAATCAGACTGTGTTCCTTTCTAACCTTATATTTTCACTTCATCCTTCTCTGTGCCTGGCATGGTGTCTGGCTCATGATTAAGGTTAAGTAAATATATTTTGACTGATTGAATAGATATTCGATACATTCATGTAGAATGAGGGAATGAATGAATACATAAATAAATCTTTCCTTCTGTGTGGATCTAACCCTGGAAATGAATACTTTGTTACATAAGAAGTAAAAGGGGATAGAAATGAGGAACGTCCTGTAAGAAAGATTTTATTTGCGCTAGGAAGGTTTCATAGGTAAGAGGTATGGGATAGAAAAATTCCCCTTTCCATCATTCAGCTTTATTCCATTCCATATAGGTCTTATTAACAAACTAAAAAACCATCGCTATGTATGCTGTCATGTGGATAAACAAGATTATTAAAGCATCAGTCTCAAGAAATATTGTAATAAATATTCTTACCAATAACCTCTAAGAAGTAGTTGATCATTTATCAGTAAAACATTTTTATTGTATTACATAAGAGAAAAATAAACATATAAAAGTAGTAATTAAAATGGTCTTTAGAAATCAGAAATACTCTCCTGAAGAATTCATTGAAGACAGTATTGGAAAACATTAGAAAAAATTTAAGTGTGTTACATATTAGAATGGAAAAAAATATTCCCAATGACTAATAGAGAAAATGATTAGCTAGAAATATAAGGACCCTATGTCATACAATTTTATGAGTCACTAAAATACTGCATCTATGAAAAACAAAAGAACAAAAAATAAATAAATAACAGGAGATTATAGAACAGGGAAGATGGTATGAAAATACCTAGTGGTACTTATTATTCTCTGCTTGGGTGGAGAATTCTTTGCCCTTATTAGAGGGTGGAGTATGATAGAAGGAGCTCTGAGACTGTGCCCCACCTCATTCCCCACTTCCAACACTTAACTGTGTGTTCTTGGCTTTACTTAAATTTTCTAAGCCTCAGTTTCAGCTTATATACATTAAGAATATAATAATATATATAATATATGGTTACAGTAAAATTTTATCATTGATTCCTAATAACAAAAATGTTTAGCATCATGACTATGTTCAACAAATATTAAATATCTATATTTTTATCATTTTGAAAGCATATGGGAAGACATTGATTATGGAAACAAATGTTTTTTGAGAAATCATCAAATATGATTAGACTTAGGACAAAGTGAACTTTGAACTTATATTGGAGGAATTGCAAATATTTAACTCTGAAACTGATAATGAAAATAAGGTGATAATTTTTTCACGATTAGTATACATTTTAAGATACTATTATTTTTTTCTCTATATCTACCCTAGAACAAGCAATAAATGATCAGGGCAAATTAGTGTTGAACACACAAAGAATAGTTTGATTGGCAGGTTAGTAGACATTACATAAAATTCACATTAAAGTTTTAGAATAGTCATAATTTTAGAAATTAGATTTTCACATTTCTAAACATAATATAACGATGGTAGTAATAATAATAATAATAATATCTAACACTTACATAAGAATTACTCTATGCCATGGATTCTTCTGAACCCCTTACTGATACTGTCTGAAAGACAAGAGACAGATCCAAATGTTTTCTGTCTTGAATTCATAACCTACTTCATAGATTGTAATTCTCAATGTTCTTCGGACTTTACACAGTTTCAAGAGAAATTAAAGATAAGTAAATATGGCTTACAGAAAATGCACAAAAATGCTTTCAGGTATGCACACAGAGCAAGACAAGGTAAGGAAATACAAGACTCAGTAAAAATTAATAGTATAAAGTAGCCAACTTTGCTGTGGATTATACGGCCTTGAGAGCCCATATAATTCCTTTCAAGTCAAATCTTGTGGTAATTTGCATGGCTTCCTTCAAAGACTAATTAGTTTAACAAGAAACAGGACAACTCAGAGCTAAAGTAAGAGTCAACAAACTGCTTCATTCTATCTTGGACTCTTAATGCTCATATCCTCTTTATTAAGGAATAGTAGAAAGTTGAAAACAAATACATATTTTATGAGTTTTTTTCCAAACTGACTTTTGGAAGTGTCCAGTTCTAAAAACTATTATTAAGGAGATATAGAATGTATAAAATAACATTGTATAGAGAACTAATTGTCATTTTTCTTGTAACTATGATAGTGGGCACCCTGGTTCAAGTTGTCTATCTCATTTTAAAATAAAGTGTAAAGATATAAGATTCCTAAAGCTCAGAACACCTCTATGAATGGAAGTCAAATGCCCCTTTAGTCCTCCCTGGAACATGTATTTTTGTTATCGTTGTTGACCAAAATGACAAATACCGGATGAGTTATTCCATTTTGAGGAAACAAAATGCTTTTCATACTTATTATGACTTTTGGAATGGAATAAGTAAAAGCTGGGAGGGAGAGAAAAAAGGACTGCTGTTAATATAGAAGGGCAACACGTTATTATTACCATAATTTTCACCGGATATTATGTTGATCAATAATACTTTTCAGGATGTTTTGGATACAGGCATTTTATATGCTGGATTAGGAAGCTAAAGAAAGAGAAAGAAAGAAAGAAAGAAAGAAAGAAAGAAAGAAAGAAAGAAAGAAAGAAAGAAAGAAAGAAAGAAAGAAAGAAAGAAAGAGAAAGAGAAAGAAAAAGAATGAAAAAAGAAAAAGAAAGAATGAAAGAAAGACAGGGAAGGAGGGTGGAAGGAAGGAAAGAAAGAAAGTAGGGAAGGAGGGAGGAAAGAAGGAAAGAAGGAAGGAAAGGAGAGAGGGAGGAAGGAAGAATAAAGAGAAAGAAACAATGGGTTGAAACAAGAATTCACCTAGTGGATTTACCAGGCATACCATAGAATTTGTTTCCAGCCAAACGACATATTTTGGGAAACTCATTCTGAAAAAATTTCAATGATTTTTGGTGTCTTCCTGCATTAAGTCACAGCCATCTATTGCTCTATGGCAGTGTGATGCACATCCTCTGATGAATGCCTCACCAATTCAAATCTTCCATTGTTTTTATCAGTTGAATTTTGAAGTGGGATCATAATTCTTCTTATGATCATCTTGCTTCTTTGGCAAAGGATGAGTTCTTGATTCAAAAGTTTCAATTCCTAGAGCAGAAAACCTGACTCTGTTTCTGTATTAACGATTTGCCCCCAGACAGCCTCAAGGGTCTTGGGATTCTAACCTGTGCTCACCCTCTACCACCTTCTCAATCCTATTGTGACAAAGGCTTGGGAACTGGTGGCTTTCACTGTTGTCACTGATTTATTCTTTGGCAAACTCAGAGTCTGGGAGTAGCACTTACCTTCGTCCATGAAAAGCACTGCTTTTATCATCTGGGCAGATATCTATTAGAATATACTTGTAGCACTTTAATTAAGTAGACTTGAAAAACATCACCTTCCAAAAATATAACCAAAAAGCTAATAAATCACTGCTGTCACTTCTTAACAAATTATTAGTTTAATAAAGGGCAGAGACCATAACCACCTCAGTTGTATCTAATCATAGATACATATTTATGGGAAAAAAATTAGATGGGCTGCATTTGATTGATTCCACAAACAGGAACTGTATCTTTTATTTTTCTAATTAATTGCTGGGGTTGTGCTTTTCAAATGCTTAAATGTATATGAATAATCAGGGGATCCAGGTAAAATACAGATGCTGTTTCAGCAGGTTTGGGAAGGATGGGGCAGAGATTCTTATTTCGAACAGGCTCCTTGGTGCTGCTGGAGCTACCAGCTCACAGAGTTATTTTTAGTTTCAAGGAGTTAGAGCGCCCAAAGGCATTATTAGCTGTTTCCTCTTGAAGCTTCTCTTTTCCACAATTATCCCTAAATCCTTGAGAAGTTATACAGGCAAAAAGGGATCGCTTGTAATGATGATCCTGGAGCTGACTGGGAACTTTAGTTCATACTGACAACTGCCTGTGCTTCTTGCCCTGATGTCTGTCCTAGAAGGTGACCCTCCAAGGCCTCCTGTCTTCTCTCTCTTGTGACGTGACTCTCTGGATAGTTTGTTGGTGTAATGGCACCCATTCTTGGACCCCAGCACAGTTTTCTTACTTCACATGCATGTACTCACTGTTCTCCAGCACAAAGTACAGTTCCAAGTTAATTGTGGAATTACCTCAATCCACCCAAGATAGTTGAGTGGGAAGGGTTTTCAGCCTTGGCCAGAGACTGTTTCACAGTTGTGCATACTCTCTTCTCCCCCACTTACACATACCCCAAAACAGTTTCTTCTCTGAGCCCATGCCTTCAGTCTAGAATAAATATAAATATAACAACAACGATGAATTCCTTAAGAGTTGTACATTGTTCCACCTGCTTTCAGGAACCAGCCATGTTTACCATGTGGGTGAGGCAGGATTGACTTCTAAATGGGTCAGTACAAACCTAATGGCATGAATTTCTGTGACAGACACCACTCAAGTGCCCTTTTCACTTCACAGAAGATGAATTTTCCTCAGTTAAAGAAGAGAAAAACACATCTCCACTCCCATTTTTGAATCTCTAACTACCTGTATGTGTGATTAACTGATTGTCCAAGTGGTATTCAAGTCACTGTTACTGTGCTAGTATTTATAAGGGGTTATAACAAATTGACATAGCATAAAAGTCAATAAATAGTTATATATTATTCTGTACCTTACCATTTAATAAGTTGAAAAGTTTATTTCCCTAAATATTTTCCCAATGAGTTGTTGGATCTGATATTTTGTTTATCTACTCTCTCACAATAAATTGATGGTGCGTCTTGAACTACAGGAGTTTTGCATTTATTGAAACTGAACGGGAGCATCAAATGGGAAAAACAATGACAAAGACAACAGAAAAAAACAATACAAGAAAAACCATAAGAGTTTCATTTTCTCTTTTAGGGAGAAGAGTTTAGTTTGATTGAGATCATGAGAAAGATTTATAACAGAATACATATTCAATAATGGGTAATGTACAAAAGTAAATTATTGTTGGATGGGATTGTCGACTTCTTTGACCATCTTTAAATCATTCAAACTCCTATTCAGAAGTTAAAGAAACCAAAAGTTGTTAAATGTAGTGAAAATGTTCCGCTGGTAGGCACATTTCTTAGTGTTCTTTCAAAAACCAAAAACATATGAAAAATATAGACAGTCTTTATTTTATATCCATTGGTCATTAAATTATTTCATGCTGTAAATAGGAAATGACCAAGGATTTTCATTGGGTTGAATGGGTACCATGTCCTTTCTTTGTTACTATTGTTTCCTACTATTATCTTTTAAAAACATTAATAGATTTTATCATCTCTCAAAGAGTCTATTTAACTGGGTTCTTAACATGCAAGTTAGTGTTCGCCCCCCGCACACACAGGGTACAATTTACTAAAGGGAAAATAAAACCTTCATTCGTATGAAATGCTCCCTTAGCCCTCATGTTCTGAATCAGAAATGCATTAAAATTAATAACATAAGGATAGGTAAATTTGAATACTCTGGATTATGTAATGTTTATAAGAGCCTCAATAACAGAATTAGGGATGTGAATAGAGTTTAAATGCTGAGATTATTGGACCCTTTTTTTTATTAGACTGAATAAGGGTTATTCACAGGGAGAAAATGTATATGAACTCCATCTGCATCACTAACAGATAAAACATGTGCCAGTGATGAATGCTCTGCAGCTGTGATCAATTCCAGCAGTTACTATGATTCACAGACTTAAGCACATAGTAAAGATGGGATAAAAGGATTCTGAAATGTGTTATTCCCTCTGATCATTAATCTGCTTGTTTAGTCATGAAGATTTTGATATTTTACTACTGGTTTTTCACATACCTTCTCTTAATTCCCTGCAAACATACAGAAAATGTCAAGGTACTACAAAAGGAGTATTTTTTTGTATATCGTCTGAGGAAACTTTACCAAGTTCACCGATTCAACTCTCATACACTGTGCTTTAAACAACACCCTACATTTAATCATAGATTCACTAAGTATCATCAGCTATGGCAAATCTGCATGAATGGCTCAGTCATATTGCTTTACATTTGATGATTTTTTTTTTTGGCCGAATAACTTAGAAGTATTTATATTTGTGTTTTCTTCATCTCCTCCTTCTCCTCCTCCTCCTCCTTCATCATCTTATTCTTCTTCTCCCCCTCCTTCTTCTTCTTTGTCTTCCTCTTATTCTCCTTCCCCTTCTTCTCCTTCCCCTCCTTCTACTCTTTCTCCTCCTCCTTCTTCTCCTCCCCCTTCTTCTTCTTCATCTTTGTCATCTTCTCCTTCTCCTCCTCCTCCTCCTTCTTCTCTTCTTTTTCTTCTTCTTCTTCTCCTTCTCCTTCTCCTCCTTCTCCTTCTCCTTCTCCTCCTTCTCCTTCTCCTCCTTCTCCTTCTCCTCCTTCCCCTCCTTCTACTCTTTCTCCTCCTCCTTCTTCTCCTCCCCCTTCTTCTTCTTCATCTTTGTCATCTTCTCCTTCTTCTCCTCCTCCTCCTTCTTCTCTTCTTTTTCTTCTTCTTCTTCTCCTTCTCCTTCTCCTCCTTCTCCTTCTCCTCCTTCTCCTTCTCCTTCTCCTCCTTCTCCTTCTCCTTCTCCTCCTTCTCCTTCCCCTCCTCCTCCTCCTCCTCCTTCTCCTCCTTCTTCTTCTTCTTCTTCTTCTTCTTCTTCTTCTTCTTCTTCTTCTTCTTCTTCTTCTTCTTCTCCTTCTCCTTCTCATCCTCCTCCTTCCTCTTCTTCTAATTCTTCTACTTTTTTTTTTATTCATTGAGTCTATGAGATAGGTGAAGGATTTACCATCCACCTTTCATGGATGATAGATGTAGTAAAATATGTCCACATTTCATGGGTGATAGATGTAGTAAAATATGCGCCTCACAAAAGGAGGTGAAATGATGCTTTTACTTTAAAAATGTAAAAATTTTAAGACAAACAATAGTACAAAACTCTTCAGGATTCAGACAGAAATATAGTATCAAAGTTGAGAAGTCAGCATGTGACAAACTGGAAATTATGAAAAGACAAGTAATTAATGGACAAATAATAAAGTCGAAGCTTTATAAATTATAACTCAATAAAAGAAAACAGCAAGTCCCAGCAGAATCTTAGTGAGTAGAAAAGGTGGAGGCTGAGAGTTACATCAACAACAAGAAGAGTTGTTTTGACTTTCTTTGTAAGACAAAATCAGGCCTGAAAATGTTTTGTTTTACTTAGTTTCATTCTTCTCTTCCTTACATTATTTTCTAAGAATATTGTGTCCCAAAGTCTTTTATGGCAGGAACAAAATTGAAAGGAGGAAAATAAATATGAAAAGGGTTAGGAAGGAAATTTAAAAAGAAAAAAAGATGGTGGCATGGAGTAAAGAAACATTTTACATCAAGACATTATAAAGGAGATATATAGCTATGCAGTGGATATTCATGCCTTAGATTGAAGACATTAAAACTTAATTTTAAAAGATTTAAAAGACTGCTGAAAATGGGAGAATTAGGGCAAAACTGTGAAGCATATTTCACAATAAATTAATTTGAATTGATAAAATAAGACTCTGCATTAAAGAGATAAACAACTTGGGAGATAATCATACGAAGAGATTTCCTCTCCAAAAGCATCATTCTGAATGTGTAGGTTTCAGAAATCTTCCCAGCCGTACTATGTTCACACATTTTAGGGTAGAATTTAACATTATAGGAAAATATAAGATAAGAGTTTGGGCAGATGGAGGAATTAGAGGAACATAGGGAAACTGAATGTTTAGGGTCAGAAAGGAACACAACACACCAACTTGAAAATAAAGTCTTAAGATAGAGGAAATAGTATTTTAATTTATGTTTGAATAAAATACTGTTTGGCAAAAGGTGGCTAGAGAAGTAAACATAGAGAATAGTGATGAATCAAATTTTAATGTATTTGAGTTTTTAAAATCAGATAATGCCTTCTTTTCTTTCATTTGGAGAGGAAATTATTTTGAATGTGTTTATTATTTTTAATAATAAAACACTTAATAAGAGATAAAACACTTAATAAAACACTTAATATGCTTGTGGCCATGTTTAAGAACAAAGCTCAATGGGATCAGGAACAGGTATAAAATTCAAGATGACACCAAAAACCCTCATTAATCAGATAAAAAATATTTTAATGAACATTTAACAAAAACCAAAGTTAATGAAAAATATCAGTGGTGAACAAAATATAAAAATTTTAAGTAAACACAGACATAGATGAATATATTATTTCCTCCTGACTCTTTTTCTAAAATATTACCTCTTTGGGGTCTATTTGAAGAGGGCAGCTGATTTCACTTAGTTAATTTGCTTGCTTTTGTTTTTGCTTGTTTTTTAAAAAAGAGCAAACTTAAGTTGTGTTCTGTCCATGATTTTGACAGGAAAGGCTGTGAAATTCATATATCAGATTTTTGAATGTACAGAAAATGTCCAGTAGTGGATATAAGAAACACAATGCAGCATCAATACAAACATATAAGACATGCATATATGATCCTATTACTAGAGTAATGCGTCCAACTTTTTCTTATAATGGATTCCTAAACTTTACAAATGATTGTGCCAATAATGACTAACATAAAGCTGTGAATTTCATCATCAAAGAAAATTACCACATGGTAATAGATTTACTAAATTCATGGTTTCTCACTTTCTGCCTTAGGGAATGGAAAACAACCTCACCAGTTGTTCATATTTTTTTAGTATTTCTGATGACAACCAGTATTGGACCAGAATTAGATGTACAAGAAACAAAGGAAATCTATTCACAGCAAACACAAAGAAAAGAAACAGGTTTTTAAAGATTGCATTCCTCATAGACTTGATTAAAATTGGACATATTAAATGTTAGTGATGAGAGATTTAATTGCTGTTGCTGTGTGTGTTATTAATCCAATATTATAACAATGCAAATATTTGCCCATCCACATGAGTTCATTTTAATTGAAAAGACCATAATGAGACAGAAGTTGTTCTATTCAACTCAAAGAAAAACAAAAACCAAAATTAGTAGAGAATTGTGATGATAATGGTATGGAAAATATTACTCACTGGAAAGACGTGTTTCCTTTCAATTGTCGTTAGCAAGACTGGAATAATAGTAAAACTTCTTCACTAACAATAAATCACAGTTTATATTTCATGTTAATCACTGAATTATAGAACCATTTGCATTGAAATGTAATGTGATTGTTTTTTCTTTCTATAATTGATTAATGACAAGCATATACAAATACCACTTGCCACTTTTATATAGATTCCTTGAGACTCAAATACAGCAACAATTAAGTTATTGACTAGATGATTAAAGGAAACCTAAACTATTAAGCAGTTTTATTGACAAGAAAAATCTGCGACTAAAATAAGAATTCCACCACAAGATGAACAGAGTTAATTCAACAATTCAAAAACTATTACTGATTTCCTTTTGATGCCAAGCACGATAATAAGTATGAGTCTAAAAGGATTAGTCAGGCTCTACTTTAAGGAAGCCACAATTTCTCACTTGCCCTGTCATCATGGTCTATGCTTCTATAGCAGATCCTTTACCACCATTACTGCCTTTAAGAAAATCTTATTTTAGTTAATTTAGTGAAGATGTAAATCCAGGAGTCAATAATTCATGCCTGGGTGAAGGAGTATCGAGGGAAGATGTTTAATCAATTAGAAGAAAAAGAAAAGCTTTGAATTGGTTGTAAGAGACAGACCTGTATATTAAGGACTTCAATTCAGTGCTTTTGAATTTTTCATATTGCTTTGCATTGAATTAATCTGATTTGATACTTTGCTAGCCCGTTTTTTTACTGGAGTATATAATGAACAGTCTCTATTAACACATGCAAACTTTTTTATATAAGTAAATTTATTTTATTTGTTCATCTTACAGGAAACATTCACAGAAGCAAATCATCATATGTATCTTTCTCTGTTCAGTGATTTTCGAACAAGGTAGGAAGTGGATTCTTTACTCCAGGCTAAAACTTACTGATGTAAGATAGAGTGTTGTCATAAAATTGCTTTTATTGCTGTCCTGTATTAATGCATCATACTTGCTCTTGTTTTTCTACGGGTAGCTCTGGTTTGGATATAGAATCCTACATTTTTTTCTCACAAAAAGTATCATTTACCTTGTAGAAGATAGTTGTCTCTCTGTTACAGATGGGAAACTATTTTGACTTCTGCTTTTCTGGAAACCTGCTTGAAAAAGAAACTTCCGAGAATTGTAAAGATTGCAAAAGCAAGCATAGATAATTTTTAGAAAATGGCATTTTCCTAATATTTGTTTAGAAATCAGTTGAGTTGAGCATTGGCTAGGTGAGGTTGAATTAACATTAAGGTACTATAGGAGAAACCACAAGTACTGCTCACATCATTTATACTTACCTAATAAGTTCTCCAGTCCACTTCATAGTGTAGGCAAACTCAACCCTTAACTTATGCTATTTGGAACATTCCAAATATTCTCACTGGTGGAGTTCAGGTATCATACAGGGTGATATTTATATCATATATCATATATATACGATATATATACATTTCAACTCAATACATTCAAAATAAGAAGCTTATTCTTGTTTGAAGCAATTGTGTCCACTTTATTTAGGCCATTCATATTTATTTTTATGCCAACTGCATAGAAGTCCAGTCCACATTACTGTTGAAAACGTATCAAGGAAGCTGTATATAATATTATATTGTACCTGCAAAATATGAGGTTTTTGAAGCTGAAACCCAAGCCTGTACTGTGCAGAGAACTCACAATCTAGTGCAGGGAACTGGAGAAGCCTCCTTCCTAAATTGTAGTGGCCTGTTTGCTGAGGAATCCACCATTTGATAAGCACAGGGAATGCAGGGTGAAACAAAAAGAATGAGAGTGAGAACACATTTTATAGGACTGTGGCATGGATTGATAACTATAAAACTTTTTGACAATGTGATACTGTTTTAGGGGGAAAAAATGTATTCTAGAGCCTGACAGCCTTCCCATTTGTAATGTTCAAACTCTCTAATACCGGGCAGTTTACCAGGTCACAATTCTGCGATATTTGAATAAATTGTGTAACCAACTGGGGAATAGTTCATTCTTAATTGCTCCCATAGTGGATGGTATCCATTTATGGTTAAAAATAGAGGATAATAAATTATTTTGATTTAGTAGTTATGGGTTTAAAGTATGTGATTTATTGTAGTTTTATTAGACCCACAGAATAACTTCTCTTGATTTTACTTAAATCTCTTCCCAGAGGAAAAGAAATTTAGTGAGAGTTGGAAGTGGACATTGGCCCTGGATAGAGGCTTCTGTTTTCTAGGGTGTTAGCATTATGCCAGACTCTGCTAACCTGGGTGGTCATTTTTAATGTGGACATTTTTCTAAGGAAGTAGACCAAAGCCACTAAACATTTTTGGTCCATGAGCTAAACCACAATAAAACAGAGATCTCCTGTGTATAGCTTTCCTCACTCTTTGAATACAGCTCATTCGTATTTTATTTCCATAAGAAACAAATGCCCTTCAGAAAGGTTCTCTTTGAAGTTTAAATCCAGTTGTGTAAGTGTGTGGATGCATGTGTATCCAAAATGCAATTACATGCAAGTATCTGATTAAATGATGAAATGACCATTTCTTTAGGACAGTTAAATATCCTTTGAGAGTTTAAGCATTCCAAACCCCCAGATCCCAGCTGGATGATCAATCATCACCCATTTATTTTAAATGTGAATGCATGAAACGGGAAAAAATCTGGTGTCATAAATGAGTAATAGATTCATAGACAATACTACTCTAGATGTTTGTTTGGAAACAAAGGTTTAGTTTTTGTGGCTTTCTGTCCATTTTAGCTGTTCAACATCACTTCAGAGATTACATAATCCTGTCTTTCCCGTTTCTTCAGTTTTCTTCATTTACATGTAGCCCCTGTCGCCCACCAAAAGAGAAAAGAACCATTGATTGTTAGACCAGGAACCCTTCAAGTCACATGGAGGGCTCAGTGAGGTGAAGTAATTCCCCAGGGATTGTGATTGGAAGACTGCAGCTTTGATCCAATGCTTAGCCTCTGCTTTTGTATTATTTCTGGCTGCCTGAGAGGCAAGAAAACATCTTATCACTATAAGCCCTCAATTCTGTTCAGTTTAAAGGAGAGTATGACTTTCTTAAAATTAATAACCTGTACACACCACCAGAGTTTTCTACATAACCCTGAGAGGCAAATAGAAGAATTTTAAACATTGCCTGGCACATCTAATGTTCCAGGTAACCTGGGCAGATGTTTGTGTTTGTGAATACGTGTGTGTGTCTGTGTGTGTCTGTGTGTGTGTATGAATGTATAATGCTTTTCATTTCTCTAAGCACAGGTGATATATTTCAGTTTGATATATTTCCCTAAAATGCATGTACTACCTTGTGTATGAAAGCTACGTAAAATGTGAATTCAAGATAAATGCTCTATTAACTTATTCTGTGAAATTGAAAAACTGTTCTCTCAGCTGCCTTATTGTCTAACTAGAAAAAAAAATTGTCATGTTCCCCAGACAGTACAAAGAGGGGAGATTGCTCTGAAGCTGAGCCATGATGGGTAGGAATAGAGAGAGATTCTGCTTGCAGGACTGGATACACACATTAGCACAACCAAAAGTAGTGATGATTCATTACTGGTGATTTAAAAACCCAGGTGTAAAACTAATCTAAAAAGTATATAATAGAAATTGTGATTATTGCCTTGCTTAGAATGAAATTTGATACTTATATTTTATTAATTAAATATATATTATTGTAAATAACTATAAATAAAATATAGGCTCACAAGCAGCTTTTGAAATGGCATTTTATTCAGTAGTGTGTTGAATAAATGCATCTTTATAACCTAACGTGCACATGTACATTACACATATACAATATTAAGGAATTAGACATATCATTTTACTTAAAAATAAATGTCAAAAGGAAGATTTAATAAGCAAGAAAGCTAACATCAATTTTAAAATTATTATATGATCTGCAAAACAGTAAATCAAATAGCAAAATCTCCCAATTGGTATATTTTGTCACAACAAAAAGCACAAAGTTTTTACTCTCTGTGGAAGAGTAGACAATTCGCATCCATCCCTGATAGCAATAACCGCGTTGTAATTGGTGATTCTGCATGGAGAACAGAGCAAGGGACCGAATCAATTCCCAGTCAATAGAAAGTGACTCTATTGGTGGTTAAGGCACATTTCCCTTAAAGCTGCTCAGTGCAAAGACTGTTTCATTATTACCAATGATGGAGAAATTGACCTGAGTGCTATCTGCATAGCAGTCGGAGCTCTGATTGCTGTATTGGGCTGCTGCTTGACCTTTTCTAGTGATGGTGGAGTGGAATGATTTTAAATCCCTTTCACACAGGTACTTATAATTGTCTTAGAATTTCTAGCTCATAGAGCAATTGTTAGACAATCATGTGACCTTCTGCAAAACCAACTTTTTTCTCTGCTTTAGTCGTTCCACAAGTCTCAGAACAGCTGTAAGTATCAACCAATAATTGCTCTTTCTACACACCCCTTATGCATTTTTAGCATTACATCTGCAACTCAGTGATCCAGGGAAATAAATGGTGGAGAAGAGCAATGGAATAGTCATAATAGTTCCACTTACTGAAAATAGTACTACTTCTCTCTAAATTAAGTGTGTAATTGGCAAGCCTTATTTATACTCTCGTAGGGATTAGCTTTTATTGATCTAATTAGGATGAAGCTCTGAAATCACTTGCCAATCAACCTGATGGAGCCGCAGCTGCACATTATTCTATTCTTCAAACAAAAAGTGATATTAGTGGGTGAAAATAGAGCCTACTATTCTAGACCGCTGTTCTGCCACCAAAAGAAGTGTTAGTAACACCGGAGAACACGTCCTGATGGAAGGTTCTCTCCAGAACTTAACTTTTACATTCCTATCTATAAGAGACTTCAAAATTTTATTTTGATGGCAAGTAGCATTGCACTGTTAATAAATGCATTGTATGTTGGCAGGAGACATTTTAAAGATCATATAAATATTAATCAGTCTTAAATAACTCAGCTTTACTGAAAAAAAAACAACAACTTGCCTTTGTTTTTTATTCTCACACCTTTCTTTCTTTTCTTTTCTTTCTTTTTTTTTTTTTTTTGTATTCTGATCAAAGGTACCGGAAAGAATCCCTAGCAAATGCCTTATTTACCATTTACAAGTCAATGTGGTAACTTACCAGCAGAATTTCAACTCCTAAATTAAGTAGGAAGAGTGGGTAAAGATGTCTTTTCTTTAATGAAATCGCTGCGCACAAATGATGGGTTTGAACATATTGACTCAGTTACTAGACTGAGCCCTGAGAACACGTGTAGCTGCATTCACTGATCAAGCTCCATTAGGATAGCCTTACTGATTTATCCCTTAGCAATGATGAATATCCGCGGACACTGAGTCAATATTTTGAAGAAGATTAGCGGATAAAGTACTGGCCTTTCATTTTCAAGATTGCATCAATTTTGATCCACGATTCAGAGACTCTAGCCCAGAATGAGTAGAGCTGAAATCCAAAGTACATTTTGCTCCTGTTAAGAGGATGGAATTAATTGGCTGAAGTTACAGAAAGTTGTTTGCGTTTAAACCGAATGCAAAAAAAAAAATACTCAGCTTGTAAGATCTTTAATGAGGACTCCAGGCATTTGAAAGTGTAAAATCCAACACAAACATACAATTTCTTTTTATTACATGTCAAAATATATTTCTGCATTCCTATTTCTGAGAGATATGAAATTTATTAGCAGTTAATTTAAAATATGAACGAGAGTATGCTTATGTTATTTTTCTCTCCATGGAAGTTTCACTTCCATCTACGTGCAAAAATAACCTTATTTTCTTATAATTTTTGTGAATTTTTAATGTTTGCATGATTTAGGTAACATTAGACTAAGAAAAATTGTTTTTTAAAAGTATACCTGCTTTAATAATGCAGCTCAGATAACTGCTTCCTCCCCTCTCTAGAAACACACACACTCGTGTGCATATGCATCTAAATACATATATCGCTATATTTTGCTTTCATTTCTCAATCTTATTATGAAGTGTACATTTGAATCATTTAAATATTCTTAAGTTATTTGTGGTTTTTTTTTAACAAATAATCATTGTGTTAGGCATCAACGGGATGCAACTCTATCATACGATCTGCTAGCTCATTGGAAGAAATGAACCTCTAAAGAATACTTGGAGTACATTGTGATAAATGACAATAGCGCTACGGTATCTAATTCTGCCTGAGTTACTTGGAGTTCCCTTCAAAGAGGAAGGGTATTTGAGCTTCCTCAGGAAGGATCAGTAAAAGATTGTCAGCCAGGAATCAGAGTGAGTCACTCAGGATAGAGAAAGAGCAAAATCTTCAGTGCAGTCATACAAAAAGATGTCAAGACAGTGCATGACAGTTGTCAAGGAAGATGACTTTAGAGAGATGTATTGGGTCAGATCATAAAGGTGGTTAAGTGCTATATTAAGATGTTTGGATTTACTCGGAAAGCAAAGCATCACAGTAGAGTTATTTTGATCACTGGAATGACATTCCAATTTATTTCTTCGGACAGTTATTTTTCCAGCAATGTGTACACTGGACCAAAGTCTAGGGGACCTGGCAGCCAGAGACCATGTAGGAGGTTGTAAATACAATGTAGGTAAATGTTATGATGCTATATTGGAGAAATTGGATTCAGAATATATGTGTTTGTCATAAACAGGATTTGGTAATAAATTTAATTTGAGATGGGTGAAAGACTCGGTGGGTGATGGGGACATAAAGTGACAGAAGAGATGCATGATAGATACCAAGTATGTTGGAGAAGGTAAGAACGCACAGAAGACACCCTGAACATTCATGCTGGCAGGGCAGCCAAGGTTGATATCCAGAGGTCTGGTGCTCAGGACAGTTGCAGGGACTAGAGTGAAGGCACAGCAATCATGAGAATGTAGCAGGGGAATGAAAGCCATCATGCAATCATGCCCATGAGGCGATGGTACCAAGTCGGGAGAAAAGAACTGAGAACTCAGGGGAGCCCCCTACCAGCAGCTAGGCAATGGAAAGGGAACACATCTGAAGGCAGAGGAGTGCTAGAAAAGAGAACCCAGGGAGAAGAGAGATTCCAACCGTGGCTTCCAGCTGCCAGCAGTAAAAGAAAAACTGAAAATGGACTCTCGCTTCTGGTCATAAATGACTTCAGGAAGATAAGTTTCAGAGAACGGTGGTTCCCAACTAGGAGTGATTTTGTGACCCACAGAATGTTTGGCAATATTTGGAGACATTTTTGATTGGCAAGACCCGGCTGCAGGGAGGAGATTTTGTCATCTTGTAGGCTGTGTCCAGGGATGTTGCTAAACATCTTACAATGCAAAATACTGCCCCCCAAACAAAGAATTAACCAACCCCAGATATTAATAGTGCAAAGGATGAGAAACTGGTAGAGTGATGAAGTCTAGATTCATTCTTAAAGAGCTGGACAGAGAATCTGAGTTTAGGGAACAGGCAGAACAAATAGAGGTTACTCTAAGACCAAGCAAAAAACTCAGTAGCTAGAAAAAATTTTATATTTAGGAGCCAAAAGATATAGGAGCAATTAGAAAAACTTACCAGAATGTTGGGGAAATATATAGTAGACAGAATGAAGCAGAATATCACTTATAAAATACCCTAAGTTAAATCATATTGTAGTATCTGGATTTTGGATGAGTAGGACAAAAAACTAACGTACGCTATAAAAATGAGACTTGAAGCAATCTTTGTAATTTGGATTTAAAACCAAGCCAATAGCAATAGATATACATAAAAGCATTAATATTGGTAACATAAAAGTTATAGCAGAAGGAAAAGATGGCTTTATAAAGAAAGAATAAACTTCTGGTTGAAGTTTAAACTTTCACAGGTCAGAAATAGAGACTACAGAAGGATAGTTATCAGGATATAATATACAGTTATTCAATCGAAGGCAAGAAGATGCAGTTTATATGGCGTCAATTCAGTCAGTTGGCATCGCCACATTAATCTAATAGAGATGAGTAGATCAGGGTTGCCCTTGGTTCTAGCACTAGGGATGCCAGGGCTGTGGGATCATGCAGCGTTGAGGTAGATTGTCAGTTCTGTCACTTCCCAAAGATGAAACCTTGGACACATTCTTTATTCTCTTCAAGAGGACATGGTTCCTCTTTGGATTAGAAAGGAAAGGAGCAAAGTTTTATTTAAGTGTTCACTTTCTGTACTCCTCTCCCTTATTAATCCTGGGGAACTGTTGCCCTCCTGCTGATTTTTCAGGTTCCAAAATCCTGTCTTAAAATGCCCTCTGCTCTCAGATATCCTTAACTTCAGTTCTATTCTAGTTCATTAAGGTTGGCTCCATTTTGGTGTTGATCTGATTAAAATACCATTTTATTGTAACTCATGCTAAATTATATAGTTTCAACAGAGAGATGGAAAATAGAGCAAGTTATTTTTTTTCCCTGCACAGTGTATGATTTTATCCTTACATTAAATTGAAAACCTCAGAGGACCATGTGCTCACTGTCAAGCTTTCCTCAGCCTAACTCAGTCATCTTAGCTCACAGCAAGCTGCACTTTACTCTTTGTATTACCTGCCTAATCCCTGAATGTATCTGAATAATATACGCGGAGTTTAACCCAGCCCTTTCAAACATTAATGTGCACAAGATTCGCCGGGAGATCTTGTTAAAATTGCCGATTCTGATTCTGTAGGTCTGGGGTAGGCTGAGAATTGTCATTTCCAGGAAGAACAGATGATGTTGATGGTTCTGGACCAACCGGCTGCCATTTTTGGAGTAGCGAGGATTTAACCTTTCAAAAGGTGTGATGATTCTGCTAGGAGTCTGTTACTTAAATAAATCAACAATTGGAAAGATCTATCGGAGAAATCAGGGAATTATTGTTCAGCAAGTGGAGACTTTTTCTGTCTATTGTTTTAGCTTAGGTTTTTTTTTTTTTTTTTTTTAATTTTATGAAGATGACTGTTTTCTGGGACAACTCTATTCTGATAATTTTCATTCCAGTGAAATGCAATCAGGACGAAAAGAGACAAATACTGGTTCTCCATGACCTTTACTTTCCATCAAATGTAGAGACAAATAAGATTCAAATAAACTGATAATGTTTTCGGTCCACTTCCTCAAAGTGGGTACGTTTTATCAAGGAAGAAGTTTTTTTTGTTTGTTTTTTTTTTTTAATCATCTCAACATCCTGAGCTGAACATAGAAGCTGTGGTTATCCCCTGGGTTGACTGGCTTGCAATTCTAGAGCAGAGAAAGTCGTTATGGGCCTTTTATTACTCTTCTGGGGCAGACATTGTTACTAAACTAAAATCCACTGTGTACTTCCTTTTTGCTCATGTACAATGAAAAGAGAAGGCTTGTTCTAATCTATTATTTTGGAGATAAATTTATCAATACATGTGTGTATTTCTCAGGAGAACTAAATGATGGGGCTCACATTAAACGTAAACAATTTTCATGATCTCATATCATAGTCAGTTGCCAGGAAGAATGTATATCTGGTGTCAAATATTTGGCCAATTCTGCTCTGCAAGCATCCCCCCTCCCAAATTGTTCCTCAATTTAGGGACTAAAATATGGGGAAGGGTGGCCTGAGAACTCTGATTAGAGACACATACCCAAATAAGAAGCACTGACTCTAAAGAGATCATTGAAATGCAAAGTCACCTTTTGGGTAGAGACTATAGAATGCCAGCAGGATCATTAAAACATTATCAAGAAATTAAATTACATGACTTTCATGAGTCTTGAAAATGGCATATTTTATGTCAGTGTGTATCCAAAGTAAACCCCTAATTCTGAAATTCTAAACCAATATTTAGTAAGTATCTGCTTTATATTAGACACTTTTTTAACTGGGGGGGTTGCAGAGACAGTAAAGAAAAATGTTCTTACCTTCATGAGCTTCTACTGTCGCTAAGGGAACATACTTATACTCTGTCAGATGGTATTAAGTGCCATTAAGAAAAAGAAAACATTTACCAGGTGTAGATCATGCCAAGGTTGAGTTGAAACCCGTAGGAAATGAGAGAGCAAGCCATAGGGTCAAAAGTTGAAAGAACCTTCCATGCAGAGGGAAGAGCAAGTGCAAAAGACTAAGGTTGAACTGATGCTTGAGAAACTGCAAAGAAGCTGATAACGTCTGCAAGAGAAATGGCAGGGGAGGAGGGCATCAGAAAGCAGCCAAGAGGGGATCATCATTCGTGGAGGGCATGCGGGCAGAAAAGGAAAGATGTCCTAAAACTGAACTTTGGCAGCCCTCCTCACAAAATGAAAATACAAAGACAGAATATGGATAAACTGTAGAATTTTGTATTTTAAAGGAATGGCAGAGATTTAGGCATGAAAATGTGCATAGCTCACATTACGTACATTGGATGACCACAGTTCTTTGAAGTAGAGTGTTCTCATTCTCATCTCGTAGCTGAAGGATTACAAAAATTAAATGGTGGCATGATGCACCATCAAAGTCATAACCACTGTGGTGTCCTTCCTAACACCACCTCCATCAGTTGATTCCTAAGAACTGGCCAGGCAGGTGAAACAAGAGAAAAGGATTAACGCATTCTTTTAAGTTCATAATTTTAGGTCTGAGTATAAGCCGGAAGAGTTGGGACAGACACTTGTTCCACATTATTTCTTTTTTCTTTTAACATTCCATAGGCTCGGGTGGGTGGGCAGGGGAGAGAGTGATGCCATAACAGGGAGAGAGCCAAGTCTGGGCAAAGAATATCTGCCACCAAGACCAGGAGCCGTGTGAGTACCAACTAAGTACCTGGAAACACCCAGAGGGAATTCAAATAGGAATTGATGTTCGCCTGTGCCAGGCAGGCACCTACCACATGCCCATCTCTGTAGTATCATTCTGGGGAAGGTGCTTTAGCAGCAGCAAGCCCGCCAGCCCACCATGGTCCTGTAAGAAGGGGGGCCTCTACTCTTTTACATCACAAGGCTTCATTCAGCTCACAGTGCGGGCGGAAGCTTCTCTCTCAAATCTGGGGCAATAGCAAGTGCAGAGAACAGAGTGATACCCCACACACCTGGGGGCTTGTTGGTGGCGAGAAAGGGGAACTCCCAGAATGGCCAAGTTGAAACAGTGGAACCACAGCTCAAAGGTCAAGCTTCCCTCTGACCTTACTCCATGCATATTTGCTATAAAAGAGTTGCACGGTGAGATTTCAACCTACGATTTCCAAACTTTCTGGTTTTTCCGTGATGCACCAGACTCCAGTGATAAATTAATAACTGTAAAAGTGAAAATAAATGTGCAGAATATTTTCTCCACAGAAATTATAACTCTCTTTTACTGCCTTCTCTTCTTACTTCTCTAACAATGCAATGATAGTGAAATACTACTAATAAAAATAATAACCAGAATTTATTCAGCATTTGATATGTTAGGCGCCGCTGTAAGCGTTTTGTATGAATTCCTCATTTAATCACACATTAAGTTATTTAATTGCATCATCCATTAAAGTCCTCATTTAATGACACATCATACATCTCCTCCCTTCACTTTCTGTGCCTCAGACACTTTAGGCCGCTTTATGTTCCTTTAAAGTACCAAGCTCCTTTCTACCTCAGGGACTTGGCACTTGCTGGTTTCTCTCCTTGAAATAATACCTTTGCTGATTCCTTTACAAGGCTTTCTTTCATCTTTCTTACTTACGTTACTCAGCTCAAAGTCACCTAATCAGGAGGTCCCTTCTGATGTCTAAAAATAAGTCTCTTCCATTCTGGTCCTTTTATACCGCATTACTTTATCTTATACATATGTTTTCACTGTCCCTCTAAAATTGTGTTTTATTTATTATCTGCCTGTATGTGTTCTCCAGGAGAACATAAATATCTAGAGAGCAGGGACAAGCAGGCAGCTATCAGGGAAATGTAATTCACATGACAAGGTGATACCACATGGTATCAGTAGGAGGGCAGAATTAAAAAGATAGACAATAACAAATTTTGGTGAGGGTATGAGAAATTATATCCCTCCCACACTTCTGGTGGGGAAGTAAAATGTCTCAGCTGTTTTGAAAAACAGTCTGAGTTCCTTAAAAAGTCTAAATATAGAGCAATTACATGATTCAGAAATTTCACTCATAGGTTCATACCCAGGAGGAATGAAAACCTACATTCACACAAAAAACTAGAGCATGAATGTTCATAACAGCCTCATTCAAAACAGTCAAAAAGTGGAAATGACTCAAATGTTCATCAATTGATGAGTGGATAAATTAAATGTGGTACATCCATACAGTATTGTATTATTTGACAATTAAAAAAATATTGATGCATGTTAAAGTATGGATAGATCTTGAAAAATTATTCTACATGAAGGAAGCCAGTCACAAAACACCACCTACTGTATGACTTCATCTATTTGAAATGCCCAAGATAGGCAAATCCATAGAGACAATAAGGAGATTAGTAGTAGCCTCGAAGCAGGGTAGGAGTGGTTGGTGGAAATGGAGGGTAATCCTTGAGAATGGGGTTTCTTTTAGTGTGATAAAAATGTTCTATAACTGATGGTGGTTTTGTTTGCATAACACAGTGAGTATACTAAAAACCATTAAATTATATGCAAAATGGCTGAGTTGTATGATATGTGAATTATGTCTCAATAAAGATATAAGTTTAAAAATGTGGTCAGGAGTAATGGACTTTATTCTCAATTCTTTTGCCCAAGCATAGAACCATTTTCCATTTTTCTTTTATATTTTAGGCTTCTAAAGGAGAGTTTCTTTCAAGGTAAGGTGTCAACAAAACGATATGAAACATACTTAGCGTGAAGAGTCTATTAAAGCGTAATTAACTACTTTCTAAATTAATTTCCAAATGGTGAATTAAAAATGGCAAGACATAGATACAGTATTTTGCATCATGTCTATTAATTTCCACGATATCTTTCAATCACTGTTTATCTGACTTCACGGAGGCATGTAAAAATCTCTAAAATTCTACCCTATCAGCACAAATCATCCCTGTCCTGCAACAAAGTTCAGTCTGAATGGCGTGTTCTGTCTGCAGGTTGGTTTCACTGGACATCTTGAACTGCTTTCAAGCACTTGAAGTCAGAGATCCAAATGCCCCTTTTGGAATGACTTTACCCTTGATTTTTACAACCTTGTGTATCTTACAGGAAATTTAATACATATGTTTTTGATTCATTTATACTTAAATCATCAAAATACCGGTCTTTTAGGGCGATTTGTTGCCCACGAAGACTATTGAGACTTTTTGGTAATCCTTTAGAGCATTTAAAAAAAAAAAAGAAACCAGGAAGTTTTGCTTTCCCCAGAATAAACCAAAATGCTGAGGAGTTCAGTTTCAGAGTGTTCTAAACTTGTCCAAAGAAGTTCTCTCATCTGTAGGAGGTAGAGGGAGAAGCAAGATGCTGGCAACCTGCTCTCCATAAGTAAAAGTGCTGAAGTTTTTGATGAGATAGCGCATGTGTCTTTCGGAGCACATTTTACAGCACTCATGGGCTTTCAGACCTTTTTGTCCTAATGAAAAGTTCTGAAAGTATTAATTTGCATGACTGTGGATGCTGTTCTTTGTCTAGTTTTATGTTTCCATATTAAACACTTTATTGCACTTTATTTGAAAAGTGCTCAGTAATCCTTTAAAATTTATTTTTCACATGAGATGTAAATTTATTTTTTACATGAGGGGTAAAAAAATTACTGTGCATTTTATATACCACTAGTTCCATAAAAATGCGTTTTCCTGTGGGTTGTATTCATTGTAGGTAAATTCGTGTTAGTATGATAAAAGAAAAAAATTGTTTAGTTTAAAAATACTTTACTTTAAAAGTTAGTGGGTTTTTTCAGCCCGTATTTTTCAGAGTTAAATCAGTCTTGATCTTGATTAAATATATACCAAAGATGCATTAAGTGACCTTCATCGTCTCAAATTTTCCTTCTTCCTTCATTTTTCCAAAATGAAATACTTAATCCTGTATTTACTTACTCTGTTCCATATGGATTGGCTACTATTGTTTCATCCCAAGTGTCCATCTGAGGATCAATTTCCCTTTTTAAGAAGGTTACTTGATCTGACAATTAATAGCCTAGCTTTATACAATTATTTTTTTCTGTGTAGAATATATATGGAGAATTCCAAGTGATATAAGGATATTCTTTTGAAGTGTCTTCTCTAGTCTTTTCCTATTGAATAGCATCCAGGATTTATAGAGATTCTGACTGTATGTTTATTTTTACCTAATTTAAATTCCATGTTTAAAAAGAGCAAATGGAATTTCATTTTTCTTTAAGTAATTGAAGTCTACACTGTATGTTCAAATGGATGAGACAGTCATAAGGTTGACCCAAATTGAAATCAATCTGATTTTTATGTAGTGTTTTCTCTGAAGTGTTGTTGGAGATGCACTCTTTAATGGAAAGGACTTTTACTACTTGAAAATCATCAATATGCTCAACATGCACACAAGTTTAACCTTTGCCCTTATCTATGCATGACTGGAAAATATCACAATTGTTTCTCAAAAATACATGGAAACCTTACACTCTGAATAAAAATCAATGCTATAGGATATTCTAAAATAATGATTACTTCAACCCTAAAAAAATAGGTCTTTATAACATATTTTTTTCATGTGGTAAAACTTATGATCATAGAAACGCATGGCATTTCAAAGGTGGCATTATTTTTAATTATAACAACTCACCAAATATCTTCTTCATATATTAGAATGAGGAAGCAAATCCATTGTCTTTAAGCTGCTAAATCCTTAAGGTATTTTAGACAGGTTTCCTTGAAACAACTATTTTCTTTTTTTTTTTTTTTTGACTTTTTATTTTATATTGGAGCATAGCCAATTAACGATGTGATAGTTTCAGGTGCACAGCAAAGTGACTCAGCCATACATATACATGTATCCAAAAACAACTATTTTCAATTATTTAATTGCTCAAATGTAGCTGTTTTCATCATCCCATAGCAAACTGGTGCAATGGATATTTATTTGTATTCACTGGTTTTCTATTTTACTTTTGTACCACAAGGAGCGTGAACTTTCAGTCATAATAATGTAGTGAGCTGAGACTGAATGTGTGGATTATTTTGATCGCTTTCTTCTTCTAAGTAGAATTTACAGTGTGAATCTTAAATTTAGTTGCTTAGGTTCAACAAAACTGTTGACAAGGCATGTTTTCTTTAGGGAAAACATTTTCAATGTGCTATTTATTTACAGTTATTAGCTAATGATGCTTCTGAATTTCTTCCTATCAAAAAAAAAAGAACTCAATGCCATTTGTCTGATAATAAGATTACAATACTGTGGTCATTTGAATGAGAAATTTCTCACAAGCTCTTAACATTTGTCTAGGTTTGGTAAAAGATATAGTGATATCACAAATAAAAAAATATTTGAAAATTTTTTCATGGATCCTAGTTGGTAGAAATTTGATATTGAGGAGGAGGACTTCATTTTTAAGCTGAATAAATATTTCCTTCAGCCCAAAGGGTGGTATATAACAATTCCTGGGTGTGCACACAGATAGAGGTGAGAAAATAACCTAAATTTATTTGTAGCTTCAAAATGTTTCAGATAACATTATGCCCAACTGTAGTTGAAAATATCTCTTTCTCTCTCTCCCTATATCATGTTTGTTTTCTTCTCCAAACTTTTATTGGTCCAGTGCATACATGATTATATTGAGTGATGGACCCACTCTTACCTCTGAAACCACTGAACAGTTATTCAGGAAACCTTCATTTTAAAGCTGGTATTTCATTAATTTGTCTGAACTTCTAATGTATATAATAAACACATGATGTCTACTTGCTTTATATACATAAGAATTTATAAATGAAAAATGCACATTTTATTTCAAGTGTTATCCCACTTAGAAGTACTCAGAGAATGTGTTATTATGACACAACTACATAAATATTTATAAAGTCTTAAACTTTTTGTTATAGTGTTTTTCTTAGATCCGATATTAAATCAAAAGATTCTGTTTGCCTTCTTTTCATTACAGAATATTAGAGGCAAATTAAAATAATAAAAATAATGTCTTTATTTCACCCCAACCATCTAGGTTCCTATTTAAGAGCTTATCTAATCATGAAATCTGAAACTGCTTTGTAGAAATAAGCTTTTCTATTCTGATAGCTTTGCCTCTCGCTGCCCTGCCTACAGAAATGGATCCATATTTTCTGTGAGCTATTTGCAAATGTGTGAGCCATCTGCAGCTGAATGATCAGTAGAGTGCAGGGATATGTATCCTGCATTTGGTCCCCATTGGCCATTTATTTCTGTTTTATTGTTTTAATTATAAAGACTAATCTTCATTGTGACTGTTATATGGCGTTAGTATGTAAAAAGTAGCCTCAAATATTCATGTACCTTTAAATTGCACTATAATTTTGAGAGATATTAATCTGAGATTAATTTTGGGAATCAGTGTTGTTGAGATGGGTTTGTACCACATAGTAGTGCTGAAACTGGAAGTTACGTTTCAATGTTAACTGACTGTTACACTACAAGTAAACAAGTTTGTGTTATTCACCTCATTGACTTTAATGAGTCAATAATAGATGTAATAGGCACCTCAGGACCAGATGGCATAGGGTAAAAAGTCCCCATGAATATCATTTTTTCATCTCAAATATCTGATAAATATGTTAACTTCCTGCATTATGGCAATTGTTGAAATGTCTTAGCAGCTGGTCAGTTACCCTACACTGCAGGGGCCATCGGTGATGTTTATAGCTTAAGTCTCAGCTTTATAGTTGTAGAGACATTAAAAAAAAAGCTCTCTTTTGGAACTGTAATACAATACCATAATTGAATAATTGTATAAAATTATTTTATCCAGTTAAACAAAATTTTGGTGAATTACTCTAAAAGGAATTATATTATCTGAGAGTTAAGAAGAGCCTTCCTAAAAGTTAAAATGTCAATTTCACAGGCATTGATTTGTCATTTCTTAAAATTTTTTTCCCTGTCTTTTGTCACTTTCCTTACACACACACAAACACAAGCCCACCGAGTATAACTTGATGTTAATTGGTAAAGTGACAGTAGCATATATTATCGAAGAAATCATCTTTAACTCATAGGAAAGGATTTGTTTTTAATCTTTATGTCTTCAGTCCTCTTTGTAAAAGGTACTTATAGTTGTTTCTCTCCTCATATGTTTAATAAAATTCTTCTTTTTAAATAAAGAACCCAATTTTTGTCAGTGATATCTAAAAGCTCATTCTCAAGTTAATGTTACTGCTGTCTTGGCAACCAAAACAATGCTTTCGATAGTTGCAGATGTTATTGTGTTCTTGGAAAGCCAAATAAATATTTGCCTTGTCCATTTAATATGATATAAAAATTGACTTCCCATTTCTTCTGATGAAAGTTTAGAATCCAGAAGTGGCACTAACCCATAGTCAGGAATTTGTAGCACATTGAATATTACTGAGTTAATATGAAAAAGACCTAGTAAGCTCTTTCAAGCTTAATTTCATCACTATAGATTGTGTCATATTCCCATATATTTAATACTTAAAATTTTAGTTGTAGCCCAGTGCTATGCTATCTAGGACACTTTATACTTGTGCTGAATTTGATGGCAGAATAGCAATGCCTGCTGCAGTGCTTACCTAAGTAAGAGTATCTCTGAGGATTTGTGGGTGAGAAGATGCTTTCACAGTATTTGCTCTTCTCTGTCTTGATGAATGGGACTTTTATTCTCTTGGTTATGGTAGATTGAGGCTGTTTTTTTATCTAAGCTGTTTTTCCGTAAAAAAAGAGACTATTCTTCATAATTTGCAGTTTCACATTTGGTCCTAGAGAATGAAGTTCAACTCCTGGAAATAGCAGAATAGATAATTCAGGAAAAATCTCTTACTGAGAGAAATGAGGAAACACTGAATAATCTTTTAAAATCTGTAGGAATATCTTAAGAAGCTTCCAAGATCCAACATAACAGAGCCACATTTGTAGACTTTAAATCCTCAGGGAGAACCTGATAATTCTGAAGGATAATGTGGAGACTTTGAGAAAAGTAGAGCTTGATAGTTCTCTGGTATTGTATGATAAAAATGTAAGTTCTGGATGCACCAAAAATTGAGGCAGTCCAACAAACCAACCTAAATTAGGGTAGGGTTCCTAAAAAAGCTCTACAATAAAAGTAAAGGGAACATGATATATATCCCTTCTGGTAATGATTGAGATCCTGTTGTTGCTTGAAATAAGAAAACATTGAACTGACTATGTCCCTAGGCTCCTGACAGGGAAAAAACAACTTTCTGAAACAAAATAAAACATTTCCTTATACCTCAAATTATTTCTCAATTTTTTATTAACAGTATACTCTACCAGGCAAACAAGAGACAAATTAACTTTTTAAAGAGAATAAAACAGAGCAAGTAAGGACAGATCATGGACGTATCACATGCATATTTGAAAATAACGATGTTTCATAATTTCAAGAAATAAATATCCTATTAAGAATTTTCATAGGTAATTAGAAAATACATAAAAAAGAACCAAATGGAAATAACAATGAACCAAGGGCAATTAGAACAAAATAAATGCATTTAGCAGTGGAGTAGACACAACTAAAGAGAGAATGAGTGAACTAGAATATCTGGAGAATGTACTCCTCCAAAAGAAAAGACTAAAGAATAGAAAGTATAAAAAGGTTTCAGAGACACAGGGAATACACTGATAAATGTTAATTATACATATAACTGGAGTTAACAAATGCAAGAAAAAGAGAATGGAATAGAGAGTACATTTCCAAAAAATGATGATTTTCAAAACTGAGTTATCAGGATACTATTTTAAAAGCACTACAGTTTCCAAGCAGAAACACATACACACACACACACACACACACACACGTACACGGTACATCACAGTACAACTGCTAAAAAGCAGGGATTATGACAGAAGTCTTAAAAACATTCATAAAAATTGATATGTTATATTCAAAGGAAAATAGTAAGACTAAGATCTGATTTCTAAACTAAAACAATGGAAGCTGCAAGACAATGCAATTGCATTTTCAAAGTGTTCCAAACAAACAAATAAGCAAAAACAGTGTAATTCTGTCACCCTAGAGTCCCTTTGAAATTTAAAATATGCTTTAAAAATATCTTCATTTAAAAAACTGAGAGAAATCATCACCAGTAGACCATACCAAGAGATTCGGAGAGCCCTGGTGTTTAATGCTAGAGTCATTCTAGAATGTAAAGAGACTGAGCCAGATTGCACTATTTATCTTTAGGCATTTTCTTCTTTCTTCTTCCTAAAAGGCAGCTAGACACTAAGACAGACTAGATCTTTGGTTTGGGGCCCAAAGGAACTCATTTACATCCTATCTCTCCCTCTTTTTACATTCTTTCTTTCATTCTATCTCTAGGCTCCTATGACCACACACCCCCCCTTTCTCTGCCTTCCTGAAATAACCTACAATTTGGGTAGGATCTGAGAGATATATTTAGCTACTTTGGCTCAAGTCCTAATTATGTCAATGAAAAACTATTCCAGATAGGTTGGGATTTGGGACAGAAGACTAATGTTCTTACTTTGTATATCTTGCATATATTCTATCCTTGAAGGACTGAAAGACAAAAAGTCATAGCAAAGGCCAGGATACAAATATGTCTCTGTTCTTTCCTACACACACCATAATTTCATTCCAGTACTGTAGTTAGGCTGATCTGTAGTGATTTCGCCTTCTTTATGCCAAACTAAAATTTGAAGAGCAGTCTCCTGACACAGAAAACCTAAACATAGGTTTTCCTAATTCTAGATATAAACAAAGTATCTTTTTAAAATTTTGAGAGAGCCCCTTGCTCATACATCAGTTGCCTGATTTAAAATCACTCTTCTCTGAAAATATTTATAGAAATCCAAAATCTAGGAATTACATGTATCAATGAGCCCTAAAATCTAACAGTGATTAAATTCTGATGACCGGTGAAGACAGTATTCCCTCCATGCATTAATTTATTTCTTAATGTGCAATCATATTGTCTCTTTCCTGAAATAAGCACTTTTCAAATGACCTTTGAATTGATATTCCAGGATCCCTGGATATCTTCTTTTCAAAGTTCCCCTTCCAGCTAACATTACTGGCATACGAATCTATAAACTACATACTTGTCAATATGACAGAATGTGTTTCTCTTTGAGAAGGGATGCTTATTCTTCCATTTTGCATTACACTCAGAATGAGTCTATTCTGCACATACAACAATCCAGACAGACGTTCACATGAAATACTGTGTCCCGTAGCCCAAAACACTTCACTATTTGACATGTCTGTAAAATATGTGAGAGCTCTTAAGACGGTTTGAAAACATTTTTCTTTAGCATTTATAGGAAATAGGAATAGTAAAGTAGCATAAAAATATACATTTAAATAATAGGAAACTCTTTTGGACACATAAAAATAATTTGGTGTCCTATCAAGGCCATATTATAGAGCTCAGTAAAAATAAATCGTATCATTTTCGAATGACAGTAATTTCTGCAGGAAGAAAAGTAGAAAACAAAACAAAACGAAAACTCTAAAATAAAGTTGTGTATGGTAATGTACAATTTGCCTAAAATGCTCATTTCTATGAAATCATTACCATATCATTACTTAGTTATGAGAGTAAATGGGAAGAAAACAGGTGAAAATAAAATTGCGATTTTTGCCTTTCCCTTAGGAGAATGTTGAGCTCCATTCAAAAAAATTAATAAATAGCAGTCTGAATGAACTTCACTTGCAAGCTCCTCTCTACAAAACAAATAAGATAAAAATGAAAAAGCACACTAATTTCCTACCAAGTTAAAAGGCGCAATTCTTTTATAGCTAAGAATTTATCCAAGGCAGGGAACTCTATGAAGGAGAAGCATTAAGTTGTAACGGTATTTTCACATTTATATTTGTAAAAATTAAGAATATATGTATTGCAGGTTATGATAAAAATCCAATACTCACACTTGTACTTCTAATATTATGGAGTAATCTACCCTGTTCCATAAAGAACTATCAAATAAAATAAAGCCATCTTAGAAGCCCCTAAGGAATGTATACTCTTAAGTGTTATAAACGACACATGCAAGTATGACTTTCAAAAATAATCAACTATACTTTACAACTATTCACATAGATAAATGTATATTAAGCAATTCTCTAAATGATCTGAATATTAGTTTCATAAGGCTTTGTGCAAGTAAACATCACAAAAAAAGTATATTAAAAAAGAAGCTTAAAAAAGAGAGACACATAACTTGGTGGAGAAAGAGAAATGTTTCAGATTGGACATGAAACAGGTAATTGCTCAATGGGGATAGAAAGTGAGCTATGGATCTGAATTGAATTTAAAGTTGGCCTTTGTTTTGTCAGACACAACCCCCTTTTTTTGAGAAAATAAATTTGTTGATGCAAGTTTCATAGATTTATTAATCTTATTTTGTACTTTTCTTAACATTGCTAACATTCGTTTAAGGCCCACCATGTATACAGAATGATGAATTAAATCCTGAAGTTATCTAAATAGGAAAAAGCATACTACACAAAGGAACTCTATGGGAATTGGATGTTAAGGTTAAAAAGCAGAGCAGTGGAGAGTGTGGGTTCCAGATCAGCCAGATATCATTTCAGATTCTGATACTCTCACTTAGTAGCTATTGGTTTACAGACAAGTTAGTTAACCTCTTTGCCTCAGTTTCTCATTTGTGAAACAGAAATTGATGACAGCAGGGGCTTGGGGGTGTGATTTTTGTAAGGGTGCAGAGTTCAGAAAATTCTAGACAACCCTTTATAGGTGTCGTTTTAACTACAGTACTTGCCATTTTCCGTTCATGCATGCATAATGAGGAGGCCCTGGCCAGCCCTTCATCACTGGGCTCAAGTGGTTCTTATAATAATGGCTTAATTGAATGCTCATGAATTCCAGTAGGTATAGGGCTCTGAGAATGGAAACCATCCTCCCCCATATAGAGCTAGGACATTGAATTCTAAAATTATAGACTTCCCACATAACTTACTCTGTACATTAGCATGACTTTACCATTCGGGCAAATTCTAGCTCAGGCAAATAGCTTGATTGTTCATTATAAGCACTATCCATCAACTCTTCAGTGGAGAGCGTTGAGCGTTTGTGTCCTAAGAGTCTTTGAATCTCTTGCTGCAAATTCATCACCTCAACCTTTCCCCAGTGTCCCCACCGAGGTGACTATACTCGGCAGGCGTGACAGATATACTGCTGGGGAATGCAGAATATGAAATGTTTAAGACTGTGAATTCTTTGTTTAAGAGGTATTCATGCAGCTTCACGATAGCATAGCACCATTTTCCAGTTTTAACATATTTTGAATAAAATGGTATTGGTTGAGAGCTTTGTAAGAGTTCTTCTGAAATATATTCAAAGGCAGACGTCTTTTTAGGATTAGTAACAATTTTATATAAAATCATTTATTAGACTTAAAAAGACAAATTTCTACCATTAGCCAAAGAAATAAGATAAATGTGTGTTTCTTGGGGGGGGTGGGGGTGGGAGGGGCATGTGGGTGGGCCTTAGAAATGTGCAGGAAGGAAATGTTTTTAAAACTGTAAATGAAGATTCATCCGTAGGGTGATGGCACATGAGGTCTGCCCTGGGACCCCCAGCGCTGTGCACCTCATGTGTGCCTGGGACGCTGACACCAGCAAAACTTCAAAGCTGCCTAGAGGGCAATTTTGGTTTGGAGTCATTCTCTTCTTCCCACATGAATCTCCACTTTAAAAACCAAAATTTTCACACAGGAAACCAAACTTTTTAATCTACATTTTTGTTCCTTTTATTGCATTTTGAGGGAGTATTATCTCAGTTTATGTCTATTTATATAGTACATTAAATGCTGTAAATTACCGTAAAGTGAAACAACATATCACACGGTGAGGTCGGAACCATAAATCATTACTATTTCCTGCGGCAAACAGATGTTCTTATTTTTAGAGTCATGTCAAGATTCATTTTGTTCTTCCAGATTGTTGAGCCAAACTTTAAATTTTCTTGTTATCAAAATGAACTATTATATTCACGCTGTCATTTATAAGCCGAGCAAAATGAGTTGCTCAGGCATTCAAGGTAAGTCAAATTGCACACATCACTCTTCCACAACTGGCTTCAAATACGTCAGAATTTAAATCAGCTAGGAAGAAACTGTGATAGACTTTAAATGATGATCTTATTCGGCATCATTATGTAAAGATGACGTTTTAACTTCTGTTGAAAGATCATTAGATGTGATTTAAGCGGTGATGGCTCTGTCAGAAGTTTCACCGTGTATATCTGCAAAATCTGGCTTGGTGTCTCTTTGCCTTTGGGGATGGTATGTCACTGACCAGAAAATGAGTCACTAGAGAATCAGATGCTTAAGTCCAGGTTTACTGTTTGCTTCTTAAATTCATCAGTCTGTTTATCTCACCACCCCTTCTCGTGCCCTCTTCTTATAAAATTGGAGCTTCATTTATGTGACTCACTTTCAAGGGCAGCAATTGGCAGATCTGCAAATAGGTAAAGACTTTATGTTTCCAGGGAAGGGCTGGGTAGATGAGAAGGCTGCATTTGCAAATTGTCAGAGGTGTTTGTTAGCGACCCATCTGAGGAAGAGCAGAAATCAACAGAAATACTGTGAAGGACAATCATAGGAACTACTGTGACAGGAAAATGTGTCGGATGCTTGTAACATCATATCAAAAAGGTAAATTTCACTTGTAAGAGGTCAAACATCTTCTGCAAAAATAATCTGTCTGTAGATAACACAGAACTACATTGGAATATTTGGGGGTTTTCTTTTTTGTATTTTCTATGTTGATGAGTATGAGATTAAGAGGAGTGTGCTTGACAGAGAGTGAATATTTAATTCATGATTAATTCTAAGTAGAAAGGCGCTGTTTAAAATGTTATTCAGGCATTAACCCAATAATGTAATTTGTATGTGTTCAGGGTAATGACTACTCTGAAATAATTTATATTGAAGTTGAGGTGAAACCATGAAAAAGAACATCTTTCAGTTGACAAATCTATGGTCAGAAACTTCAGTTCTAGATACAAACATGAGTTTCAAAATCTTAGAAAACATTTTGTGAAATTCTTCAATTTTCCCCTTTTCATTTTTGAGTCGGTTCTATTCTTTCAGTTTCTGTGCCCTCCTACTTTCCCGCTTCCTTTCTCTAATTCTTCTCTGTTCCCCTCTTCCCAACTCCCTAGTTTCTCTTTCTCTGTTTTCCTCTGTGAAGGATTATCCTTTCAGACATAAAGACTAAAGCACCAACCTCTACCTGTACACCAAAATAAGGAAAGTAATTTCCAGGTTAATTGTTGAAATTTATAAACTGAGTACCAGGGAAAACTTTTGATGTGGTACATATATACAATGGAATATTACCCAGCCATAAAAAGGAACGAAATTGGGTCATTTGTAGACACATGGATGGACCTAGAGACTGCCATACAGAGTGACGTAAGTCAGAAACAGAAAAACAAATATCATATATTAATGCATATATGTGGAATCTAGAAAAATGGTACAGATGAACCAGTTTGTAAGGCAGAAATAGAGACACAGATGTAGAGGACAAACATATGGACACCAAGGGGGGAAAACGGGGAGAGGAGGGGTGGGATGAATTGGGAGATTGGGATTGACATATATACACTAATATGCATAAAATAGATAACTAATAAGAAACTGCTGTATAGCACAGGGAACTCCACTTTGCTGTACAGTAGAAACTAACACAATATTGTAAAACAACTATACCCCAATAAAGAAGTAAATAAAAAAAAACTTTTGAATTCCAAACACATTAGTCATTATTAGTATGATTATTGGCTATAATTGCTCATATAATTATTTTTTCACAGAATAAGCCCTGAAGATAATATGAATCACAGAAAAATGTAATGATATCTTAGAAATAATGAAAGACCTTATTCAATGTAACCTACATACTGTGTGAAAATCTTGAGCTTTATATTAATAGAAATTAAACAGAAGAATTCATCAAGAGGCAGTTTCAATATGATTTTGTTTCCATTATTATTGAAAATTACTTCAAAGAAACTTATAAGAAGTATACTCACATCATCTTGAAATAAAACACGTTTACAAATTAAATACTTCTAGGATTATTAACTCTTTCCACTTAACCTGGTGTCCTAACATGCCTGGGAACATCTCAGCACACAATCACTGCAAGGAATTGATAGGACTTCCCAGTGTAACTAAATTACACCCAGGAAGTATTTATAATCTTGTGATTCTATGTTGTGGTTTGTATAGAGTGTAAATTTTTTTTAAAGAAATCATTATTTACTTGGAAGAAATGTTCAAGCCCTGTAATTCTGTTAAACAGTAAATGTGTTAATTCTACAATAAGCAACTCAGAAATCGATCAAAGGAAGGATAAGATAAAATAATGCAGACTTTGAATTTGCTAACTTGTACAAAAAATACTCCCCCCACCAATGAGTATTGAATTCTCTACATTGTGCAACTTCTTTTCATGATTTGTTGTTCTGTTTGCGTGAAACTTACCATCGCATCAAAAAACATGCAAGTGTTCATTTTTGGTTTCAAAAAGATAAAATTGAGTACTCAATTTGACTCAGTCAATTATGTCCAGGAATGTGTGCCAAAAATATTTTTCTTATACGAATATTAAACAAGAATAAAACAATGGTGATAATTGTACCCAGAGCACTGCCAATCAAGAATGCTCTTTAATTCTCAGGTAGAGACTTCTTATATTCTAAAAATCGGCATTATTGACATAAAATGATTCCTTATTACAAAACATGCAGTACATAGAATCTGTAAATAAAAAGATATATTTATCAGGTACTTACTGATATGATTTTTGTCCTCAAGGAGCATCCAATTTAGTTGAGATGACAGAAATAATGAACAAGGAAAACAACACAAACAAGGAAAAAGGAATCTGTTATAAAATGCTGGATTATCTGACTCCAGATAATTCTATCTGGACTAATGAACCTATGAATGAATAACTAAAAGAAATTATTCTGTACTGTATATATGAGATCATAAATTTATTCATACTTTTAGCAGATAAATATTCCAGAACCCAGGTTGGTAAACTTTTCTGCAAAGGGGCAGATAGTATTTTAAGCACTGCGAGTTATACTGTATTTGTGACAATTACTCAGCACTGTGGTCACTACTCAATTCTACTTTTATAGTACAAAAGTAGGCATCCACAATCAGGAAATAAATACATGTGGCTGTGCTTCTATTAAAAAAATATTTATTTACAAAAACAGGTGACTACCAAGACAAATTTAGTAAACAGTCAGGTAGGGGGGAAAACTAATGCTAAGAGTAGGTTGTAAAATGTTCTGTATGATACAGGTTGCCATGGGAGCCCGGGACAGGTGGCTTTAAAGCAAACAGCCCTCCCATTTTCAAGACTTCCTTCAACAGGCTCAAAGAGACCCTATTTTCTTAAGATGTGATTCAGGTCTTTTATGCATAAATTTTTGGAACAAAATGATAGTTTACACTTCTGACACTCTCTTGTCCAGACTAATAAGAATTTTATAAGGTTGAGTATTTTTTTTTCTCTTTTTAGATCAAAATCCATTCAAGTTGGAAGTATCTCTATGTTATTCCAACCCAAAGGTTGAATGAGCATCACATTCTAGAGCGAATATACTTAATATGCAATATTCCACATAAAGAAATTTGGGAAAGCTCAAACTGCTTCAAGACTATGTAACAATTTACTGTGGTTCAGGATCTGACCATATATTGACACGTGGTTCATGAGAAGCCAAGCGTACTAATATAGCCCTGGACACTTTGGGATGGTGGTCTTAGTGACAACAAGACAAAGAGTATTTACCCCATAGAAAATATTCACCTTTGAAGCCCATCCGTTATAAATAGCCCAGTTGCTGTTTCAGAAGCTGGCCAGCAGCCAGAGAGAGAGGAAAACAGATTGAGGTGAACCACAGGGAGAACATGAAAGTGGGCAGAAGCCTATCCAATATGAAAGAGTCAAGGAAACATAAACAAGGGCATTGAGGTAATGAAAACAGGAGGACAATCTTATGGGGTTACTATTCTATTAGCTTTCTCAGAAATTCCAGTATTTCTTCAACTGTACTACAGTCTCTGATACCTATTGAGAAACTACCAGGAAGAATTAGAGGAAGTAAGATATGAAGCATACAGTATTCATGTAACATGCTTTGGCAAAGAATCCCACCTTCTGTTTTTGAAACAGTAGCTAAGAGATGGAGAGGAGCAGAAAGGGAACAGACAACCAGATATACAGTGGATCCAGGGGGCACAGGAAATGCTTAGTCAGTTCACATTTGTTGCTGAATTTATGGGACATCTTTAAAAAGTAGCTGAGTCTTCCCCACATGTAAAAGTAGCTACTCTAACAGGGATACCAGCATAAGACAATGTATGATTGTACTTTTTAAAAACTATTATTTTAATCAGCTTTCTATTGCATCAAAAAACAAGTAAAAGAAATTGCATTACTCTTCAAGCCACAAATTTATTTAAACTTCTTTTTGATATCCTTTTATAGGATAACTTGTACACTGCATGAAAAAAAATATTGATAAAAATAGTTTTACTTTTTTCCACCAGTAAATGAAAACCAACTTGTTGTAGACATAGCTTAGTTAATACTTCTCCTCAAATTAAATATTTTAAGATCCATCAGTTAACATCTTTCTCTGTGTACAAAATACAGCACTAGATATTCTGGAGATGTATAAGAAATTGGAAGGTACCCTTCAGAGAGTTTATAATATAATGGATTAGGATATTTCTACCTTCAAACAACAATAAAGTGATCAAATGTATAGCATGATTGATTTTGTGCTCCATTTGTGTATTGGACCCTTTGCTTGTGATTGTAAGAATTAACCCAGGCAATTCCAAAGAGAATGTTAACAGCCTTTATGATATTGCTGGTTCACAGACAACTTTTAGCATTTTAACAATTGAGATGGTTGCATTTACGACTTAGAAGGATGACAAATCAGAAATTAATACTCCTTAGAGACTCATGGTATGATTCAGAGATTTCCAGAACAATAATAATTTATTTTCCTTTTCTTGTAAATTTATTCATTTCTTTGTTGGGTGGTAATATTGAGGTATTCTTTTGACTGATTCAAAATAATGCATGTCGTATATAAAAATAATTTCTATTTCTAAAGTATTTTCAAATGTGTTATGTCATCTCTAATTAGTGTGAAATCTTCACTTTACAGTTTAGGAATAAAGGTGCTAATATTAATTGATCTACCAATATTTACAGAGTAAACTAATGGCAAATAAAATACTGCATTTAACATTACTAACTTCTATTGTAGAATTCTTTCTGCCAACTATAAAAAGCAGCATTTTTCACATAATGAAAAGCTGTTTAAATATGTAATATTTAATATGTAATTTAATAATTAATTCACTAAATTTCTCAGAAATAAAACATATAAAAGACTCCTAATTCTCAAGAATGGATGAAGTCATACAATGAGTTGCAACTGTACATCTACTTAAGATTTATGTGAAATAGTAGAAAGGACTGCATTTATGCAGGATTTCAATTAATACATATGACCAGAAGAATATATGATAATGCTTTTTGTACTCTGAATCTTTTGTTTTTCATGAATATCACTTGCCAGATCCTGTGAGGTGAGAAAGACTGGCTCAATATTCAAAATGAATTAATGTATTCCATCACATCAATAGGATGAAAAGAAAATCACATGATCATAATAAGAGATGCAGAAAAAGCATTTGAAAAAGTCCAATACTCATTCATGATAAAGCCATTCAGTAAACTAAAAATTGAAGTGACTTTCCCCAACTTGATAAAGAATATCTACAAAATAATTTACAGCTTACATGACACTTTCTGGTGAGAAGCTCAAAACATTCCTTCTAAGATCAGGCACAGGAAAGGATGTCTCCTCTCATTCTTTTTCAACATTGTACTGGAAGTTCTAGCTAATGCAATAAGACATGGAAAAAGAAATAAAAAGTATACAGATTGTGATAGAAGAAATTGAAAGTGTATTTATTCACAGATGACATGATAGTCTATGTATAAAATCTGAAATAACCCATCCTAAAACTCCTGGAACTAACCAGTGATTATAGCCAGCTTGCCAGGATACAAGGGTAATGTAAAAAAAAACAATCACTTTCCTATATATCAGTGATGAATAAGTAGAATTTGAAATTAAAAATACAATACCACTTACATTAGTAACCCTCAAAAAAAAAAAAACAACTTAGGTATAAATCTAACAAAATATGTACAGGATCTGTCTGAGGAAAACTACAAAACTCTGATGAATGAAATCAAAGAACTGCATAAATGAAGAGATATTCCATGTTCGTGGATAGGAAAACTCAATAATGTCAGTTCTTCTCAACTTGATCTATAGATTTAATGTGATCCCAAAGTTCCAGCAAGTTTTGTAGATATTGACAAAGTAAATCTAAAGTTTATATGGAGAGACAAAAGATCCAGAGTAACCAACACAATATTAAAAGATAAGAACAAAATTGTAAAACTGACACTACCTGATTTCTAGACTTACTATAAAGCCACAGTAGTCCAGATAATGTGTAACTAGCAAAAGAATACACAGATAGATCAATGGAACAGAATAGAGAACCCAGAAATTGACCCCCATAAAAACAGTCAACTGATCTTTGACAAGATAACAAATGTAATACAATGGAGTAAAGATAATCTTTTCAACAAAGAGTGCTGGAACAACTGGAGATCCATGTGCAAAAAAAAAAAAAAATGTAGACACAGACCTTACACCGCTCAAAAAATTATCTCAAAGTTGATCACAGACCTAAATGTAAAATGCAAAATTATAAAACTACTAAAAGATAACATAGGAAGAAACCTAGATGACGCTGGGTATGGTGATGACTTTTTAGATACAACACCAAAGGCATGATCTATGAAAGAAATAATAGAGAAGCTAGACTTCATTAAAAACTTTTGCTATGCAAAAGAGAATGTCAACAGAATGAGAACACAAGCTACTGACTGAGAAAAAAATTTGCAAAAGACACATCTGATAAAGAACTATTATTCAAAACATGCAAAGAACTCTTAAAAGTCAACAATAAGAAAACAGTGAGATTAAAAAATGGGCCAAAGCCCAAAACAGACGTCTCACCACAGAAGATATATAGATGGCAAATGACCAAAAAATATATGCTCCTTCACATGTCATCAGGGAAATGTAAATTAAAACAACAAAGAGGTTGTTAAAATGGCCCAAATCTGGAACACTGACAACACCAAATGATGGTGACAATGTGGAAAAATAGGAACTCTCATTTATTGCTGGTAAGAATATAAAATGCTACAGCCACTTTAGAAGATAGTTTGTCAGCTTCTCACAAAAATAAATATACTCTTACCATAAAATCCAGCAATCATGCTCCTTGGTATTGACCCCAAAAGTGGAAAACGTTATGTCCACACAAAACCCTACACATGGATGTTTACAGTAGCTTTATTCATAACTGTCAAAACTTGGAAGCAACCAAGATGTTCTTCAGTGGGTGAATGGATAAATCAACTTTAAGGTGGTACATCCAGACAATGAAATATTATTGAGCATTAAAAATAAATGAGCCATCAAGCCATGAAAAGACAAGGAAGAAGCTTAAATACATATTATGAAGCAAAGGAAGCCAATGAGAAAAGCCTGCATATGGTATGATTCCAACCACGTGACATTCTGGAAAAGGGCAAAAAGATGGAAAGAGTAAAAAAATCAATCCTTTCCAGGGGTTGAATAAGCAGAGCACAAAGGATTTTTAGGGCAGTGGAAAACCCTAAAGTAAACTATGGATTTGGGGTGATAATGAAGTGTCAATGTAGTTTCATCAATTGTAACAAATGTACCACTCTGAAAGGGGATGTTGATAATTGGGAACACTATGTGTGTGGCAGGGCGGAGTATATGGAAATCTCTGTACCTTCCCCTCAATTTTGCTCTGAACCTAAAACCACTCTAAAAACATAAAGTCTTAAAAAATAGTAATACCTGTATGGATGCTTGTCTTTCACAAGGTTTTGGATAGTTCAGTAACAAGTGTTCTTTAAAGCACATGTCCATATATGTCTGAGTATAAAAATTTTATATAATACTAGTTAATTTCAAAGCCATATTTTCTTTGTTTCTAGATTATCATACCAATACATGTATTATTTAGATAGAAAGGTAGGGAAGGTGATATAAAGTAGTATAGTGTACATGTTGGTCTAGGAAATTGTAAGCTTGAATTCTATCCAGCTTTGGCCCTAACTTGTTCAATAATCTTGGATAAATCCCCCAATATTTAGACTTGCTTTTCTTATGTTTAGTCCAAATATTCTTTGATCTACAACATTTTAAAAACACACTTGGCTTCTCGTGCCAACATAGTATCAATTAGAAGAAACCAGAAATAAGGAAAAACAGAAAAAAATTGGTGTGGAAAATGTTATAGTAATTCAAATACCTTAATAAAGACAGTAATGAGAGTTTCAATTGAGCCACTGTTGAACAAAACTTTGTGGTGAAATTTAAAATTTCAAAAATAATGGCAGGACAGCATGAACTAAGAATAAGTATGAATATTTTCATCCTGAATCTAATTAGAGTCACAACGCAGGTCAAGAGTCAGCTAGAATAAAGTAGGTAGAACCTCAAACAGGAAATACATGGTGTCTACATATTTATTTTTTGTTATAGTCATATTGTTAGTATGTCTTAGTGTTAGCAATATATTTTATTATTAGTACGAATTTGTTGTTATTGTGTTAACTTAAAGTTGGCTGGAAAAAAGTAACTAGAAGTACATGGTGTCACTTCCAATTAGTAGGATAAAATGGTGTGTGTTTGGGAACTAAGATGATATTGCACTGTGTCAGTGTTTCCAGCAAATGCAGCAGACAGGTTTGGGATTTAGACCAGGAAACGTAAGTGTGAAACAGAAATGTGGCAAGGATAGGGAGGGATTAGCCACTTGACAGGTGTTTTCCAAAAGAAACAAAGAAGAATTGTCGTTATAAAAAAGACAATTAAAGGCATGTATTGTATAAGGCATTAGAACTCATCTGGGAGCAACGTGCAGTCAGGAAATGGGAGCTTGGCGTGAGGAAAGGAACATGGCACGTTTTCCAGTGAAATACCTGCAAACTTTCTTATGCAAAGAGACGCCCTATCTGTGCAAACTGCCCGACAGCTGGACCAACTTCAAGGACTCAGTATGAAAGTTTGAAGAAGAAAAAAAATGGATGTGGTAGCATTCTCCTAGATTAATATAACAAAGATTCTAGGAGAAGGGAGGAGAGAGGGGACCTTCAGGAAGAAATGGAAAGAAATAAAGCAAAGACTGATTTCAGGTTGAAGTGAGAGGAAAAACACAAGGAAAACATACATCACAAGAGAAAGACATGAGATGCAGCAGAAGAGCAGCAGGGTGGAGATGGATCTTGCAGAGAAAAGGAGACAAAACACATCAGCAGAGACACTGTTGTCTACAGTCCTCAGATGATGGAGAGAAAGAGGGGGAGGAATTACAGTGTTAATTCCTCCCCCTGAATGAATGGAAACCAAATACAGAAAATGAGAATAGCAGGACCATAAGGAGAACCTCCTTTCCCAACAGGCTGAATGCAGGAGAAGATAAATCAAGAAGAAACACACGGAAAAAGTGTGACTCAAGGGCACAAAAGTTAAATGAAAGAAGTTCAAAAGAACACTTGAAGAGTTAACCCCACAGATATAAGGAAAGGAAAATGCAGTCTATTGGAGGACGGGTCAGAAGCAATGTGTTCCTATAAACTTCCATTATGAGAAGGGACATGAGTCAATGCATCAGAAGTGATGAAAAGGTTAAAACAAACTACAGTTTAAAAAAAAAAAAGAAAGAGGAGGAGGAAGAACGATGAGGGTGGGCTCTGGGGAGGAGGAGGAGAAATACAATGATAGTTTGGGTAAACAGGTGTGTTTTGTTTTGCTTTAAGTGTTCTGGGCCACAGTTTCCTTACATGTTAAGTGAGCAGATGGGACTTCAGGATGGCTGAGGGCTCCTTATCCTCTACCTCCTGGGGGTTTGCCCTTCCATTCTGGCACTGCAGAGTACCAAATACAGAGAAGGTCAAAAAGACACAGCTTCTGAGTTACCGAAGGACGTAGTCAAGCAGCTCAGAAGAGGACTGCAGTTTCACACTTAAGGATTCAGGTAGAAATAGAGAAATTGCTTTAGTCCTAATGTTTAGGACTCTTCCCAGTGAAAAATAAGTGAATATATCATACAGGACACAGATTTATGACACAGTATAGATATTTAAAAGATTAGGAATCTGCAAGGGGAGTTTTATGATTTGGGGGAGGAAATTACACCCATCTTTTAGAAAAATTCAAGAAAGTTTGAGTCTAATCAAAAGGTAATGATAATGTCAAGTGCTCTAAAATCAGTCTGTTAGTATGTCCCATTGAAGGAGGTATATCAAGATACACATGCTAATCATCTAAAATAGAACTACAGGAAGTTGAAGTGTTCAAAATCATTGATAAAGCGTATAGGAAAGTGAGAACTGTAAACTATAAAGAGAAAACTAGCACTTTTTCTTGTCATGATATTGCAAGAGCTAAAGCTAATTTCACACAATCCTGGAAATTTGGAAGTCATATGGAGAATGTTAAAAAAAAGAAAATGAAAAACTTCTGTTATAACAGGAAAAATTTCAAATTTTTAATGTAGTTAATGCAAAGGAAGGCGTGCTTTCATTTTAAGATGTCACTAGTTGCATATCCGGGTAAAACATGCCATTAAATATAAGAAAAGAAATGGTAAAATAGATACTCTGTTTCTGCATCTAGTGACATACATAGATTGTTTTAAAGTGAAGAACAAGAAACTAAAATAGGACTAGCAAAAAAAAAAAAAACAAGTGGGGAGGGGGTAAAAGAGAGAGGACTACAGATTGAGTCAGCGTAATAATACAGGGATAGATTTGCAAGGCTAGATCCCCTGTCTAGGTACATATTACAGGGCAAGGAGCAAAAGGATGATGGTGAGGGACTGAAGAGATTTAGGTGGTGCTGAAATGGAAGATGTGGATAATAGGGCATAAGAATCTACAGCATGGAAGAAAATGATGTGAGCTGACAACCCAGCATCATTCAACATGTTTAAGGGCAGCTAGTAGCTAAGGGTAGCTAAGGGTACCTTAGGGGTAGCTAAAGGTAGTTGAGGGTAGCTAAGGACGTTCTGCCTAATTGTAATGGCCTCATTGTCAAGTCATTTGAGGAAGACCTAAAAAAACCACAGACACTTTGCAATGGTACATGAGAGTAAGGGCAGGCTAAAACAAGTGTCCCTGTAAAATGAGAAAAAATACAGTATCAAAAAGGAGAAGGGGATGAGAACAGAAGACACAGATCATTAGACACATAATCATGTAGGATGGTACTTCTCATATGTTCATTGCATACACATACCTGCTGAATTGTGTTGAAACATATATTCTTTGATCCCCACTATGAACTCATTGGAATTACAGACTCCATGTATTTCAATCAATTGCAGTCCTTGCTGTTGTGATTGTTGTCTCTCGATGTTCAAATTACCCATCTTTGGCTAATTGGAATCCCTTCATGAGAGCCCCAGTGTCTTTCTGACATAAACTCATTAAAATTTTTTTTTTTTTTGCGTCTCTCGCTTTCTGGCACAATATTTCCTAGAAACACCATAAATATTTTCTGCCCCAGACTAGAATCACCTGTCCTTTAAGGCATCTTGGTTATTTTTGGTAAATTCCATTTCTGCAGGATTGCCATTGATTTGGGGCCTTTGAGAGATCACAGAGCTAGTAAATACATACTTTAGAGGACAAAAAAGGTCTTAGTAATAATTCTAACTGAATCAACTTCTTTGATTTTATACTTGAAGTCACTTTAAATAATTATTTTCTCTGTGTGCATATGTCAAGCACTCAGCACACAGGTATGTTCATTCACTAAATTTGATATCCAATTTTAGTGAACATCTGTTTTATTTTTGATTTAATTTTTTTGCATTGTAAAATGCTTGCATTATATCATAGCCAAAATAATAACATAAGATTCTTCAGAGATGTCTTATTCCTATTAATAACTCAACCCTCTTCTCTATAACAAACACATTCCTTATCTTGTCATTCATAGCCACTTTGGCAACATTTAGCATTCCAAACTTATCCCCTGTAACTCTGTAATATAAACTCTAGTTAAATTGGTCTATGCATAACTTCAAACATGCCAAGCATACATCCTGCTTTGTGACACTTCTATACTGATCCCTTTTTCTGGAATGCAGATCCTGCCTCTGTCCATTTTAAAAGTGTCCTTTCTCCAAAGCCCATGATCCTTTTTAAAAGTGTTGAGGTGGCTTATAACAAAGATATATGTAATATAATTATGAATCAGAAGTACAAAAAAGCAGAAAGGAGAGAAATAGTAGAAATACAATATTTCCCCAAAATAAAAACTTTTATATGTGTGTTCTGTCTCCTCAGGCACCTAGATTGGAGACTATGTCCTTAGCTTATGTTTGATAAATAAATGAAGACTAAATCTCATAGTATATTCCCAGCATCTAGAGCCCTTTGGACATAGTAGTTTCCAGATTTACTTGTTGATTTTCTAATACATCAATAATTGTAAGTAGTTACATTTTTAGGTGACATTGAAGCAATTATATGATACACACTGCCAAATTGTGTGCAAAAGTTTCTTGAATGGCCTTTTAAATAATGTATCCCCATTGCAATATTTAGGGTGTCCTAGATAGGATTCCTGGGCCCTATAAAGGAGCATAGCATGTATACTTTTCACTGGCAGATGGTTTTAAGAGTCACCCTTGTAAGGGAGGAAGAAGAGTGGGAATGGGGGGAAGCAGAGGCTGACCCACTATGTGAGAGTCATCGTACCTCCACTTGATTCTCGAGTCCGCATGCGTGATTCAAGTTATCGGAAATCGACATAGGGTCAATGACATCTTGTATCAGCCAATCACTGGGTGTGAGTCACCCGGTGAGAGTGGGCTTGACCTGACCCTCAGCAGTTCCCTGAAGCCGAGGGCAATCACCAGTGAAGGATTGAGCTGTGAGTCCTCAGAAATGCATAGTCTAAGAAGGGTTGGAAACATCAGCTCTGAAGAGAGTATCTGGGCAAAGCACCACAGTATCCACTACGTAGAACAATTTGTTATCGTGATGCTAGAGAAACATCATTATACTATTATTCTCATTATTATGGGTGTTGCTTGATTTTTTCTATTTGGATATAAACAGTATAAATTGTTGAAACAAGACCTTTTAAGAAAAAAGGACTTATGCTCCATAAAGGGGGAAAATAAAGCTATCTAAATTTAAATAAAAACAAATTAATTTTCTGACAGATGTTTTGGGATATAAATAAGCCCATGTGTTAGAAAAGCATTATTTTGAAAGACTTTTTATTTTGGGGGGAAAAACGTAAGCTTTTTTTTGAAACTGTTAAATATTAATCTCCTGTCCTATTGTTTTCAAATAAATTACATCCCCTTGTCATATTCTTGTCCTAATGTCTAATTTATTTAAAATGGTTTCTCATTGCATCCTCTGGTGAAATAAAAATATATGCATGTACGTGAAAGAAAATTGAAGAATCCTAGGATTACAGTGAATATTAGAATGACATGTGGGTCTGCCTTCCCTGGAGCTTTTATAAATAGATACCCATCTGTTTAGAACAAGTTTAATAAAATGCTGCCAGGGTATAGAATATATTTCTCAAGTTTTAGGTTCTCTGAACCCTCCTTTTAAAAAACAAGTGCTTGATATTTTATTGAATTTAAGGGAAAAAACCCGAAATTCTTTGGCCTTGATTTGTATTTAATTTATTAGTGTACAAAGAGGTGTTAGTTTGTTGTAAAATGTTTTTAAGTAGTTGTTTGTAGCCAACATGTATTTCCCACTAGATTACTTTAGTCTAAAGTAGGTCACCTTCTGGTTTAAATTAAGGAGGAGGTATCCTTTTATTTTTTTTATTTTTTACTTTGGATTTCAATTTAAAACTGATTTCTAGGATCAAGGACATAAAGTTAATTCACCAGAAAGAAGCACATCATTGGAAATCAGATAAATGTGGTAGAAGACAACTTAGTTAAAACAGCACCTAAAAGGAGTTTAATTGTGTATCTTTTTTTCCCTTAATACTTTATCTTCTACTCTGCTGTGTTCTCTGTTCCTGAAATCCTACTTATATTCATTGTTTCTGCCTAATGTACCCAAGGCAGACCCTGGGAATACGGTTGAAGGAGGGGGGTTATAGTCTCGGGAAACACCATGATTGCATATTGTGTGCCAATTGTTGTAGTACTGGCAGTTTTTAATTAAACATCAGAGTAAATACACTTCATGTAATCTTTCAAGTGTATTTGTTTGTGTATATATGGGTGTGTTTGTGTGTGTTTTAACCTGACATTAAGTAGAGATACATTTTTCATGAGACATTTTTCACTTTCAAAAATAATTTCTGAAATATAAACAAGGACAAATGGCAATTTCACCAACCTAGTAGAAGGACAATTTTGAATGTTAAAATGCAAAAAAATAGTAAAGTAGGGTTTTCAGTTTCATAAAGTGGCTGATACATCTCATCATGATAATTATGAACATACTTCATTCTAATATTTTCCTCTTATGAATATATTCATATCGGCCTCACCGCAAATGAATAAATTACAATCCATAATATGCATTGTGTACTGCGAACTTTTGAAAAAACCTAGAACTGTTAGTCTTATCTACTGTGTTTTATTAACACAAGTGTCTATCTAATCACCATTCTTATTAGTGTATTTGAATGGCATATTGATCCTCGTTTGACATAAATTACAATATAATCACATAACAGATTTGAGTATAACCAACTGCTAGCAAATGAGGATCACGTGATGAGACAGAACATGTGGGTTTCAGTGCTCAGACCTTATGAACACTTGCACATGTTCAGGAAAGCCCACTGGATAAAATTTATGTATTGCTAATGATTTTTATTGGCCCCTCGGCCCAAAGTAGTGGCAAGCTGCCCAGGAATCTGAAGGAATCCTGTTTTCGGTTAGTAGTCAGAATGCAAAGAGTAATAAAACTCAGAAAAGGCATGGTGAAGGCAAAAATACATTTATCCAGGTACAATGAGCCCAGCCAAACTTATGATGGCGATGCTTTTGTCTTTTTTAATTTTTTCCTGAGGTTATGGAATTTTGTTCCATCAGGGTATCCTGGCTAGAGAATCCTTTGAACAAAGTCTTGGAAAGTGCTGCATTATCCATTTGTGTGTGTATTTGTTTATGTTGTGTATCTGCACAATATCGTAAAATGGCCAATATGATCCACAGCTTTCCTTTTCCTACTGAATGAATGATCTCTTATATTCCTAGTGGAATTCAGGCAAACCACTTTGCTTATATTAAAAACAGGCATTTGGATAATCCATAATTATAGATAATTGTGCATATGATCTCTCTCTTTCAAGGTAAGAGCAAATTTTCTGCTGAATTGCACTCATACAGACACGATATAGGGGTGATACAGTTAAAAGCAGCACATCAGGTTTTCACTTATTTTTTTATTTATTGACGGATTATTTGTACTTCTCATTGTGAATTAAAAAATAGTTTTCTTGAAGTTATTTAAATTTTACAAACATATATTTATAAACTTCATTATGTTAGAGTCTTTTTCAAACAATCAACTAATGGGAGTGTGAGAAGATATTTGGGGAATCTGAATCAGTGGCTGAACAACTGATGATATAAAGGAATTATTATTAATAATTTTAGAGATATAATGATATTATCGTTATGTGAAAAAATAGAGTTGTGATTTAAAAATACATAATTAGGTCTATAAAGATGAAACTGTAAGTATCTAGGATATTTGCTTTAAAATAATCAACGGCAGAGGTCAGGAGAGAAAAGAATAATTGTGAGTATAGAAGAAACAAGGTTACTTATGAGAAGATATATTAGTCAGGGTTCTTCAAAGAATTGGAACCAATCAGATATAGATAGATACATAGATACATAGGTACATAGACACATAGATAGATAGATAAATGATAGATAGAGATTTATTATAATAATTGTCTCATGTAATCATAGAGGTCAAGAAATCCCACCATCTGCCTTCTGCAAGCTTGAGAAACAGAAAAGCCAGTGGCGTAATCTAGGCTGAATCCAAAACTTGAGAACCAGGGGAATTAATGGTGCAAGTGCCGGTCTAAGGCCCAAGAACCAGGAGCGCTGGTGTCGAAGAATGGAAGAAGATGGATGCTTCAACTCAAACAGAGAGAGAAAATTCAGCGTCCTCCGCCTATTTGTTCTATTTAGGCCTTCAACAGATTGGATGATGCCCACCCACATTGGTGAGGGTGATCTTCTTTATTCAGTCTACTGACTCAAAGGCTTATCTCTTCCGGAAACATCTGATAGACACATCCAGAAATAATTTTACCAGCTGAGCACCCCTTAGCCCAACTGAAGTTTGCACAAAAAATTAGTCATCACAATGGACAAGTGTTGGAGGTGGGTAGTGGGTACAGAGTTTAGTATACCACTACCCTTTTTTTGTATATGCTTGACATGAATATGTTTGTATATGTTTGACATGTTCATAGTAATGGTTATATTTTTCCTTTCTTTTTTGGTATATTTTTAAAATAGGGAGAAAGACTGTTTCATTTGTAAGTTTTGCTACAAGGCAGGTGTTCAGAAGTTTAAATCATAAAGCCTCAGATGCCTTGGAGATGTATAATCTAATCTGGCTGTTTTCCATATACACAGGCTAATCCAGCAGGCAGGCAGCTGTTCCCCAGTAGAAATCACACACAAGGTTAGCAGGGGAGAGAGAGCTGATGACCTCTGTTTCTTTAGATGTTGGTGAATTGAATCAGGCCCTCAACTAGTAAATAGTTATAAACACAAGAAGCTGTGTCCCAGTGCAGAGAATGGGAGAAGAAGTTTGCTACCAGGAACTAGGGAGGGAAGCTGGATTACAGCAAAACTTGAGAATAATAACAGGGCTCACATTCTAGCTGGGGGAAATATAAGGCACCTGGGGATCTAGGCACACACTAGTAATTAATACTAGGGCAGGAGACCAGCTATGGGCTGGCAACTGAGGGAGGCCCATCAAGCAGCCAGGATACTGTACTTTAATAACAAGACTAGTGCCAACATACCCCATTTCCCTAGCAGTGGCAATTGTCTTTTAAAATTGTGTCAAGTATAGTTAATATTATCCCAGTTACTGTAAAGATTTGGGCCAGTTGTATGAAATTCTCAGTACCTGTAAGCCTTTAGGCTAGTACAAGTAGGGTTAGTCAGTTCCTGTTCTTCTGTGACATTTGTGAACTCATTCTCAAGCTGTCCATTATTTCAGGGACCACCCTAATCAAGGGCATGCCCTATGTGAGACCCAAATTTCACTTATTTGCCCAATGTGTTCATTACTTGCAACTGAGTATGTCAGTTTCTTCTACTTATGGAGGAAATAAAATTAGTATTCACAAGATAACGATGACCAATGATCCTTATTAAATATGAGGTGCTTATTTGGCACATAATATGAGTTCAATGAAGCCTTATTAGTATCAATAATAAAGGAGAAATAAAATTTTTTAAATATTAATAATAAATAACTTATGCAATGAGTTAACAAAAGCAAATCCTAAATGCTTATTCAGTGAAATAGTCATAACTATCTTAAAACAGAACTGTATATGCCACGTGGCAGAGCCAATGGAAAAGGGATACCCGAGAGAGCTGTTGAACATATGGCCTCAAATACCTTACTTAAGCAGGTAGAAATAAAGTTCACAGGAAATAAAAGCTAGTATTAAAAAAAAATGAAGCATGCAAAATCAGGATGATAAAGCAGCAAACATGATAGTCATAAATTCCCAGAATTTGGTTGAATGTGCAGAAAATTTAATAAGCACAGCCATTATCAAAAGTGCTGAGAGTAAGCAGGAAGGCAGCTCATGTGTAGGGATCCTTGAAGGGATGGGGGCAGAGCTCTGCCAGTGCACAGAAGCAGACACAGAGGTGCAAGCTGAGAACAATGACCTTTTAAAATAGATACAAATGACCTACTTAGAGGACACTGAAAAGATCCGAGTTTAAAGAAGAGCTAATAGGAAAAGCTCAAATAGCAAATGTGAAATCCCTGAAATTAGAGACAAAACCCTGTATTATAGGATGAAAAAATATCAGCAGATGTAAATTCAGGCTCTTGTAGGCATGTGAAACACCTGGTGTGTCCCAGGTCAGATTTGTATTTTCTTTTGCCAAATCTGCCAACTCCAGTATATGTACATCAGTATTTTCAGGATTGTTATTTTTGGTGAATGCTGAACCAAACAATTATATAACCATTAGGTAATTCCCACTAGACCAAAAGATCTGAGATAAGGTTACTGCTTCACTCTTTCTACTGGTGTGAGCACATCACAAAGCAAGTACTTAACACACAGTAAGTACTTAATTTTAGTAACTTAACTTATTAAATAAATGAATTATTTCTACTCTTATGTTTCAAAATTGTGATGTTTATATTACATTGTTAATTGTAATTTGTGAGCAAAATTATTAATTCAGCTATGCCTCTGATAATTTCTTATATAAATTTAAACTCAGTCTAAAAATATTGTTTTACAATTTATTAATGTAAATAGTTGTTTAATATGTATGGGGGTTATTATACATTGAATGAAATTTGTTTAACATTAATTCTGGTGGTTGTAAGAATCATAATAAAAGTACACAGTCTAACACACAATTGTAAAGCAATTATACTCCAATAAAGATGTTAAAAAAACCAAAAAGTACACAATCCAGATCATTTTGCCTTTCATGACTGGCCAAATAATTCAGAGGAGTGATATGTCTCCATTTCATAAAGACCAACATTTGTTAAGCAAACACTTTTAAAATATATGCAATTGATGAGAGAAAAAATTCTTCTTCATTCTCTTCTTTATATGAAATTTAGCCCATTTGGGATGTGAGCATAAAATACCAATGGACACAGATCAGAGTTATTTAAGAATTAGGGAAGATAAACCAATAAAGTCTTCTATTATATTCTGAAATGCCTAGTATAGTAATAAGTCCTCTAAATAGTTGGAACATCTGGGGATGAAATTAGAAACCGAGAGATGATGCAAGATTCATCTGCTGAGTCCTCTAAGTGATCATATTATCCCTGTGCTTGAAATTTTTTGACACTTCCTATAACCCAGGCTGTCTCATTTGACATTTGCATTGTTCCTTAATCTTCATGTATTTTTTAAATCTTGTATCGCCAACCAGATTGAAATCTTCTGGATGACAATTATTAACTTGATATACTTTTGTCTTTTCAAGGTTGCTGTCAGGTATTAGGTGCTAATTTAAAAACAGCTAATTGAATATAAATAAATCCATTAAAAGAAGCAGTAGTACATGTATACTTATAAGATGTATTGAAAATGCAATGGTCATTTCTCCACTGATTGACCATCACTAAATTTTAAAGTGAGTCCCTTGTAGGAAAGCATGCTCACTAAGAGACTCAATTGTCTAGAAAGAGTACAGCAGCCTAATTTCCAATTAATGGCAAGGTCACAACACACATAGCCTCTTAGGAAATTAGATTAATCAGTGAATGGTAGATTTTTCCTGCCTCTGTGGTCTTCTGCTGTACTCCTCATGCTGGGTAAAGTGAAACTCTGTCTCTGGTCAAGAGGGGAATGGGAAGAAGTGGGCTGGCTGGAGTAGCCATTCTAGAAACCTCTGATGGAGATACAGACAAGAAGGTTCACGTCTGGGAGTCTTATCCTGGAGATGATCCAAAGTTGAATGGTGTCATATATCCTCAACTAGGCTAGAAATAAGTGCATAGCACAGAGGGGACATGGGAGTGGTTTGTCAAGATGAGTAAGGGTGAGAAATAATGAGAAAGAAGGGAGTTGCCAGACATGCATAGGTGGGTTTGGTTTAAGGTGGTCCCACTATCTAAGAGTGCAGGCAGACTGGAATTATTTATAGGGAATAGATCCAGGATCAGACTAACTCAGAAATAAACAAATACAGTGGTTGCTTTATTGTTGTCTGTTTGTTTTATTTTAAATGAGTCCTGCCTGCTCTTTAGTATGGTAAAAGGAAAGAAACAACATATACGATCTGTTGTAATCATAGGTACATACACATTTCAGGTTTATGTTGAATTGCTTCCTGTGATTACAGGTCAAGAAGCTCATTCCAAAAGAAATTATGAATTTTAAAAATTTGCTCTGGGTTGTAGTTTGAAAATCATCAATCCTCCTTCTCATCATCACCTTTGTCACCAAAATCTCCTTGGCTACTTTCAAATAATCTGCAAGAAAATATTCTTTTACATTGTGGGACAAAACCAGACTGCACAATTTACACAGAAGATCAATGAACACAAAGAAAAACGCATGTGGAAATTGGTACCTTTCATATTATTGCACAAAGTTCTTCACTCTCTATGTGTTCATGTTTTCAAAGCCAAGACCAATCATCAACCATTACTAGCAACATAAAAAGATTCAGAGAATCACATCAAGGATACAGTACTAGTTAGTAACACAACAAAGGCAACATTTGATCTCGGTTTGGGACAGAGAGATTCCACTTAAGGAAGACTTGATACTCTACTGTGGCATGGATATGTTGACAAACAGCAAACAGGAAAGAGGAGAAAAGCTAAATAGCGATTGCAGTGTCATTTCACACTTTTATTCTTGCTTTTACATAGGCATCCTAATATACATTACCTGTCCTAATGCTGGAAAGAATCTTAATGCAGCTGTGAAGCAAGTACAGCTTCACAGACCCTTTCATTACTGCTCTTGCATCATCAGCAAAAGCATTAGGGACAATTACTATCACATGTCTCCATATCTTTATTAAGCATTTATGACCAATTTAAAATCCTGCAATGTTTCATGTACCCTTTTACTGCAAAGTGTATTAATATTACTTTCTATACGAGAACAATGAGGTACAGGGTTACAACCATCTCAGTTTTAATTCAGCAGAAGCAGAAGGAATAGAACAGTCTTATTTCCTAAGCCAAACAATGAAAACAAGTTTGCCAAACGGGATTATTATCTCTTAGCCTGCCAAACATGGTTATTATCTCTATATTCCTACATATTTTGGAAATGCAGTCCAATAATACACATAGAAAAATCATTACATTTATGGCAAGGTCAGGTAATATGCATAACGTGCTCCAGATTTTTCCTCTCTTTCCATGAAAAGTTACTCCTGTAGGTCAAAGGGTTGGCTGTGTCTAGAAATGACCTCTTGATCTACAGCAGTGACCAGCTTAAAAATATCTCTTCCATCATAATCTCAAGCTGCAGATTTTTTGCTCAACTTTGATCCAAGGAGTCCATCTTTGCATTGCAAGGAGAAAGGCATTAAGGTGGTGTCAACCCCATGTGGAATAAATGGTAGAGATAGAATCCAGATCTTTCCATAATTATTACTGAGAGAAAATGCTACAAGAAAAGTATATACCTACCACTGGTCCATAGTAGGTATATATGAAAGATGTAATTGCATTTCTCGTAAGAGGTAGGATTTGCCCTGGAGAGCTCTGCCAAGGTTCTGGAGTCTGGATGTAAACCAAGAACCTGGCATATCCCTATGGGGCAATATTCACCTTATAAAATAAAATTTATGTATTTACTTAATTATGCCATTTGATGCCCTTTCAGATTCATGGTCAAAGTTCAACTTAACTAAATATCTTTGTGATGAGTGTACTTCTCAGGCTGAATGAAATAATTTACTGATTTTCTAATCACGAATGAATCAGAAATCGATTAAATGTTCATTAACCTCATGCCATGGACAGTTAAGAAGGAGACTGCAATAAAGCATTTCTAAGTTTAATCAATATTTTTCTTCAACTGGTATTTAGGGAAGAAAGCATCAGGGTACAGTTAAATCAATAATGTGAAACACGTTTTATATGTAGAAGAGTGACTAAACATTTTTATTGTTACTGATGCTGGAACTAGTGGGTAAGGTTAAACTAAAAGGCAAGAAGCGAGACTATTATGAATTTCCTTCCTTTGAAGTTTTGAATAACAGGCATAATTTTGACCTCCAGCTTAGTGATTGCGTCCAGAGAACTGCTAATGAGGATTAATGGCATTAGGATTGTCTTGCAACACACACACACACACACACACACACACACACACACACACACGATATACATATACACATCATATGTGTGTATACATATATATATATACACATATGCTTTAATTGTGTTAATGAAATCACAAAAACAGAGGGTTTTGTTGCTGTTGTTTTGTAGTTCTTTTATTTATTTTTTCCTTCTCTAAGTAACGCAGAATATTTCCCGTGGCTTGAATTCCCACTTCTTGAAAAGTCCCATATGACTGGCTACACTGGTGACACCCATTGAGCATTAGGATGGAAAATTACATCCTTCCTTGGACTGCTCAGGCTTTGTCTTCCCTATCTAGAGACACCACTCTTGATGTAACTTTCTTGAAACTTCTTTCCTACCTAGTGTTTTCCCATAGATGCCATTTCAGAGATAGATTCCGCCTCATTTCCAAATCACGACAGGAAAATTTAATGTGGCATCAGAATTTAGGATTAATTAGATGGAAGCATGACTTTTTCACACAGGTAACTCTCCCCTAGAACATCACTCTGCAGCTGAACTCCAAATATTAGCTGGTAGGAGATGCATATCCCTTCCCAGGGGAGTGTTGTTACTCATACGAGTGAGGAAGGTGGTGGTCACTGGGCTTTTTCAGATACTGAGAAGTAAAAGGTCTTTACCTCTCTTTTCTTCCCCCTCCTTCTCCTCCTCCTCATCCTCCTCCTTCACCTTCACCTCTTCCTTCTTCATCTTGTTCATCTTGCTTTTCTCTTGACTAATAAAGGGCAGATTGACTAAACCTCCATCACTTAGCAGAATACATTCATGAAAAGTGGAAGAGTTAATTTTTTCTACATAATAAAACTAAGGGGATTGAATTCCCAGAGAGAGATCATGCTGAGAAGACCCAGAAATGGGGAATTAAGGCGTCTGGAAAGAGAATGAAGTGATTCACCTGGAGATTATAAAATCTCTCAGCACAAAATTTTAGAAAATTCTTGTACGAAGATAATGTAGACTTTGTTGCATTTAAGATAAGGGTCTGAGCTCTGTCTCTGAAGTGTCATGGTGTCATTGAAATGGGAAGAGCAAGTGGAATGACCAGACAATGGCCTTGGAAGCAGAAGACTGTATAGAGAGTCACCAAGGAATAGGGAAACTCTCCCAGCTTTGAACTCCCCTTTCTACCTGAATCCCAGGAAAAGAAGTTGGAATGGCAGAGATCAGCCCTAACATGTGGAAGGGATTAGAGCACATTTCATTTGATTTTCAAAGGATGGGATATTACTGTTGACATTAGAGTTATATATAGGGAGAGGTCACATCTTAGATATTGAGCTTATAAAAAAATATAAACCAAAATTAGCATGCTGAATTATTAAAACTTACTTAAAGCAGAATTATTATCAGTATTTTTATGTTTTGAGCTCACTATTTTTTTAGCTACTGTGCCATAGCTAAATATGTATTAACTTGGGGAGTGATTTTGTATTGTTGCTTTTAAAGGCTACTGGTACAAAAATACAGTGTTTATTTTTAAACTGGTGGAAAATTCATATAAATATGTGTAATATGTATTTTTATCTCACACAAATGTTGTGTTGCTAGTATGGCAGTATGTTATGTTTGTGTGTGTGTGTGTTTTCTTCTTTAGAAGTTCTTGGCCCCAGGGTCCTCTGTGTATTAAGCGGGCTAAAGAGTAGAGTGGGTTCATCTCTGGATTAGGTCAGGGCTCAACAACTATGACCCTTGGACCAAATCCAGACCCCACCCATCTTTGTATATAAAGTTTTACTGGAACACAGCCAAGTTGATTCATTTGCATATTGTCTATGGCTGGTTTCTTGCTGAAAGCAGAGCTGAGTAGCTGTGACAGAGACCACATGGCCCGCAATGCCATAAATATTTACTCTCTGGCTCTTTACAGAAAGAGCTTGCCAAACCTGGGTTAGACTTTCCCAACTCAAGAAAGAGGGTCTCCTGTATCCCTTCTAAAGCCAGATGCTAGATCCGGTGACATGAAATGGCATAAGACACAGAGTACTATTCTGTGGACAGGCCAAAGCCAACCTGTTAAATTCCATCGTGTCTAATATTTTATTTATAGAACATTTTCGAAAATAAGTTTAAAATAGTAGAAGATGCATTTTATTTCTTTAGATCTTTACTCTTTTTAAGATGATACTATAGACCTTCAGTCATACATATAGCTATGAATATATATCTATATAGGTAGATGTATACATATATATACATAATCAATTCAGCTAAAAGTTTTTAAGGGTATTCTTGTGCCCCATCTCATCTATATGCTACATTATACAAAGTGGGCTATCTAGTAGCTTCAGCTCGGTGGATAAAAGTCAGCTGTTTCTGCCCCTGTGAGGGGAACAGTATATTTCTAAAGAGACAAATATCTGTATTCTAATAGTCCAACTATTATAAGGTTCTGTATCATAGGATATAGAAATAAAGAATTGCACTCTAAGCAAATTGAAATTAATGACATCTTGGAATAAGCAGGACAATAAAACACATCATAGCAGGCACAAACATTGCCGTTTGAATTAGGATTGTTTCAATGTTTATTTTCTGATGCAAAATTTAGAAATGGAATCAACCATATATTAAAGAAACACAAATAGAAAATAGAATTTCCTTTAGTCTTTCGTCTTCTCAGCAGGCATCCTGTTTCTGTTCTTCTGCTGTGTGCAGGAGTAAATCAACAGTATTTTTGAAATGTTTGTCTAATTTTAGGCAGACTAGACCATGCTAATATCCTTGAATTTGGGGACCAGCCTAATGGGCCATTAGATTCCAAGTTCTATCTTGAATAATGATGGCAAAGAGTTTTTGGTGGAAGGAGTCCTATTACCAGAATTCAATTACATGCAAAAGTAAATCTTTTTCTAACATAACAAGTGCATATTTTTGCCATGGTAAATGCATTCAAATGTACCCAATTTTTCTTTTCTCACGAGTGGGGAAAAAGCTAACTTCAAGTTCCTTTCTCACATTCCTGTTTTCTACTCCACATTTTCAGATGAGAACATAAATGCTGAGGATGAGTAGATTACACCTGCAAGTAGATGTCTTGGCTGCAGCAGGAGAGAATTAAGGATTGACATAACCAGTCTGTGCATCCTTCCACTGGTGAAGGGATGGATTAGGAGCTCCGGATTAGCAAATGCAAACTCTTATATGTATGTATGTACGGCTGAATCACTTTGCCATACACCAGAAACTAACACAACATTGTAGATCAACTATACTTCAATAAAATAAAATTTTTTAAAAATATGTGCCTTTATGATAACAGACATACTGAGTTGCTTTCCAGAAAAACAAAAACAAAAACAAAAACTTTAAGAATCTTTGAAACATGACTGTAGATTTGGCCTCAAGAAAGGCAACGTGGGACACAAAACACTAACATGAAAATAATGTCTTCTACAGACTCAAGATCAAGAAACCAAACAGCTGGAATGTATCAAGTAACAAATATCGAATACGTATGTTTACAGTTCATTTTATCTGTAAACTTTTTACCTGGGAAATAATCACATTGTGTTTATATCATCACTAATTAGAAAATTGACAGATACACTTACAAAGCAAGGCAAGGGTAATTTTTAAAACAGTAAAATATTATTTCTAACACATTTAATATATCTTAGGACTATATGTATAGGTACAACTTCCATGTTTCATATACATGTAGGGTCGTGTGTGTGCATGAGTGTGTCTGTGTCCACAGGTAAGAATAAAGTGTTTTTGGATATTCAAAGTATTTTATTTCTTCTTCTGACAAGGAGAACTTTGAGAATGAAAGTTTATAAGAAATAATGGAAAAGAAAAAAATGGAAAAAAAAGAAAGAAAGAATGGTAGTATATGTGCACATATACTAAAGAAATTATCAAAGATGTAGACAAAAATACAGATATAGCTTCTGTATGTATAAAATGCAGATAACAGGACTATGATTAGTAGCAGAATCTGTCAAAAATCTAATTGTCAAGCTAGGAGAATTACTATAATATAGGATATCTGTAAGGTAAAATATCTTATGAACTTTTAAAGTCATGCTTTATGGGCTGAGTTATGTCACTCACGAAATTGAATATACTGAAACCCTAACCTCCAAGGTGACTGTATTTGGAGACAGGGCCTTTAAAGAAGTAATTTGAGGTTAAGTGAGACTGTAAGGGTGGGTCCCTTATGAGAAGAGAAAGACACCATGACATGCACATACAGAAAAAAGGCTATGTTAGGACACCGAGAGAAGGTGGCCATCTGCCAACCAAGGAGAGAGGCCTCAGGAGAAACCAAACCTGCCAACACCTTGATCTTGGACTTCCAGTTTCCAACACTGTCAGAAGTAAATGCCTGTTTTTTAAACAGTTAAAAAAAAAAAAGAAATAATGGTAGTCCTCATTTTATTTATATATTGATTTTTGGAAATTGATTTGTAGATTTATCATTTAGATCTGAAGTCCTGCCCCTATTGTCAGGGGCCATTGTGCACACAGAGGTGTGTCTGCTCAAACAGTGGGGAAGCAGCTCACCTGTTCTCCCCTTCTTAGAAGAGTGGAGCTGCCAGAGGAAGCCCACAATTACGGTACTCCTTGTAATGCCACAAACTCTACTCCAACCAAGTATACGAACCTTCTGGGTTCCCTGGGCTCTTTGAACTTGGAGGCTCTGTCTTTTATTAACCATGATCTTTGGTTCTGAGTACCTCACATGGCCTTGGTGATTTTGTGTGTTCAAACATCACATAATCTCCCATATTTCTTCTTAATCTATTCCTCTGTCCTCCAAGTAAGCAAGATAAGTCCTTTGGAATTCATTAGAATTTTTTAAAGAAATATTTAATTACCAGCAGCTAATGGAAAGACTTGGAAGCTTGTGCGTGCATGTGGACGTGTGTGTGTGCAGTGCCTGTGTATATCATTGTGGTGATGGTGGTAGCTGTGCTTGTGGATGTGGTTATTACTGTAGTTGCTTAAGTTTCTAACCACTTTATTTAATTACAGAGATCTTAGAGATGAAGACAAGGGCGTGCAGAGAAACAATCACGGTGGAGAATAATGGTAGCTGTAGAGCAGGCTTTTTTTGGATAACAAAATAAATTCTAAATTTTTGGGCAGGATGTGATAGAAGTAGCCTACCAAATTGCAGATACTCTGCCAACCTCTATTTACCCTCCTTAAAGCTATATTTTGGAAAATGCAAGGTCTTCTTTGTATCTCTCATAATGGTTTAAGCCAGGTAGATATTTAACAAATATTTGGGGTGTTTGGATGTAAAAAGATTTGCAATCTTGGCTGCTTCTGGTGTAATGGAATCTCATACCTAATTTTTCTTCATTAAGAATCTTTTCTGGCGGCTGGCTATACGTCAGTTGTGGTGGAGAGATTACAGTTCTGTGGTCAGCCTAAAACGTAAAACTAATCCTCTGTTATAAAAAAACAAAAACAAAAGCAAAACTTTTCTACCAGAGAGTTAGCTAACATCCCTCAAAAACATATACAAATATTAATATTAAACATATTTGGAAATATTCTATATGCAATTACATACATATATATGTATATAATTTATCAATATTTATCTAAATAGTTCTTGAAGTTTGTGTATGTGGCCAAATTTGCATTTACCTTTGTACCATGATACCATTTCAAAAGTTGCATATATAGACATTTCTGCTCTTGGTATTAATAAAACTTGTGCTTACATGTTTAATAAGATAGAGCAAAAAAGTGAACTCATTTAAAATAACTTAAAAGCAATAAAGCCAATATTTTGGCAAAAATGAAAGGACGAGATGTGCATTTTAGCCTAAAATTTTAAAAATCCATGTTTTCTCAGATTTCAAAGGGGAAATAATTATTGACTTCTGATTGGTTAAAATTGGAATTTGTGATAAAATAGTGCGAGAATGCATGTAACAGAAGTTGTTTCAAAATTCCGAGATTTGGAATTTCCTGGCTGTCCAGTGGTTAGGACTCAGTGCTTTCACTGTGGTAGCCCAAGTTCAGTCCCTGGTCAGGGAACTAAGATCCCACAAACTGCACTGTGCAGCCTAAATTAATTAATTAATTAATTAATTAAAAAAAGGAATTCTCGGGTCAAGTCATGTCATGCTATAATTGATTCCAAACTGTGAATTACATACATAAATTTAGATTCATAAATTTAACTATCCAACAAATATGCAATATATATCTATTACTGTAAGAGACTAAAGTGGATGTACATGTAAGTAATAAAAAACCTTTCCTCCAATAACTTACCAAAAGATATTTATAGCAAAAACTGGGCTATAGTATGACTTCTATTGGTTGTTTTTGGTTTGTTTTCAGAGGAAATAGTTTAAATGCTTAATCCATTAAAATGGAGTGTCTTAGAGGAAACTGAAATCCGTCAAGGGTTTTAAAGAAGCCATCCTAAAAATGCTTCAAATAGCAATTATAAATTCTATTGAAACAAACAAAAAATAGAAAATCTTACCAAAGAAATAGAAGTGATATAAAATAACCAAATCATAATTATAAAACTGAAAAATAAGTTAGAAATAAATTTAAAAATAAAGCTTGCTGCACAGGCTTAAAAGTTGAGGGGAGATGATAGGATATATAATCAGTGAACTTGAAGACAGACCAATAGAATTTGCCCAATCAGAACAACAGAGAGAAAGTAGAGGGGAAAAAAAAAGAACAGAGCTTCAGGAATTCATAGGACAGTAATGAAAGATTCAACATTATTATCAATAGAATTTCAGGAGAGGAAAAAGAAAGTGGGACTGAGAGTATTTAAAGTAATAATGGCTGAAAACTTACCAAATGTGGTGAAAGATAAAAATCTACAGAACAAAGAAACTGAATGAATCACAAAAAAGATAAAACTAAAAAAATCGACTCTAAGACACATCATAATTAAACTTCTGAAAACTAAAGATAAAGGAAAAAATCTTAGAAGTGGACAAAGAGAAATTATCCAAGGGAAACTCAAATGACAGCAGATTTCTTACCTGAAACCATGGAAGCCAGCAGGAGGTGGCACACCATTTTTAAAGTGTTGAAGAAAAAATGTAAGGAAAACTTTCCTTCAGGGATGATTGGGAAATAAAGATGTTTTCAAACAAAGGAAAATTAAAAGCATTTCTTGCTAGTAACCATACCCTTAAATACAGCTTAAGGAAGATCTTCAAACAGAAAGGCAAATAAAAAAAACACACGAACAAAACAGTGCATCAAAAAGGAAGAAAATCCCATGGAAAGAGGAGAATTGAGAGTACATATAATAGCGTATCTTCATGTGTTTTATAAACCGATCTTCATGATTGAAACAAAAATTTTAATAGCATTGGAAAGGAAAGTCGATGGTTTTAAAAATAGAGAAGATAGAATGATCTAAGTGGAAGTAAAGTTTCTAAACTCACTAAAAGTGGTAAAAAAAAAAAAAAGACTACATATAATTATGTCTTAAAATAAAATCAGGGCACTCTGATCAGAACCAAAGAAAGGAAACTTTATTTCTAATGCTTTACATTTGATTACATATTATTTAATTATTTCCCCAACAGAAAATATGTCTTATTTAGAGACTTCTCATAATACCATTATTTAGTGATATGTATTAAAGATCTTGTTGCTGGATCAATATATACTTTCAAAAACAACTTTGGGGGATTATTTAGGAAATTTTAAAATGAATTGAATATTAGGTAAGATTGGGAAATTACTGTTAGTTTCATTCGCTGTGCTAATGACATTTTGATTATGGGAGAGAATGTCTTTAGTTATAAATCAGGCAAGCTGAGTTGTTTAAAGTTGAGGTGTCCCGATAATTTTAGCTTATTTTCATATGGTTGTGCTTACACACACTCACACAAATAATGCAAAAATATAAATAATAAAAATGTTAATGACTGTTGGATTTAGGTGGTGAATATTTAGGTATTATATTATTATTCAAATGCTTCAGTATGTTTGAAACTTTTCTTATAAAACTTGTAACAAAAAAAAACTTGTAAGAAAAAAAAGCACAGAATTGCTTTCTTAACTTAAAAACAGTCATACATAATGCTATCCTAGTGAATCTGAAAATAAAATAATTCTATGCTAAAAATATTGTTAAATTCAAGTTTTTCTCTTTCTTTAAATATCTCATTTTTTGTGGTTCATAGTACATATAATACATTGATATAGTGGTACATTTGAATACTGTATATAAAAATACATGTTTAGACTATATATGATCAAAACTTATTGGGAGCTTTCATTTTGTTGTTTTGCAAATTCACAATATATGATCACTTCTGGTGTCAAATAAATTATTTTCTGTATAACTGGTGTGTGTGATGCTTTTCACTCAGAATCTTAAAAAATTTCAACAACAAATAATTTTGGAACCTATTATAGGAAAAAGAAAGGAAGAAAATCTGACCTACCCATACCAATAGAATAGGTTATGGTTTAAAGAATGAAAATATAAAGAAATTCAAAATTATATGTATCCAAAAACTTAACAATGGAAATTGTTCCAAAGGACAGTGGGGGTATAACGTGTCCAGATTTTGCTTTGTATTGACATTAATATGACTTTAATTTGGTTGGGGAAAATAATGCGAGACACAAGACAATTAGTAAAACTGACCGTAGGAGGAAATGGGGCTTAGTGGAATTGCTGAAGATTTTCTTCTTAGGAAATCAAGAGGCGGCATTTTCCTTGAAGCAATTTAATGAAATGCATTGATGGTTTAACATATGATTTGAACTGGCATATTCTGAAGCTAATTTGTACATGTAAAAATTATAGTCATTGACCTTAAGAAATCACATAATTTCCAAATGTAACACCGCGTTGGAAGGTGTGGCAGTTTCTAGGCTCAGTGTACACTGGGACAAGGTTTTCCAGTCTCACAGGATCAATAGGGCATTCGAAATGCTTGGGAACATGGACTGAAAGCTACAGACAAAAGACATTTTTTTTTTCCTTTCTAATTCTGAGCTGGATAAAAAGGTAGATTCACTCTAGCTGCAGTCACAGACAACTCTTGTGCCTTACCAGTAAACTTGTCTTAAAATTAACCAATAAGACCATAGGGAAATTAGGTCCTGGGTATTTTAAGAACATGTGCTCAAGAATTGAATGGGGGTTCCTAATTTTATTGCAAGTGCTGAAGTAAAGGGCTGTTTTGGGATATCTATCAATCTTGGACTTTCAGCCACAAGAATGGTTGTTCAGTCTCAGGGATGTTGATATTGAGGCATTCATCACATGTAGATTTTTATTTCACATCTTTGGAAGAATTTCAACTGTGAAAGTGCCTTTGTCTGGTTTTCTAGTCCTATTTCACAATAAAATAATTGATACACTCTAGACATAGAGGAAGCCTGATCAAACATAAACACTGAGGTGTATTCTTTTCCTAACAATTAGCTCAATTTAACTCAAGCATCACCCTCTCTTAAAGACAGTTGGCGAATGCTCTAGTTCCAGTGTAGAAATGCTTACTCAACTGAACGACAGCATGCATATCAGCTGCTGCATGGTAGATGCACTTTCTCTTGCCCTCATTTGGTTAAAGCATATGGTGCCTTCCTTGTTTTGAAATAAAATAGCACTGGGCATTCCTTCCCTGCCCATTGGAGTGTTGGAAATACATATTTAATTCTGGCTTAGTTTAAGAATTTCACAAGCAGTGGTGAAGTTAGAGTTTATTATAACTGGTTATATTATATACCTGCCCTATTTAAAATGTGAAACTTGTATTTAAGAATTATTATGCACAGTGGCAGCATATTAATGCTGATTTTATTAGCTCATGGATTATTATGTACAATGAGTTATATAAAAAGTTGATTTTGTTCCTTCTGACATTGTTTCCACCTTGCAGTAATGTGAGCTGTAGCAAATCACATATAACAATCTATGGGTCTCCGAAGCTCAACCTTTTCATTCCCTTGGAAACACATTTTAAAAACGGGTGCATTTTGCAAGATGAGGATCAAATGTCAGCACGTTAAGTAGCCTAAGAAAATTAACCACTAATATGGATAAACCTCGAGTTTGTTTTATTAAATAGATCACTTTGCTTAAAGAACAGACATTTAGTTGATGACTGATTTCATCTTTTGGAATGTGATAATGAGGAAAAAAGAATGATTTTTACAACAAAGGAAAACAGATTGACAAAAAGTAGAGCCATGGGAATTAAAAACAATCACAGACATTTGGAAAAACTTAATTGCCTGAACCACAGGAATATTTGTAATCCACCCTTTCTAATAAAACTGTGCCTAAGATGATCAGTTTCCCCAAGTGTACTTTATATGAGAACAGGGAGTTTTCCAAGTGGTTCTTCTAAATTCTTAATGGTGTCAGTTTTGATGGAATGCAAGCAAGCAGCGACCAGTTACAGTGACATAAGGGAGAGCCCTGGTTTAAACACACCAAAGTCACATACTGAGGTAATAGAACCTTAAAGAAAGGTGGTTTTAATAAAGAATTCTTTTTATACTAAACGCATTTGTTTAGATTTATATTCTGTAGACTCTGATGACAACTCAATAAAGATTGCTCCAGACCTCTGTATTAATAAGATTTAATATAGTAAAGTTTCCAGAAATGTGTTTTTTGAAATATTATGAGTCAGGAAATAGTCCTCTGAAGCTGAATCTCATCAACAGATTTTATGAGTTTGAATTCAAAGAATAATATATAGTTTCTAAGAAAAAAAATGACCCCAAAGCAAGCAAATTAGTTAACTAGTTCTTATGCATGACAGATACGTATGCTAGAATGCAATACATCTTCTATGAACTTTTTGAAGTTCACATTTTTGGAGTTAAGAGTAGAACAGAATCCATTATGTTTGCAGATGTATTGCACTGTAATTGCCAAAGGTCTTGGGCCAAAATATTTGTTCTTTTAAAACTCACTGTAGATTTAGAAATTTTAAATGGGTCTCTTAGATCATTCAAAAGAGGTGAAAAATTATATGTTGGAAATACAAAGAATTCAGTATATATGCAGTAACTTAATTTAACAATAAGGATAAATTTCCCATACATTAAAATCATTTTAGGATATTTTCATAAGTATGGCTTGATTTTATTATAATTATTTTATGACCAGAAGAGAACATTTGGAATAGACATATTTGAAAAAGGAATCTTACCTGATTTATGTGGTTATTTCACTTACTCTGAGGCAATTTATTACTTCTGTATTTTAATCTCAGTGCTCTCTTTTAAATTTAAGAGAATCTATCTTATGTTATCTATAAACTTATTTAATTCTAAAAATGCTTAATAGGAATGGAAATAAGTTCTTTTCACTTAGTGAATTTTAGGAAAGTAGAAAACCTTTATAAATTCTTAAAATAATTATTTTTAACTTTGAAATTTTACATGAAAATATCAGGACATTTCAAGTGTATTTGGATGCCTGCAAGGGTGCAAAAGCTACAATATTCAATAACACGGGCCTCCTTTCCCAGTTTTTTAAAAGGAATTCTACATGCCAATTAACAAAAACAAAAAAAATAAAATTAACCCTTAAATATTGCATCCAACCTCTATAAAAACACTTTCATCTTTCTCATCATAATGATGTTATTCTTTTCTTTGAGTGAAGGCTCCTCTCAAGATAATGCTATTGTTCCAGGCAACACTTTGAAGTTTGATCACTTGACAGTTAATGACTTCACAGTTTTTTTCAATACAAATAGTTTGCCTATTAATTTGCCTTAATTTATAATGATGCAAGAAAAATGTATAGGATCAAAAGTCATTCTAGATACTGTGTCTGACAATAGTCAATTTAATAAAGGCATCCATATAATAAGCTCTTTAGTAATGTGCAGCTATAAGTAATCTGGTTAAGGTCATTTCCCAACTTTCAATCAATTTGGCAGAATCTTCAAAACTGATTATTATTAAAAACAAAACAACAGTTCTGCAAATCATAGACATATGAAACACAATCAATAAAAAATAAGATGAAAACATATACAATGAAATGTGGAACTCGAAATTAACTATTTATTACTTTAAAAAGAAATGTTTTTTTGACTGCAAAAATCCTGAGCCTATAGGAGAGATTCTTCTATAACAACAACAAAATGTCATTTCCAATGAACTTGTAATGGTCAATGTGATTTCATACTGAAGACTGTGGTTGACATATTAGTATTTTCTATCTTTTAAATCCTTTGATTTATATAAGAGCATAGGAGATTTTTCTGACACCATAAATGTCATTAGAGTAAGGATGTGTATTTCAGAAAGTATTATGTTTTGTCAAGGGAAAATGCTGCATAGAATCGTTGATAGTAGCAATATAACTTCCAAACCAGATTCCTCTAAGGAAATGCGTCTGGAAAAGTTCTTATTTTAATTGATGTACCCTGATGTTATGAGCAGAATTTTACAACTGAAAAATGTCTTTCATGGTTTGTAGTCAGCCAAATGGTCTGTCCCTTGTTGATCACCCACTTAAGAAGCAGAGATCTAGGAATTATTAATTATTGATTCATTTCCTTGGGAGTCTTGATGTTAACACTCTTATACTCCTTCATCCTTTCCATCACTGCGCCATATATATATATTACTCCTGCTCAAAAATACATGAATACACATTTCACTAAAGTAGCTACAAAGATGGCAAATAAACACATGAAATGATCATCTTCATTAGCCATTTGAGAAATGCACATAGAAACTGCAATGAGATACCACTACAAATAGCTAAAATAATTAGTGACAACACTAACTACTGGTGAGGATGCAGAGAAACTAAATATTCAATGTCCCATTGGTTGTGGGTATGTAAAGTAGTACAGCAACTCTGAAAAACAATTTTGCAGTCAAAAAAAATGCAAATACCACACCACCCAGAAACTGTACTCCTGGGCATTTATCCTAGAGAAATAAAAACTGATGTTCACCTCAAACCTGTACATATATGTTTATTAGCAGCTTGATTCATTATAGCCTAAAACTAGAAACAACCCAAACGTCATTTAATGGCTGACTGTTTAAAATAAAAAAATACAAAGAAATAAAAACCTGATGCATCCATATTAAGGAATAATATTGAGCAAGGTGAATTATGCTGAATGGAAAAGCCAGTGCTAAAATGTTAATACTTAATATACATTTATATTACATTCTCAAAATGACAATATTATAGAAGTGGAGAACAGATTAGTGATTTCTAGGGGTTAAGGACAGGATGGGAGCTGGAAGTTATGTCTATAAAAGAGAAGTGTAAAGAATCACTGTGCTGATGTGAATGTTGTGTATCTTGACTAATTCAATGTCAGTATCCTGATTGTGAGATATGTAGATATAGATATGTATCTTTTATCGTTTTATAAGACGTTACCATTGGTGGCAACTGAGTAAAGCGTACCTAGGGTGTCTGTATTATTTCTTAAAGCTACATGTAAATATAGAGTTATCTCAAAGTATTTAATTAAAAAATTAAACATTTAAATTAAACAGCTAATCAAAATATGTAAATTAGAAAAATTTAAAGACTACTGTAATATTTTATGTTGTTAAAGTATAGTTTTTTAATGTTTTTAAGTATTGTAATTATATTGTTTGTGTCTGAGATTTCCTATCATTTAGGTACATACTTTAAAAATTAATGGATACATGATATCTAGGGTTCACTTCAAAATTAGCTGGGAAGTTAGGGTGAGGGTAGTGGGTGGGAATAAAGATAGGCCCTGGGTTATCAGTTGTTGCTGTTCCATAACTAAAACATGAGAATTTACTGCATCCTTCTGATTTGTGTATATCTGACATTACCAGTAATAAAAATTATAAAATAATTTATAAAATAAAAAGATACTATATATATACACACATATAGAGACCATAGACTATATACAATCTATAATTTTATATATATGATATATATATATATGAAATGAATGTTGAGAATTTATTAAATAGAAAAATTGGATTCAAATTAAATGAGATATATATGAGCTAAAAGTGTGTGACACGTATTATTAAAAAGTCAAGTGGAAAGATGGATTTGGTAGAAATACGGTTGTTTGGTTCTAACATAATACACTCTAGTATTTCAGGGATTCTTAACCCATTTTTTTGTGTTCCATAGAGCCCATTAAGCAGTCTGGTGAAGCCTATGAACTCCTTTTTTTGATTAATTGGTTTAATGTATATAAACCCCTAAAATTACAAAGAGAGCAAATTGTATTAAAATGTGTTTGTCAAAACACTAAAATGTGATACAGTAATATGTGCACGTTCATAATGCATTAAACTATTTGACATTTAAAATATAGACATGTTAAAATTATATTTTATTTTTAAATGAGATCTCTGTGTGAATTGTTATTCATCAGCTTGAATATGAATGTTAAACTGTCAGGTAATCTTTGACCCACATCCTTCCAGATATTATTCAGAAAATGATTGTCAAGAGGGAATAGCACAAAGCAATGTTGAATCCTGGGTAACCAAGATGAGGACAGACCTCCACACTGTTTGATGGAACAACTTCTGGATGCAGAAAAAAACAAGGGTGGACAAATTAGGTCCCATGATGGCTTGGAGGCAAAAAGGCTGCAATCACACATAGTAGTAGAATATATACTCTATGGTAGTATAGCGAAGGATTAATTACAAAGGAAGGCACAATGTAGCAACTACTGCAAATAATATTTTTATATATTTGCAGCAATCATCATTTATATGGAAATATCTGAGGTTTTTTGGTGTAAAAATCAAGGGTATTGTTAATACTATGACTTGTGAAACACAGTTTAATTAAGAAAAGTGCTAAACTTCAGCTAGATGTTAAGGTAAATAAAGATGTAAATTTTCCCCATCTTAACTAATTTCCATATAAGGACCCTCTGAGGACCTCATGTTAAGGACCCTTGCTTAACTAGAGGAAAATATAGTAGTAGGTTTTAACTGAAGTTCAGGATGAAGATAAGAAGTGAAACGGATTCAGAGATTTTCAACATACAGGAACGTGGTAAACTTGGAATTCATGATATTCCTAAAGAAAGAGGGGTTTTGAGACAATAGAAGAAGCAAGGTCCCTTTGAATAATGCCTATATTTAGGTGCTATAACAAAGACAGTAAATAGCATTATATTGGGTACATAAGCATTTAATATATGAGATAGAGGAGCAGAGACTCAGAGGAAAGCTCAGGGGAACGTTTGGCAAATAGTATGTAACTCAGTCAAAGGGTAACCTGACCAAGGTAATTGTTCCAACATTCCCATTATCAAGTTAAGGAGAAATGCTAGCTTACTAATAGGGTGACATTCTGTGGATCGTACTCTTAACACTTGAGGTAGGCAGAATTCTAAGATGTGCTCTGTAACCCCATCACCTGGTTATTCAATCAAACACTAATCTAGGTACTGCTGAGAAGGGGATTTGTGAGCATGATTAAAGTTACTATAAAAAGACCTTAAAATAAGGAGATGTTCCCACATTATCCACAAGGTTCCAATCGAATTCCATGAGCAGGTAAAAAAGCGTTTCTCTGGCTGGATTCAGAGAGATGAGGAGAACCAGAGGTACAGAAAGGGAGCCCAGGGAGATTTGAAGTGTGGGAAGGACTCACCCTCCCATTGCTATCTTGGAGACTGAGGAAGGAGGCTATGGACTCAGGAGCACAGGCAGAGCCTCTAGAAGCTGAGAGCAACCCCTGGCCAGCAGCCAGCAACTACATGGAAATGGATTTGCCCAACAACCTGAATGATCTTGGAAGGAAATTCTCTGAAGCCTCCCGAAAGGAATGCGGCCGGGTTGATACTTTGATATTGGCGCTGTGAAACCAAAGCTACACTGTGCTTGCACTTCTGACCTCCAGAACTATGAGATAATAGATGGACTTATTGTTTATCTGCAACAAACATAAGCAGGAGGTTGAATATTGCTGAGCAAGGTTGATACATCCAATCCACAGTGTCACTCCCTGAATCACACTGAAGTTCTCACACATGTTCATGACGGTCTCCAGAGGTGTGAGTGGGTGATCGTAGACTTTCTGCGGTGCAATTTGCTGAACAATTGACTGAGCGCTGTGTTGCTGAGTAGCAGCCCGAGACAGGATGGGAAACAACTGGAGTCACTGGAATTCGTTTCAAATCCTCTTCTTCTAATTCACTAAATATTGGATTCATCACCCCTTAAGTCATTAGCTTGTGCAAAATGTCTCAGTTTTGATTTTGCCATGATAAATTTGCTATAAGATAGTGAGTGCTTTAAAACAAAATTGTACTGTTATCTAAATCTTCCCCTGTAGTTCTTCAAACAAATTTATTTTGGTTCGATGCTTTTTTCAAGTGCCTTTAAAACTATTCCTTAATTTGTATCGATCTTGTCTTATAGAAAATTCACAGTAAATTTTTAACAAAAACATGCAAGGCTTTTGAATCATATTTTCCTATTGCTATTAACTTGGAAATGCAAGTGTAGCATAAGCACTTTTTAAACATTGTTTTTCTCATCTACTTGTTATTAATAAAAGTTGTGTCTTCAAATCAAATACTCATGTCAACATAACTTTGATGAACAATCTGGGTGTAAAGTAATGTGGTAGCCAGTTTCTATTTCCTTTTGTAGTATTTACTCTTTCAATTTTTCCATGTACTTTTCTAACTGTGGGAGGAAAACTAAATTACTGTTTAGGGCTTTAGGACTTAACTGAAAAAATTTAAGTAATAGTTACTTCCAATTTGCTACCTGTAAGGTAGCTCAGCGGTTAGCTACACCGTATAAGAAACTGAATTTACAAATGCAATATTTCCTTTATACTCAGATTTCTGCTACAACTCAGACAAAGGTGACAAAATGATGGAATAAGTATTAATGAGTTTCTCTTGCCCTGAAAGGTTTTGATAAACGGATTCATTTGTAGTGTGATCAACGTTGAACACAGGGCTAACAGAAAAGTTCAACAAAACAGAAAGCCTATGAAAAGATGAATAATAAAATAAACATGCAAGGAGAAAGCACATTTAGATGCTCTTTAACATGATACATTGAAAATATGCTTTCCTTTATGTTTTGCCTTTTTAACCAGTAAATTTCTCTTTAACCCCAGAGAGTTATCCATAGAAATGGCATAGAAGAACACATGAAACATTTCGAAGTACAATTTACAGAAAGTAAAAATGAAGAATCTCATACAAACATGGAGTGAGCCTGTGTCAAAGATTTGTTTAACTTATCAATGAAAGCATCACCAGGATGGGAAATCTGGTTGAAAATATAGCTCGAGGGACTAAATAAATATTGTCCCTGAAAGAAAGAACGCTAGAATAAAATTACCAGGTGAGATACAAAAACTGGTTAATATCCCACAAAAGAACCACACCCTTTGTTGTTTTCCATCTTCCTAGACAGAAATACAGGTTAAAACTCTGCAAGTTAGTTTGCAACATTACATGGTCTTGGCCCTAATCCATCTAAGATACTAAAGGAAATGAAAGTTTATTCTCTTGGGGAATTAAATAAAGCCATGGTGTAATCATTAGGCGATGCTCCAGTGGGACCCTGAGATGACAGGATGTGGTCCTTCTGCCTATTTCCAAGCTTTATATATTTTGTCTTAACATTAGGTTGTGAAACTTACACTTTGTTGGTTCCTTTGACCTGAAAACGGTGCTTCTGGGCCTTAAGGAAGATACAGTCTTAAACTGAGCGCATGTAAACTGAAAGTTTGCTGATGGTGAAGTTAATGTGATGTGTCAAGATCATTATTTTGGACAGAATGACATCAGGAACATGGCTCAACAAGGACAATTTGGCGTCCACCCACGGACGAAAGCGCATCTGTGGGAGCCGTGGGATGCAGCACCACACGCCAGACGCGGGAGGAGTCTTGCCCACCTGTGTGTTAGTAACAGACGTGTGGACCCCAGTCCCAGCTGTGGACCCCGCAGTGGCTGTGACCTGGTTTGTGCCCCTCTCAGCTGCGATCTGGGAGCCTGGAGGACACTGTCTTAGGTAATCACCCATGGATGAGAGAGCCTTTGCGGAAACCCGGGTTTCCAGCAGAGAAATTCCAGCACAACGTTGGAGCAAAAAATACAAGTTTGGATGCATTGCAGAGGGTCAGAGGTATGGCTTCACTTTCCCCCCATCGCCTCTCCCCCGAGGTTGGACGAAGAACACAGTGACAAGCCAGAGCTTCTCAGCCGTGATTCCTCCCAGGAGGGAGGGTGAGAGCAAGAGTGCGTCCCTGCCTTCCGCCGCTGTGTCAGACACTAGCAGAGGCCCGTTTCTCTCTGGTTCCATCTAGAGTACAGAGTCCTGGGCTCCAAGATTCCGGGGCAGGAAGAAGCTGGGAGAAACACAGATCAGCTCTCAGAGGGCGTTTAATCCTATGGACTAAATGGCAGACTCCGCAGAGAATCTTGCCCACTACCCTCTGGGGACCCCTTGCCCGTGGATTCCTCCCTACTGGCCCATGGGCACCCCCAGTGCTCTGCACCTGACCCCCTGTTCCACACCCCATACACTCGCCCTGGAGCCAGCTCTCTGTGCCGGCTCTGCCCGTGGTGAGGGCAGGCATTGGCAGATGGCTAGTGGCACCAGAAAAGCAGCTCGAATCTGGGGGTCAGGGAGAGACCACAACGGGAGCTTTAGTCTTGCCCATGGGAAAGCAAAAGGCAGGTGGTCAGCCTGTGGCCTGGGGCACCACAGGATGGAGAGAAGGCATGCAAGCTTATGAATTCTGCCACAGAGGGAGCAAGAAACAGCCTTATCACACAGAAGGTCTGAGAAAGCCCCAGAACCCCCAACAGGGCTGACACAGGGCAATTCTTTCCCAAAGTCAGTTAGTAATGACTAAAGAGGTGACCGCTACCACAAAGCCAGCCATGCAAGACTTTGTGGGACATAAAAATTCAAGGAAAGGTGACACCATCAAAGGATCACAATAATCTTCCGGTAGCCGACCCCAAAGGCACGGAGATCTGCAATTGCCTGATAAAGAAATTGACCCGTTCTCAGTAGATAATGTCTCTTTTTGTCTCATGTAACAGTTTTAAAGTATTTTTTTTCTCTCATTTATTCCCTTAATGCCTTCTTTTGTGTGTAACTGATTTTTGTAGCGTGGCTTTTTGATTCTATTCTCCTGTCCGTTTGTGTATATTTTTAATACATTCTGGAGAATGCAAATGTGATTGTAGTTTATCTTACAAGCTTCAGTTTTGGAAATTGAAAACAAAATTTCAATTGTTGTGAGAAATGCATGGGGAAATGTTTGTGGAATGGCCCCTGATACGGAGTAGGTGCTCAATCAATGCTTTTTCTTCCCTTATCCACCTATATATAAGTTCAAGTTTATTGTAATAATATGTGACAAGATATGTGAAGAACCTTGCCATGTCCAGATTCCTTAATTTTGAGACTCCTCAAATCATGTTGTTTTATGATCCAAGCCTCAGTAATCTTTCTAATCCCTGCATCTTTTCTTCACTCGCAGGAAAATGTGTAAATAGGTGAAAGAAAGAGAGAAGGAAGGAAGAAAAGAAGGAAGGAGGGAAGGAAGGAAGAAGGAAGGAAGGAAGGATGGAAGGAAGGGAGAAAGAACAAATGCAATTTAATTACTACTTTGTTCCTTCTTCCTCTAGGATTATAAGCCTTTAGGTCAAAGGCCATAACATAAACTTTCATATTTCCAGTTACAAGTAACATGACATTAGATGCTTAACAAATATGTGGTGAATGAACAGAGAAATAATGAACCAGAAAATCTAAAAATATTATTCCTAAACTGAGTTTATAAATGATCAAAGTAAGCATATTTAGTATTTGATGACCTGGAACTTCCTATCTCACATTTATCAATGTTCTGATCATGATTAGTCTCAGCCAATGAAAATACTCTCCTTTCAAATCATCATAGGAAAATTAATTTTTTCAAAGTGTAGTTCTACAGAGACATTTTCCTTATGGGGTTACAAACCCTAGTAATACATGTCATAAATCTTAGAGAGAATAGTTAAATAAAGGGAAGATTCTATGCCCTAGCCTTGTCAGATGGCTGAACACTTACACCCCACGGAGCTCAGTAAATGTCCTTCAATTATTATTTTGCTGTTGATGAAATAATAAATGAAGGTGTCAGGCAGTTTTTTACAGAGGATCTTGTCCTTTTGGTTACTCGTCTGCCATTCAGCCTCTCCTGACGCTCTCATGGACCTTCAGTGCCTTTATTTATTCCTCTGAATAAACTGACTTCTCAGCCTGCTTGCCCATCACTTTAGTAACTACTAAAAATCACTCTTGTCACCGACGCAGATTCATCCCAAAGTAACTGGAAAATAGAACACAAAGTTAAATTACCCATATTCATCTCTCCTTGTTTGTCTGCCCCCTAAGAAAGATAGTCTTGCTTTCATTATAATAATTTTTGGGATTTATATGAGGAAAAGAAAGGAAATAATAAATAGAAGGCGCAGAGGAGAAATACAAACAACAGGGAATGTTATAAACTTAACCAAAGATGGAGTCAGCATGCTTAATGGAAAGAATAAAAGCTATTAAGTCAGGCACATTTAGCTTCACTTTCCCCATCTATCAAATGGGGGAAATAAAGTACATAATTTATAAGGACATTGTGTCAACCGAGGTGATGCCAGTAAAGGGCTTGGAGCAGTGACAGCCCAAGTAAGTAAGCCCAAGTTGAGTAAGTAGATATTGTATATTTTTAAAAGCCACAGCCCTTTTCACCATCGGAGAGTCTCAGTGGAGGTCCACATGTATGCCTGCCTTCCATTTCCATCCTGGAGAGAAGTGCCACCAAGCTGTCTGCCCTTCATACCACAGCCTTAACTTTCTATACAGTAGCTCTTTTGAAGAACTAACAGGCACATGAAGAGGTTCTTAAGTGAGCAACGTAGACCTCTGGATGGGTCCATTCTGGGACTCTCTTCTCCACCTAAGAAAAATCATGCATTTGGGAACTTTTGAAAAACCGCACCATTTATTTTATGTAACAATATGTTACATTCGGAAACACAGCGTATGCATAAATGCAGGCTTCAGTGAGATTCAAAAAACGTATACGTGGTGCAGTAAAAAGGTAAGCGGATTCTCCATAGAGGGAGCAGATAAAATATTCTCCAAATGGAGAGACGCTTGAAGGTGAGAGTGCTTCTAGTAATGATTTCACTGGGACAAAGGCGTACATACACCTGTTTTTATTACACAAGATTATTAATAAACCAGGACTTCCGCGGACCCCCCAAACACATGTTCATCCTATATACAAAATCAGGAGAGCTGGGTTTTAGGCCGTGTCCCTGGCTTCAGGCATGACAAATTCCTACCCCTCCTGCCCTACCAACATGAGAAAGGAGGGCAGATTCAGGAACTTACAAGAACCTTTCTAGCTATCCTTCTATGATGGAAAGGTGCCTATTGACTGAAGAAGACTTCCAGCCTAAATTGCTGGTAATAGAGCCATAGAAGACGTACATCCTTCTCAACTCACTAAAAACATCAATAATAAACAAGGGGGATATTGGCATAAACAGAAAGAGACTGCGACTGAGTACAAGAAAGAGGATGAGGGTGAGGGGATCTCAGCAAAGCGTTTGGTTGAACAGCAGGTAGAAAGGAAGCTCTTGTGAGAGCTGTCGGGAGCTTTCCCACTCCTGCTGAAACGTGGCAGTGACGGCAGGAATCAGGTGAGAGGACCGCAGAGGGAGAAGGATGTCAGATAGTGCCCTCCTGCCTTTCCATCTCTTACTTTCCAATTAATTACCAAAAACCCTCCTTCTGTCACATTGGAGGGAGGAAGGTGTAAGCAGATGGAGAGGCTGGTGGTTTGTTCGTATCTGTATCCTAATCTACAGTAATGCTTTATTTTTGCGAATTGATAGTGACCAATTGAATCCTAGTTTCTGAAGCAAAAGAAGCTACATATAGATGCAAACGTATGTATATTTGTAGACGTGTCTGGGCGTCGTCAACGTTGATCATCACCTCATTCTTTAGGTCTCAACTTAAATATTTTCTCAGGGAGAAATTTTATAAATACTTTTTCTAAGCATGGCTCCTCATTTGATTTCTAAGCTCTTTTCTTCCAAGAACCTATCAAAATGGATATTACATATTTATTTAGCACTTGTCTCCAGCAGACCACAAGCTGCATGAAATCAGAATATATCTGCTATCTGCAGAAAGCACATAGTAGAGACTCAGGAAACGTGGGTTGAGTAAAGGAATACAATCAAATTTTGGTTAAATAAGGGCATCTCTGGTGTGAAATTAATGAAGGTGTCATAGAAGAAATAGAGTTATAATTAAAGTTGAAATATGGGCTACACTAGTGAGATGGAGAAGAGGCTCTATAAGGACAGGACATTTAGACTGAGTTTTTGTATGTAACTTACTAGGGAGTAGAGACTGGGAGAAAAAAAGGGAGAAAACATGAAATTTGCATTCATTCTACTATTACCAATTTCAAGAAATTGTTTGCCATTGCTAGATATTGCATAGAGCCAGAGATGTGAAATGTAGGCCCTACAACATTAATGTGAATATTCCTCTTTTAAAAGCTTTGAATATTTGGCTTACTGGCAGCTTCTCTCACAGTGATGGACAGGATAAAATCATAGCTGTGCCGCTGAAACTTACAAAACTGGTGGAAAACTGAAAGTGGAGATAATTAAGCTCTGGGTAAGTGGCGAAATGATTAAAGGACAAAAAAAGAGAGGTCAGAATGTACAGAATCATGGGCGATGCCTTTATTTGGGGCTGAGGTTGGAATTTTGTTTTATTAGTGAAGGGTACAGAAAGGAATTGGTCAAGGATCCAGATGGATGACCTGGGCTCCTGGGGGGTTTGTGTGCTGTTGTTGGTGTTTTATTCTGGAAGGCAACAACTAGCACTATGAAATGCTGGATATGGTGTGAAAGAATCAGTAATTATAAGAAACAGGTGGCAAATAAATTGAGACAATTTAAAAAGATTTCTCTTTGGCTGTTATTTGAAAGGGGATGCATTGTCAGTTTCAGCAGGATTAATGGAAATACTTTCGAAGTACTTATTTGAAATAAATTTGCATGAAAGCCCAGTGGAATAAACTGGGGTTGGCAGGTGGGGAGAATGGGAGTTGCAGCTAGTGGATCCTCTGTGCTGGCATACATTGCTTCACAAGTTTAAAATGGGCAACAGCATGGGAATAGAATTTATAACATCACAGTCAGTTGCAAAACTCTTAAATAATCGTTTCTCTGGACATATCCAGATTTCACTTAATTAATATATGTTTTAAGGTTGGCTTCTCTCATACTAGGTAGTTGATACTTGGGGAAATGCAGCTGCTTATTAGAATCTCTGAAAATAAATACAAAGAGAGGAAAGACCTGACTATGGGTTTGAGTCCTCCAGAAAAGCAGATATAATGGAATTAAACCATTTCTTCTGAGGTGAGGGGATACCTGTGAAAGATAAAGAGAGAGGAAGAAGGCAGAGGTGGGGAAAGCCTGCAGACCAGACCTCAGTTCTAAGGAAGGAAGTAGGTTGTGTAGGAGGAACGTCACCCTACAGAGCATTCCTGAGAAATTCACGGCCAGTGTGGTGGGGAGCAGGAATGGCCTAACTGTAGTTGCACTTCCATGCTCATCATTGGCTGGAAGATCCCAGGCTAGAGTCTGGCTTCATTATGAAAGCTGCAGTGGGTCCCTAGGGTGGGCGGCTGAAGGCTGTGGGCAAAATGCACTCCTCACACAAAGCCCTCCTTGAAGGGAAAGAGAAGCATCTCATCTCCATGCCTACCAGCAGACTAGGCTAATAGTCTCTCTACCATTTACCTTAGGGTTCTTTGTCAAATACCAAGCTCAACAATGCCAAAGAAGCTGAATCATTTAGTCATCAAGTACTGTGGATAAAGAAAAGGCATTTGCACTTATCTATAAATTGAAAACATCATGCTCTACTCAGTTGAACTGAATTCTACAGACAAGCTATTCCCCCATAGAAATTTATCTTCAGAGCTTATTTTTCAAGTTATCATTTCTGTGGCATTTTTAGCAATTGCTCCACTGACCTGATTTGAAATCCCATGAGTCCCCTAGTTCTATGTGATATAAACATTTCACTCTGGAAAAGAGATGTAAGGACTGTAGTGGGAAAGCTTTAAAGATATTTAAAATCAGGTTGCAGATTTAAGTACAAAAAGCAAACAAAATGAATAAATAAACGCTGAGTTCAGTTTTTTTAAAAAAATATCCATGAAGTGGTATTGGTGTGTATTTGCACACTTCTTCCCTCTAACTGTTATGTCACTTGGGTAGAAAATGATACGCATTTTGAATTACAAGTCCTATTTTTTTTGCCCCTTATCCTGAACTGTATAAAAAGATGTAAAAAAAGAAAACTTATTTTCCCATGGTACGTTTTCTATTCAAAATCAGTGCTTCCATTCAAATGGCCAACAGAATTTTTTCCAAGGAAAAAAGAAATCACTGAAGGGCACCTCATCGCATGTGACGGCCCCCAGGTGCTGTTTTACACACGCCTGCAAGAAGCAGGTTTTGCTTAGCACCCAGTTGTCGTGGTGGATAATTGGCCTACTTGCTCCAGGCTCCCCTCTGCTAACCCAATCCTGCTCACCACCGTTGGGTCCCTGCACAGATTTGGATTGCTCTGACCCCGATGAAAGGAAAAGTTGAGAACAGATATGAGTGAACAGGTTTGTATAAAAGAAGGGCTATGTAGCAGCTGACTCTGTGTTTGTTCATGGCAACAGGGTCAGGGACCTTATATGGTCTTAATAAATAGAATCAACTGGCTGCATATGTATTTTGGCACTAATCTATAGCCTATGCCATCATTTCCTGGGGTTTAGTACAATATTAATAAAGAGGGCTATTTCAGATTAGGCACAAATCAATGCTGTATTATAAAACAGTTGATTTTTTGCTAATAAAAAAAAAATGAAATAGGGTTACTGCTGTTTATGGCATTGTCCTGAATACCTGTGCCACTGGTTTGAATTTTGCTTGATTTTTAAATTCCCTATTTGTTTATGTTTATGACTTTAAAATCATTTCTTTTTCTAGAAGTCTGAAGTTGAATATAGTGCATGCCCGCAGTGAACCCAAGTTTTAGCCCTTAGCTCTGAAAGGCACTGAATTCATTACATTCCCTTGTGCAGCCTCTCTTAATCTGTTGTGACAACAAATTAGACTCCGATTTAAATTAAAGCAAATTGCAAGATAATTAGAAGTGTTTTTCTTACTTTTTTCCCCTAACTTCCATCAGATAATCGGGAAACAAATAAGACACACCAAAGAACTTACTATTCTTTCCATTTGGAATTATCTTGTGGGTAAATTTAATAAAACAGCTTTTCATGAAGCTTATTTTCAGAGTATAATGAAATATCTACTCAGATAGATAATAATAATATCCCTTTTTACCAGAATTTTTTTACATGTGTCCCCAGTTGTGACCTTTACTCTCGTTTGCCTGTATTTTGAAGCAGAGCTGGAGTAAAATGCATCATATGAAATAACTTCCTGTTACAGAGTACGATATCAGCAAAAAAAACACAAAACACAAGAAAAACAAGGAGGTAATTTGTTCCTCCGTATTCAAAATGTCAATTTGTCTTGAGTTTTTGTAACTTCAAAATTCAGACTATCAATTTATTTAAGCTGCTTAAGATTTGTTATGACATGTTCTATATAACTTGGGCTTAAAAATGAAATTAGCACCAGAGACCATGCTTGAAGAGCAAGTTCTGAAACCCCATCATCCCGGTGCTGCACACCCCCCATCCCCAGTCTCCTACCTTCCCTGTCAATCCCACCCCCCAGCTCTGCCCACCAGAGCCTGGGCAAGGAAACAGCCTTTGATGGCTCCTTGGAAGACGACTTAATCAATGGGAGTGAGATTCTGGAAAAAGTCTTCATCCCTTTCTTTAAGACCCAAGGTTTAGGGAAGCCCAATCTTAATACACAGTGCCTTACAGAGAAGTGGGGACGATTTTCCAGCACTTACGTTGTCCTGGGTACACAGAGCAGATGAACAAATTCACTGCCAGCAGCCAGTGTTCAACACCCCAAAGTGATACTCAGCCTATGCCTTACTGCAGAGGTGAGAAAGGATACTTTGGAGCTTTCAGCTCAGACAGTGGGAAAATCAAAGCTGAAATCAGCATCAACCATGGGGGAGAAGCAATCAGGGCTCCTTCGCACACACACAGGAACCCTGGAATTAGTGCTAAAAGAATGGAATCAAATGTCAAGCCCCTAAACCCCTTTTACTTTGCTATGGGGATTAAGTGACATAATACCTCTTTCCCCAGGGCTGGGGCAGTAAATATTAACAATTTTTATTCCAACATGGCTGAGGCTTTGGAAAACAGTGCACACATGCCTGCACACACACATAAAATCTCCAAACACAAGAATGAATAAAACACAATTTTGATTGGTGTAATATTTTTCACAATAAAATGTTAAAATCTCTTTACTGAACTTTCACATTCAACAAAAAATATTCCATTAGAATGAAACTCAATGGTGCTTCAGACTCTTATAAATGATAATGTGTAATGGCTAAGGCTAATAAGTAGTAGAGGAAAAAATAAGTCCATTTGCCCTGCATACAAGAGAGATTATATCATAGGTGGAGGAGGGAAAGGAAACTAGCAACAGTGACCCTCTGTATTCTACACTAGACATACCTCACCATATGCCTCTGGCTCAGAACCATTATGTAACAGAGAGAAGCCTATGATATAGTTGACAGGTGTCTAATAATGGAAATGGTATGATCCTATAGAGAGCTACCCACACCACGCCAATCATTTAATATTCATAGGACAATTATTTATTACATAGATCTGTCTGCACACTGAGGAGTCTATAAAAGATGTTAAAATGGACAACCAATTTCATTGTGTAAATGGGTCTAAAGCCATACAATTTATACTTTGCCCATAAAGAAAGTAGTAATTGTGAGTACACGGGCAGAAGAAAAAGAAAAGACTAAAATAAACAATGGTTTGTGCCCCAAATTAAGAAGGTTCAGAGTGTGGCAGAGTAAAGTCCAGAACTACACACTGAAACACATTTTGGAAACTCCTCAGAAGCAAATTAGTGATGAGAATAGCAGAGCACTAAGTTCCTGGAGTTTGTTTAATTAGCTTGTCTTAACTTAGAATGTATATGCACACCGTAAGTTGAAATGCATTCCTGAAATATACACACATTAAAAGTTCATTGAATTTTTTATTCCTGGCTTCCTGAACCAAAAGATAAGTGTAATTTACCTGTGATAACAGGCTTAGTGGGTAAAAAAAAAAAAAAAAAACAGTTATATCTTCATTCAAAGGCTGCCCCTTTTTCTGCTCTCTTTAGAGATATACATATTTAAGTAATAAAATGGATACAAATATTTACATAAAAAAATGAAGTCATTTTGAAAAGAAGTGGAGGAATACATTTCTACTTTAATTGCCCCTTAACTCATTTTTATTTGTACTCTCGTAAGAGGTTTTATTTCTCTTCTAAAATAATTTATTTCAGGAATTTTGTCATTCTATTTTTGACTATTGGGTTATACATTACCACTCTTTTTTTCTGTGACAGTCATTGTGACAAAAGCACCTTTTTATAGAAAAGAGTCAACATGTTAATATTGACTGTGACACACGGGAAATTATTTTTTATGGGAAATTTGCATGACCAAGGAAGCCTAGAATAAAAAGTAATTTTTCATCCTACATTAACATAAATTGAAATATAATAGAAAATGATGCTATGAAATTATTTTCCTCCTGTTTCTTCTTTCCTCTTTTCATAGCTAGAAATTGTGAAGGAGAATAACTTTAAGTTAATACTTCTGTATTTGGGAAATATTACTGTATGGCATTGTTGTCTGAGTTTGAGCAATTTTATTATACATGATTGGAATTACTATTCAGTGATATCTTGACTTAAAGCTCTTCTTGAAAAAAAAAAAAAACTCATAAAAGCAATCATCTCCTGATGATTTGAAATGTAAAGACTTCAGCTCTGGAGTCGAGGTCAAGCTCAGTGCCCTGGATTAGCACAACCATCATTAGGCACCATTAGTCACTGTCTTTAACATGGTGGTCTTGATTAAGAAAAGAAAGAGCCTCTCCACATCAGTGGGAAAGGTCCACAAGTGGTCTTCACAGGAGAGCAACTACTGCACCTCCAGTTCCTTGAAGACAATTTCATAGTTAGTTAGCTTGGAACAGAGCTCAGGCACCCAGTGTTCCAGTGGACTCCATCATCTTTGAATTCAGATTCCTTCAATATGAGGATGCCCCAGAGAGAGGAAACTCTCTCTTAGTTCCATATGCTCCATTATTCCCAACGTTGCTCCAGCTCAGATGTTCTCCTGCTTTGTCTAGACCTCCTGCATCTGAACTCTACATCTCTCTTCATGTGGATCCATAATCACCAATTATATTTTCTTCCAGGAGCTCAGAAATCCATAGGGGAAAAAGTCACATGTTTTTCAGGTACTTTAAACTATTATCCTTTCTCATTCTTCATTGAAGGTTTCTCCAAACTCAGATATTGCTAGTAAGGAAGTGGTCATCAGTCTTGATGTTCACACAAGTTCCCAGAATTTAAAGGATGGATGTTGAGCTTTCTTAATCAGATTTCTCTTCTATGGAAGCACTGGGTAGATATGCAGGTCCCATCATTCTATCTCTCCATTTGCCTGGGGGAGTATGAACTATCCATCTTATGCCATGGGAGCATGCCCACTGCTGGGTAGCTTATGCAGTGAACACAGTGGCTTGATCAAGACTGGAATCCTGCTAGATATCCAAACACAAGGCAAAGGTGTTTTCCTTAAGTCAGGATAGTGGTTCCAGTATCTACATGGTGCATGGAATGCCCGTCTCATATGTGACATATGTTCCCACCGTGGTGAAGCACCGCCTGAATCCATGACTGGGGACCGGTTGAGCAATGTAGTCAATTTGACACACTTATACAGGACTTACGGTCCTGTTGTTGTGGCCCTGTTTGCCATGTTGTTTGCCCTGGGCCCCTGGCAGGTGTTCCATGACTGTACCATACATTTGGCTTTTGTTTCTTCCAGGGCGAGTCCTCATGACTTGGCCCATCCTTGCGTCTGAGGTGGACTTCTATGTTCCCTCTGTGGTGGACCCAATGGGCAATCATGGAAGTTCATTGAACATATGCTTGATCAGCTCATGAGTTCCGTCTATGTTCCCTTTCAAATGGTCTCCTTCCCAGTTTGCATGTTGCTGTTTACTTCTAAGAATTTCATTGTTTAGCTCTCACATTTAGATATTTGATCCATTATGTGTCAATTTTTTTTAACATCTTTATTGGAGTATAATTGCTTTACAATAGTGTGTTAGTTTCTGCTTTATAACAAAGTGAATCAGCTATACATATACATATATCCCCTTGTGCCAATTTTTGTGTATGCTGTGAAACAGGGTTCTGAATTCATTCTTTCACATGTGGATATACAGTTTTACAAACACAGTATAATGAAATGACTATTCTTATCCCATTGGATAGTCTTGGAATCACTGTTGGAAATCTATTGACTGTAAATGCGAGTAATTTCTGTAGTCTGAATTCTAATCCACTAATCTATATGTCTATTCAATGCCAGTACCACACCATTTGATTACTTCAGCTTTGTAGGAAGTTTTGAAATCAGGAAGTGTGTGTCTTTCAGTTTCATTCTTCTTTTTTAACGTTTCTTTTAATTATTTATTGTCCTTTGTATTTCCATATGTGTTTTAAGATTAACTTGTTAATTTCTGCAAAAGGCAGTTAGAATTTTTATAGAGATTGCAATGAATTTATAGAACAATTTGAGGATTTTTGTCATTATTATAATATTGTCTTCTAATATATGAGTACAGGATGCCTTTATACCTATTTAAGTCTTTAATTTCTTTCAGCAAAGTTTTGCAGTTTTCAGTGTACAAGTCTCACAGTTATTGTATTGTTTTGGATGTTAATGTTAGACTCTTCAGAATATTCTATATTTCAGATTATGTCATCTGCAAATAGAGATACTTTTTTTTTTTTTTTTTTAATTTGGTTGCACCAGGTCTTAGTTGCGGCAGGTGGGCTCCTTAGTTGTGGCTCTGGGGCTCCTTTAAAGACAATTTTAATTCTTTCTTTTTGATTTGGATGCTTTTTATTTCTTTCTTTGCTCAGTTGCCCTGGCTAGGATTTTCTGTATAATATTTAATAGAGGTAGTGAGAAAAGGTATTTTCTTTTTCCTAGTTTTTGGGGGAAAGTTTCATTTTGACACCATTAAGTATCATGTTAACTATGAGTTTTTCATAGATACCCTTTATCAAGTTGAGGAAGTTCCTTTCTATTCCTAGTTCTATCCCTAGCTTATATTCCTAGTCTTGTGTTTGTTTTTTCATGAAAGGGTGTTGGAGTTTTGTCAAAGGAATTTTCTATATAAATTGAGATGATCATGTGTTTTTGTTTTCTTTTTTCTGTTAATACAGCCTGTTGCATTAATTGATTTTTGGATGTCAAAAAAACCTAGCATTCCTGAGACAAATTCCACTTGATCGTGGTGTGCAATCTTTTTAATATGGCTCCTGGATTTGGCTTACTAGTGTTTTGTTGAGGATTTTTGCATGTATATTAATGATGGAGGTTGGTCTGTAGTTTCCTTTTCTTGTAACACCTTTATCTGTCTTTGATATCATGGTAATATTGGATTCATGGAATGACTTAGAAAGTGCCAACAAAAATCTCTCAGTCTTTGCAGAGGGTCTCTGTGTCTGCATTAAAGCGCACCTTCGGCACTTAGACAGGCAGCTGACAACTCTGCTTTAGCCTTCACTACTTCCTTGTACAGAGCTTCAAAGTCAACCAGAGGTGAGAGCTTAGGGTCTTCTCAGGTCTTTACTGAGCACATATATATGCAGCATGGGCATGTATGTGTCTTTCTTGATCCTGAAGAATGTGTTGGAGCTTTTCAAAGACGTTATTCTCCAAAGCATCTCATTCCTCAAACTTTCCTCACAATCTTTTTATTTAATCTATTGTTGTTTTTTTTTCCCAACTGTTATCCATTGCCTCAGGCAGCAGTGACTAAAACATGTTTCTGTGTATGTTCTGGACAGATGTTCACAGGTAGCAGCTTTAGCACTGGGTAAATTCTGAGTTAGGTGAGATAAAGGTAAACATTTTGAGCCAATCTTCTAGAGATAGCCACCAGCAAGCAGTAAACAAACAAACCAATAAATGCAAATAAATATAAATACATAGGATTCTTTGCAAATGAGGTCAGTTCCGCTTCCTCCTGTACCTGTAGTGGAATCCAGGCTGTCATTTTCAAGGCTGCCACTAAGCTGGGAATCGGGACATGGGACTAGGGTAAATTAAAATGACACATAGCTCTCTGTTCTTGCCAAGATCCAGACACTTTTCTTGAATGAATTCTCCCTGGTTGCTGCAAGCTTTTGAATAGTTTTAAAATTCTGAAAAAGTCGATTCTCACAGTTTGTTTTTTTTTTCTGTTTTTGTTTTTCTCCTAGTTATTTCATTGCTTTTTTAGAGAGGTAGATATTTGGTGTTCTTTATTATTTTTGCTACCTCACAGGAATTTAGCCATCCACTTTTGTATTAACATTCGTGCTTATCACAAATGGAAAGCAATAAGCCAACCGACATAATTTGTGTAAATTCGAAAAGATGCAATCCATGTGTATACGCATTATATTTATGAATACTCTTCTCATCAATTTCATTAAGTCATTTTACTCATATTATGGGTGGAGACCATCTGCTATATTTAATCTTTTTCATTTTTTCTTAAATCAGCCTCTATTGAGTGGACTTCATAGCACAACAAAATTAAGTTGATATTTTGTGTAAGTTTTCCTCCACAATAATTCAGAGAAAATCAAGGCATGTCCTTATGAGATTTCAGGATTTATGCATCAAAGTGACAGAGTGGAAAGTTAAGAAATGATCCTCTGCTCCCCAGAGGCTACCTCCAGGTCAGGACCAGATGGCCCTGGTTCTCTCCTCTGTAAGCAATTGGAGTGCTTCTGATTGCAGCTGTGCTGTGGAGGGAACTGTTCTGCATGAGGATGTGTGAAATGAAAACCTCAGGAAAGCTTTCCTCAGCAAGTTAGACAGGTCTTATCTCTGACCTGCGAGAAAGACAAAAACACAACACACACACAAAAACCACGGTCTCTGAATCTGCTAGTAATGGCTGTATGCAAGCATATTTTCCATTGTTAATATCACAACTAAGTGATATATACACAATCAATCCCATAATATGAACTGTCTTAAAATGACTCTACTGTTAAATAAAGCAAAGAACACTCATTGCTAACTCCCCAAAATGAATATATTAAATTGTATTGTGACATTTTGAAGAAATAGGATAAAATCTTATAATAATTCTGTTGCCATTTAGTATTATTGAATATTTATTGAACAACTAGTATGTGATGGGCATGTTTTTCAAGATCTGGATACTAAGGCTGTCAAATAAATACAGGATGCCCAGTTAAATTTAAATTTTAGGTAACAAGCAAATTTCTAGCATGCATTCTAAATGTTGGGACATAAAGACAATTGTTATTCATCTGAACTTCAACTTTACATAGACTTCCCTAATATTTGTTTGCTAAATTTGCCAAATTTACCAGAGATACAACTGTGAACAAGACATAAATACTATTTGCTCTTATAGGCATTACCATGCAGTGAGACGTGTAATTAACTAGGCAAGTATAATACCAATAAATTAGTGCAATATGGATGCTGAGAAGTATATTTAACTCCTCTTTAGGGTGGTCCAATATTTCTGTCTGGAAATATTGATGTGGTGTCTAAGCCAAAAATGGAATTATAAATCACAGGAGGGAGGTAAGAGGAAGAATTATTCAGTTAGAAGGAAGAGCTTATAAAAGCTCTTAAAAGCATAAAGGAACCTCACTGAGGAATTATAATTAATTTATATTCCCAGAGCATTGAGCAGCAGGTGGAAATTTGATATATGAACCTTAAAATCCCACGTAAACCAGATAAGTAGGTCTATATAGGCTAAGGTTAAGAGGAAATTGTAAAAGAGGGCTTGATGGGATCACACACGGAGAAAGTACACTCTGGCTGCAGTCAGATGAATGGATTTGGGGTGGGAGCAGTCAGACCTGAAACAGGGAGTCATGCTAGCAGTTTATTGCCCTGTTTGATGGTAATTTACACCAGAAGAATTGGAGTGGAGATGGAGAAAACTACAGCTTTCTGAAAGATCAATGCAAGTTACTGACTGATAAAGTATGGGAGAATGAATGAGAGAAAGCAGTCAAGAATGACATTGAAGGTTTCGACATTGACACTGAGGACGTCAAGGAAAATGAAGGTCTCTGAGAAGTTAATTTAGGCAAGTTACCAGAGACGTTCATACTGAATATATAGCACAGGGGATGATAATCTTTTGTAATAACCTACAAGGGAAGAGAATCTGAAGAATATATATGTATATATATGACTGACTCGCTGTGCTGTACACCTGAAACTAACACGATATTGTAAATCAACTATACTTAAAAATAATAATAAGAGATATCCAAAGGCAGTAGGCAAGAATAATGCTGTAAATTATATATATATATACTTATATATATATAGAGATAGATGCATATACATACATAGAGATGCATATACATATATACAACATACACAATTTTACTATATGTTACTGTGTGTATATAAAATGTATATTATGTACATATTATATACATATTATGTATATATTGTGCATATATAGTATATTTATATGATATATCTATATGTACCAAAGAATATATGTGTGAATCATCAACTTGCTGATGGTAATTGGAGCATCAGAAGTGGACCTGCTCACCCAGGGAAAAAGAATAGAGAGAGAAGATGAAAGGTCTTAAAGAGTAGAATCCTTAGAAATAACCTAGGAAATATAAGAAGTTGACAAAGGAAGAGGTGGCCAGCATAAGAGATACTATAAAAGGTTAGAGGATTGCATGTTGATGAAAAATCCCAAAGAAGAAAGATTTAATTAAGTAGAAATAATCAATGGTATCAATATAAATGTGTAGATAAAGTAAGGAAGACATCAGTGAATACAGGATCCAGTGAATTACATTTCAAGAAGGATACTGACAGCCAATATCTACAGTTCAGTAGCTTACATCACTGATTTATCTTTTACATGGAACGAGAATATAAAATATTTTAAAAATCAGTTTAATTTTATACTTCATTCAGTATTATTAATTTATTATCATTATAATTATCACTATTTTGCCTCATTCCTCCTCAGTAAGATGAGGTTTTCAACAAACATGAGTGTCATTTTCACATCTGAGCTGTAAGTCACAGTTTCAACTTCCAGGTTGAGACTTTATCTGACCAATATTCACAGTGTTTACCAATTTACTATATATTATCCAGGAGATCACTTGTTCTACTTTGGAAAAATAAAAGTTAATTTTATAGTTAAAACATAAATTCATATTTTAAGATTAGAAAAAATATTGTTTATTTCCTTCTTTGGATTGTAAGGCATTGTTTTCCCCTACCTGCTTCCGTAGCTGATGAGCTCACGGACCCATTAAACCAAACAGCAGAGGTTGTTTCCACAGATTCAGGGCTGCTTAAGCAGCAGACGGGGAGAGGCAACATTTCCAGTTTACTGCAGTTGCTGAGAGCAACGGTGAAATGAGAATCATGGAATCATTAAACTTTAGACCTGGAAGGACCCTAGAGAAATCTTAGGCCTCATTTTCAACTGAGGAAACTGTGGCTTTGAGCAGTTTATCGATTTCTCCAAAGTCACACAGCTGGTTACCGTCAACATCAGAACTCGAACCTTGCTCTTCTGACCTCGGCTCTAGTGCTTTGCTGCATTTTGTTTCATGTTCAGATATGCCCCGATCTCAGTATTACCAGGGCTGCAATGGCAAATTTTTGAAGGCTGTCTCATGACAAAAGCAACAGAAAAATAGGGGGAAAGATCGGATCGGGGAAGGATGGGCAGAGAAGCTCAGTGTTGTAGAAATTAAGGAGCCTTAGTACCACAAACCAGGACAGGAAAAATGGCTGGGAAACATGCTGCTTCCAGAACCAGGACAAAGCCAGCTTCTCAAAGGCTCAGGGCAGAGCACCAGGAGAGACAGCTGTATGGAAGTCACAGTCCAGAGAGACACAGAAGATGTATCAAAACTTGAAATGTGCGGCCAGCAAGAGGAAACAGCCCCAATAAACTAGGAACATATTGAGTGGACAGACTCAACCTTTCAGTCAGTGGCTGAACGCATAAGGCTCTGGCTGGCAGTAAAGGTTCCTTTTAAGCCTCTTGGACCTGCTCTTCCTGTCTGCAGAGAACATAGTTCCATCAAAGCAGAGGGAGAAAGAGGCAGGTGTGTCTTACCTTTACGGGGCATCTTCCATGAGCATGTTTTAGACCCTACATTTATTCTAACCAACATTCTGTAAGCTTGCTATTATTATCTCCATTTTACAGACGAGGCAATGGAGCCTTAACGATACTCAGCATCTTACCCAAGGTCACATAGTTGTAAAGGAAAGAGATGGGACTCAAGTCCAAGTCTGTGTGCCTTTCATTTCGCAGGGAGTGGGGCAGACAGGAATTGAGCTCAGAGTAGTGACTGGTAAAGGCAGCCCTGTTGAATTATAGGGAATTTAGAGCCAGAGTTGGATCTAAATTAGTAGATGTGGAGTTGAGAAATTGGGGCGGGGGAGGACGGAGCTAGAGCTTTTTGAATGAGTAAAAATAGACCATCAGCTCTTGAGGCTAGAACAGACTTCAGGGCTCAGCACTGGAGTGCAGTTTAGGGACCAGAGAGGCAGAGGTGTGCTGGAATCTGATCTGATGCCCCTGTGAGAGATGATGGATGAATTTATACAAATTTTTCACTCTGGTTCTTAATGCAGCCATTTAAAAGAATCATATTACAAATAAACCTACAATTAAATTAATTATACCAAAACAAAAGTAACTATTCAAAACTCATTATTTCCTAATTATTTTTACTCCATTTTGGTATGACCTATGCTATTGATTTATGTCTGTTATTTCTGTAGTGGAAATGCTGTGCTCCTTACTGCTGATTCCTCCCCAGCTCAGTGCTCGGTGATGTCACATCAGCAGCAAGAAACTGGCCCTGATGGGAGTTTTTATACAACAGAAATTGGCAAATGCTACAAACCGAGGCTTCTTTTTTGTTTTGCGGACCACCTAGGCTTAAGAAATTAATGAAGATGAAAGTAAATAAGGCAGAGCAAACTTAAGAGTGTGTTATATTTCTCATTACTTTGTAAATAGCACAAAATGTTGTCAAATCATGTTTGAATTGCCACCATAGGTTGGCTGTGGACAAGATACAAGAATTTGGCAAAACTAAAAATAAAAGGATTCTGTGAAAATCAATTGGCTATATAGAACTTACAGTAAAGATATTGTGTACTTTATTACTATTTGTAAATTGTTTGCCATACCTTTTTACTTCAATAAAATATAATATAAACTTATATACACATGAGCATTTCATTTTTTCTAGAGAGCTGGTTGTTAAACACTTCCCAGCCCACCACAGAGTCAAGGGGATCAAATTGGTGAGATAAGCTGTACAGGCTGGTACCAGCCAACAAACAAAAGTTAGAAACATATATAGTATGTTTATAGTAGACAGAGCAGGAACTGATCACACTGTTGAAAAGTATTGGGATTATTTCTTGCAAAAGAGTTACATCAATAGTGATGTTCCTATCAAAGTGGTCTTTTGGTTGGAATACCCCTCAGCACCATGCAGATATACTTAGGAAAAAGAGAAAAGAGTATTTGAAGTTGGGGAGATCCAGTAATATTTATGGAAATCCACGCAAAATCACAGGTTAGAGGAGGGGAAACTAAAAATCCCTGCCTATTTTACTGCATTTGCCTGGAGCTGGACACCACTAGAGAGATAAAATTACCTGCCTTCAAGTTATTCAAATGTGGAACTCTGGCAAATATATGCTTTCAAGTTCTTTTTCTCATCATTTATCAATCCTAGCCAATATAAGTCAATGGGAAGTTGATTTTCTAGATATGATGCACCTCAGATAAATGAAAATTCTGCATGTATTTTTCATTAAACCCTTCTTGTTCTTAGAAGGCTTTTTGTTTATTAAATTTTTCATGCAGTTTTATTAAAAATTGGGCTTCCTTCTTCATTTATCTGTGGAGCGATATTGCATAAAACTCTGACTCGTTTAAAAGTCATTCTATCACTGTGTAAACACCAGCAACTTTTCATACTGTACACTGCATGCTTCCTTTCTCAGTGATCCTGAGAAACTTTCCTCATTAGATCCTAAGTCATTCCGTCTTCTCTGATGGAAGTTGTTCTGCTGGAAGATTTATATTTTTTCCCCAAGTTTTAAGAATTTAATTTACAAAGTTAGGAGACATTGTGTGATACCAGTTTATTTTTTTATTATTTTAAAATTTTTGTTGCTTTAAAGCAGTTGGGGTGATTCAAGATCTGTTCTTTTAAACAGAGATTTTTTTCATTTTACTATAAAAACAAATTGGATTTCATTTTCTTCTACAAGATTTGAGAGAAAAACAAAATGACAAGTGTTTGAGTGTTTTTGCTTTTTGTTTTTTAATAAAGCAAAGCTAATTGCAGACAGACCTGAAGTGATGATAGCAAATGTGTTTTCTCTGGTAAAAAAGCAATGGTAAAACTATCCAATTACTAATTTTTTTTTTCCCTAAATAAATGGACCATACTATCACAGGGTTATAGCCTTATTTTCATGTAGACTCAGCTATACAACACACACCACTGATGAGAAGAACTCACAAATTAAATATGGAGCAGTGATATATTCTCTGACATGAAGATATTAAATACAACACAAAATTGAGTTATATGACAGCAGAGTCATTAATCAAGAACATTGAATTAAGCTTCAGATTCTTGTTACAGGGCAGTCACTTTCATAAATTCAACAGCTTAAAAGTACATACTGGTGAAATATGCAGTGAATTTATGACTGGTTTTGGAGAGTGACTCTCCAGCAGTGACATTGTCACTTGGCACTTATTACATGCGGCTTTATTTTGGGTTGAGGACTCATCTTTCCTGTCGGCTCATTAGGTCAAGGGCTTTGTCATAAATATCTTTATAGCTTTTGCAAGCTACACATCACCTGGTCCATACATATCACCTGGAAGAATGATAGGTAATTGTAAAATTAGTACCAAACAGTCTACTTGATAAAGCAATGTGCATGTCCTTTAAACTGTGAAGTATCCCTTTGATCTTTCTTGGCCGAAATCAGACTCTATTAGCAGTTGGACTGACTTCCGTTCTAGGGTGAAGAGGGGTCTGAGCAAGTGCAAAATGTTCAGACGAGAGTCACAGTGTAATTAAGGGCAAGTTCCAGCTAAAAGTATCAGAAAGCAAGGCACTCTTAGTGACAGCCTACTGGTACTTGATGCAGTTGATACACTCTGAAGGGCTGTTCTTTGTTCTGGAAAGCAGAACAAGCCAGCTGATGATTTGAATTAAGTATGAGGAAGTAATATACTATCTTTTATTCGTAACCTAATCAAATGGTCCCATCCGAGACTTGAGATCTGAGAGTTCTTCCTGCATGCACGGTGTTGGCAAGAGCCTAGGGCAGATTTCATTGCTGCAGGAAAATCCAGCTCCTTCTTTCCTCCTTTGAGGCTGGAAATTACACTAGTCATATTGCTTCCCTCTGTCTTAAATATTGGCCACTGCCTCCCAGAATCTTTGAAAATTCAAATGGTCACATGCAATGAGATATAGCTCTTGAAGTCAGTCAATGCCAGTGTTGTTTGTTTACCAGATTGTCATCACTTCTCCCTTGGATGGGAGAAACAACATGTCTCACGTGTGTGTGGTGTTGATGGGTCAGGGGAGATTTCTGAAGAAGAAAGAGAGAAAAAGACAAGAAAAGCATAGGATGAGAAGTGGTCTAATAAATTAAAGAATACCTTGTCTTTTACTAATTACTTTTGTTAATCCTAGGAGTAAAATAAAATTTATGTACTTTTTCTACTTTATTATTCTAGAGTTTGATGATGTTCTTTCAGAATGTGTTATTATACAAGGGAAAACACACTTCTTGCTCTTATTCAAAGAATCAGTAAAAGAGAAATGGGCTATTAAATTTTTTTCATTGTTTAGTAATGATTTATAAGCTGTAAATAATTATGGTGGTGATAGTGGCTGATGCAATCACAGAACAATAAATTTCTGTACCGGGGCTTTGCAAAAACAACCCCAAATGTGCCTCAGAAGTAAAACACTGGCTTCTAGACAACTGACCTTCACAATGAAATATACCCTCAACAAGTTTAATTAAAAGCTCAGAATTATCGTTTTAATAGATGCAATTTTTTTCTTATTAGATCTCTTTAACTATTTATCTTAGTTTATTGAGTTACTTTATTTAGGACCTAAATGAATATTGTAACCTATTATCTGGTAACATTTGTGTCATATATTAACCTAATGGCAGAAGGTATAATTATATATCGTAAAGATATAGGCTTAGTATTTTAATTATTTTCATATTTTCATAATCCATGAAAAAATTTTGCAGATTTGAGAAGTGTTTTACATTTAAAAATATTTTTCCACAAATAATTTATTTATTGATGTATTTTTCCATTTATCCAATGAATATTTGTTTCATGTTGTTATGTACCACTTGTGCTAGATACTACAGGAAATTCAGTAGTGAACCAAACAGTAGCCTAGTGGAGAAGACAGACAATTAAACAAAAAGGCAAAATGATGAGAATATGAATAGGATGTGGTGAGAGAAAAATGGAAGCAGGGTTTTCCCCATAAAGTAGTCTGGGAAGGTTTACTAAGGATTTAATATTTGAACTGAAAACTGAAACATAGGAAATAACCAGGAAGAAGGCAGAGGGAAGACCATGTGCAAAGCCTCCTACTGATTCAAAAACCCTCCCCGCCACCTCCATCCCCATGTGGGAACATAAAGTCTAATGATCCACTGGCTATGGGATGAGTGAGAGGGGAAACCAATGGTGACCCCCCCCTTCCAGTGGGGATTATTTTTTAAGAAACATCCTTTGGAGAAAGAGAAGAGTTTTATTTGGACAGTTTCTGTTTGTGGTATTTGTGAGGCATTTAAATGTAGATGTTTGTTGAATAAACAGGAACTCCAGGGCCTGGTTGAGCTGGAGATATAAAGCTTGGTGTTGCCAGCGTATTTGTGGCTGTAATACCTCAGGGAGAGCTGACATCACCAAAGCGGAGGAGAATTTTTGATGCCCAGGGTGGAGGAGCCAGGAGATTACACAAAGAGCATGGAAGCAGAAATAATGGGAAAGGAAACGGATGTGGGAGTGGAGAAAACATGCATCGTGTTATCAAGGCAGTTGAGAAAGTGTGAACTACCTACCATCTCTTATTTTATTGGGTGTGGTTGTATAACAAAAGATATAAATCAAAGGTTGGCTAAGAGGAATGTTACTGCACAATACGATGTTTTAATGTATGAGGGGTCAGCAAAGAAACAGGGGTATAGGATCTCAAGTTCATGGTATTGTCCTTTGACCATAAAATATTTTTTTCTTTTTCCATAGAAATAAAAAGGAAGATGAGACTAAGTGTGGAGACCCAGAAAGAGTGCTCACAGGTAAATGAGGGCATGTCCAGAGGATGTCAACATTTTTTTCAATGAAGTAGAGGCAGGGGAAGTGGCTTTCAAGAAGAAGTAGTGGTAATGGTGACAAATTTAGCAAATAAAAATATAGGATCCTTAGTGAAATTTGAATTTTATATGGCAGTGAGAAATGTTTTAGTACCTGTATGTCCCATGGAATATTTAGAAGAATATATGTCTCTGTGGTGAATGAGGGGAGGCTGGGGAATGAGTATGTCTGTAGTAGCAGACATTGTAGACAGCAGAAGACCAAGCTGCCTCAAACAATATAAAAGGAGTGACAGGTGTCCTGTATCAGGCAGGTGGCAGTGAATATATAAGTGGCTTCAGGCTTCTTAGCTCTTATTTTCTTCAGGAACATTTGGCTGCATATATAAAGAAGATTCAGACATAGATACTCAGCTGGTTGGATTTATAGAGCTGTGGATGTGGTGGACCAAGTATGATGGAAGGAGAGAGAAGCAAAGGAACTGAGGGTATTTTTAAAGAGTGATTACAATGATTAAGCTAGATAAGAAAGTGATTGCAGGGATACTGCAATTTTTGGTGATGAAAATGTGCATGATGTCATCTTGGGAATAGGTAGCTGCAAGAAAAGAGAATAAAAGAAAACTGAGTGTGAGGTGATCACAGAGATGAGAAAAAAGGAAGTGGTTGGAAATTTCACCCACATGGATTTGAAGTCAGTGAGGGTAAAGAGAAATCTATGAACATATACTAAAGCTTTGAATGAATGAAATCATAGAGTTTTCAGGAGGGAGGTAGAGGTCAGGAAATCTACAGGTATGATTAAATGATTGATAGATTGATTTTTATTTTGTTTTTGTGGGGTTTTGTTTTGCATCCACAAACAATCCTTCCTTTCTTTTTTGGGTGGTAGGTGTTGCGGAGAGGTAGGAATTGTGCTTCTAATGAGAACGAGGGTGTGCTTCCAATTTCCTGATGAATGCATGTTCTTAAGAAGGCATGTCAGCATTTCTCTGTGAATGTGAATCGCATTTTCTAAAGAGATGGCCAAGATCAACATCATTCAATATGTTTTATTAAGGATTTTCTCCTGTAAAGGTTAAGAATCTATTATAGTGCTTCTCATTATGACATATTTCATTTTGCAATAGAAGTTTCTTTATTTTGTATCCCATTTCATATATTTTTACTACCTATTAAAAAAAATTGAAATGTAATTCCAGAATGTACAAATATATTCTCCATTGAAACAGGACTCTAGGAACTTATATCCAGGCCACCAGCAGTAGCTGTGCATGACTTTTAACTCTATTTTTTGTTTTTCTATCACACTGTTTAATTCTTTATATTGAGCCCCATTTGTCCTACTCGCAGAAATCTTTTCCTAAAAATTAAGGAAATTCAGTCAGGTCATTGCCTTTCAACCTTTATCATGTAAGCTCTGCCAATTTAGGATTCATTCCGTCTTTTTCCATCTCTGATGATTTGCATTTATGTTTCTAAAAGATTAAGTATTATTGTCCATTTTGATGGTGACAAGTACCCTCTGACAGGGAGCTAAAGGCATTTGGACACAAATGTCCCAAATTGGGTTCTCACTTTAATTTCAGACCCAACTCCAAAGAATAGCAGGGTGCAAGGTCCCTTCTCATCATCACTCCCTCTTATCTACCTTACAGTTTTCCTTTTCATTTCCCCCCCTTCTGAAGGATCTTTATCTAGTGTCATGGGGATACGTGTGGTGAGACCAACTAGCTCTGTCTGAACACATACTCTCCTAAAGTTTCCTGTCTTTCAATTGAAGTGTGGCTCTTGAAGGCTAATCAGCCAATTTCCTATATTTTAAAAATTAAAACAAAGAAAGAACCATAATATACAGAAATACTATCGCTATTTAATTTAACATATGACAATGTGGATACACATGCAGAGAAACACATAGGTATGCTCCTATATATGTGTACGTGTATAACAGGTGAAATTAAGGATGATGGAGAAAAATAAAGCAGAATAAAGAAAATCCAGAGTGAAGAATGGGATGGAATTGCCAAATCCGGAAAGGCCTCCCTTATAAGATGAAGTTTCAGTGGTGACCTAAAGAAATGAGAGGTGAGCCATGTGCATATTCCAGGAAAGTATCCAAGCACAGAAAATAGCACATAAAGCTTTGAGACATGAGTGATGGAATTAGACTTAGAGAGGAGACAAGGAGCACAAGAGTGTGTGTGTGTCTGTGTGTGTGTGTATGTGTGTGTGTGTGAGAGAGAGAGACAGACAGACAGAGAAGTTGTTGGGTGGAGAGGTAAGGAACCGGATCAGGACCAGATGTTGCAAGGTCTGTAGGTCATTGTGATGATTATGGTTCAGTTGGATAAGATTGCAAACCAACCATTGGAGGGTTTTGAGTAGAGGAGTGGCATGATCTGAGTTACTTTTTTAAAGGTCAACCTGGCAGTTAGGTGGAGAATTGGTTCTTAAGTCCAGCAACAGGTATTGTGGTTTACCAGGTAGTAGCTGGGAGGATTTCAGAGGTAGTCAGATTCTGGATATATTGTGGAGGTGAACCTAACAGTATTTGTTGATGGATTAAATGTAGGGTGTAGGAGACCTTGTGCCAAATAGCTGACGATGGTTGTATACTTTTTCACATGTTGATCCTCACCAAACATATTTGTTATTAATATTTTCCTTAGATTCATAAAATGCATTTATCACCCATACACTAACATATGTATAAAGGTTCATCGATTTACCCATGGTGAAAAAAGGCATCAATGCCCAAGCAAAGGAATGTTGGCAGATGTAATAAAAATTAGGTAGTATTTGCAAAAGACTTGGAGATGATAAGTGCTAATAATATCATCAGTGCTTCTCTAGTTACCTTCTAACACCAACACAATAGCCATGTTCCTTGGAGTCACTCTCATTTCAAAGAGATCATTTCTAATGGAATGTTATAACCACTTGCCAATAGAACTTTTCACTGTGATTTCCTGTTTTAAGTTTCGAGGGCTAAGATTCTCACACCCAGCTTTAAAACACATCCGATTTAGTAAACAACACTGCATTCTTTATAAATAAGATACACAATATACCAGAAGCAGCCAATTTAATGTAGTGCGATTGAATATTTGTGTTGCTTGTGTGTTTGTTTGAGTATCTTGTACAGAAGTTCCAGTGAAAATATACACACCCTTATTATAATTATACAATTCACATATTGAGATAGACAAGAAGATTTTATGACTATATGTGCATATGGAAAGATATATAAGTATATATATGTATCCTGGTCTAATTTCAAATACAGTATTTTTAAAGCTTCTGTTTCTATAGTAGCTTATATAAATGCCTTTCACATGTTATCTCAATTTGTTATAATTACTTTAAAACATATAGGTCATCATAATTATGGTATTTAAGGAAACTGAAACACTAAATGATTAATTGATTTACTCAGAGTTATTTAAGCAGTAAGAGTTTCACCTAAGATGTGAATCCCAATTTTAGAATTTCGACTTCTCCAAAAATACCCTTGTCCATTTCTTTTTAGGTGGGGAATGCTCTGGAGACAAGTCACACTTATTAGAACTAACTCAAAGAGGCAAATATTGTTACTGATGCTCTGTGCAGGGCAAGTACATCTTTATATGTAATCGAGGTAAGTGACAGCTTTCTGGAAAAAAAAGATATTTTCTTGGACTTTGTAAATAATTTATCAGATGATGGGACTGAAGCTAGAGAGTTTTAATAAATTGCAATTAAATGATGGGGACTGGATCCAAAACTCTTTCTCTGATTTCAAAATCTACAGCATTCTTATCATATCAGACTCTCTTCCAACAAAGTTAAATTGTCTGCACAGATGATGTTTAAGTAGTTCATAAAGTCTCCAAAGGAAAATCACATATACAAATTTCTATCTACGTATATATTAGAAGAAGAACAGAGGGTCCTAGTGAACCACATGATCGCTATGAAGAGTCACAGAAATCCTGCTTTGAAATGGTTCTGGTGAGAAGATGAAGGTCTGGAAGAAGCTGGGAAGCAGTCTTCTTACTTCTTTGGCATTGCTGCTTGTTAAGGTGCTCTGTACCAGGCTGTACTCCAATATTTAAGAGAACTGTCAAGACTTTGGTGAAGGTACACAGCACAGCAGTGAAAATCACTAAAGGGCAGGAACACAGAATCTATGAGGTCAGGTGAAGTGACACTGATGAAGATGGGGAAGCAGAAAGGGTAAATTTGAGAACTACTCTCATAAGTATAAGGAAGAACATGATCCTATTTTCTCATCTTATACTAAATTTGGAGGACAAAGTTTAAGAAACGCTTTAAAATAGCAAACTACAAACTGCCCAAAGGTAAAATATTTCAAATCTTGAGGAAAATATAACGCCTATTTGTTTCTGGTATCGTTTTGGGGTGTAAATAACAACAGAAAAGTAACCAAATGGGGGTGTAGGAAAACATTCTGCAGATGCTATTTTTTAATTTGACACCAGTAGGGTGGTGAGACATAAAAAATGGGTTTTAGATCTCACTTTCTCATACACTGTGAAATCTTGTATCTCGCTGCCCAGGGAAAGTCATTTTTTAGGATAGATATTTTAAACACTTTTAAACCTTTGGTTCTTTTTTTTTTTTTCTTTCTTTTTTCTTTTAAGTAGACTTTGTCTTTTTAGGGCAGTTTTAAATTCACAGCAAAACTTGAGCAGTAGGTATAGAGATTTCCTACATACTCCCTGGCCTCACACACACAGAGCATATCCCCATCTATAAATCTCCCACACCACTGTGGGACACTCATTACAGCTGATGAACTATGTAGACACACCATTGTCAACCAGTGTCCATAGCTGACATTAGGGTTCACTCTTGGGGTTGTACATTCTATGGGATTTGGTCCTTTTTTAAGCAAAACTCCTACATGTACAACATATGAGAGAAAGGCATGTCTTGCTGAGACCAGGGGTCAAGAGTTAGGCCCCTTCAGCCCCCAGAGTTTTGAAAAAAACTTCCAACATGGCTCCAGGTTTAAAAGCCATCTTGTAGGAGAAAGCAGACTGGATTTGAAGTTGACAGATCAGGGTGGTGATCCTACCCCTAGCTCTGTGACTTTCGATAACAAGCTAAATTGTCATGATTCACTGTCCTTATCTCCAAAATAGAAATCATGCTAAACTTCGCAGGCTTCTGGGAAAAATTTAAATGAGGTCACATATATGTAATATTTACCAGAACATCTGACACAAGTAGTTAGCTATTCAGTGAATGGTAGATTTACCTAAACTTTCTAAATTTTACTCTAGACCAATGTGATTAATGTCAACTCTATTTTCTTCATAGAACCTGGTGAAAGTGTACGATAAAGGTGAATTGATAAGTTTAAAAGCACAGAAATGTGCAATAGTTTATTTTCATTATTCACAGAGAATATGAAGGACCCTAAGATGCCAGCCTTAAAAACAGGTTAACTTTGGCTCGAAAGAGATCTGGTGATAAAACTTGGGTAATTTTCTGAAAATGATCAGAAAGCTGAAATTTGCATGATTAACATTTTAGAAAATTATCCATTTCAAATAAGCCTCGAAATTTACCATTTTGTCCCCTGCTTAGGTTATTTCCATGTGACTTTGATCTGCAAGAGGCGGAGAGGGAAGACAAAAAAATGAGACTGTGATAATTTATTTTTGTCTCCTGGGCATAAGGAATATCTCCAATACAGTAAGGAGATATGTTTAGCCATTAGCACATAGGCAGTTTTTCTTAAATTTAACACTGGAATCCAAAGTTTATGCCTACATTTGGACTGTTATTATGTTATTTGACTGAATAATTTTAAATAATATCCCATTCTTTGATTTATCTCCTTATTTTTCCACTTATCCAAAGAATCAAATTTCTCCTTTCCCATCCACTTTGCGTGAACATAACAAGATCAAAAATTCAGTGATTATGAACAATATTCAAATTCATGATTGTAATGTAGTACATATTTTCTCATTATCCTTTGTATAGATTTGCAGGATTATACAATAAATTATGTTATTTTGCTTGGTCTTCAGTTAATTCTATTAGAAGCTGAGCTTATAATTTACAATGAAGTAAATTAATGTTGGAGTGTTTTGCTGTCATTTTAGCTTACCATAAATAATTATCTCTCTATTATCTAATGTTGACTTCTCATAAAAGATTAATGTAGAATGAGCGACAAAATGGTATTCTCATCAAATACAAAATCCCATAAAAATTAATGCTTCTCAAGTTGTAACTTGAAAATCCAAAAGGCGCTTGTAATTTAAATCTGTTAATTCTCATTATAAACTTGTATTTCTGCTTCAGACACAGAGATGAAGGCACAGACACATTTTGTGTAAGAAGCAAGAAGTGTGAGGAAATGTCTTAATCAAGTATAATAAACTGTTTATGATAATGTATTCATACTCTTTTTTGTTAACAGGGATCATGGGAATATTGAAATACCATGATTCTAGGTACCTCTCTAATGATAAAACACCCTATGCCCCAGTGATTCTTCTAAAAGATACCCAGTATGTAACTTCACATCATATAAGTTGATTTGGTAAATAAAATAGAAATAAAATGCAGTATTTTCAGACTTTTTAGCTCGGAAATGATCTAATCAAGGGGTCCACATTAATGCATTTTTGCCACGAAAGTTATAAATTATACATAACATAGCATAACATTAAAGCATTAACATAACAGTACGGGTCTATCACTTAAATAAAAAGCTGAAGGCTTCCTATCTAACAGATTTGACTTTGCTACTATACTACATACTAGCACAAATTTATTGTTAACAGCATTTCAATACTATCAATCCCAATTTTCATTTTTGTCAAGGAAATATTTGACGTATCAACTTGTTCAGGTAGTTCACATATTTTTAGCAACAATCAAAACCTTGTCTTTGTTCTCTACATTGTAATAAATTTTTGTGCCATAATATGCCTGTCCTCAAAAGACAGGCATATAAATATCTTAAGGTGAAGGATGTCATTTGTTTTGCATTTTCCCCTTGGTGTTATACAACATCCTAATTTTCATAAAGTGGAGTTCTATAAAACTATCTTTTCCCTAAAACTTCCTAAAAAATTATTTACTAGTAAAAATTATTTACTACTTTATAGGTTTTCCTGGCTCATAGATAAAAGAAAAGAATTCTTTCCATACTTTCCATACCACACCATTATAATCTTTTTGTTAAAGATGCTTTAGGGCATGTAACACCGCCTTCTGTTGTGGTGCTTTTAGACTGGGGACCATATGTGGTGCTATCCCAGGAAACAGCAGGGTTCAGTTACAGGGTTGGATGCTTTTTTTTTTTCCCCTTCCCTTAACAGGCCCTGCATTTATACATTGTTGCCATCAGAGCTATTTATTTAGTATAATTAGTATCCTTTTGGTGCATTTGTTAAGAATGCTATATAGAGCATTATTTATATGCCTCTCAATATTCACAGTTTTGTAACTTAAAATGCAGCATTCTGTATTATACAGCAATGTCACCCACAAATAAGTCTGAACATCAACCAACTCTATTCTGGAAAAGAAAGAAGTTATTTTACTGCACAGATTGTCTTCCACCTAAAAAAGATGTAGCTTGAGGGCACGTACCATTCCTTGCTGGATAGATCGATAAATGTGGATCTAAGGCAAAGCGTGTATAATCCCTTGGGCCTGCTATCAAAATGTCCATGACATCTTGGCCCAAAACTTATAATATGAGGTTACTCTAAAAAAATCTCTAGTGTAATTCCTGAGTGTATTTAAATTGATTTGAATTTATAATTCAAATTTATAATATCTATCCCAAAGCAGCTATTATCCAACCTGTAGGTTAATACAAAGATTAGGGGAAAACTTGTGGAAAGAGTCTTAGAATTCCTGCTTCCTCAGAATCAGAATCTTAGAAAACAATGAAAACTTCCATGGAGAAGTATTTGATTTGGATGTTGGTAACCATTTTAAATTATCCTAGAGCATTCTCCATAAAGAAGGACTAGTCTCCAGGGGAGAGGAACTTACCTGAGTCATATGTCACATGGCGGAGGGACTATCCTAAGGCCAGCACGCTCTAGCCAACCTGGATGCCCTAAGGAAGGGGGAAAAAAAAAGGTAAGAAATACTTGAGAAGATCGCAGTCCAAAAACTCAGATCCACTAAAAGACTGGGATTTAATTTTAAGATTTTAGAAAATTTCTCCTCCCCCCGCCTTACTGCCACACTGATAGGACTCCCACGTTAAACATTAAATTACAACTGAAACAGCTGAGAGACAGAGGCTTTATCTAAAGAGGAGTTCTTAGGAAAGTCCAAAGAAAACAGGGGAAAAGAAAAAGGGATAATACAGGAATTTGAAAACTCTGGAACCAAGAGCTAAAATAAACATTAAACACAGTCAAAATCCTAAGCAGATTAACGTAAATACACTAAGGGTCTAATTACCTCAGTTTCTATTAACTTATATATCATGTCTAGCTTCTAACAAAAATCACAACGCATGCCCAAAGACAAGGGAAAGCAGCATTGAAGAGACAACAAACATCAGAACCAAGCTCAGATGACACAGATGCTGGAATTATCAGATCATGTATTTAAAACAGGCAGTGACATCTCTTCAGCCTCCCTGATCATTTCCTTGGCTGTGTTCAGTCCACTGATGCGTCCATCAAAGGGAGTCTCCGTTTATGTCACTTTTTTATCCCTTGTATTTTCTCTTGACTATTTCTTAGCATTTCCATCTCTTTGCTTGTATGTCTACTCTACCATGTTGTTCATTTTTTCATTAGTGCTCCCCTGGACATAGAATGCAAAAATCCTCCAACAAATAGTAAAAAGTTAAATTCAACAATATACAAAAACATTCAATACCATATCCAGTAAGATATATGACCTATATTCAGGGCTGCCTTAACATTTGAAAATCAATTTAACCTACACAATAAAAAAACATCCTATGATGATAGCAATAGATGTGGGAAAATATTTGACAAATTCAAACATGTATTCATGGCAAATACTCTCAAAAGACTAGAAATAGAATGGTATTTCTCCTGGACAAAGAAGATTTACAAACTGTACAGCTAACATCTTACTTAATAGTGGGGAACTGGTTGCTTTTCCCCTGAGACTGGTAGCAAGGCAAGGGTATGGTCTCACCACTCTGCTTTAACATCAAACTGCCAGCCTTAGCTAGTTCAACGAGACAATGAAAGGCTATAAAGTGATAGGGCTTGGCAGATGCTATAGTTGTAACTGTAGAAAACCTGCCAAAATTTAGTCAAGTTTGAGGAAATGGGAATAAAATTGTAGGGAATACATGATCTGTATATGAAATAGAGTGAATATTCTGTATCTTGTGTCGCAGAGGTATCTAAACCACACACACACACACACACACACACACTCTAGCTAAATGTGTGTATGCATTTTTATAGTATATATGTAAGTATATACAATCATGTTAAGTGTCATGTACTATAATATAGAGTGTGTCATTTTCTTCTTTATAATAGCTAATTTAGGGAGAAGAAAGCAGGCAATTAGGTATTTTAAAAATAATTTTACATATAAAATGGATGCTATTTTAGCTAAAATAGATCAAACTCCCATGCTTAGTGAAAAATAGAGTTGTAAAATAATAACTAACAATATGTTCCTGTTGAATGAAGTCATTGAAATCTTACTTGTAAGCCATAAAATTTGTGTGAGTTTGCAGATCTATACTAGTTGACTAAAACTGTAATCACTATTTTAGGGGTTTCACTTTAAAACAACTCTAAAGACTTAAATGCTGGGGAATGCTATATACATTGCTATTGCCTCAGAGTAACTTCATAGATTGTAGGCCCCAGGGAATGAGATTTCTTGTAGACCAATGAGTAAAATATATTTTTTCTAAGAGATTTTACTCAGTGTTATGTGTGTGTGTATTTTCAGAAGCAGTTGGCCCAGAGATAAATGAGGAGTTTCATCTTTTTAAATATTCTAGTAGAACTTTTATATTGAAATTAATTTTCACCTTAAATTTCCTTGAAATATTGCATATGTTTCCAGAAATGTATATGCAAGCAAAATCAAAACAATCTATACTACCTTCAAATGCACATTAGTCCATCTCTAGGCTTAAGCAAAAACGATTTCCGAGAGAAAATATAATTAGGTTTCAGCTGGGGCGCTGAGAGTCTTGACACTGAGCTAAGGCCAGTAAAGGCTCTGATTCTAATGTTACAGAAACATAGAAAACATTGTGGAAGTTTGCTTTGCATATACATAAATATTCCTTGAATAACATATAGTATTAATATATATTTAATATGTTCTTATGTTTCCTCTAAATTTAGAATACTGTTAGTATTGCTGTGTACTCTCCAAAGAAACTTTTGTCTTCGGATAGAGGACAGCCTTAAGTGTTCAGCCTCTCCTTCCTTCTTAAAGTTTTCCTCTCAGACAATTTCTTCCTATTGATACCCTTGAACTCCCTACAGACAGAGATCACTCTGCTGTTGGCAGATAAGGTGAATCTTTCGAATTGACCGTCCTCTGCTTACTGTCTGCATTCAGGAGACATTGTAGGCCAGTCTTCTCTAGAAGCCAGAAGTCTTAATTCTCACTCTCATGATCTGTCAAAATGCAAATAATTGTCAAAATGCAAATAATTGCACAGATTTCAGTACTAACTGAAAACTGATAAATGGTAAAAAAAAAAAGTTCAAAAATATGTGTGTATATATTTATATAATATATGCATGGATACTTTATATGCATGCTTCCAGTATGCAAATGTAATACATAAATATAAAGCAACAATTGTTTTGTGTGTGTACACCATCCTCCTTATTGTTCTGACAATTGTATTAATACAATTATAACGTCAAAGTTCTATCAGATGCCAGGGTAATGTGGAAAATATTGAATCACTGGCTGGCCCATGAATAGATATCACACTCATGACATGTAAAGCATGATTTTGTGCTTCAACATAGAGTGGAGCAAAAAGTTTAGAATGAATAATATGAGTATTGACAAAGTCACCTACAGTAATAAGTTGCTTGTGACTCTCATGTTTTCTCAACAGTGCGGTTTAGAGGAAATTCACACTTTCTTCTTCTTTTTTTTTTGTGCACAGAACGATAAATAATAAAACCATTATGGATACTATTTCTAACACCCTATCTTTAAAGATAAATGGTAAATTGTGCTCTTTTATTCATCATGAAGAGAGGCCTCTCCTTTCCTTTTCTCACAAGCTAGATATTCAATCAACTTAATCAGTAGTTCATAACAAATGCAAGAATGGTTTCAGGTCTTCTGAGAAGTCTCAGGATTAAAATACATTAGAAAGACAGGACTTGTATGTATGTGGATCCCTCACATAAAGACATCTATGAAATTCAGATTTAATCACAATAATAATTATAATAATGATAAATGTAAAGACTAAGATTTATTTTACAATGAATTAAACCTGGAAACATGGGAAAACTCTGAGTAGTATGTTTCTTCCTGTTTTCAACTATAAATCATTATATAGGAATTAAATTTGTACCTAATATTTAAGGAATATATGTGTGTGTGTTATGGAAAAATTACCTAGGTATAGAAGCATAACTTTTTAATTTCCTTATTGAAATACAGTTCGAAAAGTGACTAAGAACATTTAATGTTTGATTTTGACTGCAGTGGAGTGAAAGGCTCTTATGACAATCTGGTCAGAGGAAATGTGCAAAATGAAGTATTACCTGCTAAGGAAATAGTTGAAAATCTTAATTCACAAAATCTGAAGTTCTGATGCAGATTTTAAAAGAAGGTGGAGGCTTGCTTTGGGGACTCAGAGATGGACCTGGGCATTAGATATGCAGGTGACAGCAGGCTGAGCTGGACAAGCCTGACCCTCAAAGGCCTGAATTCTAACGTGTCTCTTGAATTCTTTCTTTCATGATTTCAGGAGCAGGCTCAACCTAGTGCCATGATGGATTAAAAACCCTCTCAAAGGTGACTCAGGTATCAGAGGGGCGTGCAACAGAAGATCTAGTGATTCCAGACCAGGGCAAGACAGGGAGGTCAGGCATTAGACTTCAAGCCCTTGAAGGGAGGAACCTTCCTGTAATCATGTTTCCTAACTCTGCAATTGACATAGAGAAGAGCCTCACGCACGGTCACCACCGAAAAAAGGCAAAAATCCAGGAGAACCGTATGCACGCCAAGGTCTAGTAAAGAACAGACACACCGAAAAGAGAATATTTGCGTTGCATTTTCTTCATCACAAAACTTTTCTGTTAAAAAGCTCTAAGATCTATCACCATGAGAAACAGAACATGTCAGGTAAAGTGGTCATACTTTTTAACCTGGGCGTGTTTCCAAAACAGCTTCTACAAACCACAAAACCTCTCACTCCACCACAGCCGTCAGCTGCCTCGCGATTTTGAGCCAGTTAGGTCACCCACCAGGATCTGAACACTCAACGTTTGTTCCTCTTTCTGCAGTTTTTACATTAAGACCTCTTTTTATTGCACTTCGCTTTATTGTGCTTTGCAGATATTGTGATTTTTTACAAATTGAAAGTTGCGACAACTCTGCTGAAAGCAAGTCTATCAGCGCCATTTTCTCAACAGCATTTGCTCATTTTGTGTCTCGGTGTCACATTTTGGTCATTCTCACAATATTTCAAAGGCTCCACCAGCAAAAAAATTATGACTCATTAAAGGCTTAAATGATGGTTAGCATTTGTTATCAATAAAGTATTTTTAGTTAGTGTATGTACATTGTTTTTATAGACACAATGCTATTGCGCATTTAATAGACCACTGTATAGCGTAAGCAAAAGTTTTATATGCATTGGAAAGCCAAAAAATTCGTGTGACTTACTTTACTGTGATATATGCTTTATTGTGGCAGTTCTGGAACGAACCCATGATATCTCCGAGTTATGTATTTTGCTTTCCGATAGCTTTTCCAAGTGTTCCCATAGTAAAAGGAGAAGACTGGAATCTGTTTTCTACTTTGGAGGAAAAATGACACGCCATAGCATAAACTTCTCCCTGGGGCTGTCAGAGGCTTCCCAGTTCCATTAGCTGCATTTATTCCTGTGGGAACCAGGAAGTATTTTTGCCAATGGGACCCCTCTTGGGAAGGGACATGAGGATTGTTCATGCATTGAAATACACGAGCACATCATACACAATAAGAAATCCCCTCCACTGTGCTTCTCTGAATGGTTCCCCAGTCCCTAAAATGAATACATATTACTTTGATAACAAAGAGAATTAAGTATGTCCAAGTGAACTTTCTATTCATCCATCAATGCCCAGATTGAAATTTATCATTCCCAGAATGCCTTCCTAATTTTCTTGTACGTACACATTTGTATGAAACTTCATGTCCCAAGAATCATCTGTTTCATATTATTATTTATATGTTCCCTGTGTCCCTTTTAAAACATCAAGTTCTTGAAGCCTATGTATTATGTCTAAACATCTTCATGTTTCCCACTGGATCTAGAAAAATGTCACCCTTAATAAATGCTCATTCAATTGAAATTAATTAAAATTATTATTCTTGATCGTTTTATCACATATATAGTTTGTTTGTTTTTTTTTCATATTGAGGGCATAAGGACCCTGGAGTTACATCTAGGTTCTATTCACGTTGAAAATGCACAAATGAGTGACCCTTGTGTAGTGAGTCTCCTCTTTACGCCATAACCTTCCACCAAGAACCAGATGTCATGAAGCAATGCAGCAGTGTTATTAGGATTTATGGGAAATTTGAGGGAAGGCAGCCTGCTGAAATAACAATATGAAACTCTGGGAGCCTCATGTGCAGGTGTGTTCACAGGCGCAGTGGAAGGCTTGATATTATTTTGAGAACCAAGTCTCTTAACTGGGGTTTGGTGCCGTGTTGAATAATGTCAATCCAGGAAGTTCTACATCAAGATGTGCATGTCACTGTAAAAATGAACAATGAAAACCTGTTCTGAAGCGGTTTCAAACTTGTGAAACCTTGACCCTTGAAATTTCTCCAAGTTCAGTGAAATCTATAATTGAATAAATGCACTCATACTAGTTTTAGTTGCCTAAAGAGACTCAGTTTATTCAGGATTGCAAAAAAATTTAAAATGTCTTCTAGCTTGTTTTTTAAGGACCTGCTGTTTTTTTTTTTAAACTTATGGTTGGTTATGTTAACATGTTGTTGAGAGTCAATATTTCAAAAACTAGAAAAAACATTTTAAATAGTATATGAATTTACTTTTATTCACCACTTCATCCAATATTGTAATTTAGTCATATTTGTGTGAGCGTATTTTTATTTCTAACATCTTTATTGGAGTATAATTGCTTTACAGTGGTGTGTTAGTTTCTGCTTTATAACAAAGTGATTCAGCTATACATATACATATATTCCCATATCTCCTCTCTCTTGCGTCTCCCTCTGAAGAGGTAGAGGTAGTGAGTAGATGGAATGAATCTCTGATTTGGAAATTCTATAGATAACTTGGTCTGAATGTAACTTTTAGGTATATGGTCAAGGTTGAGTTACATATTTTAAAAGGAACTTAACACCCAGACAAATACTGAAGGAGATCTGAATTAGTATGTAAACTTAGATGTAGCTGATTTTCATCTATGCTTCTTGAATGCTTACATGGGCCAGTGCTTCTACATGCCCTATACTTTTGTCATTAAATACATCCTGGGGAAGAGATTATCTTTATTCTGTTTTATTAGTAAACTGAGGCTCATAAAATCCAAGGTCATATAATAAGTGGCATAGCTGAGATGTAAAACTAGTTTCCTTGTCTCCAAATCCAGTACTCTTCTTATTCTATCACAGCTGCCATTATGGAAATAACAACTTGGATATTCATCTTTGATATGATATGTCCATAGCCTCTTGTTTTAGTATTGGTTACTCTTGAATAAAAATGCAACTATAACATTTTCTTTAGTTATACCATTGTAAGAATATTTTGCAGGTCTCTAAAAAAAGAAATATCTTATAAGCCTTGTGTTTTCTCACAACAGGGAACTCCTTCAGTATCTGTTCATGGATTTAGCAGACCCCTGAGAAGAGAATGACAAAGTAACTCAAAGGACAGGAAGAAGAGCACCAAAGGCAAACAGGAAAAAACTCCATGTTGGATCTCCTTCCCAGGTGTAGCAACAACTATCCAAGGAAAGAATAGCCCAAGAGGCACATTGGTCCCTATCTTAATGCCTGTTAATATCTGCCACTGTATTCTTCATCAGAGCAGGGTTGAACTACTTCTGAAGTTGAGTGAGATTGCCTGCTCTCAGTAAGTATAGGCTTCCAACATTGCAGAGAACTGACCAAGGGTTGTGAAATGTCTTTCTAATCCTCAGGAGCAAACTAAAGTCTCCTCAGCACTTCTCTGCTAATGAACCCAATGTGTGCTTTACTTTATTTGTGGTTTCTTTTTCCATCCTAAGAGAAGTACTTTCCCTGAGGGTTCCTATCAAATACCACTGTACAGTTGCATTGTTCATTTGATTGTAGAAGCTCAGTAACATATAAAATTTTAAATGCACAGTTGAACATTTCTTCTTTGTGAACACCATTAGGTATGGTTCGATCCTAATGTAAACTTGTTCCTAGAAGCTGCTAGCATTCGTCTAATATAAAGAGAAGTGGTTTTTCTACTCAGTAAAGACAAAGCTCAATTTGGTTGATAAGATTTGTAGATAGATGTGTGAAAGGTAACTAAAATATTAACATGTTCAATTAATTATTATAAGGATGAGCCATTTTCTCTATAACAGGTAGCTCTGTATGAAAAAGGGCTGGGGAATATCACCTCATCTCTGCATGCCTCAGTTGCTGCATCTGTAACATGAAATGAGACGGATGGATGACCTTGGAAGACCTTTCTAGTTCACACAGTCTACAAAAGGGTGACTCAAAGCTAAGAAATAATTTCCCAGCACCTCCCATTATTCTCAGTTCTATAATATCAAGAGTACAAAATGAATAAGAAAAACATCGAAGAGCCAGAAGTAATGCAGGTCATTGACAATGTGCAAATTCCCTGTTTTGGTACATCTCACATTTAGGGGATAATTTATAGATTTGCTCTAGGAATGAAAGTGGAAACTTATGTCTTTTCTGTCCCTTTCATAAAATAGTTTCAAGCCCTGATTTTCCTTACCTTATGCTCCTTTTAATTCCTTCTCTGAGTGAATCTTATCCCAATTACCTTCAGTCAATCACTCAATAATACGAAGCCATATTCTAGCATATCTCTAGCTGACAGGTAAATTCCAAAATATTTTATGAATAGCAAAAGGGAAGAAATATGTGCAATATTATCCATTCAGGTTGAATCTTCTTTGCACCAAATGGATAGATATTTTCAACTAGGTTGTACACTCAGACCTTTATTTTTGGTAAATGAGAGTGCAGATCTCCTGGAACAAAGGGAAGAATCAGTTCTGAGGCAGGGGCAGAGCTGTTGGGCGGAGTTGCCTTTTCTTCCCCAGGGCGGAGTGCTGCCCCTGTTCTCACTACATCTGGCAGCACAGATGGTAGGAAAATTAATAGGAGGGAGAAAGCATTGACCTCATGTGGATATAAACAAGTCCTGAGACTACACAGGCAGGCAAATCCGATAATGGCCTTAAAAGAGACCTTGAAAGTTCATTGAGTTCAGCTCCCTGTAGCTGATGGGGCTGTGCTTGACAAAGTCTGATGTCCTGGGTGAGCATCCTTGAGGTAATATGCATAGAGATACCAGAATAGGTCACTGAGGACAGTCATGCAGTGTATCTCCCTAGATAAGGGTGGGCGTAGGCTACCAACATCTGTTTTATATTAGTCTCTCTTGTTGTAGATAGGAAATGAGAAAAATGACTACTTAGGTTTTTCCTATCACATGTATTCAACCAATTATTAGAATCCTCAGAGACGAAGAGCCTATAAACAGATGTTCATCTTTAAACACATTTACAGTGTTTCAAGAAATAGCTTGTTTCAAGAACAAGCTATTGGTAATTGACATTAACCACTAAACAAGTATCTATTGATTATAGAATTATTGATCTGAAAAATGATCTGAGTTTTGTCCATGTTGTTTGTGGCAGCCCTAGTCTGGCTATTCAGGAGTGGTTGACAGGCTGATGTAAAAGTCATTCCCACCCCCGTTTCCCTCCCATTGAAGGGGGCTTCATGGGGCAGTGAGCCTTAATCCAAGGCCCATTGGAGGGTTTTAAAGAAAGATTTGCCTTTCTGATTAAAGAGACGAAAGGGTCTCATGCTGTGCTTTCTCCCCTTCTACTTCCCTTGAACGCGAACTTGCTGATGTATTGCAACCATGGAGGCAAAGCAAGAGAACTGCAAATTGCTGATATTATTCCAGCCATTTTCCTGGCAACACATTTTTGTTATACGAATATAATTAACTCCCATTTTTAAGCCAAGCTTAGTTCACTAACTTCATTTGAAAACATACCTAAATGATGCACTTACTAGTGTCTAAATATTCTTCACAATATCTTAACAACAAAAAGCCTACACCACGGTAGTCAGAGTAATATTAATTCAATTCTCACTCTAAATATAACTTCAACTATCATATCTAGGTTTATAATCTAGAAAGCACTTTCACTCTATAACCAAGAATAATTTCCTTTAGTCTTGACGATTTTTTTTACTCCAACTATTTTTTATTCCATTTCACCTAAGTGAACCACTCCCACTACATATTAAAAATGTGTATTTCTTTATTTAAAACTAAATTTGGAAAAAGTTCTAGATGGACCTAGTCCCACATATCTGAATACTTTTACAAAATGAAATACGAGGGAAGTTCTTTAATGAGGGGTGTTTGAAAACTACATATATAAACCATTAATCCCTATATGACCAATCATTTGGAGGTTGTGTTAAATTTGAATATTCTCAATATTTTACAAATAAATTCAAGTTACTGATGACCCCAAATCACATTCACCTGTGGTTCTTTTATTTATCATGCATACTAATCACTTAGAAAACTTGTTAAAACCCAGACACTAGGTCACATTCGCAAAAATTGATCCAGTAGGTTACTTGTGGAGTCCAGCAATTTACATTTCTAACCAGCTTCCATGTGATTCTGATATTGTTGGTCTGAGGGCCACATTTTCAGTAGCACAGATACAAACAGTTTCAAATGATACTCATTAATAACACTGTTGTACTTGCACTTCTTCATACTGGAGAGACCAATTGTCTTTGGGATAGGTGTTGCCATATGCTAGGTCAAAGCCATGTTTGTATCTAGTATGACCATTTCATAGCATTGGCAAAGTTCCAGCTGATATTTAGATCAACAGCTTGATTTCCCAAACATATAGCTCTTAAACTTATGTGAACACATTTATGCAAATAAGTGGTCTCCCTCCTCTAAATCTGATAGCTCTTGTTTTAATGGGCCCCCAAAATTTCTGTCTTTGGAATTCATTATGATTCATTCCAAGTCCTACCGTGTGTGAATAATCTTTCAAAACACGTTAATACTATAATAAAAGAGCACATGGCATCTAAAATTCACAGGAAAATATATGACCATGTTATAATGCAATGATCTCCATTTCAGTTTTTTTAAATTCCTATTTAACTAAAGAAGAAACTGTGTTTCTCATTAATCAGTAATCTTTTCTTCTGTTTCCAGTTTTAATCACACACACACATACGCACACACACACGTTTTGTGTGTTGGAGAATGCAAGGAAGATGCTACTTTACGCTTGATGGGGAGGACGGGCTGCTCTGATGAATCTCGTGCAGCAGGTGTCTGATGGACTATTATTTAATCTTTGCTTTGGGAAAGAGCAATCAAATGGTAACTGTTGGTATTTGTTTAATAAAAACTCCAGATGTTGACAATGTTTCCCCATGGCCATTGATATGTAATGATTTGCACACAGCTGCTAAAAAACCATCAAGCCCAACTACTCCTTGATTGTCACTGGGAATACTTCTTTTTTCTTTGTGTGTTTTATGCGCGGCCCTTATAGCATGACTCATAGATTTTCCAAGTGTTAAATTGAGCCAGCTAAATAAGATTTATTCACCTCTATTCCCTCATACTTCTGTAAAGAGCTCTGTCTTACGTTAATGGGGGCATTCTGATGTAATAACAGAATGTCATCATTCTGTGTCTCTAGTTAACCTGGAAATGCAATGAGCTATGCATCTTTATGTGGGGCACCGTTCTGGCAAATTTTTTTGTGGAAAAAGACATAGTCAAACTTTGAACACAGGTGAAGAGAATAAAGCACAAAGCTTTTGTTGATTTATTAAAGGGCCTTCAAATTCAGACTTTCCCAGTATTTCCATTCTTCCTAGAGTTCAAAAAATATTTCCTTTTTTAAAATTTTTTACAGTCAGCTAAATGTCAGAAATGGAAACATCTTACATTTTTTTCCACATCCGCAGTAATGTTTTCAGAATAATTTCTGAGTTGCTTCAGGATTGGTAAATAAATGCCTACCTCCCACCTCCACCCCACCTCCGAGAGAAAAGACTAGTTCTCTCTGGATTTTATAAAACACTAGAGTAACAGTATCTTCACAGGAATGACAATGTTAACAGTAACAAGTATCATGTACGTTTCTCTTTTTCCCTTTCAGTTACTTCATGGGTAGGCTCTTTTAAGATGTCAGTAGTCCTTGTGAGCTCTTGCAGGGGTTGAGACTATGGATTAAAATGCAGTAGCAGAGGTGCTACGTGGAAATGCTCTATAACCGAATGTGGTCCACAGACGGGGCAGAAGGCGGAGTTTCTGATGTGTCCAGTCATCAGGGAGGAGAGATTCAGCTCTGTCTGCTCCTCTGACCGCCCCAATCCTCATAAGTCACCTCATATCTACAGTAGAGTTGGCCTCTCTTTGTCTCTACCTCAGTGTTCCTCACTGTTTGAATACAAATGGCCACAGCTACATAAACCAACACTGAAATCACTGGCAAAGTGTGTTGTGTTGAAATAATGCATTAGTAACGTTACAGAGTGATTATAGAATGCCCTATTAGGTTCCTATTGCTGCTGTAACAAGTTAACCACAAACTTATTGGCTTAACACAACACAGATTTAATATCTTATAGTATGGAGTTCAGAAGTATGAGATGGGTGTAACTGGGTTAAAATTAAGGTGTCATCAGGGCTGAGAGCACTCTGAAGCCTCTAGGGGAGATTCCATCTCCTTGCTTTTCCAGCATCGGAAAAGGTATTCTTTGGCTCAAGGTACCTTCCTAAATCTTCAAAACCAGCAAAGTAGCATTTTCAGATCTCTAAGTCTGGTCTTCATTTCCTTTGTTACCTCTCATTTTCTCTCTCTCTTTCCTCCCTCCTATAATCCTTGTCACTACGTTGGATTCACCTGAATAATCCAGTACAATCTCCCATCACAAGATTCTTAACTAAATCACTTCTACAAAGTCCTTTTTGACTTGTACATTGACATGTTAACTCTTCAGGGATTATAATATAGACATTTTTGGGGGTATTATTCTAACCACTACAAGTGCTATAAAAATTATACACTGTCCTTTCAAATTCCAGTTGACGTCACTTAACATAGCCATGCTCTTTAGATTTCATTTTAAGGCACTGTCAATTTGGAAAACACAAAACAAAACAATGATTTTTAAAATGTTGCAAACTGTTCTTTCAAAAAGAAATTTTTTTAGAGAGCTAAATGTTGCAGAGGCATAAGTAACATTACAAAGAGCACATAAAATATAAGCCAGCTATTTTGGGCTAAACTCTGCTAATTACTACTAATTAACTGATTATAATATGAAGATTAGAATATTAATGCATATAATTTAACATAAATTGATTTTTAATAAAGAATACGTCATAGAATAGGCAAGATTGACACTTTTTCTTGAGGGTTAATTTTACTCCCTGGAGTTTATTTATTAATGTCATTTTGACTTGATGGTAGAGGATAGTAGGACTGGGAAAGCAAAGCAGACTAGAACAGAATGTGGTGAGGATAAAATATTGGAAATACAGTTTTCTAGGTTATCATATTACGAAAGGGAGAGGCAAGACTTCCAGGAGATAAGTAAAGGAAAATGCATGAATGAATGATTAGTTTTCTGTGAGTTGCTGTGTTTAAGATGCAAGTTTAAGCTAATCATACCCTAAACAGATAGAAGGTCTTTTGCCCCAAACTTGTTTCTCCAATACCCCATCTCAGCCAGAAGCTGAACCCTAACTCCCAAAGCCAAGTCCCGCCGATCCTTCTTCCTGAATATTTTCCTCTTCTTACTACTGCCATTTCTACCACCCTAGGGCAAGTCACTCTCATCTGTCTAGCACACCACCTTCCAACGATTCTGTTCTCATGTCTCTCTAAATCCACTCTCTCTTCAGGAACCAGAGTGAACTGTTAAAGAGGCAGGTATGATCTACAAGGCACTTCGTGGTTGGGCTCTGGCTGAAACTCCAGAATTAGGATCAACTTTTTCTTTACACTCCAGACAAACTCCCATGCATTACTCTCCAGTTCTACTGATCTTTTTATTTCTCTAATAGCATAAATCCCTTTCCTGTCTTAGGCATCTGCAATTCCTATTCTCCGCCAAGAAGATTCTGCTCACCTACTTTCCCAAATTCGTCTTTCTGGTCTTGCAGATTATGTTTGGCCTACACTTATACGCATATGGTATTTTTCCTGTGTGTGCATCTCATTTTACATTGCATGATTATTTCATGGGCTATGATCCAGTTCATTTTCCACTGCTCCATCCAAGTACCAGCACTTTCCCTTGCACACATTAACCTCATAAAAATGTTTAATATAGATGGATGCATGATATAAATGACAACTTTCTATTGATAGAAGCTGAGGATGATCAACTATAGGAAGAACCAGATGAAAAGATTCCAAACTATACTGTGCAGTGTGGACTCTTTCCACACTGAAACTTCCAAACATGCCTCCTGATAACATCATAAAATAAATCACTTAAAAATAGATACCATATTTTCTTGATCTGTTCCTCCATCGATGGACCCTTAGGTTGTTTCCACATCTAGGCTATTGTAAATAATGCTGCAATGAACATGAGGGTGCATATATCTTTTCAAATTAGTGTTTTTGTTTTCTTCAGATAAATACCCAGATGTGGAATTGTTGGATCATATGGTAGTTCTATTTTCAATGTTTTGAGGAACCTCCATAATTTTTGCACAGTGTCTGCACCAATTTACATTCCCACCAACAGTGGGAAAAGGGTTCCCTTTTCTCCACATCCTTGCCAACACTTGTTACTTCTTGCCTTTTTGATAATATCTCCCCTTCTGACAGGTGTAAGGTGATATCTCACTGTGGTTTTGATTTGCAATTCCCTGATGATTAGTGATGTTGAACATCTTTTTATGTACCTGTTGGCCATCTGTGTGTCTTCCTTAAAAAAGTGTTTATTCAGATCCTTTGACCTTTTTTAAACTGGATTGTTCGTTCTTTTGCTGTTGAGTTGTATGAGTTCTTTATATATTTTGGATATAAACACATTATTAGATATATGATTTGCAAATACTTTCCCTCATTCAGGAGGCTGCCTTTTCATTTTGTTGTTAATGAAAAATAATCCATGCAATTTAAAGAAACAATTTCAAAATCTGCAAAATAAATAATGCATGGGTAAACCAAAATTAACATGCTAAAATATAAATCCTTGTACAAAAGTTAAGAGACAGGAGAATAAACAAAAATAGAGGTGGAAATATTAAAAAATATATAAGAAATAAAAATAGGAATTTTAAGCATAAAACTATAAATTTAAGATAATATAATGCAAAGTATAAAATAGAAATTTGAAACTAGAAATAGTTAAGCAAAGAAAAATTCAATCAAATTAAACAAAGAAAATGTTAACACAAAGATATATTAAAGAATGAATTACAAAATTTAAAAATACTTAAAGCAATCACAAAGATGACTGAAGGGCTTCCCTGGTGGTGCAGTGGTTGAGAATCTGCCTGCTAATGCAGGGGGTACAGGTTCGAGGCCTGGTCTGGGAACATCCCACATGCCGCGGAGCAATTGGGCCCGTGAGCCACAACTACTGAGCCTGCGCGTCTGGAGCCTGTGCTCCGCAACAAGAGAGGCCGCGATAGTGAGAGGCCCCCGCACCGTGATGAAGGGTGGCCCCCGCTTGTCACAACTAGAGAAAGCCCTCGCATGAAACGAAGACCCAACACAGCCAAAAATAAATAAATAAAGTAGCTATTAATTTAAAAAAAAATAAGACTGAAAATTTACATGAGCATAAAATGAATACAGAGACAGGTAAATAAATACAGAATTTGGAAATATAGCTACACAAGTGAAAATCCAAAAATAAAATTACATATCACTACAAAATATACTGCTACTACAACAACAACAAACCAGCAGATTACACTGTATAATGAAGAAAAGTGATTCTTAATAAAGAAGAGAAAACATAACCAAACGCAAACAAGTGAAAACAGAGTACTTATAGGTAAACCAGAGCCTTATAAAGGTCAAGATGAGGTCACCAAAGGCAGAAACTGAAGGACAAGGGAAAGAGTACAAGCCATTAACCTCATACAAGTCAACCCACATCTGGCAATTCAAACTCTGACCCCTCACTATCCTTGCCAGGTTCACCTGTAAACACAGCTGTAGTAATCTATTGAAAATATTTAGTACCATTCTGCACAGAGCAAGTTCTTAAGGAGTATGGATTCACTGAATAAATTGAAACTTGAGTCTGTACTAGAAAAAAGTATTCCGCTACAAAATCTATGGATGTAGGTAACTCACATCTATGGACAATCCTAACCCACCCATCACTGGCTTTAAAAAAGTGGAATAGTTTAGTTCAGACTTCCTTGATATCAATTCTCTCAGGAAATACACCTAGAAAATGAAGAAAGAAAGAGTGGAGAGAACTATTTTCAACAAGCAAAACATTGTTTAGACCATGCTTTCATTCATTCAAAGATATTTACTAATTATCTACATTCAACATATGTGGCAAACATTGAAAATACATGCAAAGAAGCTATTGAAATTCCCTATTGGACAGAGCCCACACTTTCCCACAGAAGGCTTACATCAGACAATATCTGGCATATAACAAGATAACAGCACATATCAGGAAAGTACATCATGCCACAGATGCCTACGGCAGGTGGATTCAACCTGATTTAAGGGTCTATTTTGCCTTGCTGAGAAAGTAGCTTAATCTGAAGGCTGAAGCAGAGACAGGTTGCAAATCAGGTTTAGGTAGAGAAGAGGGATTGTCTCAAACAGAAGAAATAACCTACGGGAGTTGCTCTCACACGTTAACATTCATCAGAAACACCTAGGTCCTCTGTAGAGCACATGGCACTCTACTCAATATTTTGTAATAACCTATATGGGAAAAGAATCTGAAAAAGAATGGATACATGTAAATGTATAACTGAATCACTTTGCTGTACACCTGAAACTAACACAACATTGGAAATCAACTGTACCCCAATGTAAAATAAAAATTAAATAAAAAAGAAAGAAACACCTGTAAGGTTGGATATAGGACAGACTGCTGGGGCCCATCCTCAGGGGTTCTGAATCAGTAGGTCTGGGCTAGAACTCCACAGTTTGCATTTCTAACAAGTCCTCAGGCAATGCTGTTGCTGCTGGCCCAGGGACCTACTTTGAGAACCATTGCCTTAGAGTACAGTGTTGAGGTGAAATAGCATTTGTCGAGGAAGCAGCTCAGCATTCTTAAAAGGTGAGAGAGAGCAGGAAGCAAGATCAAGGTATAGGTGAGAGGTAGACTGAAACCACGCCGTGTAGCATCTCTTAAGTTATTGTAAAGGGACTAATTTACAGACGGTGGAAAGTCATCAAAGGTTTTAAATGGGAAGGAACGATTGACTAGATTTTGTTTTATTTCAATCATTCTAGCTGCAGTTAGAGAGTGGTCTTTGGAAAGAGTGAAGGTAGGTTGCAAATTAATGTAAAAGGAATGGAAGTGGCCCAGGCAGGGGCAATGGAAGGATGAGCATAGAGGGGGCTGTGAATACTAGTGAGAGAAGGAGAGATGTGCTGGTTTATGGTGCTTAAGGGAATAAGCAAGGCACAAAAAATAGAAGAGGGCTGATAGAGTGCCTGAAGTTAAAAACAAACAAAAACCTAAAACTCTAACAAAGCAGATTGGATGTTTTGATGAGATCCAGTAGAGGTACACTGAAATAAATATTAGTAATTAATTCTGAATGTGATGTACAAAATAATTAGAAATTTTAACACCTCTTATTTATAACAACTCTTTCTCAAGAAATCTTGATATGAGTGACAGACCTGAAAAGAAGTAGAGTGAAAACACAATTAACAGGATTGGTGAGAGAAAGAGAGAGAGAGAGATCCCAGATTAGACAATATGTATGATTTTGAAATATATATGGTTTTGAATCATACATAGAATATTTCCACTTACCAATATAAGACACAGAAAAAGTCAACAAGTAAAAAGACGGCTAAATCATGCACACATCACAAAATTAGGGATTCATATTTTAAAACACTCCCAAAGCTTCATGCTTTGGAAAATAAAATACACACATTTAAATAATTCTTGGGTTAAAAAAGAAATAACAGAAAGTGCAAAATATTTAGTTCTGATTAACCTTGAAACACTATATATCGCAATTTGGCGTTGCAACTACAGCAGTAATTTGAAGGAAATTTGTGGTTTTAAAATACATTCATTTAGTTGAAAAGAAGGTTAAGAATTGCATGATGAATATTTAGTTCAGAGAGTTAGAAAAAGAACAAGAGTAAACACAAGAAATACTGAAGTAAGGGAATGATAAACATAAAATCTAGCAATTAATGAAATAGAAGAGAACGTCTACAGAAAAGATTTTTTAAAAAATCCGATTCTTTAATAAGATGAATCCAATGGATAAATCTCTGATATGAGCAATCAAGGAAATATAAAGAAAACACACACACCAACATTAGAAATTAAAGCAATTATAGAACAATAGATTCAATAGCTTAAAAAACAAAATAATATAAATAACTTTCAAACCTATGTAAAATGAACATTTTTAAAATGTAAAAATTGTTAAAACTGACTCAAAAAGAAATATAAACCTTAACCAACCATTTGTGAAATTAAAGCTGTAGTTTAATATTTACCCTCCTTCCCACCCACCTCCCACACACAGAATAACACCAGGCCCAGAGAGTTTTATAACCAAGTTCTATAAAACCTTAAAAGAACATGTAATCTTTAAATTATATAAATTGTTCCAGAGGACTGAAAAACGAGAAAGAGTTTCCAAATTCATTTTATGAGGTTTTACTATAGCTCTGAGAGCAGAACCAGGCAAGGAGAAATTTAGGCAAATCACAAAATTTAGGCAAAAAATGTTAAATATAACATCAGCATCTCCGGCACTCTCACCAATATTATGAAAGTGAGCAGTATATCATCAATGAACTAGATTTATCCTAAAATGACCAGAATGCTATCTTTAACATCAGATAAAAGATACATGAAATTCTTCATATCATATTAACAGATTAGAGAAAAAAAGGTAATGTGATTATTTCAAGAGACATTAAAACTTGGTTAAATCAATTAACAATAAATGAAACTGAAACAATGTACCCGGAATCTGAGGCTAGACATGGCTTCCTTTGTTTAACAGACAATAACTTTCAAAAAATCTATCCAAATAATATCTAACGGTGAAATTTTAGAAGCAGTGCTTGAAGTAATGGAAGAGACAAGGGTTAACACCATTACTACTTATGCACAACATTGTATACAAGACCCGGGACAGTAAAACAAAATATAACTAAATAAGTAAATAAAGATATGAAAAGAAAAAAAAAACAAAGCTCCTGTTACCAAAACCAAAAAAAAGGTGATCCTGTAAGAGGCTATGCAAGAGAATATGAGATTATACAAACAACAACAGCATTCCCATAACTAAGAAACATGTGGATATATAATTAAAATGAAGGTACCATCAAATTCTGCTGCATACCTAGGTGGCGGAAATCTTCCAAATATATGTTAGTTTTTAATAGATAAAATATAAAACTTAACAAATAAGACATATATTTCTCATAGATAGAAGTATATTATTCAAAATATTTCTTTTCTCAAATCATGCTAATTATTTCATGCAATCCCAATAAAAATTTCAAGTCTTTGTTTATAACACTTGACAAAATGGTTTTAAGCTTCTTTTGAAGGAAGAAAAGCCCAAGAATGGTGAAAACAAACCTGAAGAACTAAAATTTCCCCACTATTCAGTTAAACTCATATGAAGCAATAGCAGTGATGTGTGTATTGGTATAATGGCAAACAAAATACACCTTCTGAAGGAAATAGCCAGGAAGCATATCCACACACTCAAACTCATGTATGTATTATAACTTTTCACATAACAGATAAAATTGCAAGTCAGCACATTCAATAAATAGTACTGGGCATAATGTTTACCATATGAAAAAAAAACATTTCATTTGCATAGTGTACACAAGCTGCCATCTACTAGGCTTAAAAATATACATGCAAAAGTAAAAGAAAAATATAACTTGAAAAATATTTTTTTTAAATAAGATATTTTTGACAAGGTCCTCAAGGGAAAAAAACAGGTTGAAACTAGAAAATTTTTCTACAATGAAATAAACATGGTGCACTAAGTTAAAAGATAATCCACAACCAGAAGATGGTATTTTCAAAACATAGCTGAGAAAGATTAGTGCCCTCAATACATGAATAGTTAAATTAACAATTACTCACAAGTGAAAGAAATCCCTAAAATCAGTCAAAAGATATGAACAAGAAATTCATTGATTAGAAAAACTGAACAGAAAAGGATATGAATGTTCATTATTTGGACAAGTAAACAAAGAAATGTATGGTAAAGATCCCATAGCCATCAAGTTAGTCAAATCTGTACAAATCTAATAACTTGAAGTATTGGCAATACTTAGGGACACTTGTACCCTGACATCACTCATGTGCACAGAGACACTTGCCCTATGATGCTTATTGCATCATTTTTTTTGCAATAGGAATTTAGCAGAAACGTATCTAACATAAGAGAAATTAATAGATGTGTTTTATTGAACAATAGAATTATAATCAGGTCTGCAAATGCATTGTCTAGATATACATACCATCGTCTTTGAACTGAACAAGTTGAAATAATCCATGTAATAATGATATGATTTATTTATATTTTAAAAAGCAAGTCGAAACCATATTATGTATTCAATATTTACTTTTCAATCATCTACCTATTATCTGTAGAGAGATCTATGTCTAGATATAGTTATAGCTATGTAAAAAAATCTGAAATAGTCCAGGAGTATGACATAAAAGAAGATATACCACAGAACCAAGAGGAAAGAAGAAGGAGCTTATTTTAGGGAGTATCAACAGCTGCATTCAAGGAAAAGAGGGAGTGAGAAAATAACAAAGACAAAATATTAACACGTGCTTGCTATAATTTCTATGCTTTTCATTATGTTTTAAATAGTTTATAGTTTTAGAACACTAATGAAGTGTAAAAACACAGGAAATGCATATTTTGTAAATATGTAAAAATTATTGGCACTTTTCCAGAAAGGCGGCGCCACGTTTGTATACACAGTATTCTACATAATTCCCTGCCAAGAGTAGATACTTAATAAAATTTAGCTGCATTCATGACGTCACTCAGAGGAAAAAAAAAAGAGTACTCACAGCTTCTGGAAACAAACTGGATATATTACTGCTACAGTTTCTTAGCCATATTACTATAGTAGGATTGATGGGACACTGTAAAGTATGTTGTATTTCTTGAATGCCTGTGGTTAGCTAATAATGGGTAGTCAGGGTAGAAAACCGACTCCATTAGAAATTAATTTCTGAAAATATGCCCAACATGGGAAGATAAATAAGTGAAGCACAAGGTGCCTCTGAGAACACCATCAAGTCTATTCAGGAGTCTAGACACTTGCTATACCAGCATGGTCCCTAACAAACAACTTCACCATCACCTTGGAGCTGGTTAGAAATGTAGACTCAGAGGCACCTTACCAGACCTATGGAATCAGAGAACGCATTTTAACAAGATTGCCAAGTAATTTATATATGCATTCAAGTTTAAAAGACAGTGCTATAAAAAATTGTGATAAATCCAGGTGCTTCTCTGAGGAAACACTTAATAAGCATCTAATTAAAACATATCAAAATTTGTATCCATTTTCCAAAAAGGGAAGTATAAAGAAAAACAACATACTTTTAATGAAAACCACTTTCGTAACAGTCACTGTGTGTGATTTAACTGGACATGGAAAATTAAAATGAGCTTGAATCTTTTAAACTTCTTGCTTTATATCCAATTTCAATCAGGAGATGGTAAGTCAGTTATCCAAGTCCATAGGATTTTCTCAGTAAATATTAATCCCTTTCCATGGTATCGCTTTTCAAATCTCACCCTCAGCAGGTAGGATTTCCTGCCAATGATAGTTGACCATGACTATTTTTTTCACTTCAACTTTCCGTACAAAAATGTGATGCTGCAGCTTATTTTACACTTTGCTTTTCATTTTTTGGTGAAGCTTCAAATCTACAATATCTTTCTTCTGATCTCTATAATGAAAGTTTTGTTGCGAACTGAAGAACACCAGAAATTTGTCTGCAAAAATGCTTCCTAGTCAGAGAGCATAAAATGTTTCATCTTGAGTTTTGATGAAAAGCTTAGAAAACTAAAATTGATTCAGATGAAGCTATACTTTCCTGGTGAACCTCCTTTATGTCAGAGCTTCAGTTTTACGGAGAGTGCATGAATTTGATCATCAGTAATTTCTAGGCATGTGGATTGAATGTTTTAAAGGAATCAATACTATGCTTAGATAAAATTAGAAAGTATGAAACAGGATCAAAGTTATTAACTTGTAGTAATAATATTCCTAAAGAAAAGACAAATAGGAGTTTTGGGATTAGCAGATACAAACTATTATATATAAAATATATAAACAACAAAGTCCTACTGTATAGCACAGAAACTATATTCAATATCTTGTAATAACCTATAATAAAAAAGAATATATATATGTATAACTGAATCACTTTGCTGTACACCAGAAACTAACACAACATTGTAAATCAACTATACTTAAATTTAAAAAAAAGAAAGAAAAGAAAGAAAGATAGAAAGAAAGAAAAATAATTTTTTTAAAGAAAAAAAGATGTATCATTAAAATCAGGAATTTCAAATACATTTTATGGTACTGGCAAAGGTTGACTATTATTTAAGATGATAGTACATTTTACACCCCTTCTGTTATTTTAGCAAGGTTTAGCTCAAGAAATGCATATTAAATAGTAAGATATTCCACGTTCTATAAATAATTCAAAGGTAGAAATATGGTATCTGATTTATTTTGCTAAATCCTGTTTCTTACATTTGTTAGTGTACTGTTTTTCCCCTTTATAAGTACCAAGAGGACAGCTCTTTATTCTTGTATTCCTTAGAAAGGCAGCTGTGAAGTCAACACTAGCTTTAGCAGGGAAATAAGAGAAAAAGAAAATAAAGATGTTTTAAAACTCCAGCTCTGCGCTTTGTATAAATAAAAAATAAAATTCAAATATGGTGCTTCCTTAGTGAGTAATGTTGATCAAGTCACTGGAATAAATAGAGGGGGCGAATATTTTAAAAGACTACTTAACTTTTGGTTCAGCTCCAAAAGGTAAGGAGAATGGAAGTTGTCACTTTCATCCTTACTACTAAAAAAACCTAAACTTCGATGATTTTACTTGGACCCACCAGAGACCGAGGATTCAGGTCAAATCACCACCCCAAAATCTGAAGAGACAGGGCAATCCAGAGAATTACAGCCTATCAGTTTCCCTGCAACAGCAGCCCTGAAGTCATAAGCATCGAGGAATGCTTGGGGAAACTGAAGAATTACTGGAGTCAGAGCATAGAATCGCATGAGAGTGAGGAAATTCTGGGCACTGATGCCTTAGGGGCGGGTCCATCACCTTCATCGCATTTACCTCCAAGACTGCTACCAATTTCACATAGGGGAGAGTCCAGAGAAAACAACAACAACAAATCTTTAGTGGTTTTGAGTCTGAGGGAAGAGGGGAGGGAAGGAGGATGGGAGAGAAACCATTCTGAAACAAGCCCAGAAGTTTACCCTACCTGGGGGGAAGGAAATTATCCAACTGCAGAACACTCTAGCCTTCCTGCCTCGACTAAGGTGTCAGGGAGACGGCGAGAAAGAATAAAGTTCACAGCCAAAGCACATAGGAACACTAAAACATTGACCTTTAGTGATAAGATTACAGAGTGTTTCTTTTACTTCCCACATGTTACCATCACATCAACTGTTAACTGTATTATATCTAATGTAATAAGACAAAAGAAAATAAAATGTATACAGATTGAGAATGAAGAAATTAATCTTTTTTTTTTTTGGCACATGCCATGACTTTCTATATAGAAAATCCCACGGAAATAGCAAATAAAAAACACCTGCAACCAATAAGGGGTGGCAGCAGGGTCACCAGATACAATGTTAATAGACAACAGTCAACTGGTTTCCTATAAAGGAAAATGAAAAATAGTAATTTAATATTAAAACCATATAGCATCAAAAAATGAAATACTTAGATATACATCTAATAAAATATTATGCTATATATATACAGAAAACCTGATAAAAAGAAATCAAAGATCTAGATTTACAGAAAGACGTTTCATGTTCTAGAATTGGAGGACTCAATATTAAAACATCACTTCTTTCCTAATTGGTTTATAACTATATTACTATTCCAAGTAAAATCCTAACAAGCTGTTTTGTAGATATGAACAAACTGACTCTCATGTTTATATGGAAAAGCAAAAGACCTAAAATAGTTAACACAATATTGAAAAAGGAGAACAAAGTTGGAGGACTGATGCTCCCACCTCTAAGATTTACTGTAAAGTGACAGGAATTAAGGCAGACTAACAATGGAAAAAGCATGTATAAATTATCAGTGGAACAGAATAGAGACCCCAGTAATAGACTCGAAATATGTAATCAACTGATCTTTGACAAGGGTGCAAAAGGAATTGCAGGAGGAAAAGATAGTCTTCTCAACAAATGATGCTAGAAAAATCAAGACTAAAAACAACAACAAAACACCTACACACAGACCTAGAAACTTCACAGAAATTAACTCCAAAGGGATTACATATACAGATACAGATAGATATAGATAGAGATATATAAAATACAATACCACAAATCTTCTAGAAGAAAACATTGGAGAAAATCCATGTGACCTTGGGGTTGGTGATGAGTATTTAGATACAACACCGAAAGCATGATCCATGAAAGAAATACATATATATAATTTTATAATTTTTAATTATATATATATATATAAAATTAAAAACCTCTGCTCTGCAAAAGACATTCTTAAAAGACTGTAAAATCAAGCTAGAGGCTAGGCGACCATATTTTCAAACCTCGTGTTTGATAAAGGACTTGATTCAAAATATACAGAGAAAAAATTAACTAAAAAAATGGGCGGTGGTTCTGAACAAGACACCTCAGTGAAAAGGATACACAGAATGTTAGATAAACATATGAAAGATGCTCAACATCATTTTTCTTCAACGAATTGTAAATTGAAGCCACAATGAGACACCACTAGCACTTATTAGAATAGTTAAAATCCAAAAAAACTGACAATACCAAATTCTGATGAGAATGTGGAGAAATAGGAACTCTTATACGTTGCTGGTAGGGATATAGAATAGTATAGCCACTTTGGAAGGCAGTTTGGTAGCTTCTCACATAGTTAAACATAGGCTTACCATACAATGCAACAACTATGCTCCAAAGTAATTCCCCAATTGGTTTGAAAACTTAGGTCCACACAAAACCTGTACATGAATATTTATAGTAGCTTTATTTATAATTGTCCCAAACTAGAAGCATCCAAGGTAGTCTTTAATAGGTGAATGGATAGGCAAGCTGTGGTACACTGGAATATTATTCAGTGATAAAAAGAAATGAACTAGCAAACCAAGAAAGACATAGAGGATATTTAAATGGATATTAAAGAAGCCAGTATGAAAAAGCCACATACTATGTGATCTATTTATGGGTACATGTATACATAAGAACTGCTCTGTGAACTGAGAGTGCCCAAAAGAAATTATATCCTAGCAGTAAACAGCCTAATAGATGATGGTTTCTAATACCAGTTTTCATTAATAAGTACCAGGGCTACTTGGATGAATGGTTGATTCTAGGACTCAGGCAAAAAAAATACGCAAGATGAGCCTAGAGTATTATGTAGGATCAGAAATTTAGAAAGTGCTCAAAAAAAATCCCATTGATGAGATATGTCTTTTTTTTATTTCAAATATTTTGCTTAAACTGAGCCAGGCACACTGCTAGCTTCTTGTATTGATTTTCTCTTTTAATCCCTATCACTGTAAGGTCCATAGGTTAAAAAGCAAAATCACAGTTCAAATAAGTTATAAAGCTAGAAATCGGACAAAGATCTGTGTAACTCACAATTTCACTTATTTTTTCCAGGTAAACTTGGAGGCTTTTATATTAGAAATATTCCATTCAGAATTATTAAGATATGTCTGTGATAGTAGCAAAAACAAGGAACATTTATATGCTCAGGAAGTGTAATAAACTTCTTAAAGGTAAAATGAAATTTTACTGTGACTCTGAGTTAAACCTCTATTATTATTTTGGGGACAGGTGCCATATTTGTGACAATTCAAGATGGACTGCCTTTTAACAAAATTCATTGTATAATAAATTATGTCATGACACTGAAGTAGGGAAAGAATAGCTATTAGGTCATAATAAAGAAGTATCTTAGGCACTGGAAAAATCTGATTCACTCATCCCGAGAAGCTATTGTCCTCAATTCTATAAAAGGATTAATACTAAATATAGTGTAACAACAATGATCAACAGCCAAGATCTCTGTAACGTACGAAATCTGTCCATTGAGTCTTCATAGAATTTCAAGCAATTCTATTCAAAAATGGGTACTTGCTCATGCAAATTAATGATAATTACAAAATAAATCATAACAGCATCCAAAAAAATCTTATATTCTTCCTATTATATCTAATACATCATCAATTTTTGGTTGACGATGATTTTCAAACTATCAGCAAATATTTTTTATATAAAGTTTTACTTTAATGTTTCAAATATGATAGCTTTTATTTATTCCCAATTTCTTAAAGGTATTGAATATGGAAGGGTGAAAATAACCATGAGACTGTCTTCTGCACAATTGGCTTATCAATAGGGACAGCTGTTCTTCTCTGGATTTATGCCACCTATATAATTTTAATTGCATTCAAAAATAGTTTTAAGCATTGATGCTAGAAGCAAAAACCAAACTCGCAGATCAGTTCCATGCAGATTCACTTGAACATTTTAGACATTGCTTGTCAACAGCCATCTTCCGTTTTCCACTTTAAAAAGTACCTTCTTGATAATCACTGTAGAAAAAACATCTATCAATATTTAATTATTTGACCTTGAAGCATGATTTAGCTGCATTCTTTTGGATTTCATTTGCAAAAGCATAGAGGTACAGATTAATTAAGATGAAACTCTAATTAATCACGATTTCAAAATGGAGTTTGGTGGTACTTCTGTCCACTCTTTGGGTCAGTGATATAATTTAATATGAGGCTATCAGTGTCTTTTTTATCTTACATTTATTTTAGATTATGACATTACTGAGTATTTCAATGCCCAGCGATATATCATATTTATTTTCTTCTCCTTCTGTAGTGCATTAAATGAAAAGAAAATATCATGCTAGGGGCAATATTCATATGGACCTAATTTTGGTAATTTGAATTTTCTTATTATCATCATTACTCTTCCAAATAACTTTTGTCAGGTTTATTTCCTCCATGTAGAGAATCCTCTTCTTCAGCCTGTTACCTTTTTTATACAAACATTTTCTTTTTCATAGACTTCGAGTTAAGGTTTTGCATGAACGTGCTCAGTTGTTAAAAGGGAATTGTCTTTGGCCATCAATCCATAATGCTTGGAATGTTTCCAGATGGCCACACTGATTTTAACTGTTCTGCTACACAATGTAGATTGTTTTAGTGTCGGGCTGTCATTGGGATACTTCCAGAGATAAAATAACGTTAAACCATTTGGCCTTTCTTATCTTTTGTTTCTCATTATTTTAAATCTCTACTATAGCACTAACAGGAGTTTCCTATGGTTAAAAAAATAAAATAAAAAGCAAGACACATACACAAAAACCTTACAGACTCACATTTCTAAGCAAGAGTTTCTTTCCAAAGAATGTTATCGTTTTTGTTGAGTGTACTTTTCTGCTTCTAAAAAAGTTTGAAATTTGATAAGAGTGAAAAAGAACTTTTATGTTCACCTTAAAACAAATAGTAGGTGAGCTATAACTTTGCTCATGTTGACCTACAAAGACTAGGTCTAAGAATTAGAGGTGGAACATAAGTTTAAATTCTTATAAATCTTTATCTTCTATTAAAAAGTAAGCAGACGAATGAAACATTTTAAAAGATTTTAATTCCAGAAAGAATGCTTTTTTCAATTGATGCCTACGTGTTCTTTACTTTGTGTCTGTATTACATTCATTAATCCACTTATACAAACACTCAGATAGCTATTCTTTGCCATAATTTTTCTGTGAAATATTCAGGTCAAATTACGAAAAGTAAAACTCTTGGAGAGAAAGAATCTACGTATTAAGTTTGTAAGTAATCTGAACTTATAAAAACAGCACTGTCCCCATCAACGTTCTGGCCCAGAACTGATTTTCAGACCCTCAGTTTTTTTGTTCACATCTCTGTTCTATTAAACTACTAGACTGTAAGAAATCTTGAAGGAAGTAACTATGCATTATTCGCTAGTGCAATCCCCACATGATCCAGAACACTTTCTTAGTCATGAGGAAAATGTAGGCATTCAAAATTTTAAAAATAAAATAAAATTAGCAAAGTGATTTTTAAAAGTCCATCTTAATTCAGCTCTGGAACTAAGTGATGAAGAAAAACAACAAATGTGAATTTTTCAGTTTTTCTATATGTAATAAAATATTAAGTCCTCAGATAAAATTTTTAGAATTCCAGACAGAGATTTAGATAGATATCAGAACATAATAAAGTCAATTGGAGATTAGAACACAATGCTTCTAACCAAAATACATTTAAAAAACATTTATAATACCTTTATTATAACGGAAGAGGCTTCCTCCTTTCATGTTTGAGTAGATGTTAAGGGAAAATATAGGTTAATATGTAAAGGAAATATTTGAAGAAACCAGGCCATCAAAAACATTAAGCTATCAAGATTTCAGCTTTCTTGAAATCAAGAGAAAGTAACATCTTATAAATCAAAAAACTAATTATGAAAAGAAAATTACAAAATGTAACAGGAGATCGTCTCGTGATTTATTTGGAATTTCTTCTTTGATTCAGATAAAAGTTTCTTTTGTAGTTCAGATTAAGCATCACAAGATTAATGGCTCACTTAGATAAGTATGTTTTTTAAGCTAGTTTCTTTTTTCAAGCTAGTTCTTTTGGAGATATGACCCTAAAAGTGCACCCATAAATTCCCTATAACTGATTACAGTTACAGAAACACCTAATAAATGCAAAACTGAAGAAGCTTCCCCCTCAGTTCCATTTTTTTGTTGTTCTTCCTCTTTACACACTTCCTTGGTGGTCTCATCTCCTCAGAGAGTGTTTTGGGTACCAGTATCTGGCAACTACCTCTCTAGTTTCAAATTCACATCCTTAAAATTACATTGCATTTTCTTCTTCTTCACCTAACTCCTAACAACGTCTCATATTGGGCTTGGTGAATGATATCTACTGGGTACTACAGTACAGTTTTCAAATTAATTTCTGCTCCAATTTCTAAACTAACTACTATCTCATTTTTTGTTCATCAGCGATCCTATTTTGATAGCTAGAGTTCCTGGGTCAGGAATTTTTCTTCAGGTACCAGAATAACCCTTGGGCTAAGAACCATCTTGGGTTTTCACCAGAAAATTGCATAAGGAAAGCGAGAAGACACAAAAATGTAACCAAATTTCACCACTCTTATTTTTAATAATGCAGCTCTAATTTGAATTATTCAAGCAGGCAGCATTATTCCCATAAAAAAAAGTATAGTTTGGGGTGCATAGGTGGAATCGTTCACTTATTATTCCACTGGAGATATCCCCAAAAAGAAGTTGCAGACTGTAGTTGGGAAATAAAAACATTAAAAAATTTTGGATTAAAATTCATCAGTTAATTTTCATCTAACTGCAGCCTATGTTAGGAATAGTTTACTCTGAGTGACTCATGGTATAACTTTAATAACATATATGCTGTGGAAATATTTCTATCTGGAGAAGTGAAAATGATATAATTATTCATTTTCACCATGTTTAAGATGGAAGACTTTGCAAACAATAAAGAAAAATTACATTGATCATTAATTCATTCTATTATAATGGCTGATTTGTTAAACCCCAGGCCCCATCTCCAAAAGATATATTGAAGTCCTAACCCCCAGTGCCTCTAATGTGACCTTATTTGTGATTTAGGTCATTGCAGATGTAGTTAGTTAACATGAGGTCACAGAAAAGCAAGGAAGGTCCTAAACCAACATGACTCCTGCCCTTATAAGAAGATGCCCATATGAAGATAAGAGTTACAGAAGAATTGTAATTAAAAAGGCAAAAATTGGAGTTACTCAGTTGTAAGCCAAGAAACACCAAAAATTACCAGCAACCAACAGAAGCTGGAAGAGGCAAGGAAGGATTCCCCTGCAGTTTCCAGAGGGAACATGGTACTACCAACACCATGATTTTGGACTTCTGAGCTCCAGAACTATGAAACAATGCATTTCTGTTGTTTTAAGCCATCCAGTTTATAATACCTTGTCAGGGCAGCCCTAGGAAACTAATACATATGACTTGTATTTTAAAGCAAACATGTATGTATTTATTTATTTATTTTAAATTTTTATTGGCGTATACTTGATTTACAATGTTGTGTTAGTTTCAGCTGTACAGCCAAGTGAATCATTTATATATTTACATATATCCACTCTTTTTTAAAGATTCTTTTCCCATGCAGGGCATTCAGAGTATTGAGTAGAGTTCCCTGTGCTATACAGCAGGTTCTTATTAGTTATCTATTTTATATACAGTAGTGTGTGTATGTCAGTCGCAATCTCCCAATTTATCCCTCTCCTCCTTTATTAGAACACTCGCTAACACCATACACAAAAATAAAATCAAAATGAATTAAAGACCTAAATGTAAGGCTAGACACCATAAAACTCTCAGAAGAAAACATAAGCAGAACACTCTTTGACATAAATTGCAGCAAGATCTTTTTTGACCCACCTCCTAGAGTAATGAAAATAAAAACAAAAATAAACAAATGGGATCTAATTAAACTTAAAAGTTTTGCACAGCAAAGGAAACCATATACAAAACAAAAAGACAACCCTCAGAATGGGAGAAAATATTTGCAAACGGAGCAACTGACAAGGGATCAATCTCCAAAATATACAAACAGCCCATGCAGCTCAATATAAAAAAACAAATAACCCTGTCAAAAAATGGGTGGAAGATTTAAATAGACTTTTCTCCAAAGAAGACATACAGATGGCCAAAAAGCCCATGAAGGGATGCTCAACATCACTAATTATTAGAGAAATGCAAATTAAAGCAAACATGTATTTATAATTTACTGTGTATCTACTATTGTATTAATTCCAAGTAATGCAAAGATAGTGGTTGCTTTGGGCTGGAGAAGTATGGGGGAGGATGGGGATTGACTGCTAATGGGTTAGAGTTTTTTTAATAGGGGATAAAATCTTTTAAAATTAGATTGCGCTGATGATTGAACAATCATGTAAATAAACTAAAAAACATTGAATTGTATATTTTAAGTGGGTGAACTGTATGGTATATGAATTATATCTCAATAAAGCTGTTTAGAAAAATAAAACAGACTCTGGTGTCAAGCAAATCACAATGAGGTTGAGGACAAAGATAAGTAACCAACTGCAATTTGTAGTTAATTGAAGTATGATGCAGACTGTATTAGGAAATCACTTGGGAGGGGCCCTCGACAAGATGAAGGTCAGGTGGGCAAGGAGTGGAAAGGATCATGACAAGTTCTCAAAAAAGATGACAGCAAGGATAAGTCTCTTAAAAGGAAGGAGGCCCAACCCAAAAGGAATCAGGGAATGGCATTTTAGCCAGGAGAGGACATCCTAAAAGTTCACGTCCAAGGATCCTGAAACACAGAAGAAACCAAATACACACATGCCAATTGTTCAACATTAAATCTTTGCAAGTCCTTTTAGAATAAAGTAGAAAGCAAAATCTATAGCAATCAGAAAAATAGAGGATCAAAATTAAGTTGGCACTTCAGAATATTTAATTTGGTTTCAGAGCACAAAGGTGCCTCTTCCTAATCACAATTTTTATATTTTCATGTCTCTGAGCATTTAAGGAAGATAAACTCAATTTTTAAAAAATCATTCCTTTAAGGGCATCATTTTAAATCTCTTACCTATTCATATGAAATTCATATGACTGTACTATTTCTTCTCAGGGCCCTTATGAAACATGCAATAGGCAGTTCTTCAAAGACATTCTCTAAGCATATTGTGAAAAGATGAGTTACCGCTGCTTGTTCCATAGGCTTGAGTTGAATTTGAACATTATGCCATTTTACCACTAAGGGTATTTTTGGTTATAAGTGCCAGTGAGGTAACTCATGTCATAAGAGAACACTCAGATTTTGATCCGTGCTATAGTTGTAATACAAACATCATGCATCTAAATATTTGTGGGGTGCATAACTATGGCATGCATTTAAAAGCTTTAAAGCTTTTATAAAAACGTAAAATACTTTAATAAGAAAATAGATATCAACAAATGTTATATGGTAAATTTCTGTTGTTTATTTTAAAATGTGTATGACAGAACACGGTATAGAAACCAAGAACATAAGTTTTAGAGCAGACTGGGTGAATCTGCTCACAGGTCCCAGCTCACGGAGGATCCATCATCTTACTTTGAGTCCAATGCAAGCTTTCAAGGTTTGCCAGAGCGTGGGAAAAGAGGCATCAAGAATCACACATCAGCTCTGAAATGCTTCCACCTCGAAGTGCTGTGTTTTCATATCACTCAATTATAATTACCTTCAAAAGCGTGGGAAAATCTATTCCTCCCAAAACCTAGAAGAATAGAAGAACTGAGATATTGATGAATTCAGTAATGTTTGCCTCAACAAGATAAAGTATCATATATGTTTGACAAAAATTTTATTTAGGAGCCTCTAATATATACCACTGTACTATAATTAATTTTAATGGCAATATCCCTGGGGGATATTATGGAATATATGTGGTATTACGGGGTATACACACACACAAGTACACACACACACCTTACACAACCCCACACAGTAGCACAGTTTTACTGAAAAGAGTTCAAAGACCTAGAGCAGAATTCTAGCTCTCATCTACAGAGTGTCCCTAGGAGAAATAATTTAACCTTTTAACACCTTAGTCCTCTCCAGGAATTAAGCAAAGGTTAACAAAGAAGGAGCAACATATCTCCAGTATTCGGAATCTGTATTTGAATTCTGACTTTGATACTTAATTTGTGAATGGCTGTCAGTGACTTGCATGAACATTTCGAAGCTCAGCTTGCTTTCTTGTAAAATGGAGATATAGTACACGTGTGAATGGTTGCTAGTATCAAATAAAATGCACTGTGTGCTTCACAAGGTGTTTTGATTTTATAAGATATTACCACGTATTAGGAATTATGCTTACTTCATACAGTCGTCTGAGGCTGAAATAGGTTGACACAGGTGATATTACAGGGCAGCCCGTGGCATATATTATCACTCAGTCTTCAGTGATCAGATGTCCTAATCGCACCTTCACAATGCCCTCTGTAAGAGGTTGATTGATATCTGATGATTAATATCAGATTGATTCAGATCGTAATATCTAAGAGCCTATGAGAAAGGGCAATGCATCCATGTGAAAGAGGCAAACAATAAATAATAAATACATTTAAAAAACATAGATTGGGCTTCCCTGGTGGCTCAGTGGTTGAGAATCTGCCTGCTAATGCAGGGGACATGGGTTCGAGCCCTGGTCTGGGAAGATCCCACATGCCGCGGAGCAACTAAGCCCGTGCGCCACAACTACTGAGCCTGTGCATCTGGAGCCTGTGCTCCGCAACAAGAGAGGCTGTAATAGTGACAGGCCCGTGCACCACAATGAAGAGTGGCCCCCGCTTGTCACAACTAGAGAAAGCCCTCACACAGAAACGAAGACCCAACATAGCCAAAAATAAATAAAACAAACAAACAAATAAAAACCCCATAGATTCTACCCACTTTATTTACTAAACGATGAGAAAGAGCATTAATATAACTGATGTGACATTCACATAAAGATGGTTAATTTAATTTACTGGCATAACCCATGCTTGATAAAAAACAAAATAAAGTATATATGAAGAATGCAATAATCCTTTCACACTCTGTCTACCACTTAGATTTCTTGCTGCATGATCTTTGAGATATTTATTCTTTGGTGCATAATAGCTTTTAAAGAAAATATGACCATGATATATATGCTATTATATAACTTTTTAAGACTTTAACATTTTTTTGTGGAAATATTTATGCATCAGTAAATATAACTCTATTTCATTATACTGGGAGTTTAAAAAACTGTTATTATATTATCTCAAAAACTTAAGAGATTCAGATTTATATACTTTTGTGATAGTTTATCTTAGTCTCTTTTCCTTCCTCTCTCAAGTATGTGGGTCATTCTTTAGCTTCTCATTTACCATATGAACCAGAGGACTCAAAACAGACAAATGCTTTTGTCTTATTAAATTTCATTGCATGTGGATATAGGAAAGAAGTTATAAGTAACAACCGAAGGCTTAAGATTGCAAAGCTATGTCTTTCACTGTGTTTATAATTTCAATACATGAACACTACTCTCTTAAGCACAAAAGTAACAACCAGAGTCTGAAAAAAAAGTCAAATAAACATTGTGTCATACAAGCATCTGATGTTAATTCAAGGCAATCTAGGATAGTTTTTCTTGGTCTCAATTTTGTCAATTATACAGTTTTTTTCCAAAAAGAAATTAAGCTACTCTTAGTCACATAAAAGAAAGTATAATATTATCTGTATCGGTCTTTACTCTCCAACTTGCCAGTCTGCTTAAAGAATCACTTCTCAAGATGCATGATTTTATGTATGATTTTTGTCACCTCCCTGCCCAAGGTGTGCATCTTCCAGCATGCACATTCCACTCAACTTCTAAGCCTCTCTGCTATGCCACGTAGGAATCTTTGAATGCTGCCAAAGGAAACGCTACATCTGTGAGGTTCCCTGATCTCCACACATTGGTCCCTCAAGTCCTAGCAACCTGAGTAAGCCTCGAATGCATCGAATACCAGACCTTTTACAATTTTATTTTTCTCATATTTTCTAGTTATTCTCAGTGGGAAGTTTGGTCAGCTACAACTTAATATGCTTTGATAGAAAGGATAATTCCTATTTTAGACCACAGTTTTACTAATTCTCACAGCAACTCTGTCAATTAGATATTATTATTTATTATAAGTTAATATGAGTCAGCTGCAGGTTTCTCTGTTTAAATGATTTGTTTGCCCAGTTTAAGTAATTCAACAGAATAACTGGAGTTCAGTCTTATTGTATCCTGGGTCCAATGCATAAACCCATTTATATTGTGTCTCAGGAACTGTGTTGGGTGCTTGATGAATATGACAAAGAAACTAACATCTTTTCCACGATACACAATAATTCTTTGAATTCAAAGTTCATAAAAAGGGGCATTGTTTTAGCACCCATGTCAAATTTATTATTTAGAGCTATTGAGTAGTAAAATAATGAAAATTTATTGGCAAATTTGGGGCAATAAATTATATTAGTGTGCATCTTAGTCTGTTTGAGTGGCTGCTGTAACAAAAATACCATAGACTGGGTGGCTTATAAACAGAAATTAATTTCTCACAGTTCTGGGGGATGGGAAGTCCAAGATCAAGGCAGTGGCAAATTCCGTGTCTGGTGAAAGCCCACTTCCCATCTCATAGGTGGCATCTTTTCTCTGTGTCTTCAACATGGTAGAAGGGGAAAGGGAGTTCTCTGTGGTTTCTTATGAGAGCACTAATTCCATTCATGAGGGCACAGGACCTAATCACCTCCCAAAGGCCCCATTTCCAAATACCATCATGTTGGGGATTAGAATTTCAACATATGAAATTTGGGGGGGACATAAACATTCAGTTTATAGTAGAGTGTTTTAATAGCATCTGAAAAACAAGCAAACTTAATCCATGGGAAAAGAGCCTGGTATCAAGCAGAAGCAAAAGTGCACAGAAAATGAAATAAAATAACAGACACTACAGTTTAATACCAACCGATGTCTCTAAGGAAAAACCAAATGTAAATTTCTAGTTCTAATATAAATTTTATCTTGGAAGCATAGTATGTAAATAAGCCAATGGCATTACTATAGTGAACTAAAAGGAACTAGGCATATATTATAAACAAAATAAGCTAAGTCACTCTCCACGTTATTGGCAAATTACTCAAAAAGCACAGACTTACAGACCCAATTTACCTGCCTGTGGGATTCTCCCAGGTATGCTATGGACCATGATTAGTACAAGTAAAAAGCTGAGGAATACACAGAGGGGGAAAATCGAAGGAGGAAGTTTGAGTTCACATAAATTTATGATTCCGAACACGCTTGTTCTGGCCTACGGCACATTTGTTGATTGTCTACCTGATACTGGTACACAGATTGTAGATCAACATTTCCGTGTCCCTTTATCAATGAATAAATTAGTAGAGAGAACCACAGAATGCCAAAAGACATAATCTCATTCTCCTGGTGTCCTGTGTGTCTGTGATTATTTGCACAAAGTGACCAGCCTCAGGATTGCCAATTGCTTGTACAGACAGAAATAAAATTTGGAATCAAGAAGTGTCTTCTTTAACTTTCTAAAAGGTCCAGGATGTCACTGAAAGATACATAAGAAGTAAGAAAGAAGGCTAGAGTCTCAGAAAACTCAGCATCAGATGAGACAGAATGATGTGAAGTAAAATAGACCCATAATGGGATAAAGGAATGAAGTAGGAAACTTAGGATTTTGGTTCCCAATACTTCCCTTGGTCATGCTATTGAAAAGAAAGTAATACCTTGCATTCTGAAAACAAGATTAAGTAAAATGATTATCTTGTGTAGGCATCTTTACATGTATAAGTGGGATTCAAATATCTGCACCCTCCACACATTATTTTGCGTTGCTGAAAGGAATTCTGAGATGGATATAATCCACTGTAATGAATGACAAACAGTTTTGATTGTCAGAGCAAAGCAGGTAAGGGAATATGTTTCCCAAACATACCCAGTTAATTGTGATAATAAGGGATATCTGAAGAAAATCACAGAGACAAGTTGATGGTCTCATCAAGAAGGATGCTTCAAAAGAGAATTATTCAGAACAGATGTCTACATTTAGGCTTAGAGAGGAGACTGAAGGGTAAGAGTACTTCCTGACAGCTATAGGAGTCAACCAGAAATGGGCATGGTAAATAGAAATGTAAATAGAAAACTACCATTATAGGGAGAAACAAGCTTTGAGGTACAGGAATTAAGCAAACCCTCTAAAAAGAATCCTTTTTTTTTTTAACCTTCTGGACGTCTCTCAATACTGCTTTCTTTTCAAATTCTGGCACACATATTGATACTCAGAAGGTCTAAGGGAATACCTATGAAGGTGCAAAGTTCAGCCGCAGTAACCTATTATTCTACTAACACCGAAATGCAGACTTGAAGCAATGTGCACGCTGAGGATTCTCCTAAGCCCTCAGTTACCTCTTGCTCTCGCATGGACCAGCACTGATGCAATTTCTTTCGAGGTATGCTAACTCCTGGCAAGACTGGGGGAAAAAACTCATTGAAAGGAGGTCTTCGCTCCCCATGGGAGCCACATGACTGAGAGTACAAGTTTTAATAATGAATCACACTCTCTTCACTGCAATTCAAAGACCCAGCATACAGGCAAGTCAGGATGACTTTGGGTGAATGAAGTAGATTAATCACTATTGATCTGGTAAGAATACCGAGAATCATCTGACCCCAGGGGGATTGTCAGAATTAGAGTTGGTGACAAATTCAAGGGGAACTTTTTGTTTTTAGAAACCATGCAAAATGTTTGGGCTGTTAGAGGGGGTTCTGGACAGGTCAGTTAATGTGTCTAAAAATAGGCAAACCATTAGGACAAGCTACTCCAAACATATTTATATGTACACATGAGCATCTGCATGTTCAATAAGAATGATAGAATGAAATACGTAAGTGATACTGTAGTTTTTTCACAACAAATCTGAAGACTATTAAGTATTTAAAAGACTTAATGATGAAAGAAAAGCATTTAACTAGTAAATCAGACACTGTAAAACATTGTATGAAAAGACAAAAAAATGTACAAGCCAAACACTGTAAATATCTTCAAAAAAGAAAAAGACTGCACCAGTCATCAGAATATTCTTGTTAAAATTCAATTTCTAAGGGTAAAAGAGGAATGTGATACAGTTATTTACCACAGTATAAGATAAATAAGAAGGAACCCTTTCTCAGCCATGTGAAACTATTCCCCCAAAATAATATTGTCTTCGTGAATAAGTTATTCAAAAGATTATTAATAACTAATGGCCAATTTTACTCTCAGTTGTCTATTCAAAGTTGGTGCAGACAATTAAGAGTCAAATGCAGCTGCTTTGTGTGTTATATGTAGGGTATATGCAGAAATGACCATTTTCCTCAACAGATATATCCTAGATGCAAAGTAAGGTTTACTTAGGTCCTCTGGACTTGCACAAGCCAGCTTTATAAATGTCATTTCCATTTAACAATAAAATGCTGTGTGCACTTTCAATTTTGTGGTTTGATGGGTCATATAACACCAGTTCATAGCTGACAGTTAAGTTGAATAGTCATTTCATTACATGTGTCATTGGGTCACATGCTTAGTCTTAGGAACTGCTTTTGAAATGGAGAATAATTATCAACAGAAGAAGCCCAGTACTGTGGGCTTTTCAGAAGCTGTATTGAGCTTTCTTATCTGCCCTTGATACTTCTGAGACATAAGACCCAAGAGGCAAGGTCCCTTATATTACATCCTGGAATTAGTGGAGGGTTTTAGTTGGTCCCTTTCCCAGTTAAATGCATCAGCCTAACAGATTTTGGTCAGTGGGTCAGAGCAGCCTACTGAAAAGTGCTTCTTTCTCTATGGTAGGCAGTGCAAGGTACAGAAAATTGTCCAACAGAATATTATTAAATTTCCTAGATCATTGGATCGGTAGGAACCTCCCCAATTTGAAACAGCTCTGGACTTAACATGGGATTTATATCTTCTGTCATATATTCTTACTATGGTTTGCTCCATCCTACTCACCAGGTCCAATTAGCACAGTATTATTAATGAATAGACAGTATTGTGTTGTACGTGCTGTTAAAATGATTGCAGTACTCAAAATCTACATTATTGCAGAAAGCAGGAAAGTTGACATTATCCTGATATAAGAAAAGGCAGTTAGACTTCTGTCCATGGCTTATGAGGCAAAATGATATGAATATCTTTCTTGAAGGCAGCAGAAAATAAAGCATGGTGCTAGGTCAATAGTTATGTGCCAGATGCCAGAGGTTTCTTTATTTGATCAGTAGAGATAAAACACCTGCAATCACAGCTGGAATTGATATCACCATCTAGTAATATTTTTAAAAACCCCTAGTCATTCTGCAAGGCCCACCTGGCTTTTTCACTGGACAAGCACACAGGTCATATACAGACAGGTTAGGAAAACCTCTGAATCCCTCAAGGCTTTGAGGATGGCACCAAGTTCTTCTGTGTCCTCATGTATGCAAAAATGGGGAATGAGGGGTGAAAGGAGACAGCTTCAGGGCTTTCACTTGACTCTCCCTAACATAATAACTCTTCACAGATCTGGTTACTAATGTGGAGATTCTACATATTACTAAATATATTTTCTCTCACCTCCTCCCTCCTTGTAGTCTTTCCCTAAATGTATCTGCAGACTTTTCCTGAATTACCGCATTAGTTATATGGCTATCAATATCTAGAGTTAACAAGTTTATACTGTCTTTGTTCTCCTACTAATCTGCTGAGATTCCACCAAGATCCAATGCTCAGAGTAGAAAGGTATAGAAGTCAAGTGACAAATGGAGTCTTGGCCCAAGTCTACCTCATGGGAGTCCAGTTGAACCACCAACCAGCCTGTGGTGGTTGTCCCAGTTTTATAATGAGAGCAGAAGTGGGCTGTGATAGGGGTTCTTCCTTAAGTAACATAACTTCCTATCAATCAAGGGACACCAGCTTTGTGAACTGACTTCGGTTAGAAACCTAGCAAGAGGCCATCAATCCTCACTAATGCAACTCAAGTCAATTTCAACCCGAAAGACTTAGAATTGTCTAATTTTATATGTCAAACAAGACCTAAAGGGACTACCCATCTATGTCACTGCTAGGGATTTGTGATGAATCAGCCACAATCACAGATACCCTCAGCTTAAAATGGTAATTGGGCAAAACTTATCTGATAGTGAAGCATGGCCTCTACCACTGTGGGACCACTGTTGCAAAAAGAAGTCTTATGCAGCAAAACAAAACTAAACTAAAAACAATCTCTCCCAATAGGAAAAAACAAAGAAGTATTAAAGAATTCATCATAAAGTTAATTAATATTTTAAAAGTTATTTTCTTAGATCTTGTGCTGTTAGTTTTGACAGCTTTAAAACTGGTTTATTATTATTGTGGCTATTTTTAATCATTCTAATTCAATGATCATTTTTGCATTTTTGCATGTAGAATATTGCAACTTTCACTTAAAGAAGGACTCCAAAATTTTATGTCACAGAAGCCACAGAACCTTGCTCCACTCCTGAGTCTAGTTTGATTGCAACATGGGCCAATGCCACCCATGGCCCTTGGAAGAGGGACATTATTTCATTTTCAGGCCCTGGTGGTGAAGGAGCTGATGTCCAGCTTAGGCAGGGATGGGGGGCGGGGGGCGGGGGTGCAGGAAGGGTGGCTGAGGAGTTTTGGAAAATTAATCCACTCTAATGTTTCTTTCTGCTAGAGCTTCTGGTTCTTGCCTTTAGTGCAGGGGCCAGAAAGTCTTTACGTAAAGCACCAGATAGTAAATATTTTGGGTTATGGTCTTTGTTGCAACTACATAACTTTGCCATTTCCATGCAAACACATGCACAGACCGTGCATAATATGCGTGTGGCTGTGTTCCAGTAACACTTTGTTTACAAAAAACAAGCTGGCTGGCCCGACTTGGCCCATGGGCTGACCTGTGATAGAGACTATGATAGAGACTATGATAGAGACTATGCCCTGCAGCTCTGGCTATTAAATGCCATTGACTGAGAAGAATCACACTTAATTAACTAAACTAGCAATCTATCAATGACACTCCCAGAGGCTTGCGCTAATATATGAAATTCTCACTTCCAGACAGTGTATCTACGTATTTTCTTAATCTTTCTTGGTCTGTCATCCTCACAACCCACTTCAACATGTTTCCCAGTTTCCTGCCAATTCAGATTGAAGATGTTCTGCAAGTCTTCTGGGGTAGAGAGAATTTTCTCTCAGAGGAGACCCTCTCTAGTATGTATTTCTCTCTCTGGGTTTTGTTGGGATCTGACTTTCATTGTGGGCCAGGGATCCATGAATGTGGTGGGAAGAGACATCCCTAGTCTAGTCGGGCAACTGCTCCAAGTACAACCACGACAAGAGTGTCATGATGGAGAAGCCTAGTTTCTCTATTCATTGGGGAGGAGTTATGCTAGCAGACAAGGACCCTATAGGAAAACTTAAGGGTTCAAAGTTCTTAGCTTTGATTCTGCCTACCCACATGTCCCATCCCGTGTCACAGCAGCACCCCTCTTCCTCTAAGTTCTCTTACTTTATTGTAAGAATCCTCTAGGGTCCATTCATCAATACTGCAACTCTGTGACAACTGCAGGTGAGAGCAGGGCTTAATTTTCAGCTCTGTCTTCTGTGTGCTACAGAAGATTAAGGCCATCTTTAAAGCTGTCTTGGGCTTCCCTGGTGGTGCAGTGGTTAAGAATCCACCTGTCAGTGCAGGGGACACAGTTTCGAGACTTGGTCTGGGAAGATCCCACATGCTGCAGAGCAACTAAGCCCCTGCGCCACAACTACTTAGCCTGCGCTCTAGAGCCCGCGAGCCACAACTACTGAGCCTGCGTGCCACAGCTACTGAAGCCTGTGTGCCTAGAGCTCATGTTCCGCAACAAGAGAAGCCACCGCAATGAGAAGCCCGTGCACCGCAACAAAGAGTAGCCCCCGCTCACCGCAACTAGAGAAAGCCCGTGTGCAGCAACGAAGACCCAACGCAGCCAAAAATAAATAAATTAAACAAAAAGATTTGAGCATTCCAATATACATAAATTATTATCTCCATTAAAAATTTATAAAAAAACAAAAATAAAGCTGTCTTGGTAGCCATCTGTGTGTACCACACATGCCCTGAGTTGGGCATCCATTCAAGACCTTCAGTTGATCCATTTCTCTGTGCGTTGTCTCTAAGGTTTTCAGAAATAGCCAGCCTAGCTCTGCTTATTCCACTTTTCACCGTAGTGACAGTGACTCTGTGTCACAGCCATTTGCTCTAAGAGCACCGTGTCCTCTGCCTGCCCTCATGATGCCACCACATTCCACAGATCAGCACGCCCCATCAGCAAGGAGATGATCAGTGCACTCATCAAGTGTGTGAGCAATCAATGACAAAATTCCACTCTGAGCTTCTGTTTCCTGAGGCCATTCCTAGTGACAATTTCTATATCAAAGTCCTAGAATAAATCAATGTACTCTCAGGGGGAGAATTAAAGAGCTCTAATAGAATTTAATGAAATGGCAAATTCATTTAGCTAACTGTGGGTGGTAAGAGACCCAGTGTCAGTAAGGGGGAAAAGCATTACCGCCCTAAGTTTGAAAGGGCAAGGAGAGCACTCGCTGGACCACAGAAACCAGTAGCTGCAGGTCCTGGTGGGAAGCTGACCAGTAGAAGCTGTGATTTTGGTTGAGAGATGTGGCCACAACCAAAACGCAGGCTGACAGGAAGAAGCCAGTAGAATAAACACTCTGGCTTCTCTCTCTCTTCTACCATCTAAGACTGTTGCTGCTGCCTATTGGTTGACACCACCCAGAAGACAAAGGGTGAGGAAGATGGGTTGATTCTACCCATAGAAGGAGCTTCATGGGGCAGAGCCCAGGCAGAAAAAGAGTGGAGTGAAACTGGAAGGGCAGAATTAGAATATCCGGCACAGAGATCTTATATTTCAGCTAAGCTTCTTATATTCCACTAGAGTCAATTTCTTTGTGTAAAATCACTTCTGTTATTTGCTTAAATAAGCAAGCACATATAAATTATGTGCTCAGTGTAGATATTTACTAATTTATAATTGCTCAGATTATTACTTTAAGCTCCACAAAATATTCAGAATAGAGTATTCCAGAAGTAGTGTTGTTTACTGTGTAAAATACTTTGAATGTGTGTGCAACATGTTTTTCATATTATCTGTAAAACAGGTACAAGAAAACCTTATTATTTGTATTAAAGAACAACTACATTTAAGGACAGATAACAGAATAGGCATTAGTTTCTCTTTTTATTGCTTGGAACGCTACACAAAATATTCAGGAGACTCAATTCCAGGGGTAGTATTTCTGAAACCTAGAATGCTTGCTATGAATATGCAACATATTATCAGTGGAAAATCATCATTGTTTACAACCTCTAGAACTTAAAGGAGTAAATAATTTGTAAAACACTACATAACTACCTAGTCCAAGAGGACTTTCAAAAAAAGTACTTTTATTTATTGACTGTTGTTATCAGATAACCATGACATGAGGGGAAAATACTTTAATGGCTATTTGAATATTAATTAAGAATGATTAATTCTTAATCAATCAATTGTAGGGAATTCTACAATGACTTTTTAAACAGAGGTCTGCCTGTTAAAGATAAGAATACAGAGGATATTACTTTAGAATTAACTGGTAGCTTTCCTACTGAAACTGTAATAGTTAGGCCATGCCAGATTTGTATAATAAGTTTTCTTTTCTTTTCACCTTACATGTGCCATAGTCTATGTATTGGCAGAATAGGATGCCTGCTGTTGCTCAGTATCTCGAATCTGGGATACGTCTTGATGTCCGGTATGTTTTAGATTTGGATATTCCTAGAGGGATGAGAAAACCCATTATTATCCAATTATTAACTCTGTTATTTAGAAGAGCTTCATGAGATCAATTTCTGGTTATCAGAAGGCTGTTTACAGCTCCAGAAAATTAACTCAGTTAGAAGGAAATTTTATCAATTGATTTGAGTTCCCTTAGATAATCCAAAGGGACAAGTAAGACCTGAACTACACCTTCAACAGAGATGGGAGAATTTAACATCAACTTGGAGCTGTTTTCCTGCTCCTCTCATAGTCTGGACAGAGGATGACATCACATAATGGAAATTCCCAGATATAAAGCTCCAGGAGTTCTGGTTACCTCATCCAGGTGGCTAAACTCATAGCCTGTCATGTCACAATTTCTACTGTGGGTCTTGACCTGTAAAGGTTGAGAGGTTCTCAGTTCTAGCCTTTTTTCCTTGTAAGCTGGGTGTTCAATAATTTAATGCTTGACAACACTGTATAGAGTGGTGTTCTCACCCCCCTGAGGAACAGCACGGTGCCTTCACGTGCTCATGACCAGAAAAGGACAGATCATTTTCTCTCTCTGGAAAGGGGCATGGGGACATGTTCAAAGAGTGTGATCTGTTCCACCTGGTTTAGAACATGCGCATTTGTTTTCTCCCTTTTCATGCTGTAGCTGTCCTTGAGGGAAGCAGAAAGGAGCTGGAGCAACGTGGAAGGCATCATTCTCCTCATCACTCTCACTAAGCCAAAGTTCATGAACCTTTCACTTGTTGCCTCTTCTCTCTGCTTCTTTCTCTTTCCCTGCACACCATACACGCTTTATCAACCCTTGAAGAATACAGACTACTGGGGTCATCTACCTCTGACACAGCTTGAACCAGGACTGCAGAAGACGTCAAATTCTTCCAAGCTATTTTGGTTAAACAAAACAAAACAAAACCACAAAGAGCCACGGGCAAGTTATGAAGAAGAAATCTGTCAGGATCTGAGGTCCTTTCAAATCCATCCACTCCCTCCATCTTTGTGTCTTGAGCTGCAGCGTCTTTCTATCACTTGTAATCCCATGGTTTCACTTCCAGAATAAACCTCTTCTCACTGATGTACTGACTTCCTATATCCTCAGACCGGCACTGATGTCTCCTCCCCTTCCATGACTTACCAATGACATCTAAGTTTATCTCCCACCACTGTCTTATTTCATTGTTATTACTTGTCTCACATTTCCAAAAGAAGTCCAGTCTGGCTTCTTCGGTTGCTTTCTTGTTCGTTTGTTTGTTTGTTTTGTTTGTTTGTTTTCCCAGCCACCTCATGGATCAATCGTCCCTTGTGTATCCTATGATTGCCTGCATTTGGCTTAGCTCCCACTCCTGGTCCAACCAGCTATTGCGAGGTAGTAGGCATAAAGGATGAGTTGGAACCAAAATGGCCCCACAGGATCCTAGAACTTTGACGGACCCTTTATCTTAGAACAAAATGAGACAGGGTATCTGTTTTCACCAGACGGTCTGAGCAGAGCTGCTTAGGATTTTGTCATTCTTCTTTTTTACAGTCACCATCTCAAAGTTATTACCTCTTATTCTTTCCTTGATCACCCTCTAATCCTCTTTTGATTACAGCTGCTTTACTGATAATCTCACTCACCGATCTCAAACAATGTCTTAAGTTTTCAAGTCAGTGGTCTTGTTATCTGCACTTTCTCTGTCTCATTTAGTATATCATTTCCTTCTTGAAACATTTCTCCTGTGGGTCACTTTGTATCACATTATCTTCTCCTGCCTCCCTTTTATTACTACTTTTTATCTCTTTCTGTCAAATCTTTCTCTCAACACTTAAATTGGACATTCGTCAGATGCTTCCACCTGGTCTTTTGTTCTCCACCTCTTACATTCTTTGACTCCGAAATCAAACATACAGTCACTACATGGTTACCACTCCAACAATTTAAACTTTTTGTATTTTCTTAATTTCAGTGGAACGCATCAGATGATCTCACTCACTTGTTCACCAGGAATTTTTCCACCAGGAAACTGAAGCTCTTATCGAATCATGATATAAACTCATCTCTCAACCTGGTTATGTGCCCTAGCTTTTCTGTTCATACATATGATAAAAGGTTTTTCTAGTCCTATAGGGTAAAATCCTTCCTTGTATTTGACCCTTCACATAGATCTCAATATGTATCTATTGATGGTTAAGTCACCAAATTCATTGTCATGTTGAACTGTAGGTCATTTATTCACAATACTCATTGATACTACAAACTTGTATGCAGGGTATAACAAAAGCATATTTAGGTATTATATGTATTAATGAAGCAATAGCTGCTCTGACAGATAAACTCTTCAGTCCCAAAAGCTTACACTATAGAAGTTTATACACTACTCTAGTAAAATCCTTAGGGATTCCTGATTCGCCGTAAGTGGCTGTCTTCCAAACAAAGCTTGGTATTGCTACCTAGAGACTGTTGTACATGTATTTAGGCAAAAACAAATGTATGTGTCATTGGAAACTGGAATGTTGACATGGAAGAAAGCAAAACATACGTAAGAGAAAAATTTAGAGAATACCTGGTATCTCCAATGGAAATGAAAACCAGCTGTATTTTATCTCTTAAGGGAAAAAAAAGGAAAGAAAGAAAAATAAATCCTGGCCCTGTCCATAGAAAGTGCCTAGAAACATTGACCAACTGAGAAGTAATGTGTATTGCTAGTACTAGGACCAGGGCTCTTAGAACAACTAAGGCATTTGTCTGAAAATTTGTTTTAAAAATAGGATGGAGTTAAACATTCATCCTGTGTTTTCTGTAAAACCCTGCTTCAGGAGTCAGTGATTATCAATGGCTGGTGACATCACAAAAATAAAGACAAACTGACGTTTTGTGACCCATGATGTGAATGCACATTACCCATGAAGAACTTTTGACCAAAATGAAAATGAATTTGAATATGATCAAGCTTTCTAAAACTACCAATTTACAGAAAATAGAGGGGACAAGGAAACATGTTAAATGACATGATGAAGGGGTACACCATAGACTCTGGGAAACTCTGTAGAAGTTTCTTCAAAATATAAAATGCTGGGAAAATAAAAAGACAGAGATGAGAAACCTACAGATTAAAAGAGACTTCTGGGGTGCATTAAATAATTACAATATATGGACCTTGCTTGGATCTTAATTCAATCAATAAAATTTGGACTACCTGGGAAATTTCAGCACTGACTAGATTATTCATGGTATAAAGAGAATATTGTTCATTTTTAGGTATAATAATATTATTGTGGTTTTGTTTAAAGGAATCTTTTTATTTTAGAGAAGTGATTTGGAGTATTTATGGATGAAGCATTATGTTGACAGGGAAGTGTTAAAAATATTCCCATTAAGGAGAAAGTGTCAACAGTTTGGATGAAAAAGCTGACCATGTTTTGATGATTGTAGAATCTGAGTAATTGGAATATATAGTTTCGTTATAGTAGTCTATGCAGCTTGTACATAGTTGAAATAATTCACTATATAAACAATTTTTTCAAAATGGGGCTATTGGTAGAAGTGGAAGGATGTGAGTTTGTGTGTGTGCACACTTGTGTGTACAATTATACACACACACATAAGCTTCTGTGGTTGGGAGAGAAGAAAATGAGAGCATAAGTGAGAAGAAACAAAGAGATTAAAGATTGAAATGTAATATTCACCTAACTATAGCTTTTTGGGGCAGCAGATTACATTTCATACTTAGAAACAATAGATGTGAGACTAGAAAGGAATATTGGGCCATATTGAAGAGCTCTTTTGAATGTGCTGATAGTCATGGTGGCAGGAAATTAGTTAGAAATTCATCCAAGTGTCCAGGCAAGACAACAGTATCTCCATAGTAGGGTAAGTCAGGGGAATGGGATAAGGGGACAGCCCGTCTCATTGAAACAGGGCAGAGATACATGTTATACAGCTAAGAAACTAAATGCAAAATAAAAGGTGAGGGGAGAAAGAAAACAAACACATTTGCAAAATTTTTGAAACTGGTGAGGGGAGAAAATCTGAATCACTACTACTATAAAAAGAGAGTCTAGAGAAGAACCCTCTTGTGATGTATGGAAGACGTGAGGAGAGGGAAAATCCTTAACACCACTCCCACCTAATAGCAAATTCCCTTTAAGTGTCCCTTCTAATTATCCCCTGTGTGCGTCACTTCCTCTTTATTTCTACCGCCAGTTAACTACTAAGAACTCAATGTTTATACTATTACTTGTCAAAAATCACTAGACCTTTCCTTGAAGCAAATCAATCTCTCCCTAATTCAAAATTCTATAATATTTTCCACTGACTAGAGAATAAAGTCAAGAACTTTTAACGTTATAACTTTATTCTCTAACTCCTACCTTCTAGAGCTATTTTCTGTTAAACCCAACGTGGTATTAAACTGAAGTCAAGCTATTCTCCTAACTGAAGTGTGACTTCCTTCATGATTCTGTTAATATTCTCTTTTACTTTCTTAAAAATATTATTCATCCTTCAAAGTATGGCTCTGTTTCCACTTTCTATGTGCAGATTTCTTTGAAAACTGAATCACTGTCAATCCCTTCCTCCAAACAACTCCAGTATTACACGGAGACGACTGTGGATCTTTGTCTCATACATAGCAGATCTGCTGAGTGCCCCAGCCATGGGATTAGATGGACCTGCATCTTCCCTTTCTTGTTTTGTGAGCTTGGGAAAATATCTTAATTTCATTGAGTCTGTTTCTACCTTCCCAGTGCCTTCCCATCTCACTCGTCATTAAAATCTCATCTTAGGATTTACATGACTTCACTTCCCTTCAAATCTCCAACTTCTTTTTTTGTTTTGTTTTTTGTTTTTTGTTTTTTTAATAGCTCTTTATTGAAGTATAACTGCTTCACAATACTGTGCTAGCCTTTGTCGAACAACAGAGTAAATCAGCCACATGCACACATATCCCCTCCCTCTTGAGCCTCCCTCCCACCCTCCCTATCCCACCCCTCTAGGTCATCGCAAAGCACCGAGCTGATCTCCCTGTGCTATGCTGCTTCTTCCCACTAGCTAATTATTTTACATTTGGTAGTGTATATATGTCGATGCTACTCTAATATTTATTTTATATTGGAGTATAGTTGATTAACAATGTTGTGTTAGTTTCAGATGTACAGCAAAGTGATTCAGTTATACATATATATATTTCTATTCTTTTTCAGTTTCTTTTCTCTTGTAGGTTACTACAAAATATTGAATATAGTTCCCTGTACTATACAGTAGGACCTTGTTGGTTATCTATTTTATATACCATAGTGTGTATATGTCAATCCCAAACTTCCAATTTATCCCTACCCCCCCACCACCTTTCCCCTTTGATAACCATGAGTTTGTTTTCTAAGTCTGTAAGTCTGTTTCTGCTTTGTAATTAAGCGACATTGTATTATATTTCTCTTTCTCTGTCTGACCTACTTCACTTAGTATGATAATCTCCAGGTCCATCCATGTTGCTGCAAATGGCTATATTTCTTTCTTTTTAATGACTAAGATTCCGACCTCTTTTTCTAGCTTCTTCCATGTTCAGTTGGCTTCAGCCACAGTGGCCTCCTTGCAGTCCGTTGACCACACCAGCCTAATCCTTGTTGGGACGATGTTTGCTCTTCCTGCTGACTTTCCCACCAGATGCCCACATGGCTAATTTTCTCCTTTCCCTAGTCTCTACTCAACTGTCTCCTTATCATGGAGACCCTTCCTCACCATCCCAACTAATATATCTCTACCACCCCAACCTCTACAGTTCCCATTCTCCTCCCTCACTTTACTTCATTTCTTTTTTCCGTAACAGTAACATCACTTTCTATATTGTATGTGCATGTTATTGCCTGGCTTCCCTTTCTGGAAGGTGAACTCTAGGTGGGAAACCACTTTGCTCTGCTCACTGATCAATCCACATGTTCAGAACAGATAGATACTATAGGGCATTGGTTCATATTAAGCTCTTTATAAGTAGTTTTACAAATAAATACTGAACTCTTGGATGTATGGAAATAAAGTGAGAGAACTTTTTCTCAATCACATTGAGTTTTCAAATATTACTTAATTTAGGTAATTTATTTGCAAAAATATTACTAACTGAGTGAACTCATGTGTCAGTTACCACCTTCTTTCTAGTGGTTTGAATATAGGAAAGGGCTTTTAATGTCTGCCATGTCAGAAACTTGGAAGGGAAAACTACTTCCGAGCTTGGAACTGATCAGATCAAGGAGAAGAACAGACTATAATGTTTTACTGTTTTCCTGGCTTTATTTACTTTCTCTACTTTAAGAATGAGATCCCTCTATAAAATTCCCATCTTTCTCGCCTGTTTTAGTTTTTTGACAAATGTAGAAGCCAGTCTGTGTGTGGGTCTCCAGGAAGAAATGATACTGTAAAAAGATGATGGAAATTAAGAGAAGGAATTGATGAGAACAGAAAGGAGTGAATTTGGACCGAGACTTTGCCATGTATCAGGTTCTGGCCCCTGTACACGTGAAAGTTCTTATTCAAAATGGAAATGGATGAACTTGATTTTTAGACATCGAGTACATCCTAGAATATATGTTATGCATTCTCAACTGCAGTAAACAGTTCAGTTGTTCTATAACTACAATTACTCTCTGGTTGTTTTGAAGAATAAAGGTTGCAGACATGGTACTGGAAAAATCATTGGGGAAAATGTGTTCCCATAATTTAATACAGTGTTCTCTGTAATGTGATTTCAAAGCTAAACCATTTGTTTAGGAAGACTGGTCCCCATCTAATTCTGTGAGTAACTGTTTTAAACTCATTTTTTAGGCGAGAGCAGGAGAGGGAAGGACTTTAAGGAAATGATGACAACTTTTGTTAGTGACTGGCTAACTAGAGAGCAGTAGCAAAAATAAATAAAGTAGCAAAGTTGGACACACCTACATATGGGAATGTATGAACAGACAGCCACATACAATTACATTTGGTTTCCATTTTTCCAATTCTAACAGTATAATTTATAATGCTTCTTATTCTGCTATTTTACGCAACTACAAATGACTTTCGAGATCATTTGCTACATCGTAATCATTTGATAACCCATTTTTTGGCATTTCATTTTTTTTTTTTGGAACTCCTAAATCTTCCTTGCCTGTGGATGTAATCTAAGTGAAAAATGGTAAAATGTAAAATGTAAAAGATAGAAAACAAAATTTTCTGGCTTTCAAGGCTTTGAAGAAGAAAATTATTAATTGAACGTTGATCTTATCACAATGTAAGGGTTAACTATCCTTGCTTTAAAAATATATACACTGGAAATTGAAATAAATTACGAAGACAAATTATTTTTATTAAAAATTTCTTCTTTAAACAAATGATCTCTGCGGATGCTCGATTTCCTCCATTTATCTCAAACACTTTCGAGAAGGAAATCAGTTTCTCTACTGAAATAGTGATGTGGTTTGTCCTAAGAATGTTATTTATGCAAGGTCAGATTTTACTCTGAAAATTATAATCAAGGGTATGCAATAACACTTTGGTTATGAAACAGAAAAAGTATCAGCATTAATGTCAACATAAGGAAATTATGTGAATGTTGATTTGCGTAGTATGTCTTAAAAGAATCTTCATTCACAGTTAAATACCTCAGAGCTTTGATAGATGTATGCTTTCGGTACTTGTCTATTTATCACTGTGTACTTTAGACTAAACTAATTTTACTGTACTTAAGAATTCCAAACTTTTTTTTTTTTAACATCTTTATTGGAGTATAATTGCTTTACAATGGTGTGTTAGTTTCTGCTGTATAACAAAGTGAATCAGCTATACATATACATCTATCCCCATATCTCCTCCCTCTTGTGTCTCCCTCCCACCCTCCCTATCCCACCTCCAAACTTCTTAATTAAAAAAATTGAATTAGTCTTAAATGTTTGTTTTGTTACTTATTAGCTGTCAGACTATGAGAAATTTAACCTTCTGAGTCTGTTTCCCTATTACAAAGGGTTGCTATGGTCACTGACACCCATAAAAGGGATGGTCAGCAATAGGTGCCCAGGTCAGGGGTGGTCAGTGATGGGATTTTACGGATGGTCAGTGATGGTCTTGTTAAGGGCGGTTAGCGATGCCCATGTCAGGGAAAGTCAGCAATGGCCGTGACAGGGATAGTCTGCAATCTCTGGACAGAGATGGTCGGTGATGGCCATATCAGGAATGGTTAATGAGACCCAGGTCAGAGATGGTGAGCAGTGCCTGTTGGTCATGCCATGATGGGTCCACAGTCCACGCTGAACTGTCTGGAACTTACTTGGAGGAAAGAAACTCTTCTAGACACTAGGTATGCTGTCCCAAATTTTCTCCACATGCTGGATGCACAGGTAAATTCTGGATTCCCAAAAGCCTTTTTGCATAAAGCTTGCTTAAGGTTTGCTGACCAGAAATGCCAGTCCTGGTTCATCAGTCATCAGGATGACATCAGAATTTTTTTAAGTCATATTTAAGGGTATGACATAAAAACTACTGCCAAATTTGAAATAATTAGAAATAAGTTCCAATTGTAGATAAAATAATACAAGTTGCCAAATGCAACGCTGTTTATTTAAAATCAACACATATATTTAATGTTAAATAAAATCAGCACAATTTTTAAAAAGGCGCATCATTTAGTTTCACTGGTTTACACATTTAACAGGTCTGTTTACCTCTCATATGCAATTTTTTAATGAAAAAAGGATAATGTGAACAAATACAAAGCATGTTGCTTTCTTGGCTTCATGATTTCAAATTTTCAGTGATTCAGAGATGCAAAATTGTAAACAAACAAAAAAAACCACAGATATACCAATATTATAAATGCTATTTTACAGAGGGTTTTATATACACTATGCTTTGTCCTTAGAAATAATTTACTTACATCATACACTGAAACATAAAATTAATTATAATTGCTACAAATATTTATAATGCTGCCATGCATTAATAATTTAATAACATGAAAAAACTAATTTTATTTGTTATATTGGCAGAAAAATGTCACAGACACTTAATTCCCACAAAGAATTTTTTTTTTCCCTAATCTTGGGTCTAGCATTCAATGACATGGAGATGATTTGTAGTATATATTTTTGCCTTTTAGGGCTGTTAAACGTTATAACCTTGTATTTAGCTTTGCTTCATTAAATATGTATGCTTTTAGCAATCTGATTCCTAATATACGTCACTGACATTGTGCAGTTACAGCAGTTCTGTTCCCTCTAATGGGTCTGTAACAGCAATGCCACCAAAAGAAGTCTGGGAAGAAGCACAGAATGCTAAAAATAACCACAGTGCGCCAGATTTGGTGAAGTGATAGCCCAATAATATATAATGTGGAAAAGCTACTAACAGTCTGGAATGTGATACCAGATTTTTCAAGCAAGCGAAATATTGAAATTTATTTTCATTTAAACAGCAACAGAAAGCAGAAAACTGCAGCAAAGCAAGCTATTAGGTCAATGCAATGTCACGGTGAATGCAGCCAACACTTGCGTCCCACTGTCAAGCATCATTAGATCTGGATGAGCAATTTTCCTCTGTGATGATATTATTCTGAAGAATCATAGGTCCAGGGACTTGCGGAGTATTAGATGCATATATGTATGTGTTTAAATATATATATATATATAATATTTATATACTCATATATATGTATATATAAATAAATTTATATTATATGTGCATTATGAATATATATGCATATATCTTATATTTACACACATAATTATAAATATTTTCTCCTGGCAAATCGATACCAGGTGGATTGGCAGAAAAGAAGTATCTCCATTGTCCCCCATATATATTCCTTGCATTTGATGAATCTATGTTGACAAGGATAATTATGTGTCACATACTGTTTCTGGAACCAAAATGTACTGGTCAGGAAAAGCAAGTGCAAGTTTCAGGGGCTTTTGTTGACTTCTTTTCTCTCGTCTTTGTACTTGAATCGTTGAACTTTTCCAATGTGTCATGAGCTGCCAGCAGCTACCTGACATGTCAAGATCGATTGTGATAAAGTGTGCAGGCATCATCACTCCACGCACTGTTTAGTACACAGTGAGGCCCCGCATAGCCAGGAAACAGAAGTTCATTTCCCTGGGAGCATTGCATTTACCCATAGTGCTGTGCAGGAGCTCATCATGGTTAACTGTTAGTTAACATGGTTAACTAGAGCCTAGTCAGAAATACTTAAAAGTAATTTTTTTTTTTAATCTTCAAGTCTTTGCAGAGGGCCCATATGTGTTTTTCTGTTTTGTTTTTTTTTTTAATTTTTATTTATTTATGGCTGTGTTGGGTCTTCGTTTCTGTGCGAGGGCTTTTTCTAGTTGCGGCAAGCGGGGGCCACTCTTCATCGCGGTGCGTGGGCCTCTCACCGTCACGGCCTCTCTTGTTGCAGAGCACAGGCTCCAGACGCGCAGGCTCAGTAGTTGTGGCTCACGGGCCTAGTTGCTCCGCGGCATGTGGGATCTTCCCAGCCCAGGGCTCGAACCCGTGTCCCCTGCATTGGCAGGCAGACTCTCAACCACTGCGCCACCAGGGAAGCCCTCTTAAAAGTAATTTTGTCTTTAGAAAAAATATAAGCTTTATTCAATTGATCATAGGCTAGACTTTTTTTTTTTTAATTGATTTGTTGAAATGTATCCTTTAGGTTAGTTCTCTAAATTTACCACCCACATTGTAGAAAGTCTGACTATTGCAGCCATTTTTATTGCAAGTCTTCTTTTTAATCATGGGATATTGTAAAAAAGAAACAGATTCTAATCCTAGTTTTTCCATCAACAACAAGTGTGACTTTACAAAAACCATATAACTTTTCAGGACCTTAGATTCTCATGTACAATATGAGTGTGATAGAGTTGATTGTCAATTTGTTCTCATTGTTAAACTGCATAATAAAGTTTCTAAGAAGGCTGGTGTGGATACTCTAAACAATGCAAATTATTTTATACAAAGAAAAGGTGTGGAGACTCTTTACCCTGCTTGCTTAGTCTACCCTCTACCCTTGACTTGTGGGTTATAGGAGGTTCATTGTGGAGAACTGGAAAACTGCACATTATGGGCTTCAAGAACCTTTGCCTACTCCCCAATTTTTATTCTCAAATTTTTGCAAATATCCCCAGGCCTTTGTGCAGAGCTGATTAAAAGCTGTTTTTTGACAGAGTGATTTTGTACATGTAGACACAGTTTATGAACTTTGATTATTCCTAAATCAAAGATTGAGTTAGCCAAAAATATGTAAAATATATAGGATAATTTCTTTTCAAAAGGAATACATGTTTTACCAAAATTATAATTTAAGGGGGATGAATTATATAATTATATAAATAATTTGATTAAGTTAACCCAGCCAAATATCACAGTACAATCTTTTTTTGGTTACTTTGAGGATTTTTAATTATTACTTTATATATTCTTAAAAATTTAGATATATTGTAAGGAAAGGACAAAATTCAGATAACATAAACCTCACATAACTCACGAGCCAAAATACAATAGAATTGTCAAAAATATCTAGCTACAAAGAAATACTAATAGAGTGATATTTATCATATTGTCATCAGCAAAGTTCCTTCTGACACATACTCTTGATTCCATTTCCTTACCAGAAGAGAGGAGGTATAATTTGAAAATTAGTTTGATTTTCAATTATTATGGGTGCTATTTTAAATCATTAGTATTTTTTAATTAAAAGAAACATGAAATTTTATACAAACAGATTAAATGATTTGCATAAGGTATTGAAAATCAGTTAATTTCAGCACCAAGGGAATAGGGCATTTTTTTTTCTTACCCCAACTAAGGCACCACCATGCATTTCTTGTTTTATATTAAATATGCCTCTAATTAAAAATATATGATAATAGTCCTGCCTATAAAAGCATTTTAGGATTGTTAACATCATCTCCAAATTTCAGTCTTTTCTCTTTGCCTCTCAAAAAGCGATATGATTCTCAAAATCACATTGGGAGGGCCAGAACATTTATTCAGATGATCTTGAGACATCTACCATATTCTGATGTTGGTTTTTTGAATCTGTAAATAAGAACTCACATTCACAAGTTTTGAAAGGTAGACACAATGCTATATAGTAAAGTATATCAGTAAGTTGATAATGGCGCATTCAAAAGTAACAGCTGGAATACAAAACAGCTAGAAAAAAACAAGATATTTACCTCTATTATCTTGGCCTTTCCTTACTCCCAAAAACTGAAAGTCATCTGCAAAGAAGGAGATTTCAATTTGTGCCATCTTTCTGAATCATTTATAAAACCCCTAAATAATATCAGCCTTGGCAATGGTCACTGTTCCACCACCTTGTTTACACCAGGATTCTCCAGTTGTCCCTCTTTGTAATTTAAATTCATAACCTTACTCTATGAAAAGCCAACAATCCATTAAGACAGACCAGTATTTCTTTTGCTCATCAAAGGAACCGGGCTTATTGCTGAGAAGGAATATGCTTTTTTTGAGAATGTTCTTGCTGTTTTTATTCATGGTTGAAGAACAAGCAATCTGCTAAAAGCATTTGAAAAAATAAAGGGAAATAAAAGAAACAGCAACAATTCAGCTTTCTCGATATAATTAAATTGATTAAACATTTCACTTGGAAAGACTGACTCTTGAAAACAGGGCTAGTCCCTAGGTGGAACTAGAAAGCTGATTTTGATTTTGGGATCTAATTTTCTTAGCTCCGGTCATTTTTGGCTATTCAAATCCATACAAAACTGACAAATGTGGTTATGTTCTCACTTTTAGCTGCCACTTTTACCTATTCACACCCTCTTCACTTCAGTGAGTGGCTCCACGAAGGGTTTCACATAAAAGACTCAAGCTAGCCACATAGAACCTTAAAATCGTCTTACATTAAATTAGAATTTTTCTGTAAATTTTCTTCTGTTGGGCTCCAGCCTTAAAGAACCAGTTCTAAAGAAGCTAATTTTAACAGATCCTCTATACGGTAATGCTTTTATATTTGTCCTATTAATTTATTTGTTGATTCCCTAGCATTCACTGTGCATTCTCTGTAGGCAATCGCTGTGTGCAGTGATAATGTTCTACCCACCAAGGTGTTTTGTCCGGTCTCTTCGGCTCCTGACATCAACTTCCCATCTGTGCCTATATTTCTTAACATCTCATCTATTTTCATCTCTGGCTGCCTGGTTTCTGACCTGGTTACCTGTCTTGCTCTTGACAGGTGGTAAATGAACTCATTCTGAACCTCCCATGATCTGTTTCATGTCCTTGCTCTGACTTTGGATAAATGGATGCAGGTCTGCAATGAAGTACCCCTAGTTCCACAATCAAACTCTTCTTAGACTTTGACGTTTCTCTGGGCTGGAGCCATACCAGAAACATTCTTCATCCCCACCACCACCCCCAGTGCCCGTTCCCTAGCCTTATCTGATTGCTCAGAGTTCTAGCTCTTTCCTTAAAATTAAAGCCTATTATCCAAATACTGATCATTTAAGTGTGATTAATTAGGCAGAAATGCATTTAGAAAAAATATACAATATGTTTAATTCAGTCATTAAGGAGCATGTATTCAGAGTTATTTGCTAGGCACTGTGCAATGTACAGTATGAAATAGGCATGTTTGATAGAAAAGAAACAATTCTTTTCACACTGTTCCTCATATATTTTTATAGTTGTGTATGATTGGTCGTGAGAAATGCTTGCCAAATATAAACATTTTAGATGTTTAAAGCCTGAGAGCTTCAGCAGACTGTAAAAAATAAGGTTAGGTCATCATCTGGTCCCCAACCTTTATGTGAATAAATCTGATGGGTGAATGAATATTATACATTTTAGTTTGATTCTGCATCTCATTGGTAGAAAAGAACGGTGGATGAAAAAGATTCCATCTCTCCGCTTGTAGTCAGTCACTCTCATTTAGAGAGACAGAAGAGGTATGGTGAAAAATTTATTTCAGCCAGTCGCATTATGAGCCAAAGGGTATGCCAATTAGTAATGCAAATAAGTAGTTTTGGCATCTTCCAATATTCAGTGATATAGATTAGCACATTTTCCCTAAAAATTAATTCTGTGATACATGCAGAAAACCTTCCTTAATCCATATCAAAACAAGGGAATCAAAGGTTTAATTACCTTATTTTAAGAGGTATTGTTAGGATGTAAGTATTGTGCCTCTAACGTCAAGGCAGCAAAATCTCATGGAGGATGATAAAGATAAGAGAAGAATTAAGAGATAAAAGTTCGATGGGGAGCAGGAGACTGGTCTCAAAAGTCTGTCTGAGAAGTTTAAACTTTATTTAGTGAAAAATTGAAAATTTTGAACACAGAAAGTTTATAATGAAAGTTTCATTAAATTTAATCACTGTGACAAGTTTGTTTTATCCCCACTTTATAGGTGAGAACGTTGAAGTTTAAGATTATACAGTATAACCAAGGTCACACAAATAGGAACCAGCAGATGGAGAATTCAAACATAAGTCTGTCTGACACATCTGTTTCTCCTTGGCCAAAGTTGAAGATACAGGAAACATACAGGGCTGGAGAGGGGGGATGGATGGGAGAGACATTTTAAGGAGAGGTGAACAGATTTAGTCATTATAGACATACAAGCTAATACAGAAAGAGGAAGTTAAAAACTGATCCTATATTTTGAGATCAGGACAATATATCGCTGATATAAATTGGCAGGTTTATAACATTGCTGATATAAATTGGCAGGTTTTTAACATTTCAGAAACAAAGTCTGGCATGACAAACCAATCTGGTGCAATGTTGTTGTTTTTTTAATTATTAAAAAGAATGATCCAAGACATCATGTTGACTGAACATGTTTACTGTATTAAAAGTGGCCAATATTTAGGTGGCATCGTGTTTTAATTTACAAAGTCCTTTGTATGAATTATCCTATTTGATTTCTCACAACTTCAGAAAATAAGTTCTACTGTTGCAGAGGAAGAAATTAAGGCTTAGAGAGGAGATATAACTTGCTGAATGTGATACAGTGAATGCATGATGAAGATGGGGCATGAATTTATGTATTTTGATTCCAAATCCTGCATACCAGGAGGTTCTTAGGATGTGATAAATAGTCATAAACACTTTTAACTTCCTTGAATCAAATGGAATACGCATAAATCTCAAACTAAATAGAACTAGTTATCAATCTATTGAAGTGCAGCAAGGGAGATTCAGATAAGCTTAGGGCATGATTTCTAGTACAGCAAAGATATAAATACCTTACTAAGTAAGGTAGAATAGCCTTATCTTCTGAAATATGAATAAGGCAGATATTTCTCTGCCTTGGCAAGATTACCTGTGGCCCTTTTAAAGGCTGTGAAGGTGGTCTGATGATGAACTTGGAGATCCAGTTCTGCATTCTAAATATGTTACATAGAAAGGAAATTTAATTATAGTCCTCAAATCATATCTTCTTCAATTTTTTAAATTCTGTGATACTGAATAAAGTAGACAGTCTTACTCCAAAATGGCCAAAGGACTCTCTCGTTTTCTATTTGAGGTGGAATTTGAAGGTTTCCATGACTGCAACTTTCTACTTTCATTTCATCCCTTGTGCTTTTCTGTTTTTACATTTTGAGAATACAGAAAACCCTGTAAAGATTTTTCCTGTAGCAAACCTGTAAGGATCGGTGTCTACCACATACAGAAGCACAACATGTGTATTCACACCCCTGCCTTATCAAAAAGGACATGTCTTTAGGACAACGACCACTGCTCATACAAGAAAAAATAGTTTCCTTGAGAATCTCTGCATTTGGTCTTCTGGGGTAATAGCTGACAAATGAAGATCATTTAAGAAAACAACAGTAAAACAGCAAACTTTTATTTAGCAATTTTATGCACAATAATTAGCAGATATTATGTATTAGGTGCAATATTAATTTTTAATTTCTCCAGTAAAATGGAGAAAAGTAATATGTTTTGACAAACAAGCCAATCGATCTTAGGGGAAAAATAAATCTTTGCAATCACTCTATACTTCACAGAGACTAGTGGGATGAAAGAAGAGAAAGACCAAACTTCCAAAGGCTCTGATTGGTTCCCCCAGTTGCTAACAGTTGAAAGAGATGATCATTTAGGACAGCAAATTAATGAGGTTTTAGATACAGTGGTAATTGTTATGTACTGAGCTTAAAGGGAAGCAGCTAGAAAGAGGAACACATTCTTACAGAAAGAATAGGGTGACTCAAAACAGTTCTCATAACTTCTCAGTCTCCCCACTTTTAGATAATTATTCACTGCATCAAAGATGGCTGGGATAAATTGCCTTGTAGAGGAAAATCAATGGTAATGCATTGGATAATGAGTTTTGGAACAGGAAAGCCCATGCAAGAACCTGTGGATCTGCAGGCCTGGGAAACTGGTTAAACATCAAGTCCCCTGACCCTTGCCAGAATTCCAGCAGATTTCCAAGACTTTGAATTTCAAAGATCAACTCACCTCAACACGCACAAGGGTTTGTATTTGCATTATATCTGCTCTTCAAACAATCCTAAAACTTGGGAATACTATTCCCATTTTACGTACCAGGAAATTGAGGAAGTCACGTAAAAAATACATTCATGAATTAAAATCAGAGAAAATGAAAAGAAGGGATAGAGGTTAATTATTGCAAAATTTGTGAACAGGTCTCAGTGGTTGGTGGAATTTCATGGAAAGGTAGAAGCATGGAATAAACATGGTTTATTTCAACCAAGGAATAAAAGTTTGAATTATGCTGTACACCTTAAATGTATACAGTATGTTTGTCAATTATATTTCAATAAAACTGGCAGGAAAAATAAGTTTGAAAAGCAAAATTTTCCCATATTTTCCCCAGTGTATCTGCTTATCCTTTTCTAATCACCTAATTACCTGCCAGCAATAATCAAAAAAAGTTTATGAAAGGGACATTTGTCAATTCGTTTGATTTTAAAGAAACCTATTATAACATTGTGTGATATGTACAAATAGCGATTACACTTTTTAAACATTATTATTTGATTTAAAAAGTGCATTTAAAAAAAATATAAACCTCATCAGTTAGTTAAAATGTATAAATATATACATTTTAAGTTGTCAGACTTTATATACTGTTTTTTTAAAATTTCATGTATGCCATTAATTCATACTTAATAACTAAGTAGTAATTGTTTACCCATGGTTTTAAATAATATCCTACAAAAACTTTAAAATGGATATATAGCATCCCCTTTTTTGTGCTATAATTTATTTAGGCAAACCTTTATAATTTAATATGTAAATTGTTTTCAATGCTTGAATATTTTAAATAACATATTGATTTTAAATTTTCCTTAAATATTAAAAATGGAATTTGGCAGAAAAATGTACATATTTTTAAGGCTTTTGATACATTTTTCCAATTGCTCACCATGAAGAACCAATTTAAACCTTAAGGTATATATGAGAGGCTGTATTTTCCCCCAGCCTTGTAAATACTGAATAATGCATTTTAAGTTCCCATCTTATAGGTAAGATAAAATTTGACTGTTGCATTAACTTGTATTTGTTGTTTATTCGCCTACACTTTCTTAGGCTCGATTTTCTAATGATGTATTCCATTAGTTAATATTAGGAGATACTTATAAATTAAATATTAATGTTCCAGCTATATATTACAAATTATGTGTTTGTCTGTAGTTTAGCTTCTTTACCATGGAGAAAATTCATGCTATGTGGTCAGATTTATTGCTCTTTCCCTTACTTTCTGTCTTTGCATGTGTGCTTCCATAGGCTTCCTTTATGCCAACAGTATATATTCACTTCTGTTTTATTTCAGTAGTTCTGTGGTTTAATTCATCTGGATTTTATTACGATGCATGTTGTGAGGTAGGGGTTTAACTTTATTTCCTTTTCCACATGGTTAGCCAATTGGCCCAGTACCATCTGTTAACCAACGTATCCTTCTTTCCCTTGATGCAAAATGTGATCTTCATCACATTACCTTCAAGTACACATCGAACATATGTCTGCCGTGCTTGTGGGCTCCTTTTCCGTGCTGTTCATCCTTCTGTGTCATCCTGCAAACAGGCCTGACATCTTAACCACAGGGCAGGCCGGAAGACATATGACACAGGAAGTTTCCTAGCAGTGGAGCTGTGGGCAAAGTGGGGGGAGACGGATAATTGATGACGGGAAGTACTGCAGGGGGTTTCCTCTGAAAAGTGATAAGAAGTGAAAATCTCCAAGAAGTCAGAAACTCTCCTTTCCCTTGACACAAACTGCAACAGAAAAAAAATCTGCAGGAAGAAAGACATATCCAGAAGAGAAAAAAAATGAAAGAACAAGAAAGTCTATAGATTTTGCTTTCTCTTCCCTTCCTACAGTCTCCCTAGCTGAAAAAAAGTTTGCAGTGTCATTTTAAGCTTCAGAGTAAGTAATTGAAGTCAGAACATAGCTAAGAGCCCACCAGGCTAAGGAGGCACACAGAGCCACAGATTTGGAGCAAAGTATTCTTCAAAGCCAGGAGCAAGTTGTAGTAAATAGGAAAACCCTTCATTTCTTCCGTCATCCTTCAGTCACAGGGAAAGACTTCCCGAATTCTCCATTACAGCCACCAAAAATGTGGCTGTATTTTTCCATGAACCTGCTATGCACAAATATACGTTTCTAATCTACATTTTTCTAACATACATTTTTGCCAGGAATATTTGATGACATACGAAATGTTGGAGAGTTAAAGAGGTATAGGGAGAGTACTTTATTTCTATGTAATAGAAATTCTCATTTGCATCCTTGTATTACATTACAGTGGACATGAAAATGATTCCCTGGGCCACGTATGGCTGTGTAAGCAAGGGCAAATATCCCACGTGCATTTAAACAGGACCTGACCCCAGCCACACGATGTGTTTCATATAGCAAAAGCCTAATAAGATATGGTTACTACAATGTCCGTGTCTTTCCAGCTCCTGACATATATTTTTTTAACAAATACTTAACCTTTGAGAATAACTTCATGGCTGGGTTACTTGTTAGACTGATGTCTTGGAAAGATGCTGCCTGTATGAACATAGAAACTCTACCTATAAGCAAGCAAGTATAAATAATATTAATTCTTAAATGAGTCAAATCAGGGTTAGTGTGTCTCTGCGCCATATGCTAAGGTAAATTAAATACAAATATTTCAACACCAGAAGGCCATGTCAGTGAACACTTCTCAGCAAGAAGCAAAGTTGAATCCACAGAGAATTCATCAAGAAACGTGTTGAGGCCTCACACAAGCTTTCAAACTATCTTCACGAGAAGAGGGTGTTTTTATTGTGTGGTTTTCACTTGGGATGCAGAATGCCTGGCTTGGTGCCAAGACTACCTCACAGTTACCCACAGAACAAGGGGGAAAAGCCAGCCACAAGGAGGAGGTGACACCTTCAGCAGGTCTGGAAACTTGCACCAGGTTTGTACAGCAAGAGAGGCAGGACTGGTCCCAGAGCTCCTTGCAAAGCAGCCCGTGAGGATGAGCTCATTTGTCTGGAGTAAATTACTTCCCCTCTCCAAGGGTTCACAGGCTTACTGCTATCTTAGTGCTGTTAGTCACATGCTTTCAGAATCATTAAGAACTGATTTCGATTTTCTTTCACTTAATCATAGCCATATTTTTAATTGTCTTTAATGGTTTGAATAGGACTGGTACTCTTTCTTTCTGTAATCCAAAAGATAGCTTTGCCTTTTATTTCTTTTCTGTTTTATTGAGGTATAATTGACAAATAAAGTTGTAAGATATTTAAAGTGTAGAGTGTGATGATTTGTTATACGTATACCTTGTGAAAGGACGCCTCTCCACTGAATTAATTAGCACATCTATCACCTCACATATTTACCTCTTTTGTTGGTTTGTTTGGTGTGAACATTTAATTCCTTCTCTCTTGGCAAATTTCAATTATCAAATACAGTGTTATTAACTATAGTCACCATGTTATACATTGACTCGGACTTTATTCATCTTAGAGCTGAAAGTTTGTACCCTTTTACCAACCTCTCCCTATTTCTCCCACACCCAGGCAACCATTTTTCTACTTTGCTCTTCCTATGAGTTCAACCTTTTTTTTTTAAGATTGCATATATAAGTGACACCATCCAGTATTTATTTTTCTCCATCTGACTTATTTCACTCAGCATAATGCCCTCTGGTTTCATTCATGTTGTCGCAAATGACAGGATTTCCTTCTTTTAAAAGATTGAATAATATTCCATTGAATATAGGCCATTCCATATATATATACACAATGAACTATATACAATGGAACATATGTATACATTTTCTTGATCCATTCATTCACTGACAGACCCATAGGCTATTATTTCCGTACCTTGGCTATTGTGAATAACACTTCTGTGTACAACAGGAATATAGATATCCTTTTCAGATAATGATTTCATTTTTCTTCAGCATATACCCAGGAGTGGGATTGCTGGATCATATGGTAGTTCTGTTTTTAACTTCTTGAGAAACTTCCATAATGATTTCCATAGTGGCTGCACCAGTTTGCATTCCCACCAGCAGGGCATAAGGGTTGCCTTTTCTCCACATCCTTGCCAGCACTGGTTCTCTATTCTTTTTGAGAATAGACATCCTAGCAGGTGTGAGGTGATATCTCATTGTGGTTTTGATTTGCATTTCTCTGATGATTAGCGATGCACCTTTTTAGGTACCTGCTGGGAATTTGTATGTCTTCTTTGGAAACATGTCTATTCAGATCCTTTGCCCATGTTTTAATTGAGGTATGTGTGTTTTTGCTGTTGATTTGTATGAGTTCCTTGTATATTTCAGGTATTAACTCCATATCAGATATGAATATTCTTACTCAAGCTATTATAAAATATAATTCCATTTAATATAATTTTAAAATTCACCTAATATGTGTTGGGAATTCTAGCACATTAAAAATCTACTGCAAAACAGATAAATGCTTTCATAAGATGGAATCACTGACGTGATAAAAAAAAAATTGATGGCAAGTATCTCAGTTATCCTACGATGTTAGGAATGTTTTTCTCACATTTCCCAGTATTCCACTGACCGATTTTATTGCAACAAATCTGCTGGAATAAGAACTTTGTTCTTAAGTACTGATTTGACAGATTAAGTATTGTAAAGGGCTATAAACATGTGTTGTTCTCGGGGATGCAGTTTGCGAGTCCTACCCAAGCACAACTAATTTAAAACATTTTAACAGGATTTCCAGGTGAAAAATTCAGACTTCTGAGACAATCTGTGATGAAACATAAAAGAGAACTAGGGATAGGGAAGAGAATGTGCAAGAAACCTGGAGGATAGTGAGTTAGCTGGACCTGCCAGAGCAGGAAGAACGTCTCTGTGGTTTATGTAGGGGGTTATTTTAACTCTTGCTGGGGGTCCTACATGTAATGATATAAACAGACCATTGGAACAGAATAAACTGTCCAGATATAGACTACACATTTATGGACAACTAATTTTCAACAAAGGCACAAAGGCAGCTGGGTGGAGAAAAGACAGTCTTTAAATAAATGGGGCTTGAATAATTGTAAATCTATTAGCCAAAAAAAATATCTATCAATACCTCGCACTTGATAGACAAGTTAACTGTAAATATAAAACCTAAAACTCTAAATCTTCTAGAAGAAAATATGTGAGAAAAGCGTTCGTAACTTGGATGAGGCAATCATTTCTTAGATACCACGCCAAGGACCAGAAAAAGAAGAACAGTGATGAATTGAACTTCATCAAAATTAAAAACTTCTGACTCTGAAGAAAATGTAGGGAAAGCCACAGAGTAGGAGAACATGTTTATCAATCACGTAACTGACAGATGGCTTATACCCATAATATACAAAAAACTATCAAAACTCAACACTAAGAAAACAAACAACCCAATAAAAAATGGGCAAAAGATTTGAAGAGATCCATTACCAGAGAAGATATATGTATGGCCAACAACGCTATGAAAAGTTGGTAACCATCATTAGTCACTAAAATGCAAGTTAAGACCACAATGTGATATCACTCACTGCTTTTAGGGTGACTAAATTGTTTTTTAATGACCATACCAAATATTGGCAGAGATATGGAGGACCTGGAACTCTCATACCCTGGTAGTGGAAGTAAAGAATCATAGAAATACTTTGGAAAACAGGTTAGTAGTTTCTTAAAGGTTTAAACTACCATACGATTTAGTTATTTCATTCCTCAATACTTTTCTGAGAGAAATAAATGAAATAAATACATATATCCTTACGAATACTTATACTTTCTGTGTGTAAAATTCTTCATAGCAATTTTATTTGAAATAGCCCAAGACTCAAAACATCCTAACTCTTCATCATCAGATGAATGAATTAACAAACTATGATAACTATTCAGTAATAAAAAGAATAAACCAGGGATACATGCTACAAGGAGAATCAATCTCAAAATAATTATTCTGAATGAAAGAAGTCAACCCCCCACTCCCTATCCCCAACCTTCTCCCCACCCCAGAAAAAAAGGATGGAGGAGAGACAATCCAAAGAGTTGGTAGTAGGGAGGAATTACAAAAAACCATCAGGAATCTTTTGGGAGTGAAGACTATGTTCATTACCTTAATTATGGTGGAGTTTCATGACTTCATTTGTCTAAACACATACATACAATATATCAAAGTCTACATTTTAAACATGCACAGTTTATTATATCTCAATCTGTTAAACAAAGGTAGAAACTAGGTATTGGACTTCTTTCTGCAGGACTTTTTTTTCCTTACCTCCAGGGCACCATCCCCCATTTTCCCAGTCAGAGGCTGCTTCTTCATCCTCTGTGTGTTCATTTCATGTTGTGCACATCAGAACATGTCCAATAACCTTGTAATTATTTGCTCACATCTGTCTCTGCCCATTAGGGTAAAGCTCCTTAAATTCACAGGTCAAATTTTGTGCCTGTCATATAGATGTTCAGTGGATGGTGAATGAATGAATAATCAGTGACCCTGCCATTGAAAACGTATGTTGTTCCAGGACAGATAAACAAAAAAGGAAAGATAGACTAGCATTCCCTCCATGCTGGTTGTGGAGCAGGAGACTAAATGATGTTTGACTTTGCTAACTGATGACTAAAGAACAGGGCAAGTACTCTGGCAAATATTTAAATTCCAAGTGCAAATACCGGTGGGCTAGAAGAACTCTCCAGGCCAGCATGAGGGAACTTAACCAATGTAACAGGAGGTAATTAGGAAAGTAAACACTTTGGCAAAGGCTAAAGAAATATTCCAGAAAGATGAGCTTCTAAGGTCAAGTGCAGGAAATGTTGGCTTGTATATTTTAGCCAATGTGAAAAAAATTTTAAATGTCCTTTCTAAGTAAACGTTCCTATGCTAAGCAAATACCCTGAATCACCCAAAAAGCCTTTGCAGTTGTGAGAATGATCGTTGTAATCAAAATCATATACATTTCTAGTCTATGTAAATGAAATTGAATTAGTGTGGAGTCTGTAAAAAAGCACGCACAATTCTAATCTTTATTTAATTTTCCAAATTAATTTCATTTTAACCTAATAACTTGTTTTTATATTTTCTTTGTTTATATCCCTTTTTGTACTTAATTACTGTTTATTACTTTCAGAGGAGATTTTGTAGGATGTTGTCTCTGGGCAAGAAGGGCTCATGCAGAATCAATCCCTGAGACAATGATTTGAGGCTGAGGTGTTCATTTGGGAGGAGAGTCTAGGAAATAGCAGTACTGAAGTGGGAAAGGGAGCAAATATAGAGATCATTCAGCAGCTGGTTACTGCCCAGGGCAACTGGAATTGCATTCTGTTGGGATCTCTGGGAGATAACATGGCAGACTTCAGACCTGTCTCACCTGAGGGCTCAGAATGCTGGAGCATAATCCACCGCTTCCTTCTGTCATTGGCTGAGGGCTGCTCCCAGGGGTATCAACTCTCTGTGCTTCCAGGCTGCTCTGTCGCAGCCATCACCAACTGTACAGCCAGTGTAACTCCTAGGAGAAGAGCCACAGGTGCTTGCAATCAGGAGTGGTCTTCATGTCCGGGAACAGAGTGCTGAGGGTCATGGTGGGTGGGTGGGTAATATAGGAAGGAGGCAGTGATAACATCTTGACTTAGCTATTGGGGGATTCCGAGCACAGGAGTGGTGTCTCAGTCCGTTCAGGCTGCTGTAACAAAGTACCACAAACTGGATGGCTTATAAAAAACAGAAACTTATTCCTCACAGTTCTGGAGGCTGAAGTTTGAGATCAGGGAGTCAACATGGTCTGGTGAGGGCCCTCTTCTGTCCCAGACTTCTCTTTGAATGCTCACGTGCTGGAAGGGGTGAGGCAGCTCTCGGGAGTCTTGCTTATAAGAGTGCTAATCCCACTTATAAGGGCCCCACCCTCATGACTTAAGCTCCTCCCAAAGGTCCCTCCTCCTACTGCCATGGCATTGGGATTTAGGATTTCAAAGTATGATTTTGGGGGGAACACAAACATTGAAACCACAGCAAGTGGCATGAACTGATTTGCATTTTTACAGCTTCCTCTGGCTACTGGGTTGAAAAGTCTGGGTGGGCAGGACATGGTGGTGAGAGCGGAAACAGGGAGCTATTTTGGGGACTACTGCCGTCATCCTACCAGCAAAGCATGGGCTTGAATTAATGCAGTAATGATAGTGAGAAGTGGGAATACAGATGCATGATGAAAGGAAGCTAATGGGATTTGTTTATGAAATAATTATGGAATGAAGAGAAAAGAAAACCATCAAAGATGTCTCCAAGGGTTTTTAACCCGGGAAATGGAAGAATGAAGTTGTCATTTACTGAGAGGAGAAAGAATGCAAGATGAGCTTTTTTTAAGAAAAAAATGTGAAAACAAGAATCTTGAGTCTTAAATATCTCTAAAAAGTAGATATTGTTATTCCCACTTTGTAGATGAGAAAGATGTTCTCAGAAATACTGAGAGTTAGCTGGGTGATCTTAATTATATTAGTGCTGTCAAAGGAGGACAATCATGTCCATTTACAGGGTAGTGAAGAGTAAAATATATATTAAGTGCCTAGTACACAATAGTACGTGCCCAATAAATAATGGTAACCTTACTCTTAGCACATTTGCAATATTTTATGCTTGAATTTATATTTAGAACTTATGTTCATTCTTATTCACAATTTTTAATGTTCAGTAAGTTTCTCAAAACAAAAATATCATTCAACAAAATGAAATAGACATCTATCAAGAAGGCTACAGGTTAACTTAAAGTAATTAGGGTTTTACTGGCAATGTAAATAAAATTTCAAGTAAATGTGTATTCTTTGTAGTAAAAGCAAATTAATTTTAGTAAACCATTAAGGCAAAATATACATTGGTCACATTATAAAAAAAGAGCCATAAATAAGGAATTTTTGTCACTTTTCAAGAAAACTGAGACTACTAAGTGCTGTCATTAGTAGCCTCAATGTTTTAATAGTTCCAAATATATTCATCTCTAAATTATTCAGTGCCTGATTAGGCAATGTTCTGGTTACCTGGGCTACTCTGTTCTCCATGTTATTTTATGGGGTGTTTAAGCACTATCTCTAAGTTTACCACCCAACCCCTTAATAGCTGAGGGCAGAGAAAATGACACTGGAACATCTGGATAATTGTAATTGTTTTATTAATCTGTGTATAGACAATAGGTTGATACAAATGCCCTAAGATTTTTAAAGGTTACTGTAGAAATTATGAAAGTTAAAGCCAGCTATATTTTAAAATTATGATTTGAAACATAAAGCAGTGTCTTTGAACATCAGATGAGTTATAAAGTATGCCATATCTCAAGCACAAGTATTAGTATATGATATAAATCATGAAAAATGAGTAGTCATTTCTAGAAATCATGCATATCCTTAAAAGTCCAATATTCAGTAGTAAAAAAAAACATTAAAATATCTATACACTTAAGGAATTTAGAACTGATTCGATGTATAAATAATATAGATATTTAACAGGCATTCACACACTTTTACCCCTGGAACAAAAAGTTGTAATAGCTACAATATATGTTACAAACCATATAGAGCACAAAGCAGAAACTTTATAAACTTTAGTTCACTTCCCTTTCCTTATACGATATCCCTTTTTATCAGTTCTGCTTGTCCCACCTGAAATACATCTCTTAATACGATGTCAGATGTTACACATTAACAGAAAACTCAAGTATATGTTTTCTTTCCTTTTCACACCAGAACAAGAGAACTCAAAATATAGATCACGGGCTTCCCTGGTGGCGCAGTGGTTGAGAATCTGCCTGCCAATGTAGGGGACACGGGTTCGAGCCCTGGTCTGGGAAGATCCCACATGCCGCGGAGCAACTGGGCCCGTGAGCCACAATTACTGAGCCTGTGCGTCTGGAGCTTGTGCTCCGCAACGGGAGAGGCCACAATAGTGAGAGGCCCGCGCACCGCGATGAAGAGTGGCCCCCACTCGCCACAACTAGAGAAAGTCCTCGCACGAAACGAAGACCCAACACAGCCATAAATAAATAAATAAATAAATAATAAAATTTAAAAAAAAAAAGAATGGGTTGCACCTTTAAAAAATATATATATATATAGATCACATACTTTGTAAGAATAATTCTTTCAAATAAATGCAACCCCCTCCCCTCTACAAGTAGTAACATTATTCATCATCAAAATGTGGGTAAAATTAAATTGAAAGCAACACAGCATAGGTTACTAAGAACACACTTTAGTCCATTATACCTATACAATTTTAAACAGAGTAATCTATTTTGTATTTTCTATTAACCAAGGATAAAGTAAGAGAAAAGAAGATATTAATGAATTATATTTTACTGTACTAATTTTCATGCTTGTTTTTATTAGAGGATAATTAGATATTCGTGTGACTTTCAAAAACTAAGTATTCTGTTATTAATTTTTTGCAAGGCGGCATCAGGCATTGATTGGGACAAATACCGGTTATTGAACATAAGCATTGCTATTTAGGAAACTTAGTTTGCAGAGACTTTTAGCATATTACAGTAAGTTTCGGTGACAAAATGGGAAGTGCTGGTAAAAATGCATCACTTTTGGCCTGCGTGTGCGTGTATGAGAGAGCAAGGGTGCAAGATGATGAAAGATACACAGCAAATTCAATAAAAGGCTGTTTATTTTAAATACTCCACTTATTACCATAGAGTAAATTAAGAAACATTGAAATAACCTAGCTGTTCTAACATCCTGCTTATCTTGCCATATTGTCTCAATATCACTTTCAAATAAAGATGTTTGAAATAGTGTCTTTAATATACACTTCTGATTTACCTAAATAGCTGCTGGCTTCAGAAGAACATTAATGCAAATCTAATGTACCTACTGGTATGATTAGCTGAATCAAATGATGGCATTTAAGTAACACCTAAATAATCTTAATTAGGATCTTCAACTCATCTTAGCACTTAGAACTCTACAGATGGATAGTCTTAATTATCAGCCTTTTGATTAGGATAACAGCCCTAATCAAGATGATGTGGGCCTGATAGACAGGGTATCAGTAAATTAATGACTGCTGTTAAGTAGGAGCATAGGCAAAAAAATAGAGCTGCTTTCTGTGAGAGGCAGAATGACGCATATGCTAAGGTAATAATATTGTCAGAAAAAATTAAAGACTCGTGGATTGGGATTACTGTTATTGTATCCAAATATACTTGAGCATTTATATTCAACATGACTATATAAACTTATTATTTACATGAAATTGAATGACTGCAGGTGATTTTACAAATGTTTCTTAAGTTTAGAATTGGTAACTTGGTAAAAGTTAATAGATTTGGTATGTGTGAATCAAAACTATTGGACATGCCTTTATTATGAAAGAAATCATGAGATGGTAATGTGAGAAGCAGGAAAATACAAAATATCTTTGTTCCTCCAGAAATAGTTTCTTTTCTGACTTTTAATTTGCCATATTACCAACTTCCTGAATAATAAGGCATAAAGCAGTACGCACAAGTGTTTTCTTGGAGTTGGACATGGTCTTCTTGGTTCCAAAGCTTTCCTTGTATTTAATAAAGGAAAAAACCAAGCAAGCATTGTATTTGCATTCTTTGTATTGGACTGTGAATTGATGTAGAATTGATGAAAAGAGGGCCTTCGTGTAGTTTCATTTTGCACTTCACCATCCCAGACCTTTAAAATGAAGGGTGCTAGGACACTTTAGCTTTTATCAGAAACTTTCCTCAAGGCTCTGTCGGTAGTCCTCCGTGTCTGGGCTCCAATCCTCAACACTTCCACCTCCTCGACCCCTTCCTTCTTCTTTTTAAGACCTCTCCAGGCACTGTCCTCCTCTGCTTTTTTTGTAGCGATCTCCTCTCCTCCACTGTCTACCATGAATCCTGTTCAGAGAGAAGTGCGTCTTCAGGGGCACCTTTGCCTCTCGCTAAATATTTAAGTTTAGTTTCAGAATTTGTTATTTGCAACTGGGAAGTATTGGTAAATGTAACGCCAGGAATTAGATATACCATCCATCCCCTGCTCAGACCCATGAGACTCTGGTTTGGGTGCGAGTTAGTGAAGACAGCATAAACCTATTCTTACCCTAGAGGAGGAGAGAAGAAACACATTTATCTGTTTGGCATGAGATACATTGAAAATCCACTACATCAGTGGGACAATTAGGAATTCACCATGTTTGCAAACTGTATCAAATAATGTGTGTTTAATGATTTTGTGCTTACATGCCTTATCCTTGGAATAATAATAATAGTAATAATAATGATGATCATGATGATCTATACAATGATTATGTGTAACTGCCTCTCTTTCATCCAACACACACAGTGAAAGGCTTCACGCGAAGCCACAGGCACCTCACCTGAAAATTATTCCAGCCCTTGAGAAAGAAAAGCCATGCAAACATCTCCTTAAACTCACACGTTATTGCATATTCCGGAGTCTCCTACTTCTTTGACCAACATGCCTTTCATCTCATCAACTGGCTTCTCTTCATAAACCTAGCCCTTAAACATTTTTCAAAATTCTTCCCTAGATCATGTTCCTGCCATAAAACTCTGCTTTAATAATCTCATCCACTCCTAATCGTGGACATTTACTTCTGTATATATGATTATCTTCAACCCTGATTTGTTCCAGTTTTCTCAACCTATACGCTCAAATGCTTTGCAGATGTCCCCACCTGCGTGTAGTCTTGCAACTTCAAATGAAGCATGTCTGAATGTAAATGCATTCTCTTCCTTCTCACCTTTATGCCCTCATCATTCAAGCTCAGAATCTTGCAGGATTATTTGCTCTCTCCTTGTCCCTTGGGTGCAGTTGGTCACCAAGGTGTCCTAACTCTGCCTTATAAACATCTCTTGTGTCTGTTTCTTCTTTGTTTTTCCCACTGTTGATTGCTCATGCTCCGCCTTTTTCAAATCTTCATCTCATCACTAACAAGCTTTCCCACAGTCTTTTCTTCCCTGACCTACGAGTTCAACTATTACAAGTGGAATCAACCACCCCTTGGAGACCAGGATAGAAACTCTTCACAACGGGAGAAGTAAAGAACAAACATAACTGACTAAATCTAGTCCAACACCATCTGGAAACACTCACTTATCGCAATCCATTTGGCTATTGGAGGAGCTTTTCTCCCACATCGTCATTCCTGTATCTCTCTGGCTCTTCCTTGTCTGAATTTTTCTACCCATTTTCACTTCTGGAACTCACACCTAAACTTGGCATGCCCCTGCAGTGCTCAGCACTGCTTACTACTTGGTCTTTGAATTCCACTGCCCTCTCTGCTGTGTCTCCAAGTTTTTAGGGGCGTTTTCTACCGTCCACTTTAACTCTTGAGTTTCATTTGCTAGAGCTAAATTTGTTTCCAGGGGTTTCTCATTTCTGCCTATTGTTTCTCTTTCAACCTATGGCAGGAACAATTCCTGACTATACTCTTTTTTTTTTAATAAACTTTTTATTTTAGAATAGCTTTAGATTTACAGAAAAGTTTTGAAGATAATACAGATTGTTCCCATATACCTCGTACCCAGTTTTCTCCCTTGTTAACATCTGCACTAGTATGGCACCACTGGGATTCCCAGAAGGGGCAGAAAGCTTATTCTGCTGACTCAATTCTGATTGTACCTTGATCATTATGTCCTGACCTATATGCTAAGATATGAAGTCCTGATTTTAGTAACTGACATATTCCTTCAACACTTGAATGTATTTTCTACTAATGAGTTGCCTAAAAATAGAATAAAATAGTAACTAAATTACTTAAACACAGAACTCATAAGTAAAAGGAAACGTATTATTGTAAACTCAAGGGAAGATGCTATCAGCAAAGGATAAATTTCAGCTTTAAGTGGATATAGCGGAATGTCAGTATTTCATGGGACACTTGGATTTCCTTGCCATTGTTCACTATTATCTATAATCCATCATACATCCAGTCAATAAAGGGAAATTAGAAGCTAATGTTTTTTACTTCTTGGGAGAGCTGTGACTCATAGGTCTAGAATATACTTTAGCCCTGGCAACATGTTCATTCTTATTTAAGTTTCTGTACTCCTTGAAGGTATCACCACGCCTGGGTCAGTCATTCCAAGAGAATGATACAAACACATAAAGGAGAAGGAAGGTAAGCCTTACGACATCTACTGGTGGCATAGAAAGAGTGGATTGGCTGCCACACCTGATATCATAAAGGAAGTAACAGCAGCAGGTAGATAACAAAATTGAGGGAAGAATAAGACTTTCTCAAATTATGCTCAGAAGGAAACTGTTGGTTTCTGAAAAAAAAAAATAGATGAAAACAAGTCTCTGTTTTCATTTAATATTGTGGAATTAAATTAAATTATTATTAAAATAATAATTATTATTATCTAGTTATGTTTTTCACAAAGTAATTAATTAGATTTTAAAACTGTTTGCTCTGTAAGGTTATACATAAGCTACAAGGGCTACAGTGCTCAGCCCAGCATGACTGATAATAAAAAGTATGTTTGTAAATATTTTTTAATATAATTTGGATGGTATTGTTTAGTTTTCTTAAATTTCTGTTCTCCTTATTAATATTCGTTATGTCTACCAAAATGATTATATCCTTCAAAAGCGGTTAATTCAAACATAAAGTACTGAGAAGAATAGTAATTTAAAACTACTCCTCACTATAAAGTATAATAAAAGTAATATGGTAACTTCAGTGCAAATGAGGAATGTGAATCTGAATAGAGTGAGATAAATTCAGTACCTGAGTGTGATGATTCTATGTAAACATCTGGAAAATCAAAGTTCAGATCAAAAGCATGATGATAACATAAGTGAAAACTGGGTATTATCGGCCAGGTGATCCCCCGTGCAATGGGTGTTACAGAACTTTGTCGAACAGAAACAAGAATCCACTGAAGCATTCCTTTTCATTAAAACTAATCAGTCGGGGCTTCCCTGGTGGCGCAGTGGTTGAGAATCTGCCTGCTAATGCAGGGGACACGGGTTCAAGCCCTGGTCTGGGACGATCCCACATGCCGCGGAGCAACTGGGCCCGTGAGCCACAACTACTAAGCCTGCGCGTCTGGAGCCTGTGCTCCGCAACAAGAGAGGCCGCGATAGCGAGAGGCCCGCGCACCGTGATGAAGAGTGGCCCCCACTTGCCGCAACTAGAGAAAGCCCTCGCACAGAAACGAAGACCCAACACAGCCATAAATAAATAAAATTAAAAAAAAAAAAAAAAGAAAAAAGAACCGTGTGCTCTGACATATCTCAAAATGGTTCCTTTAAAAAAAAAAAAAAACAAGAAATTAATCAATCAATTAAATTTTCCAAGAATAAGTTAAAAAATAAAATTTCTCATACAAAATTAATTTTATTGTTGAAGGTAGAGAAGAGCACATAGCTACAAAGGCATTATTAACAATCACAGTTCTAATAATGAAAACAGGCACAAGTCACAATATTTCTGAGAAGTTAATGATAAATATATAGTATTTGAAATCAGAACAAAAGGCTCCTAGCAAAATTTTTTAATCAAATTACAATGTTAGGCATAAAAAAATTAATTACGCACTATATGAAAAATGAACTATTATCCTCTTTCATGTTAGCATACATTTTATTTTAAAGTCAAATAAAATAATATATACTAAGAATATTAACAAGTCGATATGTGCAGAACATTTTTAAGGAGGAAATGCTCAACAACTTTTTGCACTAAAATTTCTTGGTATAAAAGTCTTTGTTTTCTTATCAGTCTTAATGTGAGTTATGACTTAGCAAATTGTCTAACACCACTGACAAAGATTTTTTTTATAAATGATGACATCTCTTACATTGATATAACACCTATATTTTCTTTAACTTAAAATACATTTTAGTTGTTTTATTTTATTATTTTCAAATTATTTATTCCAATATTGATATTACATATGTATAATTCACTAAAGGGCAATTGATGTCCAAATTTTAAGAAACACTGACAAATCTTCTGTAACATTTACCTATGAATTTTCTTCACATCAGATTGTCTTAAAAACAGGTATATTTTTCTGTTTAGAAAGAAAAGGATGATAGATGTCACCAGGGCATTCAAAATGTCATATGTCAAGGATTTATGCCTCTTTGATTTGTTTGCTAAGAGTCTATGCAGGTTTTGCAACTGCTTCATAATTGACATTGTTAATCTGATCATATCAAAATTCTTGTCATTAAAACTTTCATGATTTCCCATTCACTAATTAATTAAACTTGAACTCAATCTGGCACTCATAATAAAGCCCTCCAATCTCTACCACAGACTTTTCTTTTAAGCCTTCTCCGTCATTAATTCCTCTGAGTGTAGACGCTAATCTAGGTTTGGTTTTGTTTTCAAGAACATATCTGACATTTTCCTCTTAGTCTTTTACACCATTTCCTCCAACTAGTATTTCTTTTCTTTTCTCAATTGTCATTTTTATACTAAGAGTTTAGGATTCACATTAAATGTTTTCTTCTTATCATCAAAAGTATCATCTTCTTTTCCTGATTCCCAATAGGATATATTTGTATTTCCTTTGAATTGTTTATGATCCTGTGTTTGGTATCTACCAAATGGGCATTTGCCTTGGAGAATAGGGACCGCATTATATTTATCTCTCTACTCCTCTCTGTCTTTTCTCCATCAGTAGTACCTAGCATAGTATCCTGATTATGGCCAATGCTCCAAGTAGATGTAGGAAAAAATAATGAATAAACACTGAAGTGTAAATGTAGAAAATGCTCTTAATTTTTTGATAAAACAGTCTGCTAATAGAATTCTTGTAAGAGATCTAAATGGCAGTTCCAAAAATTATACTAGCTTCAATATCCTTCAAAAATCATATTTATTTTGAGGAGAAAAAAATAAATTGATCAAAAAATGGTGTTAGAACTCTAGAATATCTGAAAAATATATAAATGTCATTATCTAACATCAAACATCAAAAGAATTCTAAATGGATGGAATATTGAATGAATAAATGCACAATAAAAGTATTAGGAGGCATAGAAAAATTATACTTTACAGTTCTAACATTATAGAAAAAAGTGGTTTCTGTCAAAAAATCATAAGGTTAAAAGACTAATTTTTTTAATTTAATGTATAAAATAACTATGACAAATCATTATATCTCTAATATGAAAAAATTCTTACAGAGATATTTTTAAAAAGGATGGATTACCAATATAAAAGAGAGCAAAGACTATGAACATCATTACCCCAAAGAAAAGTAAAATTAATGTCATATAAAAAGATATTTAACCTTACTAGTAATCAAAGAAATAAGGAAAGCAAATATATCTTTAAAAAATTAAAAATCTCTTTGCCTCTTAGATTAGCAAATATTTAAATATCCTAGAAAGCACCATATTAGTAAGCATTTGAAGAAATGAGTCTGAAATCTTCCAAGGTTTAAATAAATAAATCATACATTATTTAAGAATAGGAGCAACTCATCAAAGATTTGGAGAGGAGAGCACTTTTGCCATATAACTCAAACTTTAATTGAGCAAATCAATGGCCAACCAAGTTCTACTTTCAAGAGTTTATCTTATTGAGATAATGACACAAGTGTAGAAGTATACACGTCAAAGGATGTTCCCTGTAATGGTGTTCAAAGTACTGAGAAACTGTAAACAGCCTAGAAATCCATTGACATGAAACAGGTTAAAGAATGGTATATTCAGACAGTGGCAATTTAAAATGATATTAGGTTGTCAAAGGTGAAGAAATTTTCTGAAAGAATAATGACAAACTGAGTAGAGCTTAAAATAGGTCACTCAGAAATTAAGATTGCAAATCTGTGTGATACTGGGAGGGAATTAAAAGGAGCAAACTATTACTGAATATTTACTAAGTGCTAGAAGCTTTATGCTGACTATTTAATCTTCAGAGTTGGTCCAGGAGGGTAAATAGTCAGGGACTCAGAAGTACTAGACATCAGGGCTACTTTTTAAATTTAATCTCCCTGATTCCAAAGCACATGTTCTCTGTACTACAACAGGGAGTTCACTCCTGTCTTGCAAGATGCTCTTTTCTCTATGTGACCGACTTGTCTTATAGGAGGCTGATGATGCTACAAGACACTTATTCCAATCTCTATAAAACTGACTGCCTTTGAATACTCCTTTCCCTTATGACTTTGGAGTCCAATCCATAGGTAATATAAAAATGTCTAGAAAAATATAACTGAAATCAGATGAATTGGTATTTTATTATAAGAAAACAAACAACATACATACTGAAATTTAAGTTCAGATCACTGCTATTGGCAATATACATATATACTTGTATCACCGTATTCAAATAATTTCCTTTTTTTATCTCAGTTACAGCTTTTCTGAAAACAGATGCTTAAAATTGTTTTAAAGTACTACTTCTTCCACTTGAATACTTTGTTTCTTCACTCTTCCAAAAGCAGTTATTTAAGAACAAATTTCACATATGTTATTCGTCCTCCAAAATGCTTTCTTTCTCTGGGATATGATGCATTGGTAACTGTATTTATAAGAGGCCTGAAGAGAATAAGTTAGTTCCAGAATTAATATTATGTCAATGAACTAATTTTGTTTTCCATTGGCATCACTCATGTTCCTGCATTATAAGAATGCATATATTCACAGGCACAAACATACATATAAAATTCCTCACCAGTCAAGTGAAAAGCACACACACACACACACACACACAATTCTTTCTGGCTTCTGAAGTATTGAAAAATGTCAGAGTGGCTTTCATATAAAACCTTTCAAAGACAAGGTCATTAAAAGTGCATATAAAATCTGTTAGCTCAGGCTAAGTCCAATGCTTAGCCCAAGGTCCTAACCTTGTGGCATCCTGTGTAGAAATCATTATTTTGCTTTTCAGCTTACTTTTTGTAAATACATTTATGATCCTTTGTTCTATTTGTGTCTAATGATGCCTAAGTATAGTTGATACCAAAAATAAACTCCAGGTCATGAACTTTAGAAATAATGGGTCATTATTTCAGTAGCAAAAATAAGGAAAAAAAGCCACATTGCCAAAATCCAAGAAGACCCCACCTTTGTATAACAAAGAAGATGTGAGAATAAGACGTGGAAAAGTTGAGATCCAGCTGCATTCAGAAGTCACCTACTGGACAAACAGTTATTACACCCCTATTATCTGCCATGTGCCAGTCATTGTGCTAAGCTCAGAGGAAGTTCAAGAAAGAAAAATGAAGAAGAGGAGGAGAGAGAGGAGGCGGACGGGGGGAGGAAGAGGGGGAGGAGGAAGACCTGCTTGGTATGTTGCAGTCATAGTTTAAGAGCTTTTCATGCATCATTTCATGAGATAGTCACAACTCTTTGAGAAAGATAACGTGGCAATCCCAGGGACATGTATTTTTAGTAAATTTGGGTTTTCAGAGACTTTAGCAGAAGTGGTGATTGGGGTAGAGTCTGTAACTTTACAAAAATAGCAACTACATAAACATGTGTGTCTGAATGAGCTTGTTCTGAGAAAAAAGACAAATAAGCAAAAGAAAAAGTCGGAAAAAATTTGTTTTCAACCCCATGATTAGAACTTAGAGGGAGAAAAAAATCAATATTATTCACAATCATTCCACTCACCATCCTACTGTAGCAGGGATGGTTAAAAACAGACAAGTCTTGCTGAGAAGGGGAAGCAGAAGGGGTCTTAAAATATATGGCCATAGAGATTATTATTATTATTATTATTATTATTAAGACAGAGAAAGACAAATATCATATGATATCACTTATATGTAGAATTTAACAAAATGATACAAATGAACTTATTAACAAAACAGAAATAAACTCACAAGACACAGAAAACAAACTGATGGTTACCAAAGGGGAAAGGCGGGGAAGAGGGATAAATTGGGCGTTTGGGATTAACATATACACACTACTATATATAAAATAGATAAACAACAAAGACCTATTGTATAGCACAGGGAACTATATTCAATATCTTGTAATAACGTATAAGGGAAAAGAATATGAAAAAGGTTACATATATATATAAAAAACTGAATCACTGCTGTATACCTGAAAGTAAACATTGTAAATCAACTATACTTCAATAAAAAAGTTGTTTTTCCATTTTCCTGTTTCTCCCCAGCTGTGATTCTCAAAGTGCGGTTTGGGACCCCTGGGAAATTCCCAAAGGGGTCTGATGTTTAAAACTATTTTCATAGTAAAGCCAAGACACCATTTGCCTTGTTCACCATGTGACGTGTTTAGTGAGGGTGCCTTAGCAGCAGTCAGGAGAGCAGTGCCCGACTGTTCTAACAGGTTCTCTTTGTCATCCATCCTGCTCCCAGGAAAACACAAGTTCCCATAAGAATGTCCTGACGAAGCAGTACAAGCGCCTAATGTAATTAACCTTGAGGCTTACGTACATGTTTTTTATGTTGCTTAGGAATATGTGGGGAAATGGAAGCTATCTGAAAGCATGTGGGCTGTATATAGGTGCGTGGTGTTTTTCTTGGGGAAGATCCCTAATGTGTCTGTTGGGTCTGTGAGCTGAGCCGCCCTTTCTCTTTTTGTGGACACCGCTTTTACTTGAAAGAACCACTGAGAGCAAACTAAGATTGTTTACATTTTATTTGGCAGACTTCCTAAAAAAATGAATGAAATCAGTCTGTCACTTCCAGGAGAGCAACTCACAGTAGGTGTTTATAAACAACTGAAAATTGATGTTTTCCTACAATTTGAAAACTACTTCTGCAGATTTTTTTAAAGGAAGTTGAATAACTTTTTCCCATTTACAGGAAGGAAGTATAAACATTCCCATTTACAGGAAGGAAGTATAAACAACTGAAAATTTACAGGAAGGAAGTATAAACATTCCCATTTACAGGAAGGAAGTATAAACAGCTGAAAATTGATGTTTTCCTACAATTTGAAAACTAGTTCTGCAGATTTTTTTAAAGGAAGCTGAATAACAACAACAAAAAGATTTTGAAAGAATAAGCTTAAAATAAATGATAGGTGGTAAAACATCAGATTTCCTAATATTTCTGTCTCCAAGTCAAATAAAATATGTGATTATGGTTGATTTAATTTTTGAGATTCAATGTGGTAATTTATATCCATTAAAATATTGAGAAAGCCTTGAGTGTGATATGCAAGATATCTTAGAAATCACTAAGCAATATGAAAATATAAGCAGATGAATTACCCATTAAATCTATAATTTCCCATGGAAACAGATTTTGACAGAGTTCTGACTTTTAGGAGAACCATATTATTACTTCACCTAGTGTAACTGTCAAATGTGTATAAAATCATAAGATAATTCACACTTTTCTTTCAAATGCAGCTTTCTCATCAGTTGGCATTTTTTACTTGCATAATTTTTTTCTTTTTTTTTCTGTAAAAAGCATCAAAATATTTCTCATGGGAAATCTTTGTGTTATTTTATTTTAATGGGTTATATTTCTATTATAATACTTTCTGATGAAAAGACATTTTCATTGATAAACCAAATTTACAGAGAAATATGTATAATAATAAGCACATTTTAGGATAGCATTTAATATACTTAAATCAAAATGACATTCTCAACATGTAGACATTTCCCCAACCTCTTCTATGTCTATGGCATCTTCATTTTGACTTCTTGTGTTTAAAATATCTCATTCATTATCTAGATCAGTCTTGGGACTAATCTTGGGACTTCCCTGGTGGTCCAGTGGTTAAGACATCGTCTTCCAGTGCAAGGGGTGCAGGTCTGATCCCTGGTCGGGGAGCTGAGATCCCACATGCCTCACGGCCAAAAAACCAAAACATAAAACAGAAGCAATATTGTAACAAATTCAATAAAGATTTTAAAAATGGTCCACATCAAAAAAAATCTTAGGGGCTTCCCTGGTGGCGCAGTGGTTGAGGGTCTGCCTGCCAATGCAGGGGACACGGGTTCGAGCCCTGGTCTGGGAGGATCCCACATGCCGCGGAGCAGCTGCGCCCGTGAGCCACAACTACTGAGCCTGCGCGTCTGAAGCCTGTGCTCCGCAACAAGAGAGGCCGCGATACTGAGAGGCCCGCGCGCCACCATGAAGAGTGGCCCCCGCTCGCCGCAACTAGAAAAAGCCCTCGCACAGAAACAAAGACCCAACACAGCCATAAATTAATTAATTAATTAATTAATTAATTTTTAAAAAAAGATTAAAAAAAAATCTTAAAAAAAAAGATTAGTCTGTCTAAAAAGAAATAGAATCATTTAATTACTTAGCTATAAAAATGGATCAAGCAGTCACTTTAACAGTGCATATATTCAACCTATATTTCCCAGGTCATCATACCCATAAAATAAGCAGACAGATCTCCTGCCTCAGCCCACCTAGAATGGTCCACTATTCCATGCCTTCAGGCAATGATTCCCAGAGGATGGATATCTATTTCTAGATAATCAATTTTTAAGGTATTTTTACAGAAAATTTTCCCTTTTTGCTTTGTAATAAATATATAATGCCAAAGATACAGGCATCTATTGCTATATAATAAACCAGACCCACATTTAATGGCTTAAAATAATAATTATTTACTTTGCTCCAAATTTGCACTTTGTATAGGTCTTGGCAGGGATGGTCCATCTCTGTTCCACCAGGCATCACCTGGGATAGTTTGACGGGGGCTGGAAATTCCACTTCCAAGATGGCTCCCTGGAGTGACTGTTTGCCACGGTCAGTCTTCTGGAACATTAGCTGGGGCTACTGACCAGGGGCAATCTTTCTTTTCTACATCGGCCTCCCCATGTGGATTTTTAGGTTTAAATATATTTTCTCCTATATCAACTCAATTCTCTTTTCCAAGGACATTGGCATGTAAGTAGGATTTTACTTTTTCATCTTCTGCAACAATCAAGATTTCACTGTTCCTTCTAATTCTTTAGTTCTATTTATTTTGCTTCTTTTCTCAGTTTCTTTTTCTTTTTTCTTTTTTTTTCTCTAATTACTTTTGTAATTAAGGTGCTTTTAGTGTCGCTATCATACTCTTGAAGACGTTATTTCTTCCTTGGTCTTTTATGCTCTCTGTAAGTTCATGTTTTACCTCCATCTTCCTATTTCTTCCCTGAATCTCTTTGAACTCTTGTTTCCGAGCTGATTTGCTTAGGATGTTTACTTTGTCACTTTCAGATATTATTTCCATTCTTTTATGCATCAAACACAAATAAAAAATACTTTATCATGATGACGTGTACCAGTGCTTTCCAAACCAGTGTCCTCCTGATTGCTGTGTATCTGAAGGTTAAGAGGAACTCATTTGGAAAATAAAAATTGGTACACAGTTGTAGCCCAGCTTTACTACGCATTTAGTAGATACTTAGCAAGTTGTTTGGTAGACATTACTAGTATTTACCAACGCCTATTTCTTTCTTTGTTTCCCTTTTAAGGTCTGCACTTATCCTTGTGACTAGGGTAGAAACTAGTACTGGTCAATGATACGAAAATGTGTCAATTATTGCTTGTGACAGTGAAAAACCCATGGAGTGTTCTCTAGTTTCTCTCTCTTCCACTGTTGCAAAGATCTTGGAAATAGACTTGTGATTCATTTGTTCGGGCAAACAAAATAAGAGCTACCTGGATTGTTGAGTCACCGTATGGAGGACAGCTGCCCTGGAGAGTGGTCCAGGACCCACAGCAGCCCGGTGTAAGTGGGAAATAAACTTTTATTCTATGATGTCAATGAGAATTGGGGCTTGTTGTTTCTGCATTCTGATTAATAGAACTAGGTTTATAATCATGGTACCATTTTCTGTTCCTGTGACCAAGAAGAATTTCATGTGACTACGGGAATTTGAAATAGTCTGTTATTTTACTTTGTTTTTATCAATCTACAGAAACATGACAACCAATAATTTTTAGAATGACTATACCCAGAATTTTCTTCCCTCTGCTTTTACCTAGTTAAATGGTATTCTAGGTTTCCATGAGTCTTTGTCATTCATCTTTTCCATCTCTGTTATTTATTTTACTTCAAATTACAGTATCTATTAAATATAGAAGACATGCCTGGATAAGGATGGAGGAGAGGAAGAGGGGCGATTCTATCTGTCTCAGAAAGCCCTTCTCATGCTGTTCCAGGTCATGGTAACAAGGGTACACATCCCTCCAGTGTTCGTTTGCATTGAGATTGAGAGCAAGGTGTTGTTTCTATATTGCTTTGTTGTTTTGCCTTCTTCCTGCAAAGTGATATCCCTTCAGAGACTGCTGATCACTTAATATATTTCTGCTATAGTTAAATTAATTCCTCCTTAACCTTACCTTATGTATTGATTTTCTGAAATTTCTGTAGTGTTATCATTTTAAATCTGTGTGAGTTTTTTTAGGGGGGTGGGTTCTTTATCAACGAAAATATACAGAAGTTAAATTAAAATTAGTTGAATAACTTCCATCATAAATTTAGTCTTAAAATAAGTGATTAAACGGAGGTCACAAATACCTACTCAGGTTTCTCCTCTATAAGAAGTACGTATGAATATATCTGTAGAAGGATGGATATTGATACATGTGTATAGGTATCAACCTGATATACTCTCTAAGCAAGCACTGAAGCTACATTAAGAGTTTTAGTAAATGTTACTCAAATGCTTTCACATTACCTGTTCAATAAAAAAATGAAATGTTTCCTGTTGTATTACAAGTGCACACCTTACACAGACTCTAGGGGTTCTGATTTTCTGACAATTACATACATTACTTTAGTCTGTGACTTTGTGACATATTTTCTTACTCTACAATGCTAAGAGTCAGAGTCTTCATTATAAATATGTTAAAATATAGATGGCTTGTTTTCATAACCACTGTGTGAATCTTAATTTCGAGAAGCCTTCTTTCAAATGCATGCATTTACTTATATTGGAGGATGGGAACATTTGGTAAAAGACTAAAAATAGTCTTTTACCAAATCAAAAGTAAGAATAAATTGGGGATAATTTATCAGCACTACTGGAAATACAATTACTATCACATGTTCCTCTCTATAATGCTTCCCATTATGCCATTCATAGAATTTAAGGAACAAGGATTGATGAGCATCTTCTGTGATGGGATGCTCTTGGAAGAATTGGAGAATTAAGTAAAAGAAAAAGGCTAAAACTCTGTTTCTGATGGTGCTCCATGTTGGAATGCTTTCAATTTAATGATGTTACCAATGAATGGATCTTCAAGAGCTAATTGTGAAGATACACAATGGTGTTGCCCAGATTGGCCATGGTTTTCTGTAACGATGCCCTTTGGATCAATGGCAATAATCAGTCAGCTTTTCTACAACATACCATAGTACAGAACATCCCCGATGGACTCTTGGGCTTCTTTACTCTTTAGACAGCTGAGATGGTCCCTCAAAAGCAGATCAAATCACTTTGTTCATATTGGTTCATATTTGACTTCTACCCCCAAATATTCTCATCCAAGAAATTTCTGTATTATAACTAAAATCAGTTAAAAATTGAGCTAAAAATTACCTTAAAGCTGTTTGTGAATATGAGATACATGATTCGTTTGCCACTTTTTACTGATTTTCTTGAATATGAGCAGCATATTAGTATGGCTAAAATGTGCTTAAACTGGAACATTACAATCTGTAATAAGGTAGCATTCTTTACTTGATAAAACTAAATGCTAATTGTTTTTCAACTGAGCATTAGATACTTCAGTGACCACTTCCCACAAGATACTTGAGAACATCTGTATAGCTATCACTATAGAAGAGTTTTCTGAAAACAAATAATCTCCAATCGGGCAGTTCTCCTATATTTACAGGCAATTTTATATTGACACAGTATAGAAAAATGATATGATTGATGTCCATCAAAGGGGCAAATACAATGGTTGTATACTTGCTAAACTTTATACAGATATGATAGTATATTTTAGGTGTTGTATTATCCACTCTGTGTGTGTGTGTGTGTGTGTGTGTGTGTGTATCTTGCAAAGTTCTCAGAATTCTGATTCTGGTCTCCATTTTGAAATGTATAATTTTCCTAAACATTTGAGATGCTGAATTTTTGCTATGAAAATGTCATTGTCATAGTTAATTGATAGCTATAACCTACCATGGAGAAGCATATAATTTTTAATGGGAACATCTTAGCTAGAGACCAATTAGTACTAAGGCAAATGTGAAGCAATTTCACAATCAAAATGTCATCAAGGGTTTCCTTATGTCTTTGTCCTTTTTTTATGGGTCTTTTAATGTCACACACACTATTATTTAGATATATGTATACCATTAAAAATAGGTTAAATCATTCAGGTTTATTCATATTTACCTATCTGTAAACAATACTCATTTTCAGAACAATGTTAATTATGAAAATAGTGATAAGAAAATTATCAAATTTTATGAAAATTTTATTTAAACTTTGTGCAAAACATATTTAAGATAAATTTCTGTATACCCAAACTCATTGATCATTAAGAAGTCAGAAAATATAGAGAAAATAGAGTATAAACATAGCAACAGATGCAAGAAAAGAACTGATAATGTGTTTTTTTAATGTCTTTACTGATCCATCTAAACAAAATTATCTCTATTGCTTGTCTTTGTTAATTTTTCATTTTATTTAGGTGCTTGAAGTTGGCATTTGCACTGAATAAGGTAGTTAATTAGATTCATTGTTTTATATATATTAAAAAAACTTACTGAGAAATGTAAAAACTAAAATGAATTGGAGAATGACATTTAATCCAAGATAAAAAAATTTAAAGGAACAAAATGGTTAGCTTTATCTTAATATTTCCATAAATTGGTAATGGTTAATTTTTCACAAATAGGCACCTAATTGACATTTAATCAAGCATACACAAGTGTATGTTAAATATAAATTAATTACTGTATGTTAAAAATACTGTAATTTTATGGTGTGTAAACATGTAAGTACATTTTAGTTACCATTTAATCACTGATTTCACAGACTATAAATGTATAATTACCTAACTAACAATTCACTACCTTTCTAAGGAAAGCGTTTTTCAGGTTAAATATGATGTAAAGTTAATTTGATGTTATTTCTACAATAATACTTAAAAAGTTGTAAGTGATTTGGCCCATCTATTTTACTCCTAAATTAACTCATCCTCACCGTAATATATGTGGAAATTATAATGTGCAGAAAGACTACTTATAAATGCACAGTTATATAATTGTGATTTGATTACCCAGCCCAATGCAACAGTATGTTCATGGAAAATACCAAGAAATATGTCTTGGGGTTTTAAAATAAAATATTATCTATTTCTAAAGTTAAGTTAAAAAAATAAATGTGATTAAATAGCATACAAAAACACCTTTTAAAATGTATATTTCTGTAAGTAACACAGCAATATAAATCATCTTATTGCATTTTGCATTATTACCTTTTTCTTTATTTTACCCTCTTACTACTCAGTGTTTTTCTAAATACTGATTTTCCGCTATCATTTACCTTTTCCATTTTCTTTTATGTCTTCAAATAAACAACCTTGAATTCGATGTGGAAGGAAATGTTGCAAACTGAACTCAATCAGTTTGGTCATGGATAACAATTCTGTTCTTTTTGTCAGACATCAGTCACCTTGTGTAGGTTCTGGGTCTTCTACCACACAAACTCTAGAGCTGGCAGTAAGTTATAGAGAAAGCTAATTCCAGACAAAATTCTACCATGCATACAAGTGTTTACCAGCACGCAGGCAGGCAATCCCTCACTCTACATTTATTGTAAGCTAGCAGAATCCTAGCACTAGCTCTTCATATGCTATGGAAACACCTTGGCTGACAAGTTCACAAGAGACAACTGTAGCAATATCTCAGCAACGGTGTTCATCTAACTTTCTCATTGGAGTCAGATTCTCTGTTGAGTGGTTTAACGGGAGACTGTTTCAGAATCCTAAAGCCACGTTTCCACTTGAAGTGGTGCAAGACTTTGGGCTCAGTAGAGAACACAGATCACGGAATAGTCATGATGCTCGGACAATATTTCTAGTCAAAGTAAGAACCTTAGACACCACTTAATTCCCTCTAACATCCGTATTGCTAATCATGAAGCCAGCTAGCGTGGATCAAGATAAAGACAGCTGAACACTTACAGTAACAGGTTACTGGGATATAATCTTCTGACTATAGTCTACCAACTGGGTACATCAAATATTAACAAACATTCTTAGGTTGCAGATGGCTGCAAATGACCACCTATGAATATATGGAACTGCACAATCTGAAATATTTGAAATTAAATTACAGACAATATAGCAGATATATGATATATTTTGTCACTACAACTATTGTATACAAATAATCATTTTTAAGTTGCCCAAGTAGCTTATAAGCATGGAAACAACCGTTTTAAGCAAAAGGAGGAATTATTTGGGGGAACACAAAGCATATTTAAAGGTTGATTAGGTCTACATTTACAAAAACTTGGGACGAAAGTATTTTCCTCTTATTAATAATCAAAGATGAGATGTGGATCCGTGCCTCATCTAAACAAAACGTTATGAAAGGTACAGAGAGGCGTCCAAAGAAGGCTAAACTACAAGCGCGTTCCTAAATAAGTTTATTATAATCTGATTTTGGAAACAAGATTCAAAACATAATTAGAGGCAGAGAAAATTAAAGTTACCTAGTGAACAACGGAAATCCACATTTGATTGAAGCGGTAAGTTGCTTGATATAAACATAAGCCCAGAGAGAGTTCAAAAAAGGAGAAATCACAATTATTTAGGAAGTCTTCATGGAATAAATATTATGGGAATTATAAAAGAACTCATAGCCAATTGTAAATCTTAAGAGCTAAAAAGATTTTGACTTTTTATTCAGGAGGTGCTTGAAGGAAGTCTGGCTTCTAGAAAGTTTCCTAGAAGCAGGCACTACAATGGGAGCAAGGGAGTAAATGTATCATAACATTTGTTTATTCATCTCCCCCTAACGTCTTCTAAATGACATTTTAAAACAACGTCATATATTTTCAGTATACGAACATGAAAAACACATTTTTGTCTTCTCTTTTGTAGGGTTGCCGTGGGGCTGCAGTTTTTAAGCTATTTGGTATTTACATCCTAAGAAAATATTGAGGACTTCAAAGCTTTCGCTTTCCTGAATTATATCTACCAGTATTTACCACATTAAGTTAAAAAAAGTTGAAAAATATTTTTATTTCATTAAAATGACATTGCAAAATGTGCTAAATGATAAAGTAATACACACTCTTTAAAAATAATGATGTTTCCCAAAAACAAAAAGATGAGTAAGGAGAATGGCATTGTTTTACATTTTTGTAAATCTCTTTAATGACTGGCCTAATATAATAAAAATCTGTATTCTCCTATCAGCTTCTGCATTTAATATGTGGCAATTCAGTGTTTTAAAGTATAGGGAAAAAACAGTCTGGTCTCACGCAGATATGTAGCTGGAAACTCTTTGAGATAATTGCGGATATTCTTCTTTTGATATCACACCAAAGCTTGACAAATGGAATTTAAAAAATATTTGTTACAATGTGTAATCTAAAAGCATATTGATACATTTTTAAACAGCTTTACATGAAAAGACAACGTTCTATCTTGCACTTTGAATAAATCTTCTACCCAACAGTGATTTTACACCGTCGTCCGATTTTACACCGTCGTCCGTTGGTCATTTGGAAAATTGGTTCACTGACTTATGCAGATTTTCCAAACTTGGATACAATTTACTTTTTAATCTAAAACAAAAATCACATTCACTTTCTCATCAGAAAAGCCCGTAAGTATTGGAATGCTGTAAAGCTTGTGTTGATAAACAGAAGTTTTCTAAGATTTTGATTATTCCTTGAAAATTTGAATTTTACCATTGGCAATTCATATGCAAATTGAAAATTACTCACATCAGGTAAGTACACTGACTTTTAAATATTTCAACTTAGTGCATTAGTTATTTCATGCCCTGATGCACTCTGCGAAGTAATGAAACTAAACAGGACATTTAGGTTTTTGCCTTAATATCTGGCATGTTTATAACAAGTATCAACATTTTATTAGATTATGCAACAGACATTTTTATAAGTATATTAGTGGAAAAGATCCAAGGAAATTTTCAAGAAGCACATTCTCCATAATTTCTAGTAATAATGCATATGCAGTTTAGCTTAACACTGAAGCAATCTAATTTGCTATACATTATTTCAAAATATTTGTGTTTACAAAAAATTAAGGTCACAACTGTGTAAAATTTTAGTTAGAAGGGACTTCAGAGAACACTTAATTAAATTGCTAATTTCACTAATGAGGAGGTTGAGAAAAATTAAAGTGACTTGCCCAAAGTTACTGAGAGTTAATCTTACAGCTCTCACTTGAATCTACTTTTCCTAATTTGCAGTCCAGTCTAATTTCCACTAACACAAATCATATACCCATGGTCCCCTGAAAATACCTGACAGCTTCTCAACGTAAATGCAGTTGACAAATCAAATAAAAATAAAGTTGAAATTCCACATCAGATGTTATATAATTTCATGGGAGAAAATTTGTGGACTGTTACGACTCTCATCAAAACATCTGCAAATGGGTGCTTGTGTGTTTATGGTAAATTATTTGCAAGTGTTTATATGTAGAGCTTTTATGTTTTTGTTTATTAGGTGTTGATATATAATATCTGACAAACACAAAAGGTAATATGTTGCATATTTTAAGTTGTAAAGAAATATGTCTAGAATACATGTAATCCTATCACTTCACCTAAGAAATTGAACGTACTAATATCTTGCACAAACTTTTCTACTTCTCCTATCCCCTGCCTTCCACTCATAAATAATCACCATCTTGAGTTTTGTGCTAGTTTTGTCTTGTCTTGGTAAATAATTTTATCATATATGTATGCATGGTTAAGATAATACATTTTTTTTTAGTTTGATTTAAAGCTATATAAATGTGGTCTTATACTGTATTCAGACTTTGGGAATTCCTTTTTCTAAACTTCAGGTTTCTAATGTTTTTCTGTGATACACATGTAGCTATTGTTCATTCATTTTTACTGTTGTAAAATATTCCAGTTTATTAATATATAGCAAATGATTTATCCATTCTCTAATGAAGTAATGTTCTCTGAAATATCTTATATCTGACTCCTGAAGCAAATATACAGAAATTTTTCTTGGATATAACTCTGAATGGAATTGCTGAGTTGTTTGATGTAAATGCTAAATTGTTTCCAAGATAAATTTAAAAATTTACCTTCCCAGAGTAATGCATAAGAGTTCCCGTTATCCATATGCTATCCAACACTTCATAGTGTTAGACTATTATTTTTTTCCGTATTTTAAAATATAAAACTGTATCTCATTTTGGTTATAATGTGCATTCTGTAATTAGTAATGAAGTTGGACATATATGTTTTCTGTGAAGTGTCTGCATATTTTTTTAGACAAAATATGTGCTGGGTAAATGTATTTGTCTTAATAATGCATATATTTTGGATTCTAATGCTTATAAGTTGTATATGTTGCAAATAGCTTCTAGATTTTGATTCATCTTTTCACTTTTTAAAATGTACTTTATTGAACGGAAGTTCTGATTTAAAGGTAGTCTAGAATTTCAACCCATTCTTTTAATTAGCACATGTTGTGTCTGTTAAGGAATTCCTCCCTAAAGTCAGAAAGATATTGTCGTGTTTACTAAAATACCTTTGTGTACACGTGTGTGTATGTGTGTGTGTGCGTGTGTGTGCGTGTATTGTGAGGTATGATTCCAACTTCAAGTTTTATTTGTGTGGCTTACAAAATATGTACAAATTATCCTTACTTATTCATTGGGGTCTGCCATGCCTATCCCTGTTACATATTAAGGGCCCATGTATGGTTCTGGGGCTTCTATCCTTTTATATTTATTGACTTATTTATCTTCCTTAATTCTATAGTTTTATTTTAAATTTTGATAATTTTGTCAGCCATGGCCAATATTCCACTTTCTTCTTCTTCAGTTTCTTGGCTATTTTCACTGTTGTATACATTTTAGAATTAGCTTGGCAAGATCCATGAAAACCCCTACTCATACTGTGTTGGACTCTCATAGACTCTACAACAGTTTTAAAAGAATTAACATTTTGGGGACATTAATTCTTTCCATCCTAGAAGAGGGTATTTGTTCCTTATATTTATGTTCTTTTTTATGTTGAGTTTTATCATTTTCCTACATATGCTTTATAGATCTTTCACAAGACATTCTCAAGTGGCTTGTTGTTTATATTGAAAGGGTGAAAAATTTGTGGGTGTGTATTTGTTTCTGTTTTCAAACAGCTTCACTGAGATATAATTGAGGTAATGGATTTTTAAAATTAAGTTTTAAAACATTTTGTTTTAGTACACAAATATACAGAGAATAGATTTTTGTATTGATCTTATATCTGTATACTATGCAGCTATTTTATTATTGTTTGTAACTTGCCTATAGCATTTTTGTATTGTAAGAGAGTTAATTAAATTTTCTATATTTGTCCCTTCCCAATCTTTCTTCTTCTCCTTCTTTTGTTCTTTTCCTGCACTGCTTTGAAATTCTAGTACTTGGTTGAAGAGCAGCTAAGAGAGTGGGTGTCCTTGTCTAACTTTGGTTTTAAAGTTAATAGTTTCCAATGTAGCCCCATTAAAGAAGGTATCATTTTTTTTCTTTGTTTGAGATGCATTGTGCTTTCATATCTGTAGATTCATGTTTCTAATGAGATCTGGTATATTTTCATCCATTATATCTTCAAATATTTCATCTTCTTTATTTTCTCTAGTCTCCGACTGTTACGTGTATTACAATTTTTTATTTTTCCTTAATATATCTTCATGATTCTTTCATATTTTCCTCTCCTTACCTCTCAGTACTTCATTTTGTTATATTATTGATTTTATTATATTTTCCAGGTTTCTGCTTCTTTTCAAATCTCTCTAATATTTTACTAAAACTTTCTATTGACTTTCATTTTAAACAATTTGAAATATATATAATAAATGCAATATAATATACATCATGTATTATACAAATATAAAGTGTATATATATTTATGATCTCTCTCTATATACATATATATATATATATATATATATATATATATATATATATATGGTCTAGAAGTTCATGTGCTTTCAAATTTCTTTTTTTTATTTCTGATGATGACTTATTGCTGATTAGTCATTGAAACTGCATCATTTTTGAGTAAATATTTACACATAACTCTTCTATATTTTTTATTTGACAATGCCAGTATTTTCAGTCTTGGGAGATGTTAAACTTTTATTTACCTATATTTATGCACTTGTGTTTGCTGATTCTCAATTACAGTGGCTCAACATTTCATGTGTTTGTGTTCCTTGATTGAGAATTCAGTGTTTGACCTAAATAGATAGGAGTTTTATGGGCCCATATTGGGACGTTCTACTCCAGAAAAGATTTGTTTCAGTCAATGGTCATGGGATGCCACCATGCCTAACTTGTCAAGCTCTGCCTCCCAGAAGGATTCAACTCTGTCCCCAACTCCCAGACTCACTTGCCCTATGCCTCTGATGATTCAAGTCTCCCAATTTCCATCACAGGATATTGAACTAATTATGTAATTTATTTGGGCCCAATCTACCTTCAGTTCTTCATTGTGCTTGGTTAGTGGAGCCTGAATATAGTTAAATATCAAGGTTGTGGTCCACACTTTCACATAGAGAAAAAACTTTGGAAATAATTTATAATCAATCATGAAATGCTATTTTGAAACCACAATTAAACATTTTACTGATATACATAAAGGCAAAGAGATTTCACTAATTGGCCATTTACAAACAGTAATGAATAAATAGTATTTTTGTAACCAATAGAATGCTTCTTGCCCACCAAAAGTTAGATATAAGTATATCATTGAAGCAAATATCCTTTGTTTAGCTTTTTTAGTATCTGTAGATAATTTGGCCTGATGATATGCCTTTGGTGTATTGAGTCTGCACAGCTGGCCTTGAAGGAATGGGGTTGCCTCTTAATAAAGACTTGACCTGCAGTAAACAGTAACCATACTGGATCCAATGGGGGACACAGAATGGATTATCTTTAAAAAGAGGCTGCTATAAGTATCTTAGTCAACAAAATTTATCTTATTTACTGAACATAACATGCATTTTACTAATAAATATTTTACTAACATATATAAATCTCCCTTTAAAGGCTTTTACATAAATAAGTCAGTGGAAATATAATTGTTCTAAGTAATAACGTTTTATATTTTTGGAGGTAATTTCTTTTGTAATTAGATTACAGCATGACTAAAATAATTTCCATACTCCTAGTAAAGAAGAATTTCTAATAATATATTTTGTAAAATCGAGGCTACTCTGAAGAAAACAAGTTCCAATAACTTATTAAAATATGTCATTTAATCTTTTATGTGCTGAAGGAACTGAACCAAAAATCTGTATGAACTTTACATACTCCTCCATACTAATTTTAAGCTAATATTGCAGAACTAATGACAGCCTTGAGAAATGCTGTTATCAATTCCAGCTGTCTCTTGCATCAAGATACCCTGAATTACAGCAACATTTCAAGAAATGAAGCTCTGAATAAAATCCATTACAGGCAAGCTTCTGTTTTAATACTTTTGCAGATGGCTTTATATTGTGGCTCTTTCCATCACAGAAAAAAACTTATGACAACCTGAGTTATTTTATTTCCTCTTTTTCTTTTTTTAAATCATTTAGTCTTGGACTGTGTTGGTACTGAATCACTGGTCTTACTGAACAACTTACCCACAGTCTCCCAAGGGTGTAGTTGTCAGTGTCACTCACTCAGCCCTTCCTATGGTCTACAAATGGCATAGATCATCTCTGCTGAATTCTCTAGTTTCTTGAGTATAAAATTATAGCTCTCCTAGGTCAGATTTATCTAATCAGCCTAGAGTTTTAATAAAGTCTTACTGCATCTATGTTACAAGTTCATCTCAGTTTCCTCAGATGAAAATATACACCCACTGTCATGCATCTAATGTTAACACTTACTACCTAGTAATTTGTAGTTACACATATGTGGATCCCTCATTACTTTCAAATCCCTGAACACAAGGAACCTGTTCATACATCTTTGCTATGTCTCATTTTCAATCTGTAATTGAAGTTATATAAACTTTGTTGTTTTGTCAGTATCATGCAGTAGCACTGTTAGTCCACAGATTAACTGAATAATCTATTTTAAGAGTTTCACTAACGTTTCATTGAGCATTTATTGTGTACCAGCTATGTGAAAATCATGTTTGCTTTAATTTGGTAATTCATAGAACAGATCTGAAATAAAATGTAGCAAAAATATTAGATAGGAAATTAGCAAAACATTAGCAAAAAATAGTATCTGAAATTGACTTCTCATGACCAAAATCCACTAATCTCCTTAATTCTCTGTAGCTGTTGTTGGATGCTTTAATCAATTTTCCTTGCTTAAATACCCTCAGGATTTTTTATTAACCAATTTTAAGGAAATCGTCAGGTTGTAAAAGGAGAATATTCTTTTTACCATCAGACATATTTTTGATTACAAATATTGATTCTGAAGGGCTTAAATTACAAATGTAACCGCAAGAGGTATAAGGGCTACCTTGGTAAAAACACAATCCTAGCTTCCATGTGTGTTTCAACTAGCTCTTATGTTGCATACATGAAGTTTTCTCACACTTAACTTTCGTACATCCAACTTGAGTTGGTTAAGAAATAAAATAGACATACATAACAATAACACCACTTCCAACAAAATAGTATAATACCAGGTGCAATAAGTAAAAAGAAACATTTAATCTACTTTTCTATATGTTCAAAATATTTTATAATTAAATATTATTCATGGAATTCTATATTTTTCAAATTCTGTTTTGAATATGGTGTATATATACCTATGAAATAAAGAGACAGTTTGGAAACTCTCTTTCTTATGACAGGCCTACATCCAAATAATCCTTCCCTCTGTACAATTTTAAGTAAATCAATCACATCTCTCAAAGTGCTCCATTTCAAAATGCTCCTTTCCTCCTTACATCCTGCTTCTCACCAGCAGATGAAACTGAAGACATCTCTTTTTATCATCATAGCAAAACACATTTCTCCTGAACCTTGTAGCTTTCATCTTCTACTTCATCTATTTCTTCTCTATGTTAAATTTCCTTTTCCACCTCTGTTCCTTCCACAATTCATTACAGGTGGTTAATAAAAGAAAATAGATGGACAATTGACATCTTCTATACTTTGCTATACCTAATCTATATATTTTACTAATGTCTTTTGTTAATTGTCTGACTTCTATATGAGAACATAACCAGAACAGCAGGATTTTTGTCTATTTGTTCACTGTTACAGCCTCAGCACCTAGAAGAGAACCTGACTTATAATAAGGGCTCAGTGAATATTTGTTTTGTGAAGAAATTGATAAATGAATAGAGTCCATCTCTCACCCGGTAATTATAGTCAGAGATCTGAGAATCACTCATTCCACGAATGTCTCATGAGTAACAAAATCTTTCCTTTTGAAATTCTAAATCTACCTAAAATCTCTCCACTCCTCTCCTCCCCAATGTCATTATGTATAAGTGTATCCTAAAGGAATCACTCCATCCATTGCCTTCAGAAGAAAATATGGACTACCTGGCATGATATAACTGTTCAGTTATCATTTGTACATCACCAAATAATTGTTGAAATGCATCATTTACTATGCCTTGCACATCCTCCTTAGAGCCTTATTAAACATTGTGTAGTTCTTTAAAGTACTGTCCTCTTTTATTTTCTCAACTGCTCTCTCTCTCTCTCTCTCTCACACACACACACACACACACACACACACACCATCACAGCTGTTGATCAACCTCTTCTCAAGTGTCCCTCAGAACTCAATCTTAGACCCTGTTTGCTTCTTTTATATAAAATTTTGAGATGATCCCCTCTAGTTCCAAGGCTATACATTCCTTCTATATGCAGATGACTTTCAAATTTATAGTTTTGGCTCCAGCTTCTCCCCAAGGCCAAAACTTGCACATGCAACTACCTACTCAAAATCTCCAGTTAAAAATCTAATATCAACTTCACATTTTACTGTCTAAACATCTCTTCATTAACATGCCCCTAACCATCTTGCCCAGATCAAAATATGACCATCATTTATACAATTGCTCAAACCAAAATCTCAGAAGTCACCTCTTGCTTCCCTCATAGTTTGTATACAAGTCATGAAAAGGGACATTTGCTATGAACATTTCCATGATCTCTTCTTTCCACTTCTTTGCTCTGATCCTAGTGCAGATGACTTGCACCTCCAACCAGACCACTAACTCGTTACTCTGATTTCCCCCTTGATCTCCTGACACTATTTTCTACAAAACAGTCATCATTTAGAGTATCTAAATCATAAAAAAATCACTCAGTGGCCCTCCATTACATTTAAAATATAACCCTAGTTCCATACCATAACCTACAGTTTCTTTATGATCTAAGTCCCCCCTCCCTATTAGATAATTCCTACCACACCGGGTATTGCTCACTGCCCTTCAGCCACGAGTACTCTTTCTAACACATCGATCCATCTCAACAGCTTTCTTCCTTCCTCAGGGCTTTGAAGGTTGTACATTTCTCTGCCTGGAAAATCCTTTTCCCAGATTTTCGTTTTCTTCCTTTATTCAGATTTCTGCTCAAACATCATCTCCTCGGGGAGGCAACTGTGTACACTGCTGTGGACATTGTGTTGAGCCAACCAGCTTCTCCTTTGGGACCTAAGTACTCACTCCCTGGGCACCAAGGGCACGGCTTGATGTTAGCAGGCAGCCTAGTTCTTCCTAAGAAAGGGAGTGGCCTCACTCAAGTTTATGCTCCCTCCCCAGCGGTAGTAAGCCTGTCAGGGAAAGGCATCCCCCCTAGTGGCTCCAGGATGGACCAGCGGTCATGCCTCATTCAGTAAAAGCAGAGAACTGAGAACTGAACAAGATGACTGAAGTATGACCAAGCCAAAATGAATTATTAAGTGTGTTCACCTGCCGAGAAATGGTACCTTCCTGCTTTCAGAGAACGTCAGCGGGCTCTGAACCCCTTTCTCTTCCGTGTGCTGACCTGGTCTTTCGCCATTTTCCTCCTGCCTTCCTTAAGGTCTCACTTTTAGCTCTTCCTGTTTGTCAATTTTGTGCTCCTTTTCCTGCAAACACAAGTCTATCTGCCTCGAGAAGACTCATCAAACAACCTCTGCCTTGGCTCCTCGGCTTGGGCTCGCTGTTGCTCTTTGCTGTCTTCCAGTCTAATTATTCCCTAACTCAGGGCCTGGACATGGGCTTCCATCTCTACTTTTGATGAATTCAATTCTCTTTCCTTTGCCCTCACACCCTACAAGAGTAAATTTTACTCATCATTTATATTTTACCTTGAATATTTCTTCCTCGGGGTTAATAATGGTATGTTACAGCAAAGGAACTTACAATGTATCAGGGTCTGTTCTATAAAATAGATATTAAATATACATTTATATTTTGTCTTTATATATACATATGTTTTATGCATACCTATGTGTGTATATATATACATTTAGCATTAAATAAGCATTTAATATTAAATGAATATACACTTAAATGTATATGTATATATTTATTTAACATACAGTCACTAATCCTCACTCCAAATTTACGTGATTATTTTTATAATCATCATCTTACAGAAGAGGAAATTAAGGAGCTGAAGTGTTTAGTAGCTTGTTCCTGGTCAGACGTCAAGGAGGTAGAGCTGGGTTTTGAAGCTTGGCCAGCTCTGAGTCAGGATGCAGATGGCTGTCCTGAATCCCTTAGGCTAGGTTAGATCTCTGATAAATGATCACACAGGGCCCTATACATTTCCTCTGCACTTTCCTTTCCACGGGTGTTTATTCAAATAATGATGTGAATGATGTATCCAGTGCTTGTTTTTTTCTGCCAGGCTCCAGGGTCTGTCAGGGCACGGACGCCATCTATTTGGTTTCCACTGCACCCCACATCCTGTCACAGCGCCGCACACAGGAGGTACCTGTAAATGCTCACACACAGACTATTAGGAGGACAGCTGACTAAACTAATTCACAGCAAGAAGAATGCCAACTGCTAAAGGTATGGAACTGCAAATGATCCTCGGGTTGGTTGAATTTTATGTAGAGTGGTGTAGAAAACCTTACCGTACATGACTAAACCAAAAGTGACATTTCTCAAAATTATCCCTCAGTAAAGAAAGGCACCTCATATTTGGGCCCTAACCAAGTATCTCATATTACTTTTTCAATGATTTTATTTTGAACCACAAAATGCTGTTTCGGGGAGACATATGGCCTGAAAGAACCTCAATCAATGCTGGCTCGGAATGTTTATAGAGGTCACCCAAAGTTACAGGGAAAAAAAGAGACAAAGAAATTGAATACACATTTATGATTTTTTTCCTCTTGGGAATGAGCTCATAGTTGCAAGTGTTGGATGTCGTTATAAACAAGAACTTTAATGTATGTTGAAAAGTCATACAGTAAATATTTGACTCACATTATGGAGCATATGAATTTACACTTATAGAACAAAAGAAAATGATGGTAGTCTTAATGTTACATAAATCTGTATTTGTGGCTTGAGATAAAATCATCAGTAATAGCATCATATATGGATCCCCAAAGGTACTGCATCTCATACAACTTTGATGAAAGTTAAAAAGATATGCTATGGGGCTTCCCTGGTGGCGCAGTGGTTGAGAATCTGCCTGCCAATGCAGGGGACACGGGTTCGAGCCCTGGTCTGGGAAGATCCCACATGCCACGGAGCAACTAGGCCCGTGAGCCACAGCTACTGAGCCTGCACGGCTGGAGCTTGTGCTCCACCACAGTAGAGGCCACGACAGTGAGAGGCCCACGCACCGCGATGAAGAGTGGCCCCCGCTCGCTGCAAATAGAGGAAGCTCTCGCATAGAAAACAAAGACCCAACACAGCCAAAAAAAAAAAAAAAAAAAAAAAAAAGATGTGCTATGGAAGGCAGAGGGCGGGTGGCTCACAGAAAGAATGCACGGATGACAATCACTGATGCATAGGATGTAAGTGCAGAGTCTACATTAATTTCTTTAATGTAAAGGATGGTATGAAAAGTCAATAGCTCTACATTGATAACTCTAGATACAGAGGTATAATTTGGCTTTATACACATATAATCAAATGATTAAAAAGACAATTATACAAATATATCAATATAATGGTCAATAATACATCATATATAATCAGAATATAATTTATAACAAATGATCTGTCATATGATTATATATAATATACATATATAATGACCGTTACAGAAATTTTATACATAAATGCTATCTTTAATTTATATACTTGTGCATATGTGAGTGTAAAATTAAATGTTTATGATGCTTATACATTCCCATTGGCCCAAAGAGTTTTTGGATCTTTTGTGATTTTTTTGGGAAATCATTGAGTATTTTTATAATCACATTCACCTGATGTTTGCCAAGATATGCAACTTATTGTTCTCCTTCCTCTTCCTCCCCCCCACTCAGCAGAGTTAGGTAGATTAATCTTAACCACTCAGGGAGACGACATGTTGACCGAAATGATGTTTGCATCAGGTCCCAGCGTTGCGCTCCTGGGTGTGGGTACAGAGGTAAGAGACGAGAAGGAAAGAAGCCTGAAATACTTGTTCATGTGGAACAAAGGGCCAATGTGCTCTTTCTTTTTTTTTTAAACGTCTTTATTGGAGTATAATTGCTTTACAATGGTGTGTTAGTTTCTGTTTTATAACAAAGTGAATCAGCTATACATATACATATATCCCCATATCTCCTCCCTCTTGCCTCTCCCTCCCATCCTCCCTATCCCACCTCTCTAGGTGGTCACAAAGCACCAGGCAGGACAGGAATAAAGATGCAATGTGCTCTTTCTACCTCTCTCTCCCTCTCTCTCTTTATCTTTCTTTCTCTTCACTCCATCTGAACCTTGAAACACTAAACTCGGGCTATAAAAGTATTGCAAATTATATTTATCACATTTATTTATGTCTATGTGAACAAGAATCCTTTTCTGAACAGCAGTAATTTTGCAAAAATAACATTAGTGTCAGATTAAGTTTGTCATATGGTTTATTGAATCACATCACTAAAATGTCTCCATGTACCTTCCTTTATTTTAGTGATTCAGGCCCCAGGCTGATAGACCCAAAAATGAAAGGAAAAAAATTTAAAACAGAAAAGAGAACATAGCCTCTGACAGTCACAGAAATTTAGATCTATAAAAGTGAATACATAAAAAATTATAAACATACTGTTATTTCAGTTAAGGAGAACGTTATCATTTTTCCATTTTCTATCTAACCATGTACTTCTCATGGTGTCCTCACTTGTGCCTGTAACAAACAAAACATTGTATAACATCTGTTGCGTAGGTGTATTCCAGAGGTTGTATCTATAATTGCCAAAACTATGAATACATCATATTTGCAGAGGGATTCTTTATGTAGAACATATTTCTTCCTTTTTTCTTAATCTTTATGCTTAGCTTTGGGTAACAAAAGATGTTGTGAAGTGTTTATTAAATTCATATATATTTTACTGTGAACAAAAACACAATTTGAGAGCTTTTATAGCCAATAAATTATTTTTAATAATGTATTATATAGTAAGCATTCACGTTGCAATCAGGAATATCTGTAGAGTATCTATTTTCAGTTCTGACATAGCTGGTTTCTGAATCTAAAGATCGTTGGGGGGAAGGATGATAAGAAAATGTCCATGTGTTGTGTGTTCCTTCTTTGCTGGACACCATGTAAAATGCATCCCCAGCAAAAATTTCATTCCTCAATATGTTTTAAACTGAGTCTGTCTTTCTTGATACCTATGTAAGAAAGCAACATGTTATATGTGGCTACATGTTTTAGATTTCAGCATCAGCCTTAGTGTGTTTATTGGAAATGGTGAGCGTCAAGGCAAGGAGACTAATAGAATCTGTTATGAGTTCACAGAGACTTAGTTTCTGCCAGGTGGGAAATCCACTGTGCTCATGCACCCTTTAGGGAGATATACATCCATTTCTCTGTTTTAATAACTATTGCAAATTCTTGGGATATTAACTATCATAATTTCTAACCAACTGGATTCCAGTTATGACCTAATTTCTGGGAATATGGTTTACCTCCATTTACAGGAAACTTCCACCTCCACAGCCAGCCCAGCCAACTGGGCAAGAATCTACCCGGAGCCTGGCTACCTGGGTTCAAGGCTAGTCTCTCCCATTTTTCATTCATGGGTCTTGACAAGTCGTTTCATGGGTCTCTGTCTCAGCTTCTGCAGATGTAAAATGAGGATAATAATAGTTGCTATCCCTAGAGGATTGTATAGACAATGAGTTAATATAGAACCATTTAGAACAACTTCTGACACATAGTGAGTGCACTATGGTTAATTTAAAAATTATTATAGGAACTATTTAAAATGAAAGGCCAGCAGTTGCCTCTGTTTTCTGGGAAAGTATCAATACTATGTAACAGCTAACACAGTTCCTTCCCCTATGGTCTTCAGTGAGCTGCAGGCCACGTGCCAACATTTCCATTCCTTTCTTGATCAAAGCCTTATTGAATACACCATGCATCTGGCTCTGTGCTAGTGACAAGGACCAAGTTTGAGTCAGCCAGCATTCTCTAAGCTTCAGGAAGGAGCTGGTAGGAAAGCGGGGCAGGGGATCTCACATACACAGGGAGATAAATGGTGGTAAAGTATGTTAGGTAATCATCTTTGCAAGGTGAAGGGATGTGGAAAGTTTAAATTAAGCCCATCCTGGTATGACGTCAGCTAGAACTCTAGAATCAGTACACCTCAGTTCAAGTGCCAGATTGCTAATTACCAAACTTATGAGCAAAAATAAATTCCCTTACCCTTTAAGTTTCCATTTCCTCTCTGCAAATTGTGGGAGATAAAGTACTGACCACACAGTGTTGACATAGTAATGTTATTTTTACAATAATATCTCATATTGATAGAACATTATGAGTCAGGCACTGTGCTGATGGCCTTAGGTAGATTCCCAAGAACTGTACATAAAGTACTTACTTAGAATAGTGCCTGACATATTAGCAGACGTTCAAAAACAACCATTAACATTTGTTTTATTTCCTTTAACGTTGCATAAATCTGTATCTGAGCTGGAGGGATAACCACTTTCCAGTGGTTATCCACTGGAAATGAGTTGTTCCATGGTAGACTTTACCTTCCTAACCACTTCCTAAAGGGTCTGGCAGAGTTTATTAGTGCAGTGGTCCCCAACCTTTTTCACACCAGGGACCGGTTTCGTGGAAGACAGTTTTTCTATGACCCGGGGTTGGGGGAGGACGGTTTGGGCGGTAATGCGGGCGATGGGGAGCGATGGGGAGAGGCAGATGAAGCTTCACTCACTCGCCCAGCCACTCATCTCCTGCGGTGCCGTCCGGTTCCTAACGGGCCGCACACTGGAAGCACTCTGCGGCCCGGGGGTTGGAGACCCCTGTATCAGTGGACGAAGATGAAACAGAGCTAGAAGTCTCTCATCTGGGCAGGTTGCTGGATATGAGGCTCTGTCTGGAGTGATCAGGTGCTTTGAAGAATGAGGATAAATTCTTAAATCTGAAAGGTTGTAGCCACCTCCAAAAGGATGTAACATAATCTGAACACTTAGAGGGATGAAGGGCGTGTAATACAACTGTTCACAGCCTATTTTAGACTCCTTAGCCAAAAGACAAATGAGGACATAATGGTCTCTGTATCCAGCGATAGTAAAACACCCAGAGGATTAACAGATCAGGCTGTTCCTCAACCATCTTCCTTACTACTTGGCTAACTTTAGAAAATCCAGTTATACAATAATTTTGCTTAATAAATTTATGTCACTGTCATGTTCAGAAGGCAAATCAGAGGATGGTATGAGACAGGGTCAGAACTTGTAGCTCTTAGGAAGCAAGAGAAAGGAATTTTATTTTTTTCCAAGACTGATGACAAGCCAGCTAAAAGTTTTAAGCTTGGGAGGGTCGTGATACATTCTGTGTGGTTTTCAAAGTGCGCTTGGCTGCTAGACTGAGAGCACAGAGAAGAGGTAAGAGCTGAGCCGAAGCCAGATAACAGGCTATGATAACAGTTCAGGCGAGATATGGAAATGCCTTGGATGACGTAGTAATAATAAAAATGGAAATGATGTGATGGGATATATGTTAGTGAGATAGCTGACACTTCTTTGAATCCCAAGATTCCTGACCTGGTGGTGTAGAATATGAAGAAGTAAATAAAAGACCAGGAACAACGACAAAGTCTTGATTTTTAGCTTGAGCAACTTGTCCTACTTATGGAAATGTGGAAATCCAAGCAAGGAAACAATTTTGGAAATGTGGGAAATGAGTTGTTGTCACTGTTAAGATTGAGATGCCTGTTAGATATCTGCATGCACCTAGAAGTGGGTGATTGGATGTGATTCTAGAGTTTGGGTTTAGAAATATTACTCAGACATGTATTTGAGAATATTGAGTTGGATACAGAATCTAGTTAAGAGAAAAGTTGGGGTCAGATAAAATTGGCATTTAAAGTCACGGGAGTAAATGGAAACACCTAACATCAGAAAATATTTAATGGATGGCAGAGAACTCAGAATAAAACCTTGGGGAATGCCATCGTTTAGAGGTAAACGTATAAGAGGTATCAGCAAAGAAGAATGAGAGAAAACTGTGTAAGAGGTAGAATGAAAGGCAAGAGAATGCAGTGCTCTGGAGGCCAAGAGAGGAAAGGAAAGTGCAGTGATTTTTTGAGTATGTTGCTGAGATATTACTGAAGAAATGCTCAGAGGCCAGTGAATGTGGACATGTCTGGAGACCTTGGTAAGAGCAGTGTCAGTAAAGTGATGGGACCCAAGTCTGTGTTCAGTGGTAGAGAAACTGGAGGAATAACTATTGACAGCAATCTTAGGATGTTTTGTTGAGGAAAGGCATACAGAGTTGGATCGGGAATCGTAAAAGAATGAGGTGGAGGTGTCCTTTATTTTATTTCACTTTTTAAGGATGGGGGACAGTGGGTCTTGCTTGTGGGATGATGAAAAGAATCTAATGGAGGGGAAGGAATGAGAGATGCAGAAGAGAAATTGCATCAGTGCAAAGAAAATTCCATGAGAAGGCAATATGGGATATATATAGGATCTCTAGAATAAGAGAAGTAATTGGCCTCTGGTACAAGTAATAAAACCAAGTATAAAAAATATAACTTCAGAAGCAGATAGGCTGGCAATTTTGGTGATCGGGTGATGAGCCTAGTTTAACAGGCGCTTTAAATAAACAGTCTTTCCTACCTGAATGACTCTACAGAGAAAAGTAGGATTTTCCTGTGCATGACCCCAGGAGGCATCTCTAGGTGTCCCTACAAATCTGAGTTCTGGGCCTCCTTCCAACAGGCTTGGTGTCCTGTTCAAGTTCAATTCTCCAGCAAGGGAGCTTCAGAGGCGGGGAAACGGGTGTTGCTAGCACTCTCATAAATAGAGAGCCTGAGACCAGCGTTTGCTCCCTACTTAACAACTGTTCTCTCGGACAGCAACAGGGCGATGCAGCCTCCAGTCTCAGTGCCTTTAGGACTCTCTACAGGATGCCAGAACATGGGAACCGTACACCTACTTAAACCTTGCTCCCGGGTTCCTGAGCCACGTGCTGCTTGCTGAAAGTCAGCAGGCAGACTGGTAGAGATACTGCTGTCTTGGTCCATGGCTGGGGGCTTAGGCTGGGTCATCCCAAGGGCTGGAGACGTCCCCTAGGGGCGAGAGTAACTTATAAGGATGGACAATAATCAAGGGACCACATGGGCGTCTGTGGGCCACACTGCCCTTGAGTTAATGGGAGCAAACATCCCCCCGAGGTGATGGTGAGTCACCGTGAGTTCCAGATGGCTCAGAGGGTGAGTCACCTATTCTCAGGTGTTCACAGGATCCATAAGGCAGTAAAGCCTGGGATAAATCAGGTTCCATGAAAGGAGGTGATGGGGTGCTTGCATTATTCGCCACACTCCGGAGTGGGCGGATCACTCAGAAATCCTGAAGTTCAAGGGACACCTGGAGTGAGACAGCTGCCAACAGTTCTACCACATGGCTTCTCAGCACAAATGAGGAACCCTTCTTGAGACAGGCCGGGACCTGGGACCCTTTGCTGCCATGCTTGTACCTGGACAATCGTCTCCTCGAGCTACAGAATACAAAGAAACTATAAGGGCTAAAAATAACTGGACAAATTCTGGACAAGATACAAAAAGACCAAAAAAGAAAAACTCCGACTGCCACTTCTGAAGAACTGGGAGCAAAAGCAGGGTATTGCACATGACCGCTGCACAAAGTACCACCAAAGGGGTGGGCAAATCACCTAAGCCACCCTTCCAGCCTGACCCCCTGGACCCACCCCTACACTCAACCCATATAAGGAACCAGCTCACCCCTGCTCGGGGACAAGCAAAGGAACCTGTTACTTGTTCTGGCTCCCCACTGCTGCAGCAGGGGCCCCAGTAAAGCCCTGCCTGAATTTCTTGTCTGGCCGCTAGTCAATTTCTATTGACTAAGGAGGCCAAGAACCCTGGTCGGTATCATTCTAAGCCTTAGGAAGGAGGATGGAAAGGTAAAGACAGTCTATCTGTCCTCCTTGGGAAGAGCTGTGGGCTGCCTCCCACGGGAAAACCCGAGTGGAAGGGAATCTCTGAATCAAGAGGACACAATCATGAGGTTGAGTAAAATCTGGGAGCCGGAGAAAGGAATTCATTTAAAACCCCGATTGCCAACGTAATTACCTGAATTCAGTAATCAGGAGCAGACAGCCATACCTACTTTATTCCTGAATCAGTTGGCTGGTGGCTTCAGATTCATTCCAGCCTTCTGAGAAGCTCCCTGACAACTGGATGAGACCCTAAGTGCCACATAGAACCCCTTTACTGAAGCTACTCAGAAACATGTGTCACAGAGTCACGGTTCTATGTAAATTGCAAGTGATGTAAACAGTGTCAGGAGTGGAGCGCCCTGAACCCAGGCCTCTGAGTCTTTGCCACAAGAATACAAGAGACAGAAGCAAAGGGGGAGGAGAGAGGAGAAGGAGAAGGAAGGCGAATGGGAGGCTTCATGAAACAGAAGCTGGCCGTGCCTGCTGACCAGACGTGTGGTGTGCCAGAATCTTCCCATGAGAGGCCAAGAGATGAAGGCTCCCAACCCCTGCATCAGTCAACATTCCGCCCCTGAGTTCCTGCACAGAGTGATGTTTGCTGACATTCCCCCTGAAGACTTTACACAGCAGATGGACTAAAAGCACATCACCTCTATTCTCAATGTATATATCGTTGTATGTATCAAATGCATGCTCATTGTATATTACTGTAAATTGTAACCCATCCACGCTCTCATGTATTTATTTATTTAATTAGTTTGATGGATTTTTTTTTTAATTTTTATTTTTTATTGAAGTACAGTTGATTTACCATGCTTCAGGTTTACAGCAAAGTTATACATGTATGTATATGTCTTCTTTCTGAGATTCTTTTCCATTATAGGTTATTAACAAGACGCTGAGTATAGTTCCCTGTGCTGTACAGTAAGTCCTTGTTGTTTTTCTATTTTATATATAGTAGTGTGTATATGTCAATCCCAAATTCCAAATGTATCCCTCCCCCCACGCTTTTCCCTTTGGTAACCATATATTTAATTCTTACTAATTGTTTGGATAACACATCACAAGATTAGTTCTCTACAAAGATACATGACTAAAAGCATCACACTGTTTTGAAAGAGACCTAGGCCAGCAGTTGGAAACCCACAAATCTACTTCCAAAAATCCGTCACCCAGCTGTTCAGGACAGGGCAGCCACTGAGCCTTGGGCTTTTTTACAATAGTTGCCAGCGCCAGGGCTCTGCCTCTACTAGACGGGACACAAAAGTGACTGATACGCCAAAGTCATCAGCATTGGAATTCCTCAACAGTGAGGTGTGCTTGTAGCTCTTGTGCTGCTTTAGTTCATCTTGATTTCATGTGGTCATGTTTTCCTAACAATGTGCCATCAGTTTATATTGTTTTACATCACTGAAGAGTTCAGAATTCCTGTCTTTGGAAATAAGTTGCAAACAGGTCACATCATGTTGTTATTTTTCTTCATGAAAGTCAGTGAACGATTGTTTTCCACTTTTAGTCCCAATAGTGAAGGTAGATTCCATTTTAGTGTAAAGGAAGACAAAAACTGCTCAGAGAGAGAGAGAGATTGAGAGAGATTGTCGATGGAATATACATTGAATATGCATGGAATATACTTTTATTTCACTGACTTTGGGTAGCTAAGTGGACAATGTTGATTCTTCATTTAGGAGTATACTTACATTTATACTTTAATACTAAAGTACAGTAATCATAATGAATATGTGATAATAAATAAGCAGCATGTTTTTAGAGCCTATTTAATTTTAATTATAGGATAATACATGTCTGCTATATTTTATTGACATATTAACAAAAGATTTGACTTTTTTCTATATAGTACCAATACTGGTGATGCATGTAATAAAAAATGTGTTGAAATCAAATATATAAGCCAGTATAAAGGTTATGCTTTATTGGAAATGATATTTGGCACATAGACTAAAATTTTCTAGGGCTATTTAACAGAATTTGATATTGTTTCAATCATTTCTCTGAGTATCATTTTCTACATGAGTAGGATGAAACACTTGTACGTGATTCCCACAATCTTTTTTCTCCTATAGAGCACTATAATTATGTATAAATGTGTCTCATCTCTCTCCTCAATCTATCTTTTACTCTACATACATTAAGCCATATTTTAGTCATATTAATATAAATTATTTCAAAAGAGAAAGAAGATAATCCAAATGTTTTTCAAAATCCTACTAATTAGAAAATAAGAAGAACATACAGAGACAAATATCTTTAAGGAGAAGACTTTGAATCAAAAGAAAAAAAAAAAATCTGATAGAATAGCATACCCTTGTAAAGATGGAAAGTGGTTCCTTTATACACAAATGATCATCTCATTTATTACCCATAATACTGGTCTTGATTTTGGAACTCAAAGCAAACAAATCACAGTACACTTCAAAAGTTATTGACATCTAGGCAATAGATATTCAGTTGGAGACATAGTGAGCAAATATCTTAAAAGTGATGTCATGTACCGTCCTACATTGTTGGTAGGAATGTAAATTGGCACAGCCACTATGGAGAACAGTATGGAGGTTCCTTAAAAAACTAAAAATAGAGCTACCATATGATCCAGCAATCCCATTCCTGGGCATATATCCAGAAAAGACAAAAATTCTAGTTTGAAAAGCTCCATGCACCCCAATGTTCACAGCAGCACTATTTACAATAGCCAAGAAATGGAAGCAACAAATGTCCATCGACAGCTGAATGGATAAAGAAGATGTGAGATATGTATACAATGGAATACTACTCAGCCATAAAAAAGAATGAAATAATGCCATTTGCAGCAACATGGATGACAAGGATGGACCTAGAGATTATCAATCTAAGTGAAGTAAGTCAGATATGATATCATTTATATGTGGACTTTAAAAAAAAAGATACAAATTAATGTATTTATAAAACAGAAATAGACTCAGACATAGAAAACAAAGTTATGGTTACTAAAGGGGAAAGGGGGAAGGGATAAATTAGGAGTTCGGGATTAATAGATACCCACTACTATATATAGAATATTGGGTTGGCCAAAACATTCATTTGGGTTTTTCTGTAAGATGTTACAGAAGATAAACAACAAGGACCTACTGTATAGCACGGGGAACTATATTCAATATCTTGTAGTAACCTATAATGGGAAAAATGTGAAAAAGAATATATATATATATATATATATATATATAACTAAATCACTTTGCTGTACACCAGAAACTAACCCAACACTGTAAATCAACTATACTTCAATTAAAAAATTAATTAGGGCTTCCCTGGTGGCGCAGTGGTTGAGAATCTGCCTGCCAATGCAGGGGACACGGGTTCGAGCCCTGGTCTGGGAAGATCCCACATGCCACGGAGCAACTAAGCCCATGAGCCACAACTACTGAGCCTGCGCGTCTGGAGCCTGTGCTTCGCAACAAGAGAGGCCGCGATAGTGAGAGGCCCACGCACCACGATGAAGAGTGGCCCCCGCTCGCCGCAACTAGAGAAAGCCCTCACACAGAAACGAAGACCCAACACAGCCATAAATAAATAAATAAATAAATAAAATAAAATTTAAAAAAATTAATTAATTTTTTAAAAAAGTGATTTCTTCTACTTCTGAAATTGCCTATTGATTTTGTCATTTACATTAGCTGCCTAAACTACAGTCTTAGGCTTCCAAAAGGATAGTCAGTCCTAGGAGAGAACAAAATGAAGAAGTCTACCATCTTCATCTATTTTCTGATAACTTAAAAAAAATCAAAATTCTTAATTATAACCAAAATAAACCATGCACAAATGCTGAAAAGTCTATGCTGAGATAGGTTTTCTTGTACACAACTTAAGTAAGGATAAATAAGTTCAACTTTTTTGAAAAGTATATTGACAAGGTTCATGAATATCCTGAAATATGTCTACAAATGCAATTCATTCTTTAAATTCTGCAGTCGGAGTCAGAGAAAATATGAAAAATATAAATAAGAAACCAGAGGCTACAGATGGAAGAGAGCAAGTTGAAATCACTCAGATTTCTGAATACTATTGCTTGCAGAGGGGACAGATAATTGTTCCCTTATATTGATATAATATTTACTACATTACTGGGGAAATGACAGTTATAACATTTAATTTTAATAAATAAAATATAAAGATTTTCTCTAAAACTCTTTTTAGGAGACAAATTCTGAACTTGAGTGTATGGACTTTATTACAATTATTTATTTTCATTTGTGGACTTTGCTGAATAAGAAATTCAGTGGTTTCTATGTCCTTATGATAAAAACCATATTTTATAAACTTTCTGAACATGAAAACATTTAATAAATATCAACCATTCATGATTCGATATTCTTAGTGAAAAAATTTAAACATTTTTAAGTATTAATCATGCAATAGAAAGAAGAAATCTTGGCAATTAATTTTCTTCAAGTTACATAGCTTGTATTCATTACTGGTCTACAGGAATTAGACATAACATATTTAGGGCTTCAGTGCACATTAAGGACGCTGACTCATTTTAAAAAGTTGACAAGCTTGCTCTAAAAATTCAACTGTAAAGATTCTATTTGTTTTATGTTATATTATATGAATATGGCCATGTAAGTGTCATGCATATTTATTCTTAACATCAAAAGGAGTATCTTGATTTAGGTTAGATTCTCGGTTGGGTAGAATCTTCTTTTCTAGATACAGAAAGGTTTCTGGGAGTAAAGTGATTTTAAATAGGTTTTTGAATGCTGAAAATATGAAAGATCAATGTTTTCAAACATAGTATCTTAAGAAAAATGAAATCAGAAAATACCAATGATATTAACTGGGCTAATTAGAAATCAGTGAATTTTGAGCAACTGAATCAGAGGTTTAGGAGGAGACACAAGAGCCTGGGGGTGATTCCCAGTAAAATGAATAAATACACCGTGTGAGAATAATGCTGGGAGACTTTCTGGTATTTTAATCAGCAGAACATAGGCAATTGAAATGGACAGTTAGAAGGGCTCGTGAAGGAGGTACAAGAATACGAGAAGTGATACTAAATTAACTAACGTTAAAAAGTTTAGCCAGCACTTCCCACGCTCAGAACCTCTTGACACATGATGCTTAATCAGTGATTCAAGAATTAGAGGATAATGTGGTCAAATATGTTTGGGGAATAGAGGAATAAACCAAACTAAAGTGACCCTCTGCTGTCTTCTGAGTGTGCCCTTTTCTCCATCTCTTCTGCCACTAACTTGGTGTAGACTCTCATCCTCTTTGACCTGACCTAAGATTATGGCCTCCTGACTGGAATTCTCACTGCCAGATTTTCCCTCTTTAAGACACTACCCCCCTTCAGAGTGGTCTTTGCTATTTTATCACTTCTAAAACATGGACAAATCCATTATGTCCCATAGAATCACACACAAATGTTCTCTTGGCCTAACGCTATTATCTAAATAAAATGTCGAACGACCAAGTATCATCATGGGAACAGCTAGTCAACAGGACCCCACTTGAGACTTTAGGAAACTACTCTGAGGGACCAGACACATAGAGACAAGTGTCCTTATGTGCTTAGAATAAGTGGAAACAATGCCAAGTATGTTTGTGGGAAGGAGAGAAACAGCCATCTTTCTTCTTTGATTAAAAACTCATAGATCATTCTTTAACACTTTGGAGGACCTCGATAATAAAACCAGCTAAAATGTATTGAGCATTACATACTGCCAGGCACTAGGTGAACTCTTTTCTATGGGCTATTTCAATTAATTCTGACAATAATCTTAGGAGGTAGATGCCACTATGCACCCCATTTAACAATCAAGAGGACTGAGACACAGGAGCCTCAGTCTTTCCTCTTAGGCAATCAAGCAAATGTCGCAGTCAGGATGGGAGGGGAAAAGGTCTAACTCCAGAATCTGAATCACCACCTCCCAACCCATCTGTACACAGAGATTCAACCTAGTGTGTACCCCTTTCTTCCTACCTTCTTTCCCTCCTTCCTTCCCACAACCCACAACCAACCTTGACTTCTCCCAATGGGGAGCCTGAGTGCAGGACAGAGGAGGTACTTGACTCGCTGAGCTTGGACGGACTCCAATAGGTGACACACCGGGCTTTGGATCAAAGCTGAATCAACACCTTAGCATGTTCTAGCTGTAAAACCAGGGGATATTCAGCCTGGGGAATTACAGAAAAGCATCCTGGGAAAAAAAGCAAAGCTACTCTTGGACCTTTGAGGCCATCAACCCAACCAAGAATCTCTCACCTGCTAGCTTATTAAACCTACCGATTAGCAAATATTTAAACCAATGCTTTCACACCCCAGCCTACTTATAGACAGACTATGCTTATTTATACTTGGGTAATTTTGCAAACTTTTTCTCAAAAATGAACAAAGTGAGATTTTACGTCAATAAAAATAACTTACAGTCTGGTTGACCAAGGATAAAATATGAACTAAGAAAGAAAAATCAGAATTTGGAAAATTTGTCTTCACTATCATGAATTTGACAGCTTCCTCATACTTGAAGACTCTTCTGATCAGCGATGATATTCACAAATGTGAATTTTTTTGAATTGTGTAATGAAATGTGTTAACATTTGGAAGATGTAAATAATTGAGTGAACTAATACTTTCCAAATGGCCCCTGCATAATTACAAAAACATGCATGGTTAAAAGATCCATCCAAAGTGCCAGATAGATCAATGGATTTTAATGCATCGTTGTATGAAGCATCTATTAATATGGTTTTAGTTGCAACTAACATTTAAAAAACCACCATTCATCACATTTTGATGTAGTATCAAAGAAAAATTTCCCCAACTATTTGAAATGACCACTAAAATACTACACATCTGTTTGAAGCTGGATTTTCATCATATAACTCAATCAAAACACATTGCTACAGATAGAATGCAAAACAAATGTGAGAATCCAGCTAACTTTAATTAAGCTTGACATTAAAGAGACTTGCAAATATTGAATGGAATTCCATCCTTCTCATTATTTTTCTTTTAGTTCATTTTGTGAAAATATTATATTGTTAATAACATCATATGGGTTTATTGTTATTTTATGTTAATTAATTTATAAACAATTAAATGTTCTCAGTTTTAATTCTAATAAGGTCACTATTTTAGGGGTCGGTTCTCAATGATTTATTTATATAGTGTCAGAGAGTTCTGAGACCAAAAGTGAGAGAACAACTGTTCTGAAGTTCATAACAGAGGGAATTTAGTTGTCTCTACATTCATCAGAGCAGGTCCTCCTTCTGGCACTAATGGCGACTTTGTGACCTGGGCAAACAGCCTTGGGATGGACGGGCAGGATTTCTAAGAGAGAGAAAAGATTCTCTTAGCATCCCATACTGATCAAATTAATCCAGCAGACAAATGCTTTGTCATCTGATAACTCCCACATTCAAAGTCCATCTCTTTGGTAATTTTTCTATAGTTTTTCATTTCACAACTTATGATATGAAACCTCTTTCTTTTTTAACAGTTTTTCCTCTTCATGAAATGCAACCCCATTTTTGCACAAACTTTCAGCCAACTTGCACCTACTGATTCCGTGATGCTTTTTTTCCTCATCACTGACAGCTGAGCTGAGGTGTCCCTGTAGATTCTTTCTTTTCCTGGTATGTGACTTTTTACCTACTTTTGCTAAATGGAAATATCTAACATGTCTCAGTGATTCCATACTACCTCCCATCTGTTGGGAGCTTTTCTTCTTTATCATATTTATTCTATTATTTCTTGGCGGGTTTTTAAAAACCATGTGAAAAACAGGTTTTGACAATTTAAAATTGATTTTTTCCAGCCACATAGAGGGACTTTAGAAACTGTCTAGGCCAAGCTCTTTTATTTTCCAGATGCAAAGACTAGAGTCTAGGAAATCACGTGACTAATCAGTGACAGAGTTGTGTTTCTGGCCAGTTGTTCTGCATGACCCCAGCTCCCCATGCAGAGGGCTTTTCATCACGCCCCTTCTCTGGGAATGCTCCTGTGTCACTTATGCTCTGGCTTCACTTTAGTTCAAGGCCATGTCCTTCCTCAAATAGTGGAATGGACTTGATGGTTATAGCATGACCTGCCAGGGAAGTAGTGCAGCAGCTCCATTATCACGTAGGCACAATAACCTTCTATGTGCTATAGTTTATTCATTCACAGTTTGCCCTATAACGTCAAATCCTAAGTGGATGAGGCCACCCAATCAGATGTCTAACCGTGGCAATATCTTTTGCTCCAAAGATCTGTTTGCCACTGAAGACAGATTCAGAATGTCAGTATCTTCATTTTTAGCATAGTATAAACTAGTCTTAGCAGTAAGTAAAGGAGAAAGGGAGCATCACAGAGAAGCAGTTATCAGAATGGCAGGGGATTCAAGAACAGCACCCCTCTACTCAAACAGGAAAAAAATTGGGGAGCAGATAGTTAACTAGAAGGTTAGTATTAAGGAAAAATATCACCTCAAACAACAACAACAACAACAAAAAAAAAAACAGTGAAAAAACTGTTGCTGGTGTGGGAAAAGTACTCCAACAACAGTTCATTCAAGTAGGAATTGGTTGGAGAGCAGAGAAAGAGGATACAAAGAAATAATAGGAGTAAAATGGAATAGGCCCCTATGGTCCTGCCAAAGAATAAGTTTAATCAGAGAAGTGAGAAAATGTAGAAGCAAAAGAAAGAAGTCAAACAGTATAAATTAATAATAGCTTAGTCATTAAGCAAAGTCAAGGACCTTTACTTCCTCCTCAAGGGCTATAGATAATATTCTGAGCCATATCCTGTGAGCTGTCTACAGACACTGAAACCCACACCAGGTGGAAGAAGTTGTCTATACGATGACCAGACTCTAGCCATGACATTAGCTGCCATAAATCTGAGAACTGGGACCAGGGAAACGGGAACAAACCAACCCTGGAACTGAAGACTATCTGTACTGAAAACAATCAAGATGAATACTATGACATAGTATGAGTGTGTTTCATGTTTGGTAATTGCAATCATTGTTGCTTTTGTTGTGGTCATCCATGTACAATGCTTGGTGTCAGTCGATTTATCTCTTGTAAAAATAAAATACAGTGTGTGTGTGTGTGAAAAAAAAAAAAAAAAAAAAAAAAAAAAGAAAATAGATACATAGTGTTTCCTTAGTTCTATCATAATCCTCATCAAATGAGAAAAAGCTCATTTGATGAGCTTTTTCAGGGATTATTTACGCTTTTCTTTTTCCACCACTGTTTACTCAGAGTAAGCACTCAATAAATGTGTATTGAATAAATGACACTGTAATGTTAAAAAAAAAAAAAAAAAAAAAAAAAAAAAAAGATGATTCTGATCAGACCACTGACGACTAATTCCAAGAAGACTGTCAGAGCTGACTGTGCTGTTCCCACATATAGCCCCCTCCCTACACCCGTGAAACTCCCTTTTAAAAGTTCTTGCCCACTGACCGACTGGCAGTGGAGTGGGGCTTTGGACACGAGTCTGCCCTCCCCCAGAATCTCCCACACTCCCACCCCTCCCCCATTGCCAGCCTCCTCCAGAATAAAGCAAACTTTCCTTTCCACCAACCTTGCCTCTCGAGTATTGGCTTTAGAGCAACGAGAAGCCAGACCCCACTTTCGGTAACAGGAGCATAGTGAGAAAAAGAATGAAGGGAGAAGCAAAGGCCACCACAAGGAAAGCAGAAATAAGTGCAGAGGATAGAACTGACTGCTGGTTTTTGTAGGTCTCTGGGAATAGCTGGATAGAAGAAGCTACCTTAGCTTGACAAGCAGAGTTAGCAAACATACCTGATCATCAAGACTTGTTACCAGTGGTGAGCTATTTGCTATCTATATCCTGGTCTTTGTAGAGTGCTTATGTGGATAAAGCATATCAGAGAGACTTGGGTCAACTATATTCATCACCCTCTCGTACGTGTAGAAAAAAGGGAAAAAGCATAATATTGCTCATTATCTATCCACTGCCCCTCCCAGTGTTCCTTGTGGAGCAGAAGCTTTGCAGGAAGCAGTGTTAAACTTCCCAGGCTGTTCAGAGTTAGCAAAGGAGCATGACTTAGTGAAAGACGGGTCTGTACCAGCCCAGAGGGGTGCGTGGGGATGCAGACGGGGGCAAGACCAGGGGATGGTGAATTCTGCTCTTTAGTTCCTGTGGGGCAAGAGGTATTTTGCTAAGAGCAAGTTTTTACGTGGCACTTAGCAGAAGACTTCCCAGAGAAGAGCACCACTGACCCAACGTTCTCTCTCCAGCTTCTGTCAACTCATCAATGCCCCTTAGCTCCAGGCTTGGGAGGAAAGATTCATGATCCCAGATCCATGATTCCCAGGATAAGGAGAGTGGGCAGAGCCAGGTAGAAAGAAACCTATAGAGAGAGTCATTGTGGGGGAGAACTACGAACTCCTGCTAAAATGACTGGACTTCTGGACTGGACAGTCCCATTTTTTATACCTGAGTTTTGTCACTGTGACCTTCAAGGGCCTTCATCTCCTCAACTATAACATGGTAATTGTGTTAGTTTCTTGTGGCTTCTGTAACAGAGTACCATAAAATAGATGATTTAAAACAACAAACATTAAGTTGATATACATTGTAAATCAACTATACTCCAATAAAAATGCAGAAGAAAATTTTTTTAATTTAAAAAATTTAAAAAAAAATAAAGGCAAAAAGCAAAAATTAAAAAAAAACAGAAACAAAACAAAACAAAAACAAAAACCAACAAACATCTATTGTCTCACAATTCTGGACGCTAGGAGTCTGAGGTCAAGATGTTGTCAGGGTTAGTTCCTTTTGAGGGCAAATCTGTTCCATGCCTCTCCCCCATGGTTCCACGTTCTGGTGATTTTCTGGCAATCTCATGTATCCCTTGGATTGCAAATCCGTGACCCACATCTCTGCCTTTGTTTTTATGTAGTGTTCTCCCTGTGTGTGTTTCTGTGTCCAGGTTTCCCCTTTTGATAAGGACAGCAATCATATTGGATGAGGGACCCACCCTCCTCCAGTATGAACTCATGTCAACTAGTTACATCTGCAGTGACTTTATTTCCAAATAAGGTCACGTTTTGAAGGGCCGTGGTTAGGACTTCAACACGTGAATTTGGTGGGGAATGATCCAACCCATAACAGTCATATCTCTCAGAATTTTGTGAGGATGAAATCAGGTGACACACACAAAGTACTTGGCATGGCCTTGGCAACACTATTAAAGGTCACTCAATGTGGGCTACTGCATGAACATTTATCTGTAAAATGGGCTCACAGAAACTGACTTCTTAGTGTTTTCATTAAGATTTAATGTATAGATGTGTTATAAAACACTTATTAGTGTCTGGTGTATATTAGTGTTCTAGAAATGGTAGGTGTGATAGTGTTAAATGAGAAGCAAAAATATAACAGATCTTTTTTTATAGTATAGGCACATCAGCCAGTGACAAGTGGGGAAAAGGAGAAGAAATAGGTTCTAAGAGGCAAGAAAGAGTTGATGAAGATCCTGACCTGCAGCATCCCTGTGGGACAGAGCTGGTCCAGCACCACACAGGCAGCAAAGAGAATCCTTGTGTCCAGGTCTAAGCAGAAATCAGATCAAAAAGTATAAAATGGGATGGTTAAAATACTTAATACATGTACTATTATTAGAGGCATGCATGTGTTGCCTCTAATCTATTCACCTACAAACTTCTTTTTGTTAACATGGCACTAAGTTTTACAGTAAAATTAATTCTGGGCTTAACTGGCATGATAGAAATTGTTCCCAATTTTTCTTCCAGTGTCCTGAGTATGTTTTTCATTAATGAAGCAAGAACTTGAACCACCTATGTAAATTATGGCTCAGGCCAAGGCCACCTTAATTCTAAGCAGGCTAAGCCATGTGCACTGGCTTTTGGAGGCATATTTTAATTAAAAGTACCAATTTATATTTTAGATGGATGGACTGAAAATACCACGTGTCTCAAAGAGTCTGTCCACTTTTATCAGAATTCTGTTCACTGACTTGTGTATGCCGTAATACTTTTCCTGATGTAAAAACGTCTGCTTCTTAAACTCATTTGTGTGTTTTCTTTGACGGTGATTTTGGTCAATGTATTCCATATGCTTATTACACAATGTTGGAAAATGTTATGTCTGAATATTTTACATATTTTGAATCATCAATGTTTTTGTACCATGAATTGTCAGTTTTATACTCATTAAAAAGAGCTCACTTTTTTTCTTCCTTGAAAGAAATTCCTTTTTCTTATATAATCTGATATGTCCCAAAGTAATGCAAGCAAGGAAAACGTTTTTCCCCCTTTAATGCCTATAAGAATCTTTTGTTACTAATATTCCTAAGAGTACACTTGGGATTATCTGGTTGAAGTAGTGGTGAGGTGGTCCATGGTGAAGGTTCTAAGTCGATTAAGACCATGTAGATGGATACACAAAATTGAGTCAAAGTCTACACAGAAGGACAGGGCAGCATCAGCCCAGGGACTGGCTCTGTGTCACGTAGGTGGAAGTCTCAATCTTAATTCTACCCTATGCACATAAACATACTATCAAAATGAGTTGGTGCTGGCCAATGCTCCACCACTAACCCAAATGGGAGTAAATTTTTAGAAAGGATTTTCCCATTTAACCAAAAAATGAAATTAAATTTAAAAATATAGCCAAAGAAAATAATTTGGATTCTTGGTATTTCTTTCAACATCTTCGTATTGATAGTAATGATGTGGCTGCCATTTTAACTTATTTTTCCAAACTAAAGATTAGATAGGAAATTCACACTGCCCCTCTGCTTACCTTAACAATACTTTAAATGAAAGTCACATTTAATCATATTTAACATAAATAAATCTCACCAATTGGGAAATTTCGATACTTGAAATGAGTTGAAATTACTTAAAAATCCCAGGTAAATTGTTTCGATCTCTTAAAGACACCAGGTGTTTCATTAAGGTTAGTTTTTAAAGCTAATTACTGTTTGGATAATTGAGAAAAGTGATGATAACCTATTTAGTATACATATGGGTTTAATCTCTTAAAAAGAAAGTCAAAATATGATTACATAGATAGACAAAATCTGTATCTGATAACTTCACCTTATATTTGTAATCCAAGAAGCGTAACGTTTAAACACGTGTTGAAATAAAGTGTATAATTAAGACTCTATTTTCACTAAAATATAGAATCACTCATTTTCTTTTTAATATATTCACTGTTTTGCTTTTTCTGGAGATTTGTCTGACTGCTTTCATTTGTTTTAGCCTGTGTGTATATTCCAGGTTGTACTCAAACAGTTTCAGAATATTAACTCTAAATGAGCACTTTTCTTTTTTCCTTAGTCATAGTTAGCCATAGCTTCTGTCAGGTTGGTCAGTTTCTTATGCATAAGCCATTTCTCAGAGACGTTTGTTTTTCTAAGTTATAGAGGCCTATAACTTTCTTCTTCTCAGTCACTTGCTCCTAGTCAGTGGTTCTCCACAGGTGGCAGTATTACCCCTCAGGGCCATTCAGCAATGTCTGGAGACATTTTTGGTTGTCACAACTGGGAGAGGAAGGGCATGCTACTGGCACCTAGTGGGTACAGGTCAGGGAGGCTGCTAAACATCCTACAATGCACAGGACAGCCCCCCCCAAATAAAGCGTTACATCACCCCAAATGTCAACAAATGCCGAGATCGAAAAAATCTATTCCAAGTCATTCTACAATGAAATTATAAATGATTATAATAAGTTTGCATTGCTTTAATGGTTCCTGGTTCCTACCTTGATGTCTGTTATATTCTTACAGTGATTGATTCAAATTGGCATTTTATAGGGAGTCTCTCAAAAATCCAAAAAAAGAATGCTCTAAAAAGATTGTTTCAATTTCTTTTCCCATTTAGGTTTTCACAGAATATTGAGCAAAGTCCCTTGTGCTGTACAGCAGGTCCTTGTTGGTTATCTATTTTAAATATAGCAGTGAGTACATAAATTTGTAAAAGAATAGGTACATGTATATGTATACATATAATTGAATCAGTTTGCTGTACACCTGAAACTAACAACATTGTTAATCAAATATACTCCAATATAAAATAAAAATTTAAAAAATAAATAAATGAAAATAAAAATAAAAAGATTGCATACATTTGTCTGTTATTCTAAGGACAACATTAAAAATATATCTTTAGGGACTTCCCTGGTGGCGCAGTGGTTAAGAATCCACCTGCCAATGCAGGGGACACAGGTTTGAGCCCTGGTCCAGGAAGATCCCACATGCCGTGGAGCAACTAAGCCCGTGTGCCACAACTATTGAGCCTGTGCTCTAGAGCCCGTGAGCCACAACTACTGAGCCTGTGTGCCACAACTACTGAAGCCCGCGCTCCTAGAGCCTGTGCTCCTCAACAAGAAAAGCCACCACAATGAGAAGCCTGCACACCGCAACGAAGAGTAGACCCCGCTCGCTACAACCAGAAAAAGCCCACATGCAGCAACGAAGACCCAATGCAGCCAAAAATAAATAAATTAAAAATATATATATATATATATCTCTAACAGTTTTCATTCTCATGTTGCACTGTGTTGATGCCAGCTGCTTTTCTGATCTTTATATTCACCACTTTTTTCCACTGGATAATTAATAACATTATCCCAAAATATGTCACAAGAAATGGTAGTAGAAATTCTTATTCATTTCATGGTTGTTTCAACCATTTGGTTTTATTCCAAAATGCAGAATGGTGGAAGTATAGATGTAAGCTTGGAAAAAAGTCTTAATACAATGATGATGACAATTTATACTACTACCACTGTAACTGACATTAATTTTACACCTGGTAAATGTCCAGCATAGTGATGATTAACTTACTTGTATTAACACTTTTACATTTGGGGAGGTTGAAAATGTCAGTGTGAGCCTTTCTGGATGAAGCTTCTCATGGCTTTTTTCATTTTAGTCTCACTTCCTCACTAGGCTGGAAGATAGTAATATTCAATAAGTCCTGATTGGGTGAATACATGCTTGATGAATTTAATTTCATTTCAGAGACTTACAGTACACCAAATAATCATTTGTGGATGTGCCACTCACTAGGTAGACTGTAAAGTCCAGGCGGTTTCATTCACAACTTATTCTCCTAACATAGTGTCTGGAACATGTCAGTTCCTTAAAAATTACTTTTAAATGAACAAATTAATGAATATTCAAACCAATGTTTTTCACCCCTTACCATTTTAACAGTAACAGTATAAATAAGACTAAAAATTAAAGCATTAGACAATGCCACAATCTGCTCCCATGAGGTTAAATTTAAAAAATTGATTAAGGATGAGTGTTAGGGACTTCCCTGGTGGTCCAGTGGTTAAGACCCTGTGCTTCCACTGCAGGGGACACGGGTTCGATCCCTGGTCTGGGAAATAAGGTCTCACATGCTGTATGGCACAGCCAAAAAAAAAAAAAAATTGAGTAAAATGATGTTGCAAAAGACTACTAAACCATATCTGGCTTTATTGGATCTTTGTAAAAAATCCAGATAACAAAATAAAACCAAGAAGGGTGTGTTATCTGTAGTTATCTTGGATGAAGAAGAGTGGGGAAAAAAAAAAGATGAGTGTGCTTTCATTTTGTTGATAGTTTTATGTATCTATCATCTATCTTTCATCTGTCTATTCGTCTATGTATCTATCCTCTATCTATTGCTCTATCTACCTGCCATCTATCACCTATCAATCTCTCTAACACCTCTCCCCAACTACACTGATAAAATAAAACAAGACGCTTCACCCCATTCAAAAATGTTTCTTATCAATGCCAGATCTCTTTCTGCTAAAGTGGAGGTGTCACCAAATTTAACAAGCGGTAGGTATTATCATTTATAAGAAAGAGTCAAATGCCATTTCTCTTCGCTCATTAAAGGGACAGATTCCAATTAACAATTTATTATTATTACGCACCATCTGTGTGATGGCTTTACATAATTACTTGCATACCGTGTCTTTGAGAGGCCTTATTTCTGATAAACAGAAAATAAAATTAAGCTCTCATATGAGATCTATTACAGAGAAAGCTCGGAATAAATATAGTGGATTTAATTTTTCCCTTTCACAAACCTGACAAGGCAGCTGCTGGAAGGCTCACTTATGAATCTTTGTTTAGAATGAAATTCCAAATGATGAAGTGTGAGTCTTTAATGACAAAATGTGCTATATGGTCAAAGGGAAAGGAAGTGTTTCCCAGGCTTCTGCCTTAGATATATCAAGAATTAAAAGAATATGAGATGATTTAGAATGATAGATAATCATTTTGCGCCACTGAATTTTAAATCAACACCTGGGTTAGGCATGGCGAGTGGAATATGAAGCCAAGTACATTCAAGGAAACAGTAGCACTGGCTTTTAATATTCATAAACTTTTTAAATTGAAGCTGTACAATATGTTCTATCACAGGTGGCACTCTGGGAAGTTATGTCAGATGATGGAAAATCAGCAGGAGTCTGACTCTCCGTGTGCCAGACGAGGTGGGACACAGGTATGCTACTAATTTCTAAAAGAAAGACTACAAAATATATATTCAAACTGGATATATAGAATCCTGTTACAAATGGGAAATAGCTAGGACTTCATTGTCTGTAGCAATTAAATATTGTGAAATAAGTAATGTTGCAACGTGTGGAAAAAGTCACACTGATTAACAAAGGAAAAATATCCACATCCATGAACATAAATGAAATGTACAAATCATAAGTGCTCAGTCCTCTGAATTTTGGAAATTATTTATATTTATGCAACTAAACTCAAAGGAAGATGTTGAACAGTCTATCAAATCAGATAATTCTCTCCTACCCTTTACAACCCACCCCACGGAAACTATTTGATTTCTGCTACTATAGTTGTGCGAGTCTGTGGACATAATATAAACGGAATAAATCAGTATATTCTTCTTTGTGCCCAGTTTCTCTTACTTAAAATACCCTTTTGGAGATTCATCCGTGATGTTGCGTGGATCAGTGGTCTGTTTACTTTAATTGCTGAGTAGTAATTTACTGTAGGTCTACCTCAGTGGTGGTGTTTCTAATTCACTCTTCTATTGATGGACACGTGGATTATTTCTGGTTTGGGGCTCTTATGAATTAGGTTTCTATGAGTCTTTCTGAACAAGTCATTTTTATGGACTGATGTTTGCATTTATCTTGGATACATGATTAGCAGTGAGATGAAAAGGTCAGACATTGCCATATGCTAAACTTGATAAGAAAGTGCCAACCTGTTCTTCAAAGTGGTTGTACCATCAGACACTCCCCCAGCGAAATATGGAAGTTTCAGTTCCTTCACATTTCTCTAATAGTTAATGTTTACAGTATTTTTTAAAAATATCAGATATTACAGTGGGTGTAAAATGATACCTCACTGAAATTTAATTTATATTTCCTTATAACTAACAATGTTGATGACCTTTTTATGTGTGCTTTGACTACCATATCACATATCTTTTTGGTGATGTGTATAAGTCTTTTGACCAAATATTTTTTAAATAAATTTTGAGGTAAAATTCGTACAACATAAAACTAACCATTCTAAAGTGAAGAATTCAGTGGTTTTTAGTACATTCACAGTGTAAAATCACCACCTCTCTCTAATTCCCAAATATTTCTATCACTCCAAATCAAAATCTCTTACCCATTAAGCAGTTTTTCCCATTCTTCACTCCCCAGCCTCTTGCAAACACCAATCTGTGTTTTGTCTCTATGGATTTATCTATTCTGGATATTTAATATAAATGAAATTACATCCCATATGATCTTTTGTGCCTGACTTATTTCACTTAACATAATGCTGTGGAGGTTCTTACACATAGTAGCATTTGTCACTACTTCATTTATTTTTATGGCTCAATAATATTCAATTGTATGTAGATACAACAGTTTTTTTAATCTGTTCATTCATTTTTGGACATTTGGGTTGTTTTCACCTTTTGGCTTTTGTGAATAGTGCTGCTATGAACTTGTGTTTGCAAGTACTTATTTGTGTATGTGTACTTCTTTGCGTACCTGTTTTCAATCCTTTTGGGTATGTATCTAGGAGGACTTGCTGTGTTATAATGTAATTTTATGTTTACTTTTTTTTAAAAAGTATGTTGTTTCCCTTCAGTTGCTGATTTATAGGAGGTATTTTTTTTAAATATTTGGATACAAGCCTTTGTAAAATAAGCTGCAAATATATTTTCGTGTCTGTGGCTTAACTACATCCTTGGACAAATAAAAATTTTGAGTTTGAAAAAAGTTCAATTTTTCTTTTTTTTTTTTAATATATGGTTAATTAATTCTATCTGTGTGAAAGGTGACTTGAGGAAGAGAGCCTTTTACAACATCCACTGTGCTGTAAGCGATAATGGAGCAAGAGTCAGGATGCTAGGTGAAGTGCTTGTTAGTTTCCTCATCGGGAAGTAGCCATAGTGCAGAGGAAGATACAATGTTTTCTTTTGCTCCATGGGTCAGTTGCTTTGTGGTGGTTTTCCTTTCAGAGCAGCTCTTAAGAATGGTTTGGGGCACTATTCTACAAGCTTGGTTTTGGGGCTTGGTCTCCAATATCCCCTCCCCACCTCTGTTAGTTATCTGATTTTTTCCTTATAAACTCTATCCTTGTATAATTCAGATAACCCTTTATCTTTCCTGCAATGACAGCATCGATTAATACATCAACTGTGGACATTATCATTTGTTTTGCCAACTTGATGGGTAAAGTTCATTATCCAATATTGGATTAATTTTTATTTTACTGATTATTGAGACAGACCACCTTCATATATATTTTGTATTTTATTTTTTATTTTATTTATTGTTTTGTGAGCAACATTTATTTATTTATTTATTTATTTATTTATTTATTTAACTTTATCCACTCGTGTAAAGGGTTTCTTCATAGTTTTCAAAAAAGGGTTTGTAAATGTATACCTATGTGCCCTCTTCTACCAGTTAATCTGTTAATTCTTGTAAATCTCCCCTTCTCCCACTGATTTTACTAGAGCTGCAATTAGTTCAGGAGCAGGGAAAGGGCTGGGTCTGGAGGTGTTTTTACCCTATACTTAATGACTTAGAAAAAACTTAACTGAAATGACCTTCTCTGAGGTAATGCTCCCTCATTACCATAGCTAATCTAAGTATTCTCTTATTTTTCACTATTGTAGCAACTTCTCAGGACCAGCTAAATGATTTGCAGAGCCCAGTACAAAATGAGAAGGTGCCAACAGAGCCCTGAAGCAAGAGCTGACCCTCTAAGCATGGGGCACCTTACAACGATGCAGGTTATACAGTGATGAAGCTGGTCCCACCTCCTCTTCGGGGTACTTGCCAGAACCTGTCATTGTAATTATCGATATAATCCTTACTGTGATTTGGCTGTTGTGTTTGTTTGTTTTCTAGAACACTGCAAGCATGAAGGTCAGCATCCTGAGGGCTTATTTCTTGCTTCACTCCAGCATCCAGCATAGTATCTGGCTCACGGTGTTTGGCTTCATTTACTCAACCAGAATCAATTCTGGTTGAGTAAATGAAGAAACAAAAGAATGAATAGACAACAGATCTTCATGTTATAATGTGAACATTTCAGTTATAATAAAACCATATTGAGAAAACATAGTTCTGTCTACGGAGCAAAGAGGAAAACTCTGCCATGAGCACAACTCCTGCGTAAAGGAAACTCCTCCGCCCCGTGTGGATGGTTCTCGAGGCCTCATCCAGAATGAAGTCATTGAAAACTCAAGTTCTGCACTTCCTGTGCATTTGGGCTAGACCACATCATTATGCCCAGTCAGGGTTACCAGTCGAGGGAAAGAGAGAGGAACAGTTGGCAAGATCTCTTTATCAGACTTTGATTTGACTCATCGGGGTTCACTTCCTGAGGTCCCTCACCTCCCGGCAGTTGACCAATATATACCCTGCAGATAATCTGTACTCACGACTCCATTGGTCCTCAGTTCATTGAGTGGAGTCGATGTGCAATGGGAAATTGGTGGGTATTATCTTTTTTTTGAAGTATAATTGATTTCCAATGTTCTGTTAGTTTCAGTTGTACCGCAACATACAGATTCTTTTCCCTTATAGGTTATTTCAGAGCGCTGAGTGTAGTTCCCTGTGTTGTACAGTAGGTCCTTGTTGGTTATCTATTTTATATATAGTAGTGTATATATGTATTACCTCTTTATACACTACTATAGGCATGGTTTGCTCATGATAGCCACCAAAAATCATGTTTAATTATTCGTATTGAGACATCCTGTCAAAGTAACATTATTAACACTCATATTAAATCCTTCTCCTAATTTTCTTGTATGCAACACAAAAGAACATTTATCCGGAATAACAAATTCTCAGTTATAATTTCTTCTGGATTAGAACATTTCTTAATCATTGAAGATACACTCTATTTACTATTTGTCTAGCTGATAGTTTTGCTGCCCCTCCTCCCAGAAAACAATCAATCCTGCTTTCTCTGTATTTATACAATGTAATGCTTGTGATGTGGCTAAATGTTTCTTTGTAACTGTTCTTCAAAAATGTCTCTAAGCCTCCAATGCCATTTTCTATCTGGCCTTATCATTTGATCTCATCTTTAACTTCCAAAATCTATCCTCACATTCTTTCTTTCTTTTTCCCAACTTCTTAAACTTGGCCTTTCTCCAAATCACCTTGAACCAAAGAAATGAAAGTAAGAGAAAAAAAAGGAAAAAGAAGAAAAAAAAAAAAAAAAAGAAATGAAAGTATGAAGTCTTATGGTTTATTCAAACAAACAGAAAGAAAAAGGGAGAAGACAAAATTCAGATTGTATACATTACTCTTATTTGAATCTCAAATATTTTATAAATTGTTTTTTTCTATTCTAGTGAATTTAATATGACTCTAAAACTACTTTTTTGGATCATGTGATACATTTTAAAAGTGTAAAAATGATATTTTTAACCGCTTAAAATAAACTTTATTTTAATTAATCCTTTGCAACTAAACAAAATATAAAATTTCACAACATATCTATGTATCATCAGCAAGGATAAGAGGAGATTAAAGTGAGATCACATGATTACAACAAAATCACATTCACATATTGGGGAAAGTAAGCAATGACTTTATTTCCGAATATTAGTAGCTTTTTGGTTTCTGTTTGTCCTAAAAGGTAAAGAGCAGCTCTCACGCAACATGGGACTTTTGTTTACACAGCACATCCCAACTCATCTTGTATCCCACTTTTAACTTGTCTTCGCAGAAAAATCTTACTATTACATGAAAGGTAATTGCACTGTGTTTCCCTCTGGGGAATAGGTTAGTAACCAAACAAAGACGTCTTGAAATTTAGGTTTCCATATTTATAAACTGCATCTTACCTGCTAGCTACCGTTGAGTTCCACTGGTCTAGGCAGGAGATGGGGTCCAATTTCGGTGTTGTTCCTTTACAAGGCTATGAGATGTAGGGGAAAGACAGCAGCTCTCTCCCTTTATTGCTAATTGGAATAAAAAAGAAGGCTTCCTTTCTCCATTTCAAATGACACCATCTTCAGGCTGCTGAATAAATCCTTTATTGTTGACATTCAATGGAGGAGGAATTCAATTCCATACTATCAAGAGAGAGTCAAGGACGGTGTAATTGATACTCAGAATAACAAGGTAACCTATTTTCACAGGAAAGGTCATGAGAATGACAAAAAAGGACTTGAAAAATAGGCTGAGATACTGAAAACAGTGGCCACACAGTTAGATGGTAGCTAGTATTCTGCTGCTTTATTTTTTCAAAAACAGGTAATATTTCTAAGAAGCTCAGCTATATTAAAATTCAAATTATAAGAACACAAACAGATGTTATATCTTAAAGACTAAAAAATTATGTCCTTGCATTTTTTTCTGAAAGTGAAATAATATTCCTATTTCCAACAGTTCAGAAAATAATTTGGTGTTATATAAAATAAATGAATACATGTTGTATAAAACCAACAAATAAGTATATATATAAATACAAAATGGAATTTGGACAAGTATGCATGCAGTCCACAAATGTATTTACAGGCTTAAGTCAATACTAAAATGTTATCATTTTCCTAAATCTAAATCTGAAAAAAACAAAGAGGTGGATAGAAGGAATGGAAGATATTTGAGATGGAAATAGAAACTGCAATCTACAGAAATCCTATCCTGAGTATGTTTCTCTATTTGTGTTGTGTTCATAGGTGCCGTGGTGAGAAAAATAATATGTTGAGTATAAAATGATACTTATTCAAAGTGAGTCAGTTTATTATGTAAGTGTGAGTTTCCTTTACTTAGACTGAATTTAGACTTAGAAGGCCATACAGGAGAGAGAAGAAATCAAGGGAGACTGGTCCACATCATTGAGTTACCATCTCAGATATTCCCTTTTTTACTGAGGCTTCAGTGATTCTCTGAGCCCAAAACAAAATCTCTTTCTTCATACTCCTGTAGTATTTGGTTTCTAGGTATCTTGTGTTGCTGAATGTATGGCACTATAGCTGTTGCAGCTCCTTGAATGCACAACTGTTGTCAAACTTAATTACCTCTATCTAAGATCAACCTCCTAAAATGAAAACTTAAGAGAGCAACTTGCTGGAATTAGTATCACTATCCATACAGTAACACAAAACTGTTAAATGCATAGTCTCTGCAAACATAGTTCTTGGCACCAACTCTTTAGCTCAAAGAAAACAAAACATATTTTCAAAATAGGAATATCTGAGAATAAGTGAGCATTTCTTGTATACCTGTTAAAGACAAGAGAAAAGCATAAATATTGGCTTTTTCCAAATAAAACATGAGTTGTGTTCCAAAAGAGACATTGTTTTATGCCCTGTTAGCTGACCCCATGCTGCCTTGTATAAATTCCATTTATAACCTTGACTCTCTGTTGTTTGCTTTGTTGCTCTCCTTTAATGTACCACCTCCCTAACCCCCCGCGGCTGTCCTGAGGTCTCCCCTTGGTTATCCCATTTTTTCTTATCTCTCTCTTGACACTCTTACTAAACCTTGTGACTTCAGATCACAGTTCTCTTCAGATGATTTGCAAATCTTTACTCCACCCCAACAATGTCTTGAGATTCAGTCCCAGATTTCCAATGGCGGGCTGGACATACACCATAGGTCCTTCCCAGCTCTTCAAACTCAGTCTGGTCAATACTGAACTTATTGCCAGGCCTTCTAAATTATTTCTTCCAGTTCTTTTATTTATGCATGAATTGCACCAGGCTCACGTCAACCATGTTTAAATACTCAGCATTAACCTTGACTCTACCTCCTTCCTTTTGCTCCCACATCCATTTATTATCTGAGCATTAATCTTGCTTTGGTAGCATCTTTAGCATCCACTTTTTTTTTTTTTCATTTTTTTTAACATCTTTATTGGAGTATAATTGCTTTATAATGGTGTGTTAGTTTCTGCTGTATAACAAAGTGAATCAACTATACATATACATATATCCCCATATCTCCTTCCTCTTGTGTCTCCCTCCCACCCTCCCTATCCCACCCCTCTAGGTGGTCACTGAGCACCGAGCTGATCTCCCTGTGCTATGCGGCTGCTTCCAACTAGCTATCTATTTTACATTTGGGAGTGTGTATGTGTCCATGCCACTCTCTCACTGCATCCACTTTTAAAAATTCCACTAACAATGCTACCTATCAGCTCCTCATAACTTTCCCTTGAATCCATTTCTCAAGTCCAGTGATATATACCTCAAGTCCAGGTGCTTTTCAATCTTATTTCCTATTTCCCCCTTTTCAGTACCCTTTGCAAAATCAAACACTCCTGTTTGAAATGCTCCTTCCTGGACCATGGGGGCTCATTTTCATAATATTCTCGAGCAAGAACAGAGTATGTTTTTCTCCATCATCACATTTCTGCATCTCCCTCTTTGTCTTCAATTCTCTATTTAACAGTTATCTTTTCCACAGTGTCTTTTCCACCTTGAGGCCCAAGACCATTCCAAGTTCATCTTTAAAGTCCCAGTACCGGGCTTCCCTGGTGGCGCAGTGGTTGAGAATCTGCTTGCCAATGCAGGGGACACGGGTTCGAGCCCTGGTCTGGGAAGATCCCACGTGCCGCGGAGCAGCTGGGCCCGTGAGCCACAATTACTGAGCTTGGGCATCTGGGGCCTGTGCTCCGCAACAAGAGAGGCCGCGATAGTGAGAGGCCCGCGCACCACGATGAAGAGTGGCCCCCGCTTGCCACAACTAGAGAAAGCCCTCGCACAGAAACGAAGACCCAACACAGCCATAAATAAATAAATAAACAAATACTTAAAAAAAATAATAAAAAAAAATAAAGTCCCAGTACCTAGCAAAATTTCACATGTATCCTAGTCGGTCAAGAACAATTTTTTTTAAAAGAATTAAATCCTCTCAAATAATGTCTTCTTCTGAACTTACTATAAAATATAAGTGTACTTTTATTGTTATTATTTAATATTTTTCCTTACATTATATTTATTTATGCACTGGTCTTATCTCTCCAACTAGAATATAAAGTCTTAGTTGGTAAGATTAATTTTTTTTTATTCCCAAAGACCCAGAATAAATCATTTCATAGAGAAATAAACTCAAACAAAATTTTAAAGGAAATATCTTTGGGATTTTTCCAAGGGAAATGTATTTATATAGTTATTGGTTTATGGAGTTAGGCACAAAATCTATTTCATCATGGTTGATGACATGTTAAGCTATGCACATTTTTTTAAGTATAGTAGACAGTAATATAGCATTATTAATATTTAAGTAAGGCAGAGGAAAAATTAAATAATTTTTTTACTATTGGTTTGCAATAGGAACAGTGGAATCAATTAGAGGGGTATAGAGAAGATTCATTATACAAATTCTGGTAGGAACTTCTGTGCCTTTTTAAGTTTCTGTGATATTTAAAGCACAGGTGCTTTATTATGTTGGAAATGATTTTAAAGTATGTATCTTTCATTTGCCTTGGTCAATTACCATTGTCCTTTTCTTCCTCATTTGACCTAGTTTGGTATATGCTATGGCTCTCCACTGCAATGAAATGAAAATAACAAAGAATTATTTGAGAAATTCTGAGCTCAAGTGAGTGAATTACCATGTCTCATGCTTAATTATATCTGTTAACCTCATGTATTTATGTAGGAAATAGTTAATAACTGTGTGTTGAACACATGCGAAGTTCTTTAACTTGGATATTGCATCCTTCACTTGTCTAGCTCTTGGGATGCACATTAAACCCTTGTGAACATGCGTGTCAGCCTGCCTACACATCCACATACCCACACACACTTATTTATCATTCCATGCTTTCCTGGCTCAAAGTAACCACCCAACTCACTCCTCACTTAAAATCCTACGCAAAAGTCTCATAGCCTCACGTTTCAGCCACTGCAAATCTGCTCAGTGCTATGACATGCTCCTTAATCTGATGGGAAATCCAAGAAGAATGTATAATCTAAGACTTTCCTTCACGTGGGATGTACTATTTTGGCTGCGAGAACAAGGCCTCCAACATAGCATTCATTCTAAAGAAATCTCCCCTTATCACAGCCTGCCTTGAAGACGAATGTGAAAGGCTTTCCATAATTTTATTTTCTTTAATGTGTCAGCTAAAAGTACATATTCTTCCTTTGTGATTTTATTACGTAATAATCCTTAAAATACTAAGTAAAAAAATGTTAAGTTTTTTTTAAAGAAAACTGCAATAACTGAATTGCACACACATGCATGTCCTTTGAACTCTAGGTATCCTACCAAATTGCCAACAAAGAATTGTGTAGTCTTTTTTATTACCCTTGTAAATGTAGCCAGACACTATGATGTGATGGGTGCATCCAATAAATAGGGTAAATAAGAAAGTTTATAGCACAGCTCTTTTCAGGCAGCCTTAAAAAGACCAGGCAACTGAGCCATCACATGACAGCTAGTTCCAGACGAGTCCTAAAGCACTAAAACTAAGCAGGCATTCCCATGTAATCAAACTGCCATGGCTCAAGTAGTTGTGATTGGAAAATATGCGGGCTTCTTCTTCCTTTCCGGATCCTACCTCCTTTAAAAACTGATTACATCTCACAGAAAGATCCTGAACTTGTCCTGTCAGAGTGGAAAAACATACCAAGATTTTGTTTGATTTAAGACCACTGGACAAAAATTCCCCTTAGAAAGAGCCAGTGAATGTCATTAGACAACATAAGCTCAGATTTCTATGTCATGACACTATGGTTAAAACAAAAGTATAAAGAACCTGGGTGTTGCCCTTTGAAGCTTTAGCTTATTTTGTTCACTGAAGCCAGAAACATTTCCCTGAAATGTGTAGACAAACAGACAACAAAGTACTGCAGAGTGTGCCAACGTTAGTCTTGCTTCATCGTTTCTAAAACATAAGCGTACAATTCAGATTCTCTGCTGTCTTGGAATGCCATTTAAGTTACCAATAATTGGCTTTAAGTATATAGTGTCAGCATACTCTTAACTGCTTTAGAAAACTACAAACAACTACTGACACGTTGGTCTCCATTGTGTACCCAGTAGCTCCAGGAAAAAAATGAAAGAAAATGCCTTACTGGATGTATTAGCATGCCCATGGTTGGAAATGTTTGTTGAAATTTTCCATTTCCAAAATTAAGTTTTCCATACTATAGAACAATTGAGATGAGGAGAATCTAACAATTGTTGAGAGCCTACTGGATGCCGAACACTGATCCAGGTAGTTTTACAGCCTAGCCAATCCTCCAAAGTTCAACTTTGGGAAGAGTGTTATCCCTATCAAGGAGGCATTTGGTGGCTTTCCATACAGGAAATTGTCATGGCTCGATAGAAGGTGAAGTGTATTTTCTGTTCCTTTTCTGATCAAGAAACAGCCCTCCCCTGGAAAGAGTAGGGCATAGGTTTGGTCATTCTCAATAAACTCTCTCTTCAAAACAAACAAATAAAAACAGTTACAGTGTCTCTTATCAAGAAATCCTTAATGTATTGTTACATATGATTTGATGCCTGAACTGGGTCTACCCTACTAGAGATTGACACTAAAGGTTCTGGTATCCAGGAAGGTTGAATGAAGTGGCGTCCATTCCAACACTGTACAAAACCAGCCTTATTTTTGTTCTGTTGCTAATACGTCACACCACCAGTAGCTCTCAAGGCTGTGCACATGCCATCGTCACCTGAGGATCACTGAAAAATGCACATCCCTGGGCTCCTCCCCAGACTTTCAGAATTCATGATGGATTCTTCTGAGCAACCAAATTTGAAAAACTACATTAGAATTTCACATATAAAATCTAAGTAGATTCTTGCAAAATTTCTATAGGCAGCATTTTCACTCATATTTCTACAGAAAAAGAATCAGGCTCAGAGATATACAGTAATAGCTTCAAAATTGTACACCTACCAGAATGGTAGGCTTCATATGATAAGCCAGGTAAGTCTGTATCTAAATCCAACATCCATTATATGTATCACACTATGTCTCCAGAAGGAAATCAAGTAGGGAGCTATGTCAGACAATGAACTAAAAATAAGGCATCCTTAAATGAGGTCTTAGGTGATCCAAAGAAGCAATAATCGAGGAATCTCCAGGATCCCTTACAAGGTAATACTGATCAGTTCGGTCAGTCAGCAGTCATAGTTTACTGAGTGCCAACTTGGTGCCAGACACAGCACAGAGCAGAAGATGAAAATCAAAATAAGCTTAAGGTGTTTACAACCTAATAGCAACAAAAAATGGGGTTATAGAACAATGTATCTTCATGCCACACTGGGTTTCCATAAAACAGGCTATTGTGGATTGAACTGCATCCCCCCAAAAGATATCAAGTCGTAATTCCTGGTACCTGTGAATGTGACCTTATTGGAAATAGTCCTTGTGATATACTTAAGATGTAAGTCAGGATAAGGTTATACTGGAGTAGGGTGGGTCAATATCCAATATGATTGGGGTCCTTATAAAAGAAACAAAGAAACACACACACATATACACACACACCCACAGAAGAAGGTCACGTGAAGATACAGATACACAGAGAGAAGACACCAGAATTTGAAGTTAAACAGTTGCAAACCAAGGAATGCCATTGCTGGCAACACCAAAGGCTAGGAGAATGGCATGGAACAGATTCTCCCCTAGAGCTTTCACAGAGAACATGACATTACCAACCTCGAGTTTGGACTTCTATCTTCCAGAACTATGAGAGAATAAATGTATTTCGTTCAAGCCACCCAGTTTGTGGTATTTTGCTATGGCAGCCTGAGGAAACTAATACACAGGGGTTCTCTGTATTTTGATGTCATTACTCTTTATATTCTCAAAAATGATTGGAGACTCCAAAGAACTTTTGTTTTTATGGTCTTCCTCTATCAATATTTACTGTCTAAAAAATTAAATCTAGTACACTTAAAAAACAGTAACTAGTTCATTTAAATTAATAATATACCCATTGTAGTTAAATAATATATTTTAAAATAACTATACTTTTTAAAAGACAGAAGAGTTCAGTTCGAAGAGTGGCATTGTTTTACATTTTTGCAAATCTTTTTAATGTCTGGCTTAAGAGAAGACAGCTGGGTTCTCATATCAGCTTCTGCTTTCAATCTGCTTCAATATGTTGTTCTGGGTGAACTATATTAAGGAAACATGGCCTCACACAGATCTATAGTTGGAAGAGAGGAATGTTTACGTAATAGTCTTTCCAGGTATTTGTAGATATTCTTCTTTGATGCTACACTCAAACTCATTAAGCGTTAGTGTCTTAAAGTTAGTTGTGGGACTTCTCTGGTGGTCCAGTGATTTGGACTTCGCCTTCCAATGCAGGGGGTGCGGGTTCAATCCCTGGTTGGGGGGCTAGGATCCCGCATGCCTCGTGGCCAAAAAACCAAAACATAAAACAGAAGCAATATTGAACAAATTCAATGAAGACTTTAAAAATGGTCCACATCAAAAAAATCTTTAAAAAAAAAGTTAGTTGCAATATGGAATCTGAAGTTTTATAATTTTTTTTTTGCATTTCGTTCTATTGATTCCATTGGTCTACCTTGCACTTTGAATGAATCCTTTACATGTACAAAGTTTGGTAGCATGATGATCCCTTGAGAAATATTGGTCCAGTCACTTCTGTGGATCTTCCAAACGTTGGCAAATTCTGTTATACAATATAAAAGAAATCACACCCTCTAATGTGAATAATCTCAACTAAAAATTCTTTAAGGATTGAGAAAATGTCAAGCTCATTATGGCCAATATATTTTTTTCCAAAATTGTAATTTGGATTGGAATCTTAAATTATATAATTGCTAGTTAATACTCTTAGTGGTTATCCTTGAAGTGAGGTAGTCCTTTCATCCAGTTTGAGAACATGTTTGTCACACACTCAAGTCTGGATGAAGTGTGTGTCAGGCATTCTTTCACGTAAACACCATATTCTACAACAAAAGCTGATAGTTCAGCCGGCACCTCAAACACACACCATTCCCCAAATCAACCACTGTAATTTAATATGAAAACAGAAGTGCTTTTTGTGGACTTCCCTTATACAGAATATTTTAAAATGTGCATTCAAGTGCCAAAATATAATAACATTAATATATTTTATGGCTTCTCAGATAACAAGGAGAAAACAGGAAGAACATAGTATATGAGGAAGTATAAATGATCTACGATCTGTTTCTAGTTCAGGAGATGCCTAACAACTGGACAAAAATCTTTCTCAACCATTTGCTAGCTGTGTGAGCTGAGATTTTTTTTAAATTTTGTGGGTTTTAGCTTCTTTCCTAATTAAATTTTTTAAAAATCCTGTAGCTTTGTTAAAAGTCTTAAAGTTGACTATTTATGAGGCAGCCAGCATGGCGCCTGGGATTTGATGGGCAGGAAAAGAAAAATTGAGTCCTTCATCACACACCTCCTTTGACAGAGCTGCTGCCTCCAGTCCTGAGGGCTGTTAACTTCACAAGAGTTCTAGGTCAAGGTTAATGTCTAGGCAGTTGACATTAGACCATGATTCACCTACATGCACCTGAATTTGCCCAGATATAAGACCAACTTTGTATGTTTTCCTCTTGGATGGAAGGTGGCTGGCACACAAATAGGAGACACTTTTAAAAAATATTTTTGAATAATCAGACGTGATGTGATGCTGGAGCAAAAAGTCAAAGTTCTCAGGAAAATATAGGATGTAAATCATAGAGGAAGGGATAAGGCTTGAACAGTAAGGACCACACTTCCTTACTGACAGAGTAGGAAAAAATAGGACAGAGTAAGAAGAAATAAAGAGGTCAATGCAGGTAAATTCTCATGGGATTGAAATTGAATAGAAGCACATTTGTTATGTTGTCTTTTCACTACCAGGCAGGGACTGTGGTCTCTGAGTTGCCTTCAGGATAGTGTGGATATGATGGGGCACAAGGCCTTGGGCTGACTTAAGGAGCATCAGACTGGCCGGTGGTCCAGAAGCGTGACTACTAGCCCAGGGCACGAAGCCAAAGGCGCATCCTTGCCCCCAGAGTTTATGGCAATGTCGAGCTAACAGAGGACAGCAGAGTCTTCTCATACTCTAGAGGACACTGCCCTACCACCTTAGAACCTTGATTGTTCCATGCTGTGAGATTCTATAGTGCAGTTTCTTTGCTATGCAGCTGAAAGAACCCAATTCAGCTGATTTTCTTCCAGTGAGAAAAATCTGGGGAATATTTGCTAACACAACTCCAGTTCATCCTCTTGTTGCATTAAAATATTTGCATTTTCTATAAGTGATTCAAGAGATGCAATGAGATGCTTTATTGGCCTCTAACTCAAAAGAGATATACATGATGTCATAGTCATAAAGCCTTGAACCCCAGGTTTTATCAAATAACAGAGTTACCTGTGGAGACAAAGAAATCGAAATCTATGCTTCCACCAGGGTTTGATATATAGTGACTAAAGTTTTTAACATTTTCTTTTTTCCATGGGGAGACAGAACTAAGAAAGTATGAATCTTAAAATGCCAAGTGAGCCATGAGCTATCAAAAATACAGTTATGGGAATTCCTAAGCCGTGTTATTTTCCACTGAAAGAAATCACCTTACTGAAGATGGTTTCTTCACCTTGTTGTTTTAAATATATTTCAAGAAACTCATTTTTATTACCATTTCATAGTAGTTATCTCCTAAGATCAAGGATCCCTAAAACACAATTCCATCTTGATGGAAGTATTTGTAAACGTATGTTAATTTGAAAATATTTTTGTTTTCTCCCTTCTGCTTATTTCCCAAGTTTGTAAAAGTTGTTTATAGTGTCAGAAACAAAGGTACACCTTGGCCTATTTTCTCTCTCTGTTTAATAAAATTGTCTTCTTTGCTAAATATGAGTCAACTGAGAAAGTTTTGCTCATATATACTACAACAAGTTCCACAGAGTGAGTTTGAGATCATTTGATTTTATTTCTGCCACACTCACCGCCTCAGGGATTAATATGGCAGAAACTTATCACATTGGCTGATTTATGATTAATTTGTTTATCACGCAGAAAATCATGCATAGAAATTGATTGATTTCATTTGAATATAGAGGCCCTATTGTAAGCAGAAAATCTCACCTGCATGACTTTATGTGTACTTCTCCTTTTGCCAGGAAGAAAGCATCTCATCTTTTTATCTCCTGACTTATGACTTGCTTTACTACTCTTTTCCTTCAAGAATCAGTTCACCTGTTGCCTTTTCCTAAAGTATTTCTTATATATTTTTTTAATACATCTTTATTGGAGTATAATTGCTTCACAATAGTGTGTTAGTTTCTGCTGCACAACAAAGTGAATCAGCCGTATGCATACATATATCCCCATATCCCCTCCCTCTTGAGCCTCCCTCCCACCCTCCCTATCCCATAAGCACCTTTATTTTTTAGCTTTGCTCCCACCTATATCAGAGTACTCAATCAAATCTATCACTTCATTATCACCTTATGTACTTAAATATCTTTCCCAATAGACTGTGAGGTGCTTAGGATGAAGAATACTCTTTTTTTTTTTTTTTTTGAGCTTTTGTACCCAAACAATGAAGCTTTTATTGAACAGACATTTGAAAAAAGCATCTATAATTAATACATAATTGACTGATGAGAAATCTAATTCCATTTCCAACAGATGATCGTTATTAATAGGGCCAGGATACTTTTCATCCCATTGTAAATAGGATTTAGCTGCATGCTCTCATTCTTTGGGTTAATTACATGGAAAGAATCAACCCCTCCAGCCAATACTGGCACAAAAACTTCAGTATGCTTTCCAACTGCTGTTCCTATAGCCACTCCCCCACAAAAATATTTTGACCTTCATAAGCTATTTATAAAACACTCCAGTTCAGATGAGGATTATTATTTATTTTTCTGCTGTAAATCTATGTTAGAAAGGTAGATGGCCAGTTGGAGTGACAGCCTTTTTAGACTGACCTAGAGAATAGAGATTTTTGCAATGGGAACAAAATCCGGATGATTTTCCCCTCTTCGTCTTAGACTATATGATATATAAAGCCTCCAGAGACAAAGTTGATGGGTAATTAGAGTTTTATGAAACAGAAAAATAGCTTTGATTCCGGACAACATAGAGAGTAATACAATTAAGCCCCATGGTAAAGATTTTCAAAAGTAGAGTAAAGAAGCAGATAAATTTGTCAATTTTCAAACATTTCCCAAAGAAAACGACATTATGCAGACCTTATACTATTTTTTATAAATTGGCAGGCTTTTATTGCTCCAGCTTTTTTTTTTTTTTATTACTCTGCTTTTCTGTACTCGACCATCAGTGCTGGTCTAATTACTCCAAGCACAATTCTGCCTGCAGCCAAGTTGAGTATGACCTCGTGCACTCCTGGGTTTCTTCTTTCCATCTCTGTGAAGTAGGTGGGGTCTTCAAAATCATCTTTTACAATCAGAGCACCTACAGACTTTAGTTAATGGATCTGGGATTTAATTTTCTCAGTGTGAGAACTGTGATTTGGGTTAATCATTTATTCTCATTATACAGTTCCATTCTTATGCATGGTACTACATAAATAATAATAGTGAGAATAATAGCTACATCTCTCTAGATTAAACAAGACAGCTATTGAATGTTTAATTAAAAGCAAAGTGATAATAAGGACATATTTCCAGAGATTCAATCACGTTGTGACACATACACAATCTACCAAATAAGCCATCATAATGTAATTAAAATTTTAAATAATTAGCTATTGTAATAAGTGCATAGTTAAACTGATTTAATATTATCTGCTTCCCTGAGGATATATTTCCATAAAAGATGGGCTGGAGTAATATTATGCATTAGAGATAGGACTGTGTTTTCATTTATAAATGGTGGAAGTATGAAAAAGTAGCCTACTTATCTAAAGATGCCAGATATTTAATTTTTAAAATCTTCAATAAAATACCATTGCAGAATTCAAAATGGCACTAAGTTTTGGGTTTAGGGGCAAAGAGTTTAAAAAACATCTGGAGATGCTGAAATAACCTGCATTCATTTATGTTATTTAGGTTGTAAAATCATATTCAATCTTGACCCACTCAGGAAATCTAACATAAACGTCCTGCTGATTTTGACAGTCATACAGCAAAAACACCCTCTAATGAGCATTTAATAGTCACCAAAAGTTTTGCATTAAGTACAAAGCCCTTTTGATTACTTTTTCCACTAATTTAAAGTAAATGCTTTTACAGATGGCATATGTTAGGCCGCAGAACGTGTGTCGCATTCATATGCAGTCACTGAAAATAGATTCCAGCTTTAGTAGAAAGATTGTACCAAAAAGATCAAACACGAAACACTGAGTAAACGTTTACCAGTGATGCATTTTCTTTAAACCTCTTCCTAAATACTTACCCAATAAGAGAGTACCATGCTTGGGGTCTGAACAGTAATTGAGAAATACTTTGGCAAATTAACACCTACAACAAAATGATCTAGACAAAGAAATCGAGTTCTTCATCCTACCTCTCATCTTCCTAAGTGTAGAAGCATATAATATTTCAGTTCCCTTCAAACTGTATTGTATTACATACATGAAAAATGCCATGAAATGCTTTCAGATGGTAGAGGTGATCAGAAAAATAACAAGGACATATGACAAAGAAAAACAAAAGAAAGCCAAAAATTGCCTTACAGGCTGATAAATGAATAATGCTCTGGTTTTAATTAATAGAGTTATTATCATTGTTATTATTATTATTATTCCCTTCTGATGTGCAAAAACATTATAACAAAGGGCTAATATAAACAATACATTATGATGTTATGTAACTGAATTTCAGCTATACATTAGAAAGGTCATACAATCACAAAACATGAAATGAACCCAATTTTATGGATGCCTAAATAACTTCTTTTTCAGTACTTTGGGAAGGTCACCAGCTGGCCCATGGAGAACTATATAGTCTGTTGGAATCCCAAATGACTCCCCTGTAAACAAAAGGTGAGACCATATCCCACACTTGCCAATACTCAAGGAGCATCTGCTTAAAAACACAGAAAGCTAGCCATTCTGATATGCTAGTGACACTGATTTTTACATTTGACATCTCAAGAGTATTAATGGAACTACAGGAGTTAAGAAAGTTGCAATATGGGGTGAGTCCCAGCACTTAGTTTCACATTTAGTATTACTGTGGAAATTGAGTGGTATAATAAATTGATTTGAAGAGTTTCTCTTAAATCTTTCATTTACTAAATGAAATGTACTTAAATCTGACATTTACAAAAATGGCCTGAGATATTTAGCAACATCCCTGGCTTCTACCCACTAAATGACAGTATCATCCTTCACCCTCGGTTGGGACAATCAAAAATTCTCCGAACCTTGCCGAATGCCCGTTGGGATGCAAAGCATCACCCAGTCGAAAACCAGTGAAATAGATGAATCTGGCTGAAATAGTAGAATAATCAATGAACTGAGGATACATTATATATGAGGATCTAAAACGTATTTGAAACCCTGATAATTTTCCACGCTACTTAATGTGACCTTATGATTTTTCAGTCCATTCTAAAATCCCAAGTCTTGGTTATTTTAGCTAATATGCATCCTATTAGAAACAGCCTAGGAGGATTTCTAATTTTTTTTTCAGTGTCCTTCCATAGCAAGGAATCCAGTTTCTTAAAATTCTTTGAGAGTTTGAAGATTAGAATGAAACAGGTAGGAGGAGATTGACAAAAACCTTTTCATATGACAAGTGGAAAGAACTGGGATGATTATCCTGTAAGTGGAGGTTGGATATATTAGCTGCTATAAATATTTAAAGCAATAGTATTATGAGATAGTGGATTACAGTAATCCAGATCTGTACGCAAAATATTTATTAAGCACCTACGATATGTCAAGTGATTTTGCTGTGCTCTGGAGCTAAATAAATAATGTACTCTCTATGATTTGACACCTACACAATTAAGACACACAAATATGCACAATATTCTTTTGTTTATTAAGAAATAGTGATTATATATATATGTATAAATATAAAGAATGAATGAATAAATGCATGCAAAGATTTATACTTGAAAATATTTAATACCCAATGTAATAATGCTTCTTTACAAATGAACAAGCATATTTTTTCTTCTGGTATCGAACTCAGTTAATTAACACAATAGGTACTCAACAATATTTTTTTAAATGTGCCTAATGTAATTTACTCTTTATGTTCAGTTGTAATTACCAAGATTTATTTCAACACACCTAACAGGTAGAATGAAGCTGGATTCAGTAGTAGCTTAGTCCATGGGGTTATTACTACGCTTACACTCTTTCTTCTCTTAGAAGTTACAAGTTTAAATACACACACACACGCACGCACACACACACACACATTCATGTGTATTTCCCTGAATGGCTCAAGGTAGTAACAAGTTTTTCCAGTAGTTCTTTATTTTCAGTTTTTAGTAAAGAAACATAAATAATGACCAAAGCCTGAGAAGATAGAAGTTAAATAATTTCATTCACAAAGAGTATGAACTTTTTGAGGATTATTTCAGTACAAACTTTGGGTCTTTATCTATTTGTTCTTATCCATTAATATTCTCCAATGTAAAATCAAAGTTCCAATCTGGTCCCACAGATGACCCATTTGCTTACATGGAGAAGTCACACTTCTTAATACTGCACTTATCCAAGAAAAGAAGGTAATTCACACATCTACTCTTCTAGAAAGCACTTACCAAGACCCCAGGCCAACTTGACCTTTCTATTCTCTGGATTCTATTGCACTTGCTGTCTGTATGACAGCACCTTGATCAAGCACCCTCATGTGATTAAAAGGAAATATAATTCTTTGGAGCTAAATTATATGTAATGTAAAATGATATATAGCTATTATTTTAAAAATGGAAGTAATTCATGAGATTTTAAGAAAAAAATTCTAAATATTTATACATTTTAGTAACCAGTCACATACTACATGTAACATTTCTTAGATAGAAGAGATTCAGAGCAGTTGTTTATATTTTCTTTCTATCAGAGTACAATTCTAATTAAACTCCAGAGGTAAAATAATAAACTGTGACTGATTAATTTAACCAACAGTTATGGTTGAACTAGTTTTATCTGACCCCTAATTTAACATAATGACACCATCAATAAGAATAGACAAAGAATAATAGAATTAGAAAATGTTTATTACCTCATTCATTTTTAAAATTTTCTTCAATTTTTTGTTATGTTAATGTAAATATATGACCAACTCTAAATTTGTGTATTGGGCAAGACTAACATTTCTGGTTCTCGATTATGTAGAAATTGATTATTTATACCTAATCAGTTAGAATAAAGCTATATTTTATTTATTATTATTATTTTTAATTTATTCTTATCCTTTCTCTTTATAAATCTCTTCAAAGATGATATTATTGAAACTATTACTCAGAGTAAAAAATTAATCCTTAATGTAAAACTTGGGAAAAGAAAATCCATAGGAAGAAATTTACAGAATGTCATAATAGTTAACCATAAAACTTAAACCTTATTCTCCTAGATTGCAAGGAAAATAGGAGAAAACAAACATATATATATCTTATTCTTTACCAATGGAAAGCAAACTAACTCATTAAAGGAAGAAGCTTCTGCCTGATCTTGAACTTAAGGAGTAGCTTGCTTTGAATCTTTTTTTTTTTTAATTGCTGAATAACTTTTATCATGTTTCTTTTCACACATTTTTCAATATGGCATTGCAGTGATACATTTGTTGCCTGTTACATTGCTTGACATAATGCGGATCATAATGCATAAAGATGTTAGTATTTCAAAAGCACTTTGTCATTTCTGATAATATATTGGAAAAGAAGTATAATTTTTAAAGGATGGTCGCTTTTTGATACATTTCAGCAGTAATCCTGTATTTATTTAATCAATAGCCTGAACATTATTAAAATAAGTTCATACTTATTAAATTATGACCATTTATGAAAGTTAAAGGTGGGTGCTATTAACAGCAGGTATCAACCAGATTTGTTTGTCTTTAGTAAACCAGGGGTTATGTTTATAAGCCTCATAAAGTCCAGGCTATCTCATCCATCAATAAGGAATAGTTATGGATGGTACGATCTGTCACATGTGAATGTTGCTATGGGGAGATATGATACAGTTGTGGGGATGAGGGACAGTTTGGAAAGCAGTCTTGACTATTCCTCCCAAATACCAGAATTCCCATGTGATGTCTCAGTGACACTGAAAGGTAGACAACTCAAGACTAAGATCACTCTAGAAACCTAAAATTAAGTGTTTCATTGTATTAATTGAACAGAACACTTCTGGTATTTAATTATATAAACATAGTAAAGCTATAAGCAGGAAAAAGGAAAAGTGTATATTGAAAGGGAAAGGGTGTATTGAGACAAATTCTTGAATCCCTAGGACACATGGAGTGTTGGCTATCCTAAGCCTTCTCCTAAATCATTACTCTTCTCATCTCATCTTGTATTAGCTCTAATGTAGTACGAAGACTTGAGTCCTGCATTGGTGCCCCATTATGTGTCCTCTGCATCACCATACCACAAACACACCACACCGCTGCATCATCCACTAGTACAAGCCATCACTCCCCACTTCACCCATATGCTAACCACTCTCCTTCCAAGCTAATGCCTTCTTCCAATGCTATGGATAACCTCTTGCTCAGACACCTTCAAAGAGTTTCCATTTACTAGAAGATCAAGTCCAAAATCCTTATCTTTGGCATTGAATGCCCAACACAGCTTGCCCTAACCTACCTTTAAAGTCATAGGTATAGATTTTTAAAACTCAGAGATAATCAGATATAAATCTGTCATTTTGTAGAGGAAGAAAACAAAGCTCAGACAGATTAAGTAACTTGACCAAGGTCATGCTGCTACTGACAGGTAAAGAATAGGAACAAAGATCCTCTGACTCCCAGTCTGTTTTCCCACAAATTCCTAACACTATTTTCTATTAATCCCAGTATTGCATTAGTCTTGGTCTCAAAGTCTTTTAAATATGACACTTTCATGCTTTGCTATTTCATTATTGACAGAAGACTGAGACTTAAAACTAATTTATTAAAGATAACAAATAATGATTTTTACATTTAAGTCACCAATAAAAGTGCACATTCTTTTTATCATTTTTATGATTTTTTTGCCCCTTCTAAGTGCTTTAGACTTTTTCAAGTTTTTGCCAGAATGTGCAATTTATGTTGACATCCTTTACTGAAATCAATCATTTTATTTCCCACAACATACTTATATGCTGTCTTTTTTATGCCTGCTCCTTTCTTCTTCCCTTCTTTCTTCCATTTATTATTTCTTTTTTAAAATTTGTCTTTTTTATATTTAATCCCAGCGATATTTTAGAAAACTTTTCAGATGGCTCATGAGAAATTATGTAGGATAAGAAAATAGAATGAGACAAGAATAAGGCAACAAAAGAAGTAAAAATTTAGATGGAGACAAAGTAATGCCAGGAATAATACTAGGAATACAAACAATAGTGACCTACATGGGAACAGAAGTTGGAACACAAATTTGACTATTAGCTGTGTATAAAGTAATGTGAACAGAGAAGACATGTCAGTGAATCAATTTCTTATTTATAAAAATATTTGTGTATAAATTAATGGGACATCACAGTTGCTATGGGAAATTATAAATGTTCTAGCTAATAAGATTACTGGAGCTCTTCCTAAAGAAAACATTATGTCATATAATAAATTCTATTTTTGAAAACGTACATACAAATGCCTGCTTATTAAATATGGGTCATCAATTTTAACTGATCTCACAGCAAAAGGAAGAAGACATTAGGCAAGAACTTCTGGATTTAGCTTGGAAAAGGAGAGCAGAGCTCACTCTCAACCTTAAAATATGAAAAAATGTGGACAAACTGCAAATTCGAGACTTCCCTAGGGAGGTCAGAGAACTGAGGTTGCAGAGTGAACATCCAATTTGGTATCTGAAGAGAGAACAGACAACGCAGGACAAAAAGAGGGCTAGAGACTTTGCTTACTGAGGGACAGACAACCTTAAGATGCCCCTTAATGTCATATAAGCTGGTAAGAGGATTCAGCTAGACATTTTTGACAAATTACTAAAGACAACTGTGGAGTAGGAGAATTAAAACACCTGGGGCCATAACATGGGAGTCTTACACCTTTCTGCAAGTTTTTCTTCCAAGAACCCCAGCAGGTATGCGTAGCTGAAGACAGCCCTGAGAAAGCTGCAGCTAAAGCTGAAATCCACACAAACCCATCCTTCTAGCTCCCCTATGAGAAAAATGCCTTAATCTGCAGCAGGAAGATGAAGAGGAAGAAGAAGAAGAAGAAGAAGAAGGGGAAGAAGAAGAAGAAGAAGAAGAAGGGGAAGAAGAAGAAGGAGAAGGAGAAGGAGAAGGGGAAGAAGAAGAAGGAGAAGGAGAAGGAGGAGAAGGAGAAGGAGAGAAAGGGGAAGGAGGAGAAGGAGGAGGAGGAGGAAGAAGAGGAGAAGAAGGGGGAGAAGGAGAAGAAGGGGAAGAAGAAGAAGAACGACGACGACAACAACAACAACGACAACAGGTCCCTGTAGCCTGCTGGTAGCGACTGATCGGGAGAAATGAACAAATGAGCAAACAAAAACCCCAGCCCTAGGGAGGGGCAGAGTATCTGCTAGGTTGGACATTCCATGAGGAACTTAATACATTTCTGATCTTGTTTCACATGGAAGGCTGAACCTAGAGATAGTTCAGTCACTTCCCCAAGGAAGCAGGAACACTTATTAAAAGAGGCATACCCCCATGACACAGGTTTGCAACACCTGTTTAAGGCCGATACTTGATCAAAACATTAGAAAATGCATACCACACCTTGCCCTCTGTCACCACACTAGCAAGCACTGGTTAAAAGTAATTTGGAATAGATTTAAGAATGCTGCAAGAGACAAATTCTGTGGAGACTAAAGCAAAAGGAAGATGGAAAGCTGATCAGAGAGAACGAGTAGGGACCACCCTCAAAACTGCCGCCATTATGGCTAAAGTCACACACAATGGACACTAAAGCCCTAGACAAGGAACTGTATGCTCCAATTCACTCATCAAAAAAACAAAAGCAAAAAGAAAACTTATTATCTGCAATCGTAGAAAGCATATCCAGCTTTCAACAACAATATTTGGGACATAATAAACAAGGTAAGATAAAGCACAGTTTGAAGGTACAAAGCAATCATCCACATTATATGACACAGATAATTGAAACCATCAAGCAAATAATTAAAAAGAAATATAATAATAGGTTAAAAGCTCTAATGGGAAAGGTAGAAAATGTACAAGGTCAGACAGGTAATTTCAGTAAAGACATGGAAACTATAAGACAGAATCAAATAAAAGTATCATAATAGGAAACAAATAAACAGACATGAAGAATTCTTTCAACTTGCACCTGATTAAACTTAACACAGACCAGGAAATAATCAGTGAGCTGGAAGATAGGTAAATAGGAATGACCCCAGTGGAAATTTAGAGAGAAAAACAGAAAGAAATAAAAAGTACAGAGAATTCAAGAGCTGTGAGACAACATCACAGAAAGCAATAAAAAACTATGGAGAATACAAGTGCTGTGGAACAATAGCAAACAGTCTAACATATTTGTAATTGGAGTCTCAGAAGGAGAAGAAAATGTGCACAACATAAAATACACACTGGACAAAATAATAACTGGGAATTTTACAAATTATTGATATACACCATATCAGAGAACCAAGGGTCACAGAGAACACCAAACTTGATAAATACCAAACAGAACAAATCAAAACGAAAATGTTAAACCTACCTGGGTGTTCAACCTGCTGAAAACCGAAGACGAGAAAATCTTGAATGTGGCCAGGGGAAAATACCACTTTACCTACAGAGGAGTAAAGATAATAATTAGAGATTTCTTGTCAGCAACCAACAAACAAGAAGTCTAAGGAATATGTCTTTTAAAGTGCTAAAAACAAACAAACAAAAAAATAGTCAACCTAGAATTTTACATACACCTTGAAAATATACTTCAAAAGTGAAGGACAGCTTACCCTTCCCCCTGGGACAAAATGAGAGAGTGGCGTGGATTTATATATACTACCAAATGTAAAATAGATAGCTAGTGGGAAGCAGCTGCATAGCACAGGGAGATCAGCTTGGTGTTTTGTGACCACCTAGAGGGGTGGGATAGGGAGGGTGGAAGGGAGATGCAAGAGGGAGGAGATATGGGGATATATGTATATGTATAGCTGATTTACTTTGTTATAAAGCAGAAACTAACACACCATTGTAAAGTAATTATAATCCAATAAAGATGTTTAAAAAAAAAGTGAAGGACAAATAAAGAATCTCACAGATAAACAAAACTGAGATAATTAATTGTCAGGAGATCTACTCTATAAGAAATGTTAAAGGATATTCTTCAAGCAGCAGAAATTACATCTTTGGAAAATTTGACCTATTCAAAGAAATAGAGCACCAAAAGCAAATAAATAAAGGTGAAATATATTTTCTTATTTTTATTGCTCTAAAAAAATAACTGATCTTTAAAGCAAATTTGTATCAAAGTATTTTGTTCTCATAGTATATGTAAAACTGAAATATATGACAAAAGTGGCACAGGGGGAGAGAGAGGAATTAGGAATTTACCACTATAAGACTCTTAACACTACACACTACATGTGAAGGTGTATAATATCATTTGAATTTAGAATCAGATTATTTAAAATGTATATTGTAAACTGTGGGCAACCACTAAAGTAGATTTTTAAAAAGAAGTATTAAAATTAGTCAATAGAGAAGATTAGCCTAGAATTGTTTTAAAAAAACTCGATTCGGGCAAAGGAAGGAAAAATAAAGGAGTTAAAAAAGAAATAGAGAACAAATGAAAAAATTAGAAAAGAGCTAGCAAAGAGGTATAATTTAATCTAACCACATCAATAATCATATTAAATATTGTTGGTCTAACCAGGCCAGTTAAAGTACAGAGATGGTAAGATTAGAATAGAAGTAAGACAAATTAACCAAATCTGACACAATATTCACATGTAGTGAGATAAAAACTTGTCACTGTTAAATGGCTGGTTTTGAATTTTTTTATATATATTATGAGATTTAACCTCTGTGCATGAATGCATTTTTAAAATATAGGTTGGCCACATCACATTGTTCATCTTGTCACTGATAAACTATAAAAATTTTTTAACTGAAATGAAAACTTCAGCCATATTTCCTCTTTTTAATTGATTATTTTCATATTTGGTACTACCAAGATGATACTTACAAAAACTTTCAAAGTTATTCAGTGTCTTCTTCAAAAAAGTCATATTATTTGTGTCTACTTTCTTGTATTCACAGAATATTAATATAATTGCATTACCCTACTATGCTGACTAGTCAATGTTAATGATTTCTACTGACAATTGCAGCTAAAATTATTACGGCATTGTTCTGCTGAGCATAGAACCATTAAAAATTAACTAAAGTTCAAGTTACATGAGGTGGTTAAATAAAATATATAATACAAATCAAGCACATTCTCCTATGACACATTAACTACATTCTAGAAACTTTATATTCAGCTTCGTAGAAAGACAAGTTTTTGGTAAGATTCTCCTTAAATTGGTTGCCCTGTCTTTCCCTTTGATATTATGAGGTAAATGTTCCTTCAATACACTCATTGTCCAAAGCACCAAGCAGGTTGGAGAAACTTTCCAAACTAAAGAAATCCTATTAACGTAAGCATAATATAATGAGAGGTTGAATTTTCAAACCTCCGTCTTTGAAGATGAAAAGGTGCAGAACTGAAGACTGAAGATGAATTTAATAATTTTGATGACTACTCTCCTATGTTTAAATCATTATTAGGTCATTAGGAATATTGTCCTTGTAAAGTTTTGCAAATCGGTTATTGTATTTTCATGGATATTATGTAATACACATGACTCGACTTATGCATTGGTTTTTTGTTATTATATTGAGCAGATTTCTTTTAGAAGCAAATACAATCTTAGGTGCAAATAATAAGTGAAAATGAACGGTAGACAGGTCTTTTTTTACACAAGGGCTGTGTAGTAGAAGAAAAATCTATGAATAAAACTAAGATATAACTACTCTACAAAGAAGCATACAATAAGTGCTAAATGTTCTTTCTTTATTGGAAAAAGGGGGGAAATATTACATTTGTCTCAGATAATTTTACTCTGGAGGATTTTTATTCATCCTGCTCCATGAAAAATGTAGATAACATCCAAAGAAACCTCAATCTTTGGGCAAGTTATTAAGTGTCATTGTCATGATATACTTTTCTGTGTCCCATATTACCTTTCTTTCTCTACCCTGGGCAATCAAATCAAGTCAGAATTGAAAGCTCCAATTCAATTCTGTCAGTTTGTTCCGTTGTATGGAGCTGTTCCTATTGTGAATCAAAATTCTAAGCATCCTATAAATGACAGAAAGTTAAATTATTACAGCTCCAATTACTGAGAAAATATCCCTCAGATAAGTAGAGTGAAGCAGGATGGCTAGAAAAAAATGCAATATTCCCATCAATGATGCATAGAACTAAGTAAAACACACTGTATTGAATAAAGCAGAGTATGTAAAACCTAATAGTACTTACCTTCTTACTTTTATTTATCAATTGCTTTTTCCATTATTATTTTCATTTTGAGAATGAATTATGAAATTTTTATAGTTAGCTACAGGATTTTATTTAAATCAACCAAACAAGCATTTACCAAGTACCTACTAAGTGCAGCAAGCTCTGCTGAGGATATGGGGATGAACCAAAAGATCTCCTGCTAAAAAATTCAGAAATTGAAAGAGGAAACAGATACAAAAATATATACAAAAGAGCATGAGATGTGTTCTAACAAAGACAAGACTAATGTGTTAGGGAAATATGAAAGAAGACTGCTTTGGGTGGCAGCAGGATGTCAAAGAAGGCTTTGGAAATGATGATCTAACATTTGGTGAAGCAGCTGGAGTTGGTTAGGCAAAATAGTTGGGGGTGGTCTTCCTAGACAGAAGAGGCAGACCTCCCAAACATCACAGAAAGGAAGGTAGGGCGAATGCAACAGTCACAAGTGATCCAGTATGAATTGAGCGAAAAACAATGAAGAAAAATCAGCAAGGGAGGGAAGTAGCCAGGGGCCATATAATGAAGATGATTCTCTGTCATGAAAATAAGTCTTGTTTTAGCTTCTGAGGAATAGGGAGCTGTTGGTAAGCATTACAACAGGAATGATGTGTCTACAGCCACTATGAGTCCTGCCCTTTGGGCACAGAGATGAGTCTGCCAGGCAATGGATAAGTGGTTGGTGAAAGCCAGTCCTCATTCTCTTCAGCAATCTTTGTCCTCTATCTGGGGGCCCTTCAGCCTGTGGGAAAGCACACCTTTTTGTAATCTCTGGGCAAAGGGGAGGCTTCTTTTGAAATGGGTTTAGAGATTAGGAGATATGATCTTTGCAACCGCCTTGTGAAGAAAGAATTTTCTGTGTCTTATAATTGAAACTACTGAAGCTCAAAGGAATCAGCACAAGAATGGTGAAGAACAAGGACTTCAGGTTTGAAACCAGTAGCCCCTGCTTGCTGGTGATCAGATCTCTAGCAAATTACTTCACAGCTCTGCATCTCAATTCTACCGTGTTTAAAATAGGGATGAGAACTACCTATCACAAAGGGTTGCCATTGCTATTAATTTATTATTAATGAATGATTTAACGTAACAGGATCAAAACAGTGCCCGGAACATCTGAACTACTCAATAAATATTAAGGACTCTGTTGGCCCACATCAACTAAGTAATAAGAGATGGATTGAGAAACCCAACCTTGACTCTTGGTTAATTAAATTTGTCTACCTAGATACATATTTTGGATAGTTAAATTTTATAGTAAACTGTTGTAATGTTAAAACATAACTCGATTATGTATACGACACTTATGGATGGCGGAGAGTGTAATCCTGAGTAGACCCCAGAGCAACTGGGACTAAAATGTATCTCCAGATGTAAGTGCAGCAGTACCTCAGCTTACGAGAGCAGTTGGCTGGACCCTTAAATGTTTACTAGTATCATGGACAAAATAAAAAGCAAGGAAGAGGAAGAACAAATGTTTGAATGATTCAACATGGTAGTAAGACTTCCATCAGGGGGAATCATAAAAGGTGTCTGAAAGATTTTATTTAATACCAGCACGAGTCCACAATTCTTCTGAGACTTCTTAATCAACACAGAAGCCCGCTGAGGACTAAGAGAGGGCCAGAGGCTAAATGACCTGAAGAATCCATCTTTGCTATAATGTGACACTTTTCAATGGATGTATGAAATTTACTTCCACACAATGTTCTGTAAACTGAACATTGCAACATTCTGGATAATATTTTTTTCCCCTTCGTTAAGATGCTTGAAGTTTGCTATAGAAAATACACCAAAAACCAAATACAATCGGAACACAAAAGCAAAGACTGTCTTCTGTAATTCAAGATTTAAAGGAGGAAGTATGAAGGCAACATAAATTGATGCAACATACAAATTTTCAACATCAGAAACTACTTAATGTCCCTTCGGTCATATCAATACACATATCGATAGACACCAGATACTTGGTGGTGCCAGCATCAGGGGACCAGAACTGACCACCACTGGCTGGTGATTCAGTCCTGGTTGGGATGCATTACCTCCTCACACTGATTCTTTTTTTGTGATTTACTCATTTTAGTTTCTCTTTTGATATAGCTGTCTTTGGGAAATGGCTATGCTGCTTGGTTTTGTATTGGTCTTTTTGTTTTGTGTTGGGTTTTTTTGTATGGTTGTTTTGTCTGTTTGTTTTGGTAACCACACAGGATGCAATATTTATTTTGAGCAAAACTAGGTCTTCATCTACTTTGTTTCTCAGCCGTCTCACCTCTCGGGCCATGTGCTAATTCATCCTCTCCCACTCACTTTGTGGTAAAAGATATTCTGATTGTAACTCTTGTGTTTTATTTTTTAAATTAACAATCCTCATACCAGAGGTATTCATTATGAAAGTTGAAGTTTCACTCTGCTTCTGCTTTATTCAGAAAAATACGTACGTCTCCGTATTGAATTTGACTTATTACTATTGATAAACATGCAATAATTCATCCTTTTCTACTCATGATGTCTCTCCTAATTGATTTCCTTTGTTGGATAATTAAGAAGTTCAAGTGACTGGTGAATATCCAAGACAGTTTCTTTATGTTGAGAGATTGTTCTCAGGTGCAGCACTTAAAAGAAGAAAACACGAGACTCTTTCACCTCCATTCAAATGCTGTGCAACTATTCATTTGTAAAACTTCTAGCAGAAGTCAGAAAATTAGATTGAATAAGGAATGGAGCCGAGGAGAGATACTCTGTTCAGGCATGATGTCCTCCATAATGAAACCACACAAAAACATAATACAGGATAAAAAAAATATATTTTTTTTAATGAGTTGTCACACCCTAAAATGGGCTCATTATTTTAATCCTGAGTCAACTGTGCATACTGATAAGGCAACCAAAAAGATCAAAACACTTTATAAGTAGTGAAGACAGGAAGGCTGAACTCTCTCCAGTCTGAATATCTAAGGGGAGCCATGATCAAACTCCCCACAGAGTATAAAACAGGGAAGGGCATATAGGCCTAATCAGTCTTGGTGAATGGATCAAATCCTGGCCAAATGAAGCCATTCATTGACCTGTGAAAGTGCCATGATGTTTCATGTTTCTGGCCTTTGTGCATACCATCCCTTCTGCTTGGGATAATGTCATCCATATCTACCCAACAAACTACTACCAACTTATGAGAAGACTATAAGGGTCCCACCTTTACTAAGCCAGACTCCTCTTCCTTGGGAGGAAAATAACCTGTGCATATCAACAACTGCAAATATTTATTGGATGAGTGAATACAACACACAAAGTAAAATTTAGTCAACAAATCCCAAAGTGAATGCATTCATTTAAAAATGTGACACATGTTATCTTAGGAAGAGATATAAAAGCAAAGGATATGTTACAACAAAAGTTGTAAACACATAAATGGGGGTCAGTGATATAAAGTAGCTGAAGATAAATGTACAGATCTATAGAAGCTAAAACAGTTACTAAAAAGATGATACAGATATTTACACTAATTACATAATTTTTGTGATTCAGTCAATATATGAGGGCACTACAGAGTTTTCCAAAATTTTGCTATGGCATCAATATTAGAAACTAAACTATCTGGTAGACTTTTTCCATCTTTCTTTGTTTCAAATGTGACATAATATTTTAAGTGTTCTCAGATTAGAATTTCTACAATTTCTCAAATTTGACAGATAAAGTATAAAATAATATATCCCACTAACAATGTTTTTCTGTGTTAAAGTATTTTTCCTCATAAGCATTGCTAGCAATTGAACAATTTAAAATATATTAAATACCAGTTTGTTTTGTTCACTCAATACATTTATTATTTATTTCCACTTATAATGGTTTAGACACCTAAAGTATTAACAAATATGGTAGCAATTTGAACAGTTTTTAAGGTAAGGAAAACTGTCATTGCCCATAACTGGGTTTTTTTCTGAGATAAACGACATGAAAGTTACATCAGATGAATTTCTGAACCATAATACTTGTGGTTATACTCATATGACAGATGTAATGTGAACTATTAATCTGACTGTATGGAATTTCTCTCCAATTACCAATCAGGATTAATCTCAGCAAGTTCCAAGGGCATTCTAACCTTCCAAAACCACTGATGTGTTATATAATTGGCAATTCCATCTTTAATACATTTCCAGCAGCACCTAGAAAATTAGTTAATATCAATATTTTAAAAATGTGTTGTTACATTGCTGACCTGGTTCCTTCAATGAAGATTTAAGACTCAATAGCACAATTTCTAAAAATAAACATGTTTTAATTTAAATGTTTGTCTTTCCTTTCCATAACATACTTCATATTTCCTGAAAACTAAAATTTCCTCATCACAAGTTAAACACATTTAGAAGATATTCAGTATGATTTCCCTGTTTTCTCTCTCTCTCTGTACTCGATAATGACCTTCAGAGCCTCTTAGAGCGGAAATCCTAAGGGTTCCCTTGCTTGGGGGAAAGGGTACTGTTTTGTTTTCCATTCTTGCTAAATCACAGCTTTTGAGCTCAGAACTGCAGGACACACCAGTAAAAGGAACGAGATTAGAGATGCTAAGGAGATAGAAGTGCAAAGAAGATACAGATTCACAATGCTCTGAACAGGCAGTAACCCGGTCCTCTCAACAGATCTAGTTGACGTGCCAATATTTTTGCCATCTCTACACTTTAGTAAGTGCTGGATAACACGCCAGAAGTTGCACGCATAGATACATGAATTCTATTTAATCCTTACAATAGCCTGACCTGCATTTATAAACTGAGGAGGGTATTACGGAGCACAAGCCTGGCATCTGAAGAGCTCTGAATCAAATCCCAGACTATCTGACTCCAGTCCCTTGCTGCTCATACCAGGCACCCATTGATTCAGAGCAGAGTTGCATTTTACATTGAGATTAAGCTCAAAGTCAGATGTTAAAATGAAAATTGCTAGAACTGAAAATCATCAATTAAATCACTTCAAATCATCTTGTAATCCCCCAGGACCTGGGAACTTGGCATCTAATTTTTCTAGAATAACCATAGTTAGTTTTCTTAGCATTTTCTCTTTTGCATGGGCAACGGAACGTCAAGCAAGTAAATTGGAAAAGGGGAGAGCCATATGCACCCCTTCTCTCCCACGTTCTGTTATGCTTCAGGACACTAGCCAATCCTTTTCCCCGTAGCCACAGGGATATTGACTTTTGATGACCCATTCATTGAGACACAACTAAGAGGTCTAAGGGGAAAAAAATCTGTCACACTATGTTTGTTATAATTACTTTGTGAACATACAAATGAAGAGTATGTATAAGTCATTTTAGGCTCTTAACCCTAAATTACTCCTGATATTTACTATGTTTGTTACTTCGGCGATGACAGTCACAGGACACTTTTCTTTGCTAGTTCTCCATTCTAAAAATATCTCTTTAATCAAAATCCTAAGCTTTTTTAAGTGAAAAAGAAAGCCAACACAGCAGATTCATAATGTAATCCATTGTCAATCCAGCTTGCTGCCAAATTAAATAAAAATGAAAATATCAAATAAACAAAAGTTCTTTCCTTTCTCCACATGTCCACATGTCTGGTATAGAAGTGTTAAATTTTAATGACAGCAAAATATAATTCTTGGAAATGTTTTCAGTTATGTGTTTTCTACAAACAACTTCGTACCAAAATGTCACAGTTTAGGCAAATCTCAAAATGCTTTATTTTCACCCACTGAAAGTGGTTGATAGTTTATTATTTCCTAGCCACCACTGGGAGAACTCTCACATATATAATATAATATATAATGTATGATATATAATATATAGTATATAATAAATATATATGCATGATTAAGTCAAATATACATAGAGTTATTTTTTCTTGAAACATTGAAAAACGTGTTGCCATAATGCTTGATTAGTTTAAAAAAGTAAGTACCATTTCTTCCTCTAGTAGTTTCATATTTTTATCATATTGTTTTAATGATTCTTTCTCTGGAAATTTGTAGTGACAAATCCAACCTTGAGCTTTTAATTCTTCTTCACAATGTATGAAAAATTCCCAAATGGAAATTAGCTTTCACTTATCTGTTGCTACATAAGAAATTATCCCAAAATTTACTTAAACAGTGGTAATCATATTGAAACATATATATCAAGTCAACAGTGTTCTATGACAATCGTATCTCCATAAAGCTGGGAGAGAACAGCATTTTATTTGCTCCCGACTCTGAGATCTGGAACTCTGCAAGGCTCGGCTGAGCAGTTCCGCTGCCCAGGGTGTGCTCCACTGGGCTCTCCTCTAGCAGCACTGAGCTGTGGCTCACTATGGCTGCAGGTTCTAAAATGGCCCAGCACCTTGGCCGGCAGCTGCTGGTGGCCGTCTTCTGGGAGTTCAGCTGGGACCGCCAGCGGGTGAGGCGGCATGACCTGCCCTCCACTGGCTGCCTGGGCTTCCTCACAGCATGGAAGCCACCTTCCGAAGAAGGAGTATCCCCAGTACCCGAAAGCAGAAGCTGCCCATCTCCTAAAGCCAGCCTTGGAAGTAACATAACTTCTCTTCTGTTTGGTTATATTCATTCATTTGTTTTGTTTTTTTATTCCACATATGAGTGATAACACACAGTATTTGTCATTCTCTGTCTGACTTATTTCACTCAACATAATACCCTCCAGGTCCACCCATGTTGCAGCAAATGGCAGAATTTCATTCTTTTTATGGCTGAGTAATATTCCATTGTAAGAGGCACACATTACCAGGTATAAAATAAATAAGCTACAAGGATATATTGTACAGCACAGGGAATATAGCCAATGTTTTATAATAACTTCAAATGGAGTATGATCTATAAAAATTTGAATCACTATGTTGTACAACTGAAACTAATATAATATTGTAAGTCAACTATACTTCATAAATAAATAAATAACTAATATGAAGGGGAAAAAAACCTTTTCTTTTGCCACACATTATTGTGCAAAGTTCAAAGGAAGTGACAGATGCAGCCAAGAGAAGAAATATACAGCCCCGCTTGATAAAGAGATTCAAGGTAACCATGCAAAAAAGCCTTTAAAATGGGAAGTACTGGGAATTCCCTGACAGTCCAGTGGTTAGGACTCTGCACTTTCACTGCATGAGGGCCTGGGTTCAATCCCTGGTCAGGGAACTAAGACCCCGCAAGCCACAAGACCAAAAAAAAAAAGAAAAAAAATGGCAAGTACTGCTGTCATCAGTTTTGGAAATCCAATCTACCATGGAACCTTTTCTCAAGTAACTCTCTTAAATTCAAAAAAGTTAACCAAAAATCAAATATATTTTTGCATAGTTTATTTTGTTTAATGGTATAAAAACTTCTGCTTCAAGAAATTCTTAAAAGACAAGAAAGAAATATGAGACAATCTCATCTCCATAATTCTGCCTTTTTAAGATTATATCATGAGAACTTACAGAATTGTTTTTACCACATTCAAATTTACAATTTGAAAAGATCACCAAGGTTCCTGGAAGAAGAATAAATTGTGGTGAAATGAGTCAGAGGTGATAAGACTCAATTTGAAGGAGCTCTATTAAAAAACATAGTTCATGTGACAATCTGATAGTTTGTACTATGGTCATTTGCATAGAGATGAAGATAAATGAGCACATTTTGAACAGTTTATTTAATTTTACAGCATACCATTTTTCATATTATAATGCCTCTAAAGCTGGGATTATAATGCCTCTAAAGTATCTTATAACTGATGGCTTATCAATTTGGCAACTTTGTTTCTCCTCGGTGTTAAATAACTTATGCTACAACACATGGCATCTTAGATGCAAAACTGTATATGGTACTTTGGGTGGTACCAGGTACGTACAGCAGACAGTAGCTAATGTTTTGTGAACTGAATGACAGCTACATTTGATTATTTTCACCAATTATGTATTTTTGAAATATTATATATAGAGGCAACTTAACTGTATCATGTGATTGGCATTCCTGAATTTTTAACTGATGTAATAACTATTTCCAGGATCTGACCACAAGTGACCAGATATGATCATGTAGAGTTGGCATAATGCCTTTAAATTGTTTTTTTTTTTTTTTTATTCAATTTGACTATTTTTGGTCAAAAATTTGAAGAAATACATTAAATGTTCTTTGTAGCAAATGTTTTGTCCTACGTGAGGTGGAAAATTTTCGTTATGCTTTAACATTCTTCTCAAAATACAGCTTGAGGAGCAGTCCACAAACAAAGACAAGTTGTAAGAGGTGAAAATGAGATAGGGCACCGTCACCAAACAGTATTCAGATGTTGCCCATTTTCACCCCAAGCCTTGCTAATTGTCTACTTTTTCACTCGTCACCAATTTTTTATCAAGCCTCTTTTTCAATAATAAGTAGTCTTTCTAAAAATGATTTAAAAGGCTAAAATATCTTAATAGAAGGTTAGAAAATCTTACTTTGTCCAACATAAGTCCAACTGTATTTTGATGAATAATGATAAACACATCTGTTGTATAGAATTTCAATGACTTCAAATTAATTAACGCAAGTTATCAAAAGGTCCCCACTGAAGAGAACCTCAAACGCTATGTGTTATACCTGAATTCTCATCATATTTATTTTTCCATGGGACAATTTAATGGTATTAAAATTATCAAAACAACATAAGATGTAGTAACTAATTTCTTTTAAAATTATAATTTATTTTCGGTAGCTCTCTTAGTCAAAGACACAATTTATGTTCAGGTTACTGCAGTCCCTGCGATAGTGTATCAAAAATTTATATTATTACTGGTTCAAACTTCTTAAAGAGTTACTACTTGAAGTCACTTCAGCTACCTGGTATTTGGTGGTTTTACCTTGTTAATTAAAGCCACATGCTCTGTAGTTATGATACCTGGAGAGGATAGATTTTAGAGTTGTGTAACTGATTTAACCAAATAGTATTCTATGAAGGAATAGAACAGATCTTACTGAGTTTGATTCCAATGTAATGCTATTCTTGATGTATAGATAACATTGCTGAGCCTGTGTCAGAGAGATATATGTTTCATTTTTTTCCCGGTAAATGGGATGGATTTCCTCTCATCAGACCATACCTTCTTGCTCTGTCGTCCTTATAATCAATGGCCTTTGGCCTGTAGCTGGTTGGTGTTGGGGAGATGTTTAAATCCATGGATCAACACAAGCTCACCAGTCCATGCATGAGTGGAACTCATGGTCCTGTCATGGCCTCCTTAGCCCAGTAGTCAGACGATTCCTGCCATCTAATCGCTGTTGTTTGCTCACCCAGCTGGAAAGACACTGCTACATGGAAGGGCAAAGGGCTTGGATGCTGGAATTATGACTTTCTCTTTTTGAAGTGTCTCCACCTCAAATTACAGGACAGCACTGCAGCTTCTTTGACCCATCAGGCTAAACCACCAGGATAATGAGAAGTCCGATCCCAGCCCTGTGGATTCACTCAGAGATGGGTTAGGTCTGTCACCACACAGGGAGCTCTGCAGAACCTCACAGCAGCTTTATGCAGTCTGGCATGTCTCACTGTAAACAGAGAACCTTTTTACAGGATTGTATCATAGCTGCAATGGAATCCCTTGCTTATCGTAAACCAGTTGAATATAATAATATTTATAAATTTATGGAAATTATCTTATTCTTTTAGGTTTATTTTCTAGAAAATTGAATAAAAAGAAATTCCATAGTAAAATTCTTTAAGAAGTCAAATATATCATGTTACTGCGATGTGTTATCATACCGAATGCTGGATATCATTAGCATATAGAAGGGATATCTGATTTAATCTGACATTTCTTCAGTTGAGTAAAAAATAAAATCTAACTAACTCTTCATTAATTTTGGACATATAGGGGCTTCCCTGGCTGTCCAGTGATTAAGACTCTGCACTTCCACTGCAGGGGGCACAGGTTCAATCCATGGTCAGGGAACTAAGATCCCACATGCTGCGCGGTGCAGCAAAAAAAAAAAAAAAATTGGACATAGAGATAAATTAAATCCAATGTTTTACACTTGATTTTCAAATTTAAGATAGAATGACATTAGAAGTTATCTAGTTGGATACCTTAAAGACATTTATTTAGTTGGATTCCTTAAAGACATCCTTCAGAATACAATTTAAAGAAGAAGCTAGTAAGTTATTCTTTATAGTATGTTTATCTGCTTCATAACTCATATGCAGAAATATGATTTCCCCATGAACCAAAGGTAATTTAACATTTTTGAGGTTTCTGGATTTGAAAATAGTACCTCTATATCATGACTATTTATCATGCATGAAACGTAAGTGTACTAGCAATTTTCAAAGTTAGTCATTTTTACTAATGAAGGGAAGCTCATACAGAAGTGGGCATAAAAGAGTTAAGTAACCAAACAAGCATTCAGTGCATCCAAGGGGAAAGTATGATGGTGCAAACAGAAGTGAAATTAAATGACGGTGTCTAAAGAGTGGCAGACATTTGTTGAGGTAACATTTAACAGGAAATTATACAATAGCCAAAACACCACAGCAGCTGAAAGAGAAAACTTATTTCCAGGTATTCATAAGAAAGTGCAAAACGACATAAGATGTAGTAACTAATTTTCACATTGAACACTCCAAGTTCCAACTTTTGATCTGTGTGGTGGTAGCTAGTGAGAATAAAAATAACCAGTTAATGAAGCTTTTTCAGTTTAAATTATAGACACTGGATTTGCAGATACTCAGTGATTACTTCAGATCTGCAATGAGTATGTCATGTCGGATACACATCACGATGAGATGTCGACCAGCCCAGAAAGTCTCTGGGTAACATGCTGACCATGAGTTTCCACTGACTACAAAGGTCATGAAATGAGATTTAAAAAACACAATTTGCATATCACCAATAACATTCATTGCCAGTGAACCTAAGACTGAAAAACTTGTGTTTCATCCTCCAGGGTCCAAAAAGCAACAATTATAAAACTAGAAATTGGAGCAGCTATATTCTAACTTATTGCCACAGATTATGGTTGATTTTCTACATTCCATCCTGCCAGCCTCCCAATTTCAGTGTGTCACCCCTAGGAATAAACTGCAACTGTCAGAGCTTTGAAGGGAATAAGGACTAAGGGGTTATACTTACCCTGGGATGGGAAATTTCCACCAGTAAATCTATAAGCAGATTTAGAGAGAAAAAAATAAAAACCTTTGAGGCGGTAAATATAGGACTTGATCTTTGTTTCAAGTATCAGATTGCCTAGAAACTAGAAGAGTCTCCCATCTCATGCAGCTCTAGGTGATGGGCGTAGACACTGGTAATGGACTGAGAAACTAAGCATGTTGAACTGTGGTCTCATTCTAGAACTCCAAAAAACAGCTCACGAGAATTGTCCCAAGGAAAATCCATATGCTAGGTTGGCAAACAAAGGATCTGAATATACAGTACATTCACTTTTCCAAAGTAGCAAAGAAAAAAAAAAAGCCTATAATAAAAACTAGAAAAAAAAAAATAAAGGGAAGAAGAGAACATGCTGAAAACTCAAGAAATGTCTGAAAAAGAGTTATGTATTACAGGATCCAGAGTTACAGTTTAAAAGCAAGCAAGCCTTATGAACAAGTAGTAAGTAGTTTTACGGAGAACACAAAATAAAAACAAAATTGGAGAAAAAAAAGAGATAGATCCAGAGGGCAGGAAATTAAGGACTATGGATATTCCTTAAGAAAATAAAATGTGAGAGACTTCCCTGGTGGCACAGTGGTTAAGAATTCGCCTGCCAATGCAGGGGACATGGGTTCAAGCCCTGGTCCGGGAAGATCCCACATGCCGCGGAGCAACTAATCCCTTGCGCCACAACTACTGAGCCTGCGCTCTAAAGCCCACGAGCCACAATTACTGAGCCTGCCTGCCACAACTACTGAAACCCGCGTGCCTAGAGCCCGTGCTCCACAACAAGAAATGCCCGCGCACAGCAACGAAGAGTAGCCCCCGCTCGCTGCAACTAGAGAAAGCCTATGCGCAGCAACGAAGACCCAACACAGCCAAAAGTAAATAAATTAAATAAATAAATTTAAAAAAAAAAGAAAATGTGCTACAGAAGCAACTTTAAATTAAATTCTTGTTAAAAAATAATCATTAATAAATAAATGAATGAATAAATATCCAAATGAATAAAAATCAAAAGGAACCTCTGGATATTCATTGCTGCCCAAAAAGGAGTAATTGGCATGAGAATTATTTTCCTGCTTTAAACAACTAAAATATTGGACAAATACAAAAAATGATATTTTTAGCAATTGGGCAGCAAGCAGTACAGGACTGTGAACCTTAAAAGAAAGAAAACAAATGAGGGGACTATATTCTTGGGCTTTTTGCTTGGAGGCAATATCTGAACTGCGCTGAAGGGAAGGAAAACACACTCTGAGCTGGGGGTAGCAGGGGAACGGAGAAACATAGGAGCTCACAGAGGCCAAAGCAGCTGGGATCTGCAGGACAGAGTATTGAAAAGGAGGGAGTTATGCAGAGAAAAAACTCCACTAATCTGCATAGCATTGTCATAAGTCATTGATGTATTAAATGAACAAACAAAAAAGCCCCTCAAAACAGCATATAGATTAGGAGGATATAAAAGAAAGTATGAGCATAAATTATATTTTTTCTTTGATATTTCTTTATTTTCTACGTCTCCACACTTATCTTAGGTGACATAAAATTGAACCAAAGAAACTATATAATAAAAGCAACAAACATGTATGCCCTCTACGTAGTACTCAGCGGTCAACGTGGAGGCAAGGGGACCTGCAAGATTAAATATCCCTTAACTTCTAAACTTCTCCGTCTTAGAACAACTCTCTTCTGGCCGGAATGAGATACTATTTTTCCATCCCTAGAATAGTTATGCTACTTTAAGAACTTTGTTTTTATTGGGAAAAAAAAGCTTCAAATCATAATGCATTTGCTAAGTAATTATAATTTAGTGTGGACACTTTAAAGTTCCAAATGCTTTTCCTTTCACTCCTGGATTTACAAAAGAAAACCTCCTCCACTAAAGTGTTTACCTTTTCTCATTTTTATTTTCCTTAATACAGAAAATCAACATGGTAAGATGGCTAATTTTAAACCTTTCTTAAAATTAATATCAAGTTGCAGTGTTATAGAAAACTCACAGACACTGTAATATAAGATGCAGAATAGCGGGGGGGGGGGGGGGTGTAAAACAGGCATGTGTCAATACTGGGTCCTATTTACAGTAAAACATGGCTCTACTTTTCAAGGAAACAAGAATTGTACCGTATCAGCACTCCAGAATAATTATCAACAATGAAAATGTAGCCAATCTAATAATTCCAGGACACAAACAGCTTTAGAATGTATCCAGCACTACACAGAACCAGGATTGGGATCCGTCAGAACCCCCCTTTGGGTCTACAGGCCCTTAGGCAAATATGTTAGTTGAGGTCCCTGCCTACAGTATATGCATGATTTTTGAAATATTACAAAAAGATACTCTACATCAATAATCATTAGGAGAATACAAATTAAAACCACAATGAGATACCATTTCACACACATTAGGATGGCTATTATTCAAAAAAGAAGACAAACAAACAAAAAGAAACCTTGTGTATTGCTACTGGGAATGTAAAATGGTGTAGACAGTATGAAAAGCAGTATGGTGGTTCCTCAAAAAATTAAAAAGGATTACCAAATGATCCAGCAACTCCACTTCTGGGTATATGCCCAAAAGAATTGAAAATGGGAACTTGAAAAATATATTTATATAGTCATGTTCATAGCAACATTATTCACACGAGCCAAAAGGTGGAAGCCACCCAAATGCCTATCCCTGCTCAGAGCTCTTTGGAAGGATACACGTGACTGGTCACCAGGAGCTTTTCTCTCCCGTCTGTCAGCTCCATTCTCCTGTTTCATTTTATTGATGCATCACTCAGCCACCCCAAGGGAAGCGGTCACAGAAACTTATAACTTCAGTTTTACAACCGAAGTTACATATTCCGCAAATTAAACAACGAAAACAAACACAGGAACAGAGTGCATGCCCTCTACATGTGTCCCTTGGCAATCGGGGGAATCAGCACAAATGAATTGATCTTGATACACTAAATTCAGGGCCAGGCACAATTTCCCCTCACATTAGACGTTCTCATAACGTGAATTCCTATCCCTTTGATTTGTATCACTATAGACATTTCCTAGATTTCAAATGCATTGAAGAACGTCAATGCTTAACAAAATTAAGTTATGAATATATAAATGAAGTTACTGTACTTAAAATATTTGGTATCTTGTGTTCAGAACATTCTAATATATTTTTAAGGTTTGCTTTTGGTTTTTATCAGAAAGCTCCCTGGCTTCTAACTTTCCAATGAGTCTCCATTAATTATCCAATATTAACTAGATTTCTTAACTTCTCCTTCATGGCTTTGTACGATCCTCTCTCCAGCTGCCATGGTACCTCTTCTTCCAATTCTGTAGCATTAGCCTTCTGTCCCTCAAGGAAAATAATGATGCCATTCATCAAACTGCGCCCATGTGCCAATCACTCGGCATCATGTTTGGATTAAGTAGCATGACCAGTCCTCTGGAAATAGATAGCTGAGGTTCAGAAACTTAAGCAACTTCACCTAATGACACAAAATGACTGTAAATTTCAGTTGAATTGTAAAGGTCAGGCTCTTTGTACTTTGAAAGTGTTGGCTTGTTTCTCTTAAAGAAGCAAAGTTCCACCTGCCTGTTTATACAATCTTATGCATTTATTCACCACTGAGATATATGTTCACATCTTCCTTTCTTCTTCTTTCTCTGACTTCCCTCCTTTTATTCCCTCCTTTTTTCCAACCTTCTTTCCTCCCTCCCTCCCTCCGTTCCTTCCTTCCTTTCTTCCCTTTCTTCCTTTGTTTTTGAGAAATTACAGTTATTATTCTGATAATTAGTCTGCAGGAACAATTGACATATAAAAAACAAATTATGCTGTGTGCATGTGTGTGTGTGCGTGTGCGTGTATAATTCACACATAGGCTACAAAAATTCAGTGCAGTCCCTGGTAATATTACAGAGGAGATGAAACTTGACAGAAGTCAATGGCTATGCATTACCTATTGATTGAGGACATTGGACATTTTCAAATAAGAATAAACTTTGCTCTCTCAATTACCTGGATTATAATTTATACCTAATCTTTATTTTATACCAGTCATTCTACATAGAAAATATTTCTTTCCATAAATATATGCACTTCCAGTGATGCTTTGATTTTATATTTGCATTTAGAAAACAACTTAAAATGAGGAAGCAAGAACATGTTTATATTTATCTCTAGAAAATTTCCATCTGAATGGTGTTTGCTCCCCCTCTTAGACACCATGTCAGGCAATATTTTTCATCTGATGGCTTTAAGTGCATTTATCTGATGATATTGATTCTTTTTAATAGGCAAATATCTCTATAAAATGTGTTACATTTTCTCTAGTCATTAAGGATGTTTGCATACATTGCTAGAAATGAAATGCTGACCTCCTGCAAGTCTAAAAGAAACTCATTGTATAACACATGCTCTTTGTAAAACACCCGCCCTGGTTTTCAGTATTTTGTCATGAACTCTGCCTTGAACCACTTACCCCAGTCAAGGCCTAAGACTCCTCCTGGTATTTGGAGAGAGTCCACTTTACAGCAGGAGCTGAAGAGCTCTTCTCATAGACACTTTCTTTGTTTGGGGTTTTAAAAGGAGTTGAGCTCCAGTACAGAAAGCTCATTACATGCACTGCAAACAACTCCCCTTGTTCTAAGATCCCCATGCTGGGTAATCGTCACTGTAAACACATGTACATTTGAGTCCCTGGTAAGCCTTTTCTTTTTCCCCAAGGGATGCCATTAGGTTTGGATTAAAATTCTGTCTTCTTGAAAATTATTGACATTCAGTCATAACAATTTCACCAGAGGTGATATAAGCCTTATTCAATAATGGAAATCTTGTGTTCCAAGGACCTCAGCGATACTAAGGGTCAGACATTGCCAGTGAATGCTTAAACTGAGTTTTCAGATATTAAGTGGGCATGGAAAAGTCAATTAAGCTTACTTGATTGTATCCTGAAAAAAAATTAATAAGGCAAGGGAGGGAGCACCGAAGCAGCCCAGGGAACAGAAAAAGCTGTTACTTAAAGAGTCTCATTGGTTGATTAACAGTTCACACAACTTTCCCTAAATGTCTTTTGACTCTCACTTATGTTTCTAAAAAAAATCTTTGTTACTTATTCCAAAGTATTCTTCACAAAGGCTATCTGTGCTGTCACTCCTGCCTTTCAAGAAGCCTCATGGTCTAAAAGCAAGGAGAAAGCATGTCTGTCTTTTAGAAAAGAATCCAAAGTCTCTTCTTAAATATAATACTTGGCAAAATACCAGCAGATAGTAAATATTCAAAAAGTGGTTTGGTATAAATGAATGAATGAATCAGTCAAATAAATGACAGAGGTGTGAAGAAATTCTAATCAAATTGAAGCCCTTATGACAACTATCAGGCAGGTAATCTAGGCTGACATCCTAAAGAACAGACTAAAAAATCTAGTTTCAAGTTGTTTTCTTCAGACACTAGTGTGAAAATAACTCTTAATACAAGTATAAAACAACTCCTACAAAACCTTAGCATAACACACTTCATTGCTAGCTCTCCTTTCATGGCAATGGCAGTCACATGCCTGTATTGGGATGCAGTTTCCCCTAAAGTTATCACTGATTTGTGAGATCTCTGTATGTGGAAACATTGTCTTATTTTAATTTCATTTCTTCAATTCAGATGGAGTCACTGGCTACAGTCTGCTATAGTCCAGTTAGTAGGAGTTGCCTTTTCAAATGGTCTAAAATATATATGATGACCTATAACTAAATTTCTAAATTCTTTAAGGCAGAAATCCATAAAATAAAAGGAAAATGTAAGGTCAAATAGAACTGGGCTATGAAAATTATATTCTTAATGAGATTTAGTCTACATGCTCCTTAAAGATAGGGGGTCACATCTTATTTATTTCTGTATCTTTGGGACCTCGTCCAGGGTCCCATCGTAGCTACCCCATTAGATTGTCTGGAATAGTTACTAATATCTTTAAAATATTTATTCATAAATAATTGAAGGAATGATTCTGTGTTCTCATTTAGGCCTATGCACATGAGCTTTCAGTTTCTAGGTCTAGATTTAATGTATCTTCAATTAGAGTAGAAGGTTAGGAATTGAAAAAGAGTCTTGAATTTTCCAAGATTTTGTAAAATCTTAGAACTGTCCATTTTGGTTCACATGGAACCAGTAGAAGTTATCGTGTAAACTGGAAAGGTCTGCTGTAGCCAGGAAAAGAATTGGTGACCTTTATTTCAGTAATTTGGCCTCTATGCAGGTGGCAGCAGCAACAGATTCTTAAATAACTGCCACAGATTTAAGTGAAAAGATATGTATTATGTGCACAGGATGGGGGGAAAAAAAGAGGATTAAAAAAAGGACTTCCCAGTGTCCTGCAGGGAAAGGTAGTGATTTGTGTCATTGTGTCTTGTCACCCTTGAGCTCAGAGAATTGTGATATTTACACACCAGCCAAGCCCATCCTCCAAGATGGATCATTTTTTTCCGTCTGGAATCTTCCCTGGACTCTCTGACTCCTTGTCCTTCCATCGAATCCTTAAGCTGCTTCCCCGTAAACAGAAAATGACATCCCATCGCATCCATAAAGCAGTTCTGTGCCCTGAGAATAATCCAGGCAGGAGCGGATTTCCTGTTCTGCACGGCCAGGTAAAACCCCACTCTTGGTTTTCCGATGTGAAGGTGTGACCCACTGAAGCAACTTACACCACTTACACCCGAAAGAAAACAGTGTATTTAGGGAATTATTAGCACAACACGATGGATCTCGGTCTAAGAGCAAAGAAAAATATCTTGAACCACTTCAAAAATCACTGGCCAAAAGGAGTTTAAAAACACCAAACTTCCTTTTAGTTTTTTCCTTCCTCCAGTCATATATGTGTGACTGCTATTTCTTATGCAACGGGGCTGTGCAGCCCAAATCTCTCTTTACTCGGCATTCCTGGTGTCACTTTTTAAAAACTTTTAAGGGTTTTTATTCATGTTCTTTCTTGGCATGAAAACTCATGGCGCCAACTGTTGGAGCTGCACAGAATTGAACACTCAGACACTGCATGCATCACCACACCGACCTCGATCTTCAGGAGAGTGAATCTTTGCGGTCTTAGAGCAACATTATACACGCAAAGAGGGGGACTTCATTTAGCTTGAGGCAAAGGTGATGACCACTAAAGGGGCCTGCCCTTAAATGATGAAAATCTTAATCAGCATTTGACTAAATGCAGTAGGATAGCCTTATTGGCATAGAAGAGAGGTCTATCTATAACCTGCTGAGCCAAAATGAAACTTTCCTGACATCAAAGCCGCGTACTAAGAAATGCTAAAGACATTTTCCCTAACCCTGCCCTTCCCTGGTAACTCTCCCCTGCATCTCTTCCCACTGTCACAAAGAACAAAAATCCCCCTGCGATACCATGACAAATTCCTCTAGGAAGGCTAACCAAAGTGTGGGAAAATGCTGTTTTGGTTCTTGAATTTTTTAAGAAGACTTCAGAGGGTAAACTGAATCCAAAAGAGAATGAATTCGAAAAGTCGCGTTTTTAATTTTCATAAACCATCTTCTGTCTGGATCTACACAGCTCATTGTTGAGGATGAGAAGCACCGAGCCTCTGTGAGTTTGTTTTGGGAGGTCGGTCACCTTTCTCTGTTGGGCAGACAATGACATACGTAAAAAATTCAACTCCTACGAACACACCCCACAGGAAAATCAATGCTTTCTCGGTCATGCCAACCTAGTTATTTTTCTTTAATGATTGTGAGCTAAATACATAGAGCCGAACAATGTTCACTGGAAATAGATTAACCCGGCCTTTCACAGGGGATGCGAGCTGGCCCCCGGGGCTGGGTATGAAGACAAAAGCCAGGCAGACAAAAGCTTCTCCCCTCTCTTTCCTGGCTTTGCTGCCGCTTCACAGCCCGTCTGTGTGGGGACAACCTTGTCGCTCGTGATTGATCTGAGAACCTGTGCGCTTGGACCCCTTGCAACGTTTTGTCTTGGTGTCACTGGCATCTACTTTGCATGCGGGTCCCATATCTGTGACTTCAGCATCTCTGCGTCCTGCCACCAGACACAGAAGCGCTTTGTTCGGCCCCTCGTCATGCTGGAGGAGTTTCTCCTAGGGGCTGCCCCTTGTTCTCAAACATGAAAATGTGTGAAGCATAAAACTCCAGCTGTGAATACTTACCTCCCTGCGGTGTTAAAAAGTTCAATATACAAAACACCTGGTTTCAAGTAAAATGGACAGCGAGATATACGGCAAAGAGACAGATTTAATATACCCCATAGGGCCCTGAGGCAGTCTTGAAATTAAAGACACAACACGCTTTTTTCTTTTTCAGATGATGTTTTACTATTTTACAAATAATGAACCAATAAACAGTAGACAGGAAAGTTGTAAGAACGCAGTGGAAAGGATGATTGTCATGTAAATGAAAGTTACACTCAGACAGCACTTATATACTTTGTAAACGTATTTCTGGCCAGTAAAATTCTTTTTACAAGTGATACATATGACCAAAAGCCTCAATGATTTAAACTCTGTAGGGAATAGGAGCTCTCTTAACTTTGTGACCTCTGAGGTGTTCATCATGAACATAATTTATTTACTAAGAGAGAAAAGTCACAGAGTGGCTATTTGAATGGAAGGAATGCCCATGTCTCCTTCCTTCTGAGAACCCAAAAAGTGTTTTATTATTAAAAGTAATGGAATAATTATTTTATGCACTGCCCTTAAATCCTCTAAACTTAACATGTTTTAGATGGAAAAACAATAAGGAAACATATTGGGAGGGAAGAGAGAAGATGGTAGGAAACATTTTAATATGACTTGTTACAAGTTGTTGATGAAAGAAAGTATCCTCAAGGTTTTCTTCTTCTTCTGAATTTCCCATTTCAGGGATAAAAGAGCAAAGTGGCTGATCCTAGCAAGGATGGTGAGTGTGGGTGTCTGGAGATATACAAGGAATCATCTACTGTCTCTTTCCAAGAATGTGCCAGAAGCTCCAACAGAAAGTCTTTACCGCCCTTGCTTCCCCTGTATCTTTATGCCCATGCACCCTCCTCTGGCCAATCTCCTCCAGGTGTTTTGGCCTAGGTATCCCACAACAGCTCAGATCCAGTTTCTGCCCAGAGGTAGAAATAGCTTCTTATTATACTTACTGTGTACGTAAGGGTCATCCCCTAGAGCCCTCGTTACAAAAGAGGAAAAGAAAGGGCCTGAACTCAGCATTCTACAATATTCACATGCATCTGAGATGCAGTCGGTCCAAAGCTCAGACCCTCTGGTTGGAACTTCTGAATTCACATCTCTCGGTTCCTTATGCTGTCAATGTGACATTGAACCAATAACTGGCTGCAATTTCCATTTCTGTAAAATGGGAAGGATTCCAGTACCAATCTGATCACATTTTAGAGAGGATGAGATGCGTTAAAATAGGAAAAAGTCTTAGAACAGTGCCTGTCACGTAATAAAACTCAGAACTCATCCATCCTCATCGTCATTAATTTTGTAAACTCTCTCATTCTACATTATATACATATCCTAATAACAAATTATTTTACTTAATATTTTGCTGTACTTTTATTTTAAATGTTTGGCAAAAATGGAAATGGGAACAACAGTAGCCTCTGTAAAGTAAGATTCTGGGAGAGGAGGTATTACCCTCCCGCTTCAAAGAACGCATTTAAGACTCGCTTAAAATTGTTTACTAAAAAGTATATCTTACTTTTGTAATTATCTTTTATTGTGGTAAACTACAGATAACACCAAGTGTACCATTTAACCATTCTAGAGTGTACAATTTATTCAGTGGCATTAAGCACCTTCACAATAGTTTGCAATCATTACCTCTTCTAGTTCCAGGATTATTTTCATCACTCCAAATAGAAACCTCATATCTATTCAACAGTCACTCTTCATTCACTCTACCCACAGCCTCTGACAAGCCCCAGTCTGCTCTCTGTCTATATGGGCTTGCTTATTCTGGGTATTTCATATAAATGGAATCATACAATATCTGTCCTTTTGTGACTGTCTTCTCTCAGTTAACAGTGTTATCAAAGTTCAGCCAAGTTATAGCATGTGTCAGTACTTCATTTCTTCTTATGGCTGAATTATATTCCATTGTATGAATATACAACAGTTTGTTTATCCATTCATCTGTTGATGGCATTTGGGTTGTTTCCATGTGTTGGCTGTTGTAAACAGTGACGCTATGAACTTTTGTGTACATGTATTTGTTTGAGTACCTGATCGAAATTCCTTTGGGTCTATACCTAGGATTGGATGCAAAATGTTTTTAATGGGGATTGAGGTAGGTTAAATGGATATGGTAGGGCAATGTTTTAGATAGATTTTTTTTTAACCACATTTCTCGTATTACCCATAACTCCCCACTGTTCTTTCCTTTAGGAGGAGTGCATATATAACCTAGAATAAAGAAGGCATCTGAGTTACAGAATAAATATCTTTTTTTTTTCTTTGAGACAAGCATTTCAAATTCTAGAGACATGCACTTAAGATAAACTATCTTTTACTTTCAGAAGATATATGTTTCAAAAATTATCAATGAACACATGATGAAACGGGGCATAGACTGTATCTATAAACAGAGATTGGAAAGAAGTTATATGAGAGGCCAGGTTTAGTTTCACCTCCACCTAACAGACTCTCCCCACCACCACCCATCACAATCCCGCTAAGAATGAGACGATCATCCTTGTTTGGTGAGCAAAGGAGTCATAATCACCAGAGAAGAGCCAGAGGGTAAGAAGTTGATAGACAACACAGAGGAAGGGGCATTTTTCCTTGGCCTCTAGCAGGGTGAAAACCTTGGGGAAGGTATAATAAAAAGATGGAAACTTCAGATAACTTTTGGGGAAATCCCAGAAGATAAAGGACCCAAGTTTTGATTCCCTGGGAACTGCAAGGGTACAGAGATAGCCCCGTTCCACACAGGGCTGGAATGATGTATACCCATGTCTGAGTGCCCTGTTCAGGGGAATGGGCCTGAGTGCATTCACCACTTCACCCTACCCCGCCCCCTGCAAGCTAAGGAATTTTATTAAACCTGAACTATTTACTTCTATAACATTAAATATGACTATTTACTTATATGGAAAAACATGATATTAATATGAAAAGCTCATGTTATTCTATAACAACAGCTTCATTTCTAACTAATACTTTTAAATCTAGCTTTGCATTTACTAGAGTTTCTGTTTCCATATGATCATTAGGTAAAGGAGGTACAATATTTTTTTTTACATTAATATCTCAATCTAAAAAATGGGACAAATTCATCCTAGGATGAAGTAGAATGACTTGCCTGTCCTCACTCAGAAACACAGTCTAGAAACCAGTCTCAAAATCTCAATTACTTGATTAATATTAGAATTTTAAACAGGAATGATACCAGATCTTCTAATTTAATTTTATCTGTAACTTAAGGGGAGTGTGAAAGGGCCAGACATTTGCAGCATGCTTTCTCTATATAGTTTCTGTATCAATTTTCTTTTTTTAAAATATCCATAACTTTTTAACGGAAGTGTAGTTGATTTACAATGTTGTGTTAGTTTCAGGTTTATAGCACAGTGATTCAGATATATATGTTCTTTTTCAGATTCTTTTCCCTTATAGATTATTACAAAATATTATAGTTCCCGGTGCTATACAGTAGGTCTTTTTTGGTTATCTTGGTTATCTATTTTATATATAATAGAGTGTATCTGTTAATCCTAAACTCCTAATTTAAATACAGTGTTTAAAGGCACATTCAGGGGGTTCTGCTAATTTGAGGTTGCAGAGGGGTCAAGGTGAAACAGAGAAGTCCTTTTAATATTTCCAGTCTGCATGACGGGTATCTTGGGATGGTTGTTTTCTTTGTTTCCACTTTCATCATCTCTATACCTTAGTTCTTCCAACAGGATGCTGCAGTGAGTTTTGTAATACAGATGACACACACGTGCCCAAGTAGAACCAGAATTTTTAAACAATGATCATGTAGTCAACTCGTTTCTCCGCAAGTGATATTAGAGGCGGCTACAACAGAAATGACTCCTAGGGCTAATTTCAGGGAAAGTGCATTCCTTAATAGCTTGATTTGATCTGGGAAAAAATGTACAAAATTGATATCTGGGATGAATATATTTTAGAATCAGTGCACCACACTGGCAGTCCATTCACAAACACTGCAGGCACCTTGATGCTTCCCTAAGCCGCTGAGAACAGAAATTGGATTACGCCATAGTTGTCATTTAAACTTGCAGTGAAAATAGTCTGATAAATGTCAGCCTGCCACTGGGCAGCTTAATTGTTCTATTTTGCCATGAGCCACAGTGATAAGGTACAATTTATTCAATATAATGTTATAGACAAACAAATATTTAACAAGTCCTGATTAAAACCTATTGCCAGACAATGATACAGCTTCAATAGCAGTGATGGCTTAGACCAACGAAGAGGACTGCACGAAATGCTGCATTTGAAGAAAGAAATGGCTTGAATTTGAGTTCACAGGAGCCCAATGCATTGAAATCACTTTATTAATGCATTCTGGGTTTTTTTTAAGTCAGATGAAAACTATTGGCATGGAATTGGCTAGAATTTCTTCACAGGATGAAGGAACTTGCAGCTTAGCAAATTTCTACAGATACAGACTCTAAGAGGAGTTGAAAGCAGAAGGTCAATTGGGGTGCAGTGCACTCAGGAGATACATTTATAAGAAAGTGAAGAAGGCTGGGATGGACAAAGGGTGCAGTTGACATGCAATGTGGTTGCAACTGAGGCCACGAGAAACTTTGGAACTGAGATGACCTTTAAGAAGTATCCCAAACTTGAGTTAAGAGGCTGGAAACTTAAATGCTCCTATCCACCAGTCCTGGCCATGGGCTGCCCCCTTGGAAAAGACGTAACCTTGGGTAAGGCAGTTGCCCGCAGCTGAGGGCAATTCCCAGGGCAACCACCCCTAACCCCTCTTCATCCAGCATCCACGGCATGAGGGAAAGGAGCGTGTTGGTCCTGAAGTGGGGATCTGGGTGGAACCACACCGCGTCTACTTCATATCTGTATAAACCACCTCAGAAAGGCAATGTGTAAGGGGAAGCTATTACCCCACTAGCTCATAATCCATTACATCTATTCAGAAGATAAACTGTCAGAGTGTGAAGTTTAACACACGACAGCATGAGACCCGGGATGCTCTCATAAAGGTGTTCACTGCCTGGTAAATCTGACCCTCACACACCCCTCTTTTCCTAAGTAGATCAAACCTCTATGGCTAATGTGAACTCTCTTTTTGACCTGTGATTCTATATTCTGGCTCATTAATATGTCACCAGTATTGCATGTTGATATAATACTCATACATGACGTGATGCCTGTAGGACACGTCGGAAGGTCATGCTTCATATTTGCAAAGTTTAGAGTTCAGGTCAGATTACTCCATAAACCACTTGCACATTTCACTTGTGCTCAACCCTGGTGTGACCGGCACCTTTAATCTATGCTTAGCCAACCGTACAATAAATACACCATCTAGAAACCTATTTGCAAAGCTGAATTCTTTAGCTTTTCTCTTCTACAGTTGTAAGGAGGAAGGACATGCATTCCAAATGATCTCTGAACCAGAAACCCTGGAGCACAGACCATTTTAAACACAGCAGCTGGCTAGATCCTGGTTGCAGAGGTGCTGGGACCAAGACTCCCCAGCAATTGAGGTTTTGAGGCTGAGTGAGACCTGGAGATGCGGGGAACACGTCCGAGAATCACAGCGCTTGGGACCCCCCCGCCCCTTTGGACGTAGAGTATAGTTTGAATTAACTGCATTCATCATTTTGCATTTTGCTTTCCCACAAAGACATATTTGGGTGTTTTGGAATAAAAACAACATATTCAATCTCCTATCAAACTTTTATAAGCTGTTGCCAAATGTAATGTGGGTGCCTGCATACATATCAGTGGCCACAAAACTTGCTAACTTTCCAAGGAACATATGATAAGTTTCAGATGCTTAAGAACCTTCACAGAGACTGGGCAGTGGTTGCGGCTGGTGTGGTGTGATGGTGCTGATAAGGATATGTATGAAGTGGGGTGAGGGGAATTGGGTTGCTAGTGGTTGTGAACTTCCTGAAGACCGGGCTGTGCTTGATTCATCATTTATTCCTGCCACTGCACACAATGAATGGTAAGGATGCTATTTTTTATACTAAAATAAACAGAGTGTTGCTTCTGAACCTTTGTTGGCTCCTCTTGAAAATGACTCAAGTCCTTGGGAAAACAGAACTCTGATAGTATGGAGAGTCAGGTACTATACGAGGCTCTGCACCTGTGAATATACAATAAATCTTGGTTGACGGGTTAACTAGTGTATACAATACTTCTATGGTTCTCCTTAAGATCAAGCAATGGACTAAATAATCTTGCAAGGTCTATTCCAGCCTCATAATTCTGCTTTTGTCTTTCTGGTCACAGCTGAAAGATGATACCAAGAGCTATAATACTGCTTGTTTTGACATGTGAACTTTAATAAATGATGCATGGCATATTATGCTTTCTACCTCAAGCACAGGTGTAGATGGCCCTTTCATTAGTAACTGTGGCCAAGGTGCTACGTTGACACCATAGGTCAGGGGCTTTACCCCATGGACTTAATAGAATTTTAACGGAAAGTACAGCCTTCCACCAAAGTGCTGTAGGCCACGTCTGTGGTTGTTACCTCTCAGAAGCCACTGTTTTGGGGGAATGCCTCCTAGGGCACCTTCATGAGTGACAACAGGATCATTTAGGGAGCGAAAGGTCCTTGGGATTTGGTAGTTAAGGGATGCAGGGCCAAATATTTCTTTTTTTCCCTTGCTTTCTGTATGAATACGGAATCTGTGCCAGCTCATAGAGTACCAATAAATTACAGAAAATTCCTTTTCAAACCAGCAATGAGTGACCCATAACCTCGTTGTCCAGAGGTGACCCCCCCTCTTCACATTATAGATTTCCTTAGAGTTATTTATGCTTGAAATATAATGTGTGTGTATTTTCAAAGTTTGTATCCTGTGTGTCAAATTTTGTATCCTGATCATTTGCTTTATAATATCATACACATCTTTGCCAACATTTTGGGGGGGTTGTGAGTGCTTTTCTCCCTCATAGCTGGTCTCCTGTAAGACACACTTGGCTTCTGTCTCTACACTGTCATTCACTCTCCAAAGTCATGTTTGATGTGCTCCCCAATCCACAGAAACTGGCGAGCCCTCTCTGTCCTACAGGATACTATTCGTCCTTCACTTAGATTTTAGTGTTTCTCCCATCATCACATCACGAGAGTCTTCCCTTGATCCCCTGAACAATATCTAGTCTTTTTTTTCCTCACTCTTTCTATGTCCCTTCCTTAAAGTTGGCGGTCTTCCCGCTGATTGTTCCTTCCAGCCGATCTTTTTCCTAAGTGATTTTGCTCACATAGAGGCTGACACCCTACCTCTTGTCTTCACCCCACCACCACGATTGTCACATGCCTGTGCTCTGGATCTTGCCCCTGAACAAGTGACCCGTAATCTCATCGTCCTGAGGCTACCCTACTTTGTTCCACTCTCTGCCTGGTATTAACTCAGTTCTTGCTATTTGTCACCCATGGTCGTATTTCTTAGTAAACCTAAGTAAGACATCGTGCCTAAAAAAGTCGGTAGCCAAAAGACACAATTTCACCAGAACCTACTGGACACATAGCACTTAAATCTCAAAAGGTGCCAATCAGACATTATTATTTCCAAGCCTCAAACCTTCCTACCTGGATGAAGGACTTCTTCACCCAACCAGGCAATAAATATCAAACCCTCCACAGATGCCCTCTCCATCCCAACCAGCTCCCAATTGCTCTCATGGCCATCTTTTCTCTTCAACTTAACTTTCAGTATCTGGTCATCTCTCCAGGATGACTGCAATTAAATTCTAAATATCTTATCTTCTTCATGGTTTGCTCTCATTAATATTTACTTAAACTTGCTTAATGGAGAGAACCTCACTATAAAAATGGTTACCTGCCCACTTAAAAAAATATGAACAAAAATAATGGTGACAAAATAACGGTAGCTTCCCATTGCCCAGTAACTGATTCACGACTCTCTATTTACAAAGCATAAAACACAACTAACTGTAAGTCAATGAGTTTTCTAATTACATTGTAGAACTAAGTGGTTTTAATAAATATCTCTATCTTTGAGTTTCAAAGTAATATTGCTTTTTATTGTTTAGTATGTGAAAATATGCTATTAAATTTTCTTTAATCAGGTTAACTACACTAAGGAAAACATTATGTAAAGAGACAGTTTGGCATAGTGGCTAAGATTTTAGACTGAGTCAAAATGACAAGTTTGATCCTAGGTCTTCCACTAGCTAGCTAAGTAACTTTAAACACATCATTTTACCTCTCTGTTTTTGTAAGAAAACATTGGTCTGTTAGAGATAAAATAATCACCTAACTAGCAGAATCTTCATGCTAATTAAACAAGTAAATTCTTGAAGACAGCCTATTACAATTCTTTCGCATAGTAGGGGCACAATACATTTTGACTACTCTCATTACCTGGTGACAGTTTATAGAACACTCACAATTACATATCCAGTAGTGTTGAATCTGTAGAGATTCCACAGGAAAAACCAAAATCTCCTTAAAAGACCCATTTAAAGATATTTAGGATTCTGCTTTTTAATATTTGAATACATGTGCAATGGATCTTTGAGAAATGCTGCATTAACTAAAATTGTGTCACTATGAACACTGAGAAAAGAAGGGTGCTGCATTATTAAGGGCATCAAGGTCTAAAGGGCTGAATTCAAGTCCTTCTTTATGCATTTCTACCATTGGCCAAGTTACTTACGGTCTCCAGACCTCAGTGTTCCCATCTATAAAAGAGGGATAACACTTATCTCAGATAATCCATGACTTGATTAAAGGTCATGAATGCAAGGGCCATAGTTCAAAGTCGGCACTAAATAAATGACTTCTTCCAATTTAGACTGCTCAAAGTCGGCACTCAATAAATGGCAGTTACTACTATCATTTTAAATAGAAGATAGATTGTTTCATTCAGATATAAAATTATAAAAAAGACACCATGCTATACAAATAATTAATGTAGCCATGTTTTGGAATATTTGAGATGATGTCCAAACTTATTTTTACTCAATTCAGGAAAGACCAAAAAGAAAAGTGATGACTTAAAAAGCAGGGTAGGTTGGCTTGTTTAAGCTATGGCAGGAATTTATAATCAGGAAACTTGTCACCATTCTCGCCCTCTCCCCATAGAAGGAGCTCAATGCCCTTTAGGGTTTTCCACTTTGACACCGCCTATGAGCCCTGTTAATTTAGATTTGCTCACTGTACATCCATCAAATAGTGGAACCTCTCAGGCTGAGATTTAGGTGGCTCCAAGCCAGATGTCAGCATTCACAGGGGACTAAGAACTGTTTAATGAATTTGGTCTAATTTTAGTCCTGAGTTTGGCTTTTAAGATTTAAAAAGGTGGAGGCGGGGGTATAGTCTATCAATGTTTCTAGGTGCTGACCATGGCTCTCCATTCATTTAGGTTTTTCCATTTCAAAGGAAAACATTCTGGATTACAGAGTGATAGTTCTTACCAGTAGACTTCACCTCCCTTTAAGAATTTGCTACAAAAGAATAATCAGATGGCAACTTCTGACAAAATAAAAATGTATCATTGAAGGCTTCCTTTCTCAGATACTGAATCCATCGGAAATATTTCTACAAATCTATTTATTTCAGTGAAAGTACATGTAAAATAACTGTAAGTTCTGAGATAATCCTGGTAATAAATGAAGGTAATCCTGGAAAACAGACTGGGGCATTTGGTAATTGAAATTTTCTAAAATCACATGATGGCATATAATTTGGGTTTGTATTGCTTTACTCTTTGAGAGCTTTAAGATGATTCAGTGAAAAGATCCTACTTATTATCTTGATAAAAAATCCAAATATTGAAATTTATATCTGAGCAAGAAAGTAATCTGAAATGAAAAGCTGTTCTTTCAAAGATTGGGATCCACCTGAGACCAGCCCCAGGTCTTCTGTGGCATCTACCGAGAAACCTCCTTCCATCTTCCTGTCTCTTTACATGCTAGTCTGCAAGCCATGATCTCACCTTGCCAACCCTGGGGGATGATGGGGTGCGGGGCAGAAAAGCCCTCCAGGCAATCAAATTCCAGACAACTGCATATTCTTTCCACCTTCCCTAATGCCACTGTGCATTTTCTCCCCACCTACCAACCCCTCTCTAGGTACAAAATTTTAAAATGGCATCATGCTCTCTAATTTCATATGAGATCAAGTGAAACAATTCACAGCTGTCTGCTGATTTCTCCAAGATAATTCTGGATAATTCAGACAAAGGCAGTTTTGCTTTGTTTTGACCAGTCTAGATTTTTTTAAAAGTCTTATATAGATAATGCAGAATTTTTTAAAAAATCGCATAATTTAGGCTGAGCAGGTATCCTTGGGTAGTTTAGAAGAGAAGTGAAATTCACAGGCCCCAGTGGAAGCAGCTCTCCGGGTGTGCTAATATAAGGCAAAGGGGTCTTGAAGCTCTCTTCCTTCTCCCCAACTGTGCTGCACAGCTGGGCTGACAGTTGCCTCTGCTTTATTATCCAGCTGCCTGTCATTGAGTTTATGACTGGGTCTCAGCCCTCTAAATATGCTTCTTCCAATTTAGACTGCTCATGCTGAAGGCCAAGGTCATTTTCACTGATTCTACTGGTGACATTGACAGATACGTTGAGAAATGAAAAGTGGAACTTCTGAAAGTAAAAACACTAAGTACACGCCCAATATTATCATCCTTACACAAATTAAGTTCATGAAAGCTGGCACACAACGGACAGTCATTATTTTATGCAAAGGTAGCACAAAGTCCTACTTTCCTGTAGCTTTTCAGCCATTAGAATCAAAGCTAACAAATGCCATTGCTATCTTATTTCCAGTAAAATTACTGCACTTTGATAAAATACACTCAGGGTTCTTTCCCAGAAAAAGGCAGTGTCAGTAACGTAGCTCATACTAATCAAAAGCAATTCTGGACAGAAAACATTCATTTTATGAACATAGAAATTTCTTCTATTATATCCGAGACAGAGTGCGATGGCGGCATTCGGCAGAGCTATAGGGCAAATCATGAAAGTAATTTACTGGCCATAAAAGAAATTCTTAATTAGAAAATAAGATTCATTTAGATAGCTTTACTATGAAATGAATGATGATGGGATGGCAAATAAGTGGATTCTACATTTATGTGCTTCATATTCTTTCCTTTCCTGGAATTATGATCATCAAAAATGACTACATTCCTGTATATTTTCCAATGGTTCTTGATAGAATTATTAGGTATTCTGTAGAATATTAATTTATAACTGTCTTCAAATTGTAAGAATTTATACAGGCATATTTATATTAAAATGTAGTAAATATGAAAGAGGGGAAAAAAACACTCCATGTACTTTTTTTTTTTTTAATAAATTTTATTTATTTATTTATTTATTTATTTATTTGGCTGTGTTGGGTCTTCGTTTCTGTGCGAGGGCTTTCTCTAGTTGCGGCGAGCGGGGGCCACTCTTCATCGCGGTGCGCGGGCCTCTTACTGTCGCGGCCTCTCTTGTTGCGGAGCACAGGCTCCAGACGCGCAGGCTCAGTAGTTGTGGCTCACGGGCCTAGTTGCTCCGCGGCATGTGGGATCTTCCCAGACCAGGGCTCGAACCCGTGTCCCCTGCATTGGCAGGCAGATTCTCAACCACTGCGCCATCAAGGAAGCCCCATGTACTTTTTAAAGAGAAGCATTAAGGGATACCACTACTGGTCTTTGCAGTGAAAGTTTCTGGTTGTTTACTATTTTCTTTTGCTATTCTAAAGACAAATTTCAATTACTAAGGCAGGGCCAGGGACATAGCTTCCTTCCACCAAATGGAACATTGCATTTCTTTTTCTTTTCTTCTTTCTTTTTTTCTGTATAACTTTTGGGAAGAACAAACATGGGAATGATTAGTTCTGCATTTAATTCCTGAAATATGAAAACAATTCTTCTCCTTGTATTTCATTTAAAAACTTAGTACTTCCTACTGTTTTGATTTGCTAGTCAATGTTACCAACTAATTTCCAATTAATAACTCAATTCATCTTCATAGTAATCCTAAAACAAATACTATTTTGATCACCATCCATGATCATACTCATTTCATAAATGAGAAAACCAAGGCACCAAAAGGTTCACTAATTTGACGAAAGTCATCCAGCTAATGGGTAGTAGGGCTGGAACTTGAACCTATGCAGTTTGATACCCAAAGTCATGTTTTAAGACTTATTCAATGGCTGACTTTTTCTGGGCACTGCTGCCTCATTGTGATATTCACATGATATTCACTTGAATATTGTGATATTCATGGTAACACGTAACAGGTAAGTTCCATGTCATTTCCCCCTTTTTAATAGTGAAATAAAAGAGACTGAGAGAGCTTAAGTAATAAATTAGTTATTATAGAATCAAAGTACATAGTTTTTCTGAATTCAGTATTGTTTTTCCCATAGCACTGTATTGCAATTAATGCTTGTGACTTTGAGAAGCCATACATACACTATGACTATTATATGATTATCTTCACTATCAGAAAAGCATTCATTAAAACATCTTTAAATACAGGTCTGCACCATGGTCCTTTATTAGTAATAGGTTTTTAAAGCAAAAAAAATAAAATAAAATCCAGAAATATACATTAAGAACAAGACATTGGCATATTGGCACACTAAATGGTTTAATATTTGTATTATGAGTAAAAAAGTGTGGCTCATGTGAGAAGGCTTCTTTTTTCTTTTATTTATTTATTTATTTATTATTATTATTATTATTTTTGGCTGCGTTGGGTCTTCGTTGCTGCGCGTGGGCTTTCTCTAGTTGTGGCGAGCAGGGGCTACTCTTTGTTGAGGTGCACAGGCTTCTCATTGCAGTGGCTTCTCTTGTTGTGGAGCACCGGCTCTAGGCATGTGGGCTTCAGTAGTTGTGGCACGTGGACTCAGTAGTTGTGGCTCACGGGCTCTAGAGCACAGGCTCAGTAATTGTGGTGCACAGGCTTAGTTGCTCCATGGCATGTGGGGTCTTCCCAGACCAGGGCTCGAACCCGTGTCCCCTGCATTGGCAGGCAGATTCTTAACCACTGAGCCACCAGGGAATTTCTGAAAACACTTCTTAAAAGTTTGATTTTTAGGGTGATCTCTGTAATATTAATTGGTATTAATTGCTATTAATTGGTTAAAAAAGCAGAATATTCTTTTTAATCAAATTGGTTGTCAAGATGATGCTCTCACTAAAAAAATTGCATTAAAATGTTTTAATAAAATTCAATACAAACACACACACAAATTTATAAGTTGTTAAATGATAAAAACAACTTGCCAAGTAGTACAACCCAATTGTGTGTGTGTGTGTATGTGTGTGCCTTTGCATGTTTATAGATATAATATGTGAAGAAAAATATCTGGAAGACTAAATATTTAATAGTCATTATTTCTACTGGTTAAGTTTATGTCATATACTTTGGTAATTTCTATAATATTTTAACATTTTGTGATGAGAGTACATTATTTCTCTAACTAGAAAAAATACCTATACAATAAATATTATATACATGTTTTACCAATAGAAAACTATAAGGTATAGAAATAACCTTCATCATTTTGTATAGGTATTAATAAAGGTATTCATGGCAGAGAGAAATTCATATCAAGGCTAATAAAATTCAAGATAGGCTTTTTTCTTTTGCCACATTTTTCCAAATCTATTTTTCTAAAGCACCAGCTGGTTTGGTAACTGTGGGGAAACTTTTGTTGCTGTTTTTAGGTAAATAATATTCAACAGAACAAAGAAGAAATGCACAGTACTAAGAAAGTATTGGGTAGTACCTACAAAACTAATAAAATCGGAAGAAAAATGAAATCAAGAGAATTGTATAAAGACTTAAAGAGATTCACTTTTGTTTGCATATGTACAAAAAGATTCCATACACTTTATTACATTATACCACAAAAGGCATTATGTAACATATAACTCCAGCATATTTAGAAATCACAAACTGAGACTTGAAGACATAGTGTTCTAAAGAGAATTAAAAGATTGGAAATATGGAGCATTTGGTTGAATATAATAGCAAGCTTGTACTGATATTTTTCTATTTAGTTTTTGGGACAAAGTTTCCTTTAGATATTGAACTTCTGCATCTATAACCCAATCGTTTCTCCTTCCTTATGGCTTATGCAGGAAATATGGGAACCCAACAGAATGAGTATTGAGTTCATCACTGCACCAGTTAGGGGTCGTTAAGGGCATCAGAGCCCTGACAAGTGTTACGGGAAAAGTATAATAGGAATTAGACTGTACGCAATCATGGGGAGACCTGGGACAGTCAGGACATGGAACGCAGGTAAGATCAGAGCAAAAGTCCTCTGCAGTCTTCAAAGAATCCAGTCAGGCATCAAACTGGGGCCACGACGGGAAACTTAGGGGCATGCCTGAGAGGCTGAGTCTTCTGTGTATCAAGACTCTGCCTCTAGAGCCAAGCATCTGATCACGGAGTTGGAACAAATATTGTTTAACAGGGTTGCTAGACAGGAAGAAGAGCGGGACATGGACCAGCGAATAGCAGGCTGCAGCTGGAGCTCATCAGCATTTCTGAATTCCCTGACACTACATCTGACTACATCAATACTTTACAGAGGTATTTGACGATTACTTGACTGCCACCTTCCAATTTGATGTCACTCCTTTCTTGACCGATTTTTACCTGAAACCATGCAGGGAAGGTGATTCCAGGAAATGTCATTCCTAGCTTAACTAAATTCTAAATGCATACTGTATAAACCACCATGGTCCAAGGTACATTGATATCTGCTAAATCTGCTAGTGAATCACACCTTCTTGTTTTATAGCTCTTGTTCCTCCTGACCCCCCATGTTGATCTAGCATGCTCACATGATTTTCTTTAGATAACGGACCATTAGCAAGCATGATGGGAGCAGAGGCTTGATGAGCATTCACTCCCTGGAACATGTCCTCTTAGAACCCAGCTGCCAGGTAAGAAGCCCAGGATATCCTCCGTGAGGGTCAGGAATCATGTAGAAAGAAAGGACTACAGTCCATAGAGAAAGACATCCAGTCATCACAGAGTCCCAGCTGAGCGCATCTTCGAGAAAACCCACCAAATGAACATAACCACACATGTGAGTCCTAGCATGACCAACAAGAGAACCACCCAGCCAGCCAACAAAATCAGGAGAAAAAAGTCCTTTCACAAGCAACTAATTTTTGTAGTTTGTTGTAAAGTAATAGACACGGAATTAATCCCCAAACTGAGATGAACGATTCCATTGCTGATAAAAAATAAATATTAACAGTATCACTGTCACAAAAAGAAAGTTTTTTAAAAGGCACAGAACTCGATTTACTAAAATAAGAGTTTTCAACTGAGCCTTAGCTTTGCCATCTAAATTACTGAATTGATGAAACGTCAATGATTTTCCAACACATGACAAATACTCTATTAAGACCCAGTGTCAACATGATATTAATGACTAACATTTATTGAGTGTTTACTGGTGCCAGCCTCTGCATTAAGTATTTTACTCAGTGAATTCTTACAACTTCATATTTCAAGGATGATAAATATCCCTTGGTAAAAAGAGAAACAGAGAAATGTGAAGTAACTCACTCTAGCTCACACATCTGGGTTGTCAGGATTGGGACTGGGACAATGGCAGAGCCTTCAGTCTTAACCACCACATTGGGGTACTTCTGACCAATGCCATGTGCTTGGGGCCGGGGGACATCTCAGCTCTGGATCAGTGCAGAAGCATAGGTAATGAAGCCCTTTTACCTGCCAGAAGCACAGAAAGTTGACCTGGGCATGAAAAGGAGGTTTATTCTGACCCCACCAAAAATTCTGGAAATCGCTTACAGAGACCAAAAGAGTTAGTATTGGGAGACTATAATGGGACTCTGATTCATCTCTCCTCTGATGATGACAGGCCTGCAGGGCCGAGCTGTGGTTCTGCTCTACCTCTGTCAAAACTGTGACCATGTGAAAGTACAAAATGATCCAAAATGCTACTAGGTCTCATTTATTTGGTTTGCAACTGGAAGTTTGTTATTTTTCTCCTGATGACCTATGCCACGCCAACATGATCCCCATTCTAGGAGCTGGACTATTCTACCTTGGGTTCAATCGTGGCAATAAGAAAAGCAAATATTAAGGAGTGTCTTGACTTTGGTCTCCAGAGAGTTAAGCCCTTAGTTGTTGGAGAGGCTTTGGTACATGAAAGAATTATCTGTGAGTGAGAGCTGGGGATTTGAGTCTCCCGTAGTGGTTTAAGGGAAGATCCCCTGGGCTGAACAGAGGATAGAGATAGATGGAGATGAAGAGAATACAAAAGTTCCTTGCCTCAAATGGATGACCCCATTCCCTGAGCAGGCAGAGCATGAGGTGAAGGGGCTGGGGGTAAGAGTTAGGTGAGATGGGGGAAGAAAGGCTCCTATATGGAAATAGGTTCATAGGAAATCCATGGAAGATGTGTCTTAGACCTCCTCAGATTATTACTGTGATCATAAAACAGGTGAATGGTCACATACTCCCAAATATGATACAAAAACCTCTGCTCCCTACAAGCAAACTGAAAGCAGTAACAGGTCAACAGAGTCCAGCTTGAAGTTATGTGGGAGAGTCTGACAACACAGGAATTCTTCAGCACCTGTCTTCTTGGGCAGAGACTCAAGACCAGATGGCAGACCCTCCTTACAGGAATGGGTGAAGGGGTTCTCAATGTGCAAGTAGAATTTATTTAAATGGAAACGTGGGAGTGTTGAATACTTTAGTTATAGACATCGTTCCTTATCTGCCACGTCCAGTGTGCAGTTATCTGCTCCACTTTACAAGGCAGCAAGTAATTGAACAGATGGTGTAAGTTCAGCCTATAAGAGCAGAGGGCTGGATTATCTTCCGAGGCATTTAGTGATGTAACAGAAGAGAAGAGTTGCAAATACAACAAAGAAGAAGCAATCAGAGAGAAAAAAAAAAAAAAAAAAATATATATATATATATATATGTGTGTGTGTGTATACAGAATATATATATATATTTATTTATACATATCTCAGGAAGTTATGGTGACAAGAAAGCCATGTGAGGTTAGAAGCTTAAAAAGATTAGAATTTGCAGAAACGCACTTGTCCAACCATGTTAAATAGGGAAAAGGTGTTTCAAAAATTGAATAAAAATATTAAAAAGCTATAAGATATGGAATGAAGTATTGGTTAAGTCCCTACCTCCTAACCCATCACACTGGGCATTAAGATTTCAACTTATGAATTTTGGAGGGGCACAGATATTAAGCCTATAGCACTGAGGTATCTGAGCTAGTGGTGTGCTAAATTCAAAAGAGTTCGCAAGCTGTTACAGAACGAAACATGTGCTAAGGGAAGGACCACAACAGATATGAGAACACAAGTTAAAGGGTCTGACTATTAAAGACATGAGAAAAGAGGATAGTAACGTGAAACGCACAGTATCAATAGACTTTTAAAAAGAAGAGTTAGAAGGAAGAATGCATAAGATTGACACAGAAGGATTGGAAAAAGAATGCATAGTATAGGAACAATAAACTTCAGGAAGCAAGAAGGGATGGCATTACTTTAAAGATAAGAAGAGGTATCTCTCCCTCAGAACTCTTGCAGAAATAAGCAAACGGGTGTGGAAACAGATTACGTGCAAGGAAAAGGTGGGGGGCAGTTGGTAAACCCGATACCAGCTGTGTTTAAATTCATAACAAAAAGATAGAAGCAAGAACACAGACTGATCTATGGTGACAAGTAACTGTGAATGCAAGTGCTTAGAACAAGAAAGTAATTCTTAGAAAAGAATGTGCTTAGAACAAATTTTATGAGAGACAAGGCAGAATGCAGATGGGCTTAACGCCCTGCATATAGTACAAGCTAAATTAATATTTACTGCATCAGAAAAATTACAAATAAAAATGATTGCCAAACATGGCTGCTTTTTTTTGGTCAGTGCAAACCTGTGACTCTATCTCATTGTTTATGGGAAACTCTTTCTGTGTCTGGCTCAGCATAGTTTGATTACAAGTTGCAAGTTCTTTATCTACAAAATAGACATAATAGAACCCATGTTTCCCAGGGTTGTTATGTGAGTTAACTAATGTTTATAACACCCTCTAGGATGCAGAATCTCAAATCTGCTCCTCACACATGAACTCAGAATAATCTGAAAGACCTACCTAAGCCCAACTGCCCACAGTGAACGTCAGCAATTGGTCTAATAAATGGTGAAATTTAAATTCACTTCAATATACTTTCACTTTATAAATTTTTATTTCTTAAACATAAATTGGAAGACATAGACATATAGTATAACCCAATACTAAGAATATAATACAAGACCAATGAACCTGATAGGTTGACTCACCTAGGGCAAGGGCAGGCTTATTCTAGAATGTTCTATAATGTCAAAAACAGACATGCCTTAGAAGGTCTATAAAGAAAACAAATACTCTAAATACTTAAATTGGTAAATTATGTTCATGAAGAAAAATAATTGGCACTTTAGGAAACAACTTATCGTTATTACACAACATACTATGAATCTAAGGGAATTAATAAATAAAGATCCCCAAATTCAGTACTTGTAATGATATAATTGCCTCTGTTGTCCACAGTACACTGTGTGCTGGTAAGCCTACCAGGAGCAAAGTTATTCTTCAATCTTGTTTCTAGAGAGAAGCAATATAAACTTTGGCTGTTTTGAAAATAAAAGTCTTATAAATAAAACCATGATTTACCTTAATTAAGTGTGACTCTTTTTGTCAGTCTCATAAAATTGTTGTCAACTCTTACCTGAGTCATCATTTGCGACTGAGGGAGATTGCTTAAAATGCCTGCAACATTTCAACATCTTAACAGGAGCAGTGGTATAAACATATAATATATATTATATATATAATATATATATAATAGAAATATATATATAAATATATATAAAAATACATTCCAATCGCTTGCCTTTAAGAAACTTAAAATGCAGAGAGGAGGCTATTTCTGGGGTATCTAAGACAATAGAGAAACGAATCTGATCCCTGCCTCTATTGCTGTGTGACTGAAAAGAAAGGGAAAAATCATAGGAGTACAATTACCACAGGATCTCGCACCTGAATTTATGCTGTCTTGCATTTTTCATAGCTATTTCAAGTGATTAAGTATTGCTTCCTCAATTTGAAGATCTTCGTGGAATTGAAGCCAGAAATGTAAAGTAGGAATACAGCTTCTGCTTCTTTCTAAACTGTGAGTTTGGATAATCAATTTCTCTCGGCCTCAGTGTCCTCTACAAAGTGAGTTAGTACTTCCATCTCCAGAGAGTGAAGATTAAATTAAGTGGAATAACGTGTGAAACACCCACAACCATAACAGGTGCCCAATAACTGTTTAGTTGAGACAGTTTCATGGAGAGGGACACCTGTGGTCAGTCACAATTCAAAGTGTTTTGGAAACCAGGTAAGTGGGTAGAAATAAATACTTAATTTATAAGCCCGATATAGAAGTAGGTATATTATATTAATAATAATAATAATAGAAGTAGGTATATAACCTGAATTTTTCATATTAATATCATGTCTACCCTTATAAATAAATAGTCACATTTAATAAAATAGGCCGACAGGTAAAGAGCTTGGAATCATCACTCTGATACGTACAGTAAGAAGGAGCTGAACAAACTGAAGATAGACATCTTTACACAGACCCCTTAGAGAACTGAAGTCCCGGGCAAACCACCACCCTGAAATCTGGAGTGACAGGTGAGGGCAGCTTACCTGGACAGAAGCTGCTGGCGCCATAACCTGATAGGTAATTTTGATGAACTGCTGAAAGCTGAGTCTGGACCAGGATGAGAAAGAGAATCTCTTAAGAAGTTGTTGGGAGATTTCCTACATACTTTCACCGGTTTTGCTGGAAGAAAGGCTCTTACAGTGAAGGACCAGGAAAAAAATCCTCTTTTAGCTCTGACAGGAGGAAGGGGAAAGTAGCCATGTGATATCTGCTCAGGGAGATTACCAAAACTAAGGCACACCTTCATGGAAAAAGACTTTCCCAGAGCCTGATGTACCTAGGGGCAGGGGAGGTCAGTTATCTGACCCCAGGCCCCTCCAGCCTGCCTGTCTGACCTTGGGAAGGAGGGATGAAGTTAAAAACTACACTTTGCACCTGAAACTAACACTGTATATCAACATTTACCGTGTAAATCAACATGTACTAACTAACATTGTAAATCAACTATGCTCCAATATAAAATAAAACATTAAATTTAAAAAAAAAACTGCTCTTTGAAGGTCACATTTCAGGAACACATGTCCATGAACAGACTGATGTTCAAGAATGAGTCCGAAGAATGTTTTCCTCTCCCATACTTTCCCGCCACACCCAGAGTGGATCACAGCTCAGAGAACAGCCGGAGGAAAACGCTCTCTGACTGGGTGGACTTGGGGAAGCCCAAAGTCAACAGGGCAGACAAAGACAACGTCACTAGGGTACTTTGAGGATTCCGCACCTACAGACATAGCACAGCTACTATGAAAATCTCCCGGTATAATGGTTTAACGGCAGTGCGAGAAACTCAGTATGGCTAGAAAATGTGGTCCTAAGTTTGCTGCTGGAAAAATAGAGGGCAGTTGTAATCACAGCAATGTTGCTTGAACTTTATGGGGAGCCATTTAAAAATTCTAAGCACGGTTGTGTTATGCTCACATTCACCTCTTAGAAGATTTCTGTGACAGCTCTTTGGAAAATGAATCGGTGATTACTCAGACTGATGATCCTGGTGACCAGATAAGAAAAATGAAAGCTTCCACCAGGGCAGTGGTGACTGGGGTGGAGGAGACCCATGGAACACAAAGGCCTATGAAGTGTAATCAGCAGTACTTAGTAAAGAAGTCTATGCATGAAATTAGGGCAACAGTGATATCTAGTATCAATCTTAAGAGTTTCTGGTTTGGATTACCACATAAATAATGGCACCAGTATGGAGAAAAGGAAATTTTAAAAAAGAAATTGATTTGGAAGATGATGATTTCAATATTGGACCTAGTGAGCTCAGGTAACTTTACGATAATTCGATAGAGACGCCTAGGGAGCAACTGGATATTTGCTTCAAGAAATCTGAATTATTAGTGACAGCAATATGGAACATTGGTGGTAATAAAGCCATGCAAGATGATAAAGTTGCTCAGGAAAATTATGTCAAATTATATACTCGCCCTTAATGGTTGGACACAGGAAGTCAAAAGGAAAAGTTAGAAGGACAGTCCTGCAAGAAGGCAAATATAAGCAAATGTGATGACAGGAAAGCTTGAAAAACAGGAGAAGTTTATGTATTAAATGGCCAACAATGTCAAAGCTTGTAGAAAGTCAAAGAATATAAGGGGAAAAAATAGATTATCTCAGCAAAGTTGGAGAGTATTTTGCCGTGAATGTTCTACTTTTGCTAAAAAAAATAATGAAAACTAAAATGACTTATTCCATCATGTCTCCAGTCCTTTGGTCCTTTTAAAATACACTTTCAGAAGCCAGTGAATGTCAAAAATGCAACGCTGGCACACTCCATTCTTGGATATGTCCTTTTCTTTGGTGACAATACATTTTTTTAATCAAAATACTTTGATTAGATATTCAGAAGTTCATCTATGAAGATGAAAAAGATCATTTTCATCGAGAAACTGGGGTAAAGACAATCAAAAATAAAAACAAATGAGACTTAGAAGGAAGCCAGTCAGATATTTTTAATGTTGTTGGAGTGATGAATAGTAAGAGGTTGTACGTTTCAAAGACGGTCACAACGTTCTCCCCATTCCACACGCTCTTACACAGTGTGACTTTGACCCTCTTCCATGTCCCCCTCCCCCTTGAATCTGGGAGGGTTTGTGACTTATTGTAACCCATACAGCAGAAGTGACTGTGTGTGACTTACAGGGCTGGGTTTGACAAAGCGATGCAGCTTTCACCTTGTTCACTAGACCACTCATTCTTAGAGCTCTGAGCAAGAAGTCTGGGTTCCCTGAGACTACCATGCTGTAAGGAAGAAGCAACATGAGGGCTCTTCATTCAACAACCCTAGTCTCCAATTCCTCCCGGTGCTGGCTAAAGACATGTGAGTCAACAAGCTTTGGGGAGATTCCAAAATCCCAAATTCCCAGCATTGAAGTGTTCTAGCTGAGCCCTAATACAAAACAGGGACAAGTCATCCAACTTCCGCTTACTAATTCCTCACCCTGGGAATCCATAAGGGTGCCTGGTGCCTGCTTTATTGCCTCTCACTCACAAATTCACTTTTTCTGCCTGTTCTCTTATGGGGACAGGTCCTTTCCATGCTCATCAATTAGCTGCTCAATTTGGCTAACTCTGAAGAGTCTTTGACCAGAAAATTCCTTCTTCACTGAACCCTCTTGGACCTCCGACTCTGATATTCCACTGCACCCTGTTTGTAGCTCAATCCCAAAACTTACCACACTGCATTTTAGGTCTTTCCTTTTCCTTTTGACTATAAATCAAGGAATAACACAGTGCTTGACACCTAGTTTTATACATTTTGCTGGAAGAAGAATGAATGAGTGAACAAATGAATGAAAGAACTTTTATTTATTTCACACTGCTAGAGTCTGTACACCAAAACCAATGAGCTATAGATAATCCAATTACAGGAGAACGTAAGATCACCACTATATTATAAAACAAAGTATTTCAAGTATTTACTACAATGCATACAAATGTACACATATGGAATTTGAAAGAAAAATAGTCACCATCTAAATACTGAAAATCTGTTTCCATTATATGTATCATATGATTGAGTTATTATTTAAATACAATTCTAGATTATACTTTTTAACAGAAATACAAAAGTACAGAACATTAAGACATGTTTATATTAGCAATTCACTACAGTTTATCCATGGAGTTAAAAAAAATTATACAATAAATGTTAAATGAATGATTCTTTTCCATGTTAATTTTAAATTTAAAAAATTTTAAGCAAAAGTTCTTTGAATATTTAATATAAAGAATATCACCTTAGGATGATTTATTGGGAGATATTGAAACTATAAAGTCTCAGTATTTTAGAGCAAGATCACAAATCAAATGACTTTCCTTTTTTTTTTTTTTCTTTTCATCGTGACTATTATATGCGAGATGGCCAAGTGAAATGGAAAGATAACCTGCTTACTTTTCTGTCATAAAGACCAGATTAGACTCCTAATTCTGGAACATAGTAGTAATATGATATTGGAAATTTTATTTAACTGCTTGGGTTTTTTAATTACCTCACTTGACAGTCAGGTGTAGTAACACTGCCTGTATCAGGCTGTTATGAGAACTAAAGGGACAACTTAGGTAATGTGAACAGTGCCTGGTATGGAGTAGATATTTCCTGGAGTCAAAGAATTAGTCATTGGGCTGAAGGGGTAACAAGATAAATAGATATTGAAACTGACTTTCAATGCCATTGGGGAAAATGAAGAATAATGAGATTTGTCCTACTCATCCCATAAGTTTGATTAAAATAATGATTAAATAAATAACGTATATGGTGGAGCTTGAAAACATAAGGTGGTCAGCTAATACAGAATAATATTATTTCACAATAAAAGGATGCAGGCTTAAAGGCTTAAGTTGAATTTTTTTCCTAAATGAATTCTATACATCATAATTAAAATAATATTAATGATCATACTGATAATATGGGTTTGAAAGGGTCTATGGGGCACCACCGTTAAATCACTCTTAAGTCTTAACAAAGGATTTGCAGCCATGCCCTTGACTTTATCTTTATACCATGCTTGCCTGACACTGTATTTATCCTTTGCCCAAAAGTCACTTCTTAATTTCAGCATAATTTGCCATCTGGAGAGGCTAGGAATGAAGAACAGTGTTATTTCCAAACTGAGCAAGTCCTGGCTCCTTTGCATTGAACAGTTCTTTTTCTAGATTCTCTCTCTCTTCTCACATTTATCACAGACCCTGAAATGAAGCCAAGTGGTTCTCAGATCACCATCCTGCCTGGGAATCTCTTTACCAGACCATAAGCTTCATTAAGAATTTCTTAAATTTTCTACATTACTGTAGTCAACAGTGCTGCAAAACTTTCTGCTACTACATAGCAAGGGTCCCCTTTTTGCTAGTGTTTAATATCATTGTCTGGTTTTCCTTTAAGTCTGTCCCAAAGCCTCTCTGAGGCCCATCAGGCTTCTTCTCACACCCTCCGCAAGGCTGTCTCATGAACAGTGGCCCTAACTCCCTTCCTGTTTCTGTTCCCCGTCTCATCCCAGAGCTGATGTCTATGCTTGGGCTCTTACAGCAGCAAATTCCTTCTAGGTACCAAACTATGTTCTGTTTCACCTTAAGACTAAGTGGCTTCGAACATCAAAAATCATCTTCTTGTCTATTAATCTGTTACATGGACCAAACTTGGAGAATGTACCTTGTCTCTGCCCCATGAGGCATCAGCAGAAGCTGGGAACCTGGGGATGGTTTGACCCTAGGGATTGAAATCAACAAAGCACTGCTCACATATGTCTGACAACTGATGTCGACCTCAGATGGGGCTCTGCATTAGTCAGCACAGCCTACTATAACAGAACACCACAGACTGGGCTGGTTAAACAACAGATATTTCTTTCTCCCAGTTCTGATACTGGGAAGTACAAGATCAAGGTGCCAGCAGACTTGGCTCCTTGTGTGGGCCCTCTTCTGGCCTTCTCGCTGTGCCCCATCATGGCAGAGAGGGGAAGCCTTGGCAACTCTTCCTCTTCTTATAAGGGCACTAATCCCATCATGGGGGAATCCCCCCCCCCCGCATGACCTCATCTAAACCTAATTACCTTCCAAAGACCCCCACCTCCAAACATCATCACATTGGGGATTAGGGTTTCAACGTCCCGATTTGGGGGGACACAAACATTCAGAGCATAACAGGCTATCAGCCAGAATACTTACACATCACGTCTCCAAGTTGCTACTTGGCTTCCTCACAGTATGGTGACTGGGTTCCAAAAATGAGAGTCCCGAGAGAACACAGCCAGTGTTCATGTCACTGGTATGACCTCTCTTTGCACCTCACTTTGCATCACTTTCACCATAGGCTCTCCTTCGGGGCAGCCCCTAAGTTCCACCCAAAGGGATGGAATGCACTCACTAAATGAGAACAGGTTGACATCACACAGTAAGAAGGGAGTGTGGAATGGGGTATTTTGTGGTTCCAACTTTGGAAAACACCATCTACCACAGTTGCCAAGGTCCCCTTTTACATACGGTAAGAAATGATGAGCCTCAACACAATGTGAACATTTCTAAGAAAGAATTCTATCCTTCCTACAAATATAAAAAATACACCCTCATAAATAGTTCTGATTTATCTTGAAATATATATATAGAAATAATCAAGGAAGTGGCAACATGCATCCCATAGGATTTCAGAATTGCTATGGACTAGCGGCTGTTGTCTGTCTTCTGTTCTCCCCCTTCTGGAACAGGAGTGTTGAAAAGTCCTTATTTTATGCCTGGGCCACCACTGAATATTGGTTCGTGGGGGGAGGCTGGGGTAGATAACTTATCTCTTTAGTTCACAGGTCTTCAGACTGAAAGGACATACTCGGGTAGCAGTACCAAGGACCTGTATCCAAGGAGCATCACTGACACCTGAAGACAATCGAGATGATACAATTGTAGACTTCAAACTGACATCATAAGGGCATGAACCTCGAGGTTCTCAGGCCAAGTTCAAGTGTATTCTGCATGTGAGAGGGGAATGGATTGCTGTGGCCTGAGGGCAGACTGTGGCAGACTGTATTTTTCAAAGAGGTCCTGCAGAAGATCTCTCATCTCACATGCTTCTCTTAACATGATAAGTTTCTTGGGACTTCCCTGGTGGTGCAGTGGTTGACAGTCCACCTGCCAATGCAGGGGACACGGGTTCGAGCCCTGGTCCAGGAAGATCTCACATGACACAGAGCAACTAAGCCCGTGAGCCACAACTACTGAGCCCATGTGCCACAACTACTGAGCCCGTGCACCACAACTACTTAAGCCTGTGTGCCACAACTACTGAAGCCCGTGCACCTAGACGCCATGCTCCACAACAAGAGAACCCACTGCAATGAGAAGCCCGCACACCGCAAGGGAGAGTAGCCCCTGCTCGCCACAAGTAGAGAAAGCTCACACGCAGCAATGAAGACCCAACACAGCCAAAAATAAATAAATAAATGAATAAAATTTAAAAAAAAAATGTTAAATTTCTCCCATCAAGTGGTGGGTACTATGTCCCTTCCCACTAAATCTGGGCGGAGCTTTGTGAGTAGAGTAGAAGGGATGCTATGCGACCTCCAAGGCTAGGTCATAAGAAAGCCACGCTCATCCACGTTATCTCCTTGCGATACTCATTTGGGAACCCAGCAAACATACTGTCAGGAAGCCAAGTAGCCACATGACGAGAACATGTGCAGGTGCTCCTACAGACAGCCCCAGATGAAGTCCCAGCTGACATCCAGCCTCCACTGTTAGGCCACATGTCCATTCAAGGATTCTAGTCCCAGCTGTCAAATAACACCCACCTTCGGGCTGGCCCAGCTGATACATGTGGGGAAGATGTGAGCTATCCACTTGGAGCCCTGATCATACTGCACAATTGCAGACAAAATAATCACCGTTGCTTTCACACTCTTGAGGCTTGTGATACCCCATTATGCAATAATAGATAAATAGAACAGGGAACATCAGCTAACACAAATAAACTGTTGATTGTAACACAGATGTTTCCTTACATCCTCCCATTAAACTGGAATTTCTTAATTCTTATTGATATTATTATCCAGTGTATTTTAATGTACTAAACTGTGTTATTACAGAATAGTGTTACAGTGTTATTATAGACTCATATTAGGAACGTCAGTTGGAAATGCTTGAGCTATAGATAAGGCTTTTCTTTTTCATGTATATAATCTTAACTTCAGCAAAGAAATCTAGACTGGAAGACTTTTTTCATGGTTTGCTTTACATCATTTTGTCCTGAGAGAATTAATGTCAAAACATATATTTAAAAATACATGGTAGCAACCCAAAGTATAAGTAGTGCAATCTACTCTAAAATATGTATTTATATATAATACATAGGATATATGTATAATGTAACATATAATAATATAACATTATCTCATATGAATATATTTCATGCTCTTATTCTGGACATCAAATTTTGTTTCTTTTTTTTCTTTCTCTTCATCCATTCTTTCAGCTGCCAAGCATTTCCAAAAATTGTTGAATTTCAGATCATACTGCCAGCTGCATACTTTTCTGCCTTACTAATTTGCAGACATCACTTACTTGATAACACTTCACACAGCTGTCTACCCCAAGCTTAAATGACTTTCTGATTTCTGAACAAGAAGTAGCTACACAAATAATGGCTTCAGACCAAGGTCCTTGGCAGTATGATTTCATCCACCAGGTCTGGCACAGAGAAAAGTTAAGAAAAATGGGTTTTTAATTTCTATTAAGTGTCTACATCTTTTCCTATCAAGTGAAAAAGACAAAAGACTTGCTATACAGCGTGTCACACACATAGATCCTAGTGTCATTTCTCTAATTTTTCTTCCCTTGGGGTTTATCATACAGGAAGGCTTTTCTTTTTTTCTTCTTTGACTTTTTTTTTTTTCCCCAGTACAGTGTCACTATGATTCTGGCAATGTTTCTCTTCTTTGTTGTAACCAAAATACATCCTGTCCTTCAGACAGCTATTAATTGTAATCAGATTGAAAAAGCGATCAGAAACCTGGGAATAATGTCCTCGACATGGCAAGGCTCAATTATATTAATCTTTTTACCATATCCCGGGCCTCGTTTCTGATACATCTTGTATGGGAAGTTATTAATTGAAAAAATAAAGTGCTAAAAAGTTTAAATGCTTATCATGAAAAAGCCAATAATAATAATAATATGATAACATCGGCATCAACAACACAAAACAATTGATAAAAGTCAGAGAATCTAATGAGATTGGAATTATAGCAGAGTGAATAGTCACAATTTCTTTGCCATTAAGCAAACAAACACACAAAAGAACTAAAGTCTTTCTATGAGATATGCTGACAAAATATACTGACCAATAAATGTTTTAGAAAAGAAATACTTTATGAGTAAAAGAAGATAAAATGTTTATAAAACCTTGGGAGCAGAAAAGGAGGTGGGCATTTCAGAATTCATTGTCTGTTTGCCAGCTTGTGCTGTTCTGACATCATATGAATCTGAAATTGTAAAATGAATTTCACGTAAACAATACAAGATGATTCCAGGTTAGATTAGAGACAAAGATGTACCATCAGATGAGATGAATAGTTAATTTCTAGTTTTCTACATTAAGTTTTGCCAAATCTTAGCATCACGATAACATCTCAAGTTTCTTTAATTCTTTTATTTTTACCAGGTTTATTATAAGTTATACTAATAAATATGCTGTAAAGTACAGTTACGGCTAAAAGGAATAATAGCAAATACCACTGATAACCTCTTCTCCCAGAAGTCTTTTCATCAACTTTTTTTTCAACATAACTAAATAAAACCTAGAAAAAGAATTCATGGAAACTTTGCAAAGGAACTTGAAAAAAATATTTTTTTTCTTAAGTGAGTAGGCTGAATCTCAAAGTGCATTTAAAATTCAGTCCATTGCATTCTCAATAATTTCTTAAATATGGGGCAATTATAGTTCTCTCCTAAATCTTGACTTTTTGCAATGGGAATATTAAGCAAAATTGTAGCTAGGTCTCAAAATTGGATTGCACTTTATCCTGCTCTCTAGACCAAAACCAAGAAGAGCTGAGCTTGCCAATCAGAGTACTCTATGAATATGAGAATATGTTATCAAAATAAGAGAAGAAAAGGAAACAATTTGCCTTTTCAAGGACTAAAGACTATGCAAATGGCTTTCAACTGCCTCTTTTTGATAGACATACAAGGGAAGGGAGGAGTCTTAGGACAGAATTTGGAGGTGGGTTATTATTCCAATTCAAGAATGGTGTTTCCAACTCCATTATGTCCATCTTTGTGTGTAGAAGAGCTGCCTAACAGCCACTTTTCTTTCACAAAAGTACAAGAAAAACTGTACAGGGCTTGGTGAATATAACTTTTCTCTGTTGGTATTCTTCTTTGAAATTGCAAGCAACTTTAGTGTAAAAGACACCCAAATCTATACACATCTGGATTTTTTTTTCTTACCACTTTCGACTTTATAAATAAATACAAGAAATACCTTTCAGTCTCTACTACATTTCTCAAACCAGACTAAGAAGCAGGCAGTCCTGCCCTAATCCCACCTTGATAATTTGTCTTCCATGACATTTATATTATTTATTGCAGTCACTTACTTCTTGAAAATTATCCATCCCCTGTGCCCTAGTTCTGAGATAACAAACACCGTACCTTGTATTTTGTATTACAAACTGGGAGAGTGAATCTCTACTTTTCGCCTTTGGCCGTTTTGCTTTATGGCTTGTCAAGGTAAGCAGTTATTTTATTTGTGTGTTTATTTTTCCTCCACATGCATGTAAGTTGTATGAGGTAAGGGAGCTTTGTCTTTTTCATAGCCGCCTCCCCAGAAATTAGAACAATGCCTAACAGAGGGTAAACAATCAATAAATATTTGTAAAATTAGTGAAAAAATAAATTGTTGAATGGATAGATGTACTAAACTCATAATTCATATTAAATGAATAAAGTATAATGCAATGCCTCAGGATTCCAGGCTTCAAATGCCTTACAATAATTATTTTAAGAATATCACCAATTAACATGTTTTAATGTATAATTTTTAAGAATAAACCTGGACAACGCAAATATCATTCCTAATGTTTACACTGTTTATTTTAAACCATTTTTTAAAATTGAAGTATAGTTAATTTACAATGTTGTGCTAGTTTCAGGTGTACAGCAGTTATTCAGATTCAGATTCTTTTCCATTACAGGTTATTACAAGATATTGACTATAGTTCTCTGTCTTGGACAGTGGGTCCTTGTTGTTTATCTATTTTATATATAGTAGTGTGAGGTTTATATTGTTTGGTGAAATATTGTAATTGGATGGATCTGGTAGAAAGAGACATACAAAAATTCTTAAGCCATCAGTCTGCAACAGTCAAGGCTTCAAGGGGATTCTGAAAATTGTCTATGCCTACCTGGGGTGATAAAAGATAGACTTATTCATCAGGTATTAGTATGCTGACTGTAATAATAAAGAGGTTAATTTTATGATTTGAATGATCCATAATTAAGGTAACATAAAACTAATTTTCCCAATGGGTAGTAAATTGTTATTATGAGATATCCAACAAAATGTAACTTTATGAATTACACTCAAGTAGAGTTTAGATCTATTCATATATGCGTTTCAGAGCCTCTCTTGAAATTGTATAAACTCAAGCGTTTCACCTTGATGGAATATTCCCTCAGAATGTTCCTTGAACCACTGGATTAACTGAAGTAGTATTTTGACCTGGTTTGTCATTCATTCCGTTTCTAAAAAATTTTTAATGGAGGTATTAAAAATATCAATTTTTCTAAAACCTATATTATTTCCCATGCATCTAATCTGTTAACTTGTAAATCACTGTGAAAGGAAACACTATCTTTTAAATGTACTCAGAATTTTAAATAATGCATTAGGAAAAAAAGTTTATTTTTAACTGAAAGAAAGAGAATTTAAAACTTTAATCTTAGTTAATTTAGGAAATAAGAATATAAGATTAATTGCACATGAATTTAAAAAACTAAACAGATCCATTAATAATGAAATTTATATTGAAAAAGTCATGAATCTACCTTCTACTTGGTACAAAATAAACATAGAACATCCTATGGGAAATTCTAGTAGGCTCCAGGGAATGGGATCTTCAAATAAATACTTACACAAGTCATTTCCGAGACTATTTAGGAAAAAAAAGTAGAATAAAAGAAATCAACTTTAAAGTTTTCTTTCAGCCTCAAGATTCATGTTATTCAAGATCTGATAATGTTACAGTGACGCCCATGCAAGTAGTTAACTGTTATGAAAAGACAAGGCCTCATCTAATTAGCCATGAAGAAGGCCCATGTGGAGGGAAGGAGATAACTTTTCTTTCCATAGCATGAAAGTGTAGACCTCAGGTCATCCGAATGACATCTTTTATTACTGCTGAATATAGAAATACACAGGCTGCCCCTGGAGAGCTGAGCTATGGATTATTCTATCTGAGAATTAGGCAACCACTTACTTTAAAGCATTGCTCTAACTTTATATCAACAAGACTTCATTACTTCTCCTGCTGGTACTAGGAAAACACAGCTACTGCTCAGGGTTTATACATATTTTTGTTACACACCAAATTTCCTGCCGTTGATTTGTTTTTACAGTCATTTTAAGTTACAAATAGAATCTACTTTCACTGTACCTAAGTTGTCAGCTCAACGGAAAAAGTATTTTACAAAATAGTACATCACTCTTAAAGAGTGTGGTATAGTCTCAAAAATGAAGAAACATATTTTTTTAAGTTCATTAAAACTAATGTTATGAAACTCACTGAATTGTCCTGGACAGGGTCAAGTTATGTTCTTATAGTACTAACTACATTTATCAAGTGAAAGTTGTTCTGATATATGCCATAAATGGTAGCCCACTAAAGTGCTGGAATTATTTACAAGGGAATACCTGGGAAGAAATTCAATGTCATGATAAGTTGTTACCTTCAGAGGGAAAATTCTCATGACTCAGTTTTGATAATGCATGAAATTCAATCAGCAGCATTGATCAAAATAATTTGATAACTTGTGATAAGGAAAATAATAATTTGCAGCCATTGCCTTTTATTCCTAAGTATTCCCATAATGCTTGTAATGAGGACACGTTTCTAAAAGTATGAAACCTTTGTTTTAGTTAACATAAGGCAACAACAACAGTCAATTCTGTTTTTTGATTAACTTAAAGCAGTAAAGATTTTTAATTTAACTTCCCTTAATGGTAGAAAGATAAAGTGTAGTACAGAAAAAGTAATTCAGGAATAAATTTTAACAGAGAACCTAAACTGAACTCGGAAATGGAGAAAAATAAAAACTATGCATTTATTCGACACGGGGTGCACTTGAAGTGTTAGTGGTCATTTCAGGGAAAGTGGAATTTAGGCTGTTGATAAATTCAGACAAATTTTTCAAACACCCAGCCCTCTGGCAATATACTTTTGACTTAATGAATTTAGACAAGTCTGTGTTAGTGAGCAATGTCCTATTCAATTTATATATGATTGTAATGTAAATAAATTCTTAACTGGAGCCACCCTTTGATAAAGCAGTCTTGGTAATAAAATATCATCAGTTTGAGCCAGGGATAATTAACTATCCCTAAGAATGGATTAATTTTCATAAGACATGAGTTTTGTTTTGTTTTTTTTTTATAGAATGGAACAGGCTAGGAACAGAGAAGATTTTGTCATAATTTTCCAATATTCCTTCTTAACATGCCTTATGTACATCTTATTTTATTTCATTTCATTTCATTTTTTTCTACCACTATAAGGGTGCAAAATATGAGTGGCTCTTCTTGCTTCTGTACACAAAAAGCCAACACACTTCTGAACACTGGATGCAGCTTGTGAAGTGAAATTTATTAATGTGAGTTTTACAGATGAGGAAACTAAGATTTCAAGAGAGAGTAAGAAAATAACCTAAGGTCTAAAAGCTAAAAAATGATGGAGATAGGACTCAAGGGGGTCTAATTACAGATACTTTTTTCTACGCTTCATATGGAATCCCACATAAACCACAGCAAGAGAGGATGTCATGTCAATATCAATGTATTTGTAATACAAATAAAACGTGTAACATTTGTAGTACTAGCTCTAATAATAGCTCTTTCTTCTTAACTCCCTAACATGTACACTGTCTTGCATATTTGCATTTCCAATAATCACAGCAGCCTTGCAAGATTGTCATATCTATTTTGCAGAAGATGATAACAGACTCAGACAGGCAAGGCCAAATGGTCAAATTCACGATGTGACTTTGAGTCTAAAGCTCATGTTTCTACCATTGTAGCACAACTAGGCAAAGAAATGATTTCATAGCATCGTCACTTAAACTGTTTTCACAGCATTCACAGAAAACATCTATTTCTTTCCATCATGTTTAATGGTTAGTTATTAGATGATCTCTAGGTAAGCAGACAAATGGCTCAATACAATTTCTTTATTAAGACCCACAACCCATACAGCCATTTTGGCTAATTCTGTTTTTGGAACAAACAAATCAGATGAGTTGTTTGTAATTTAATTAATGTCTGGACTACTGATTAATAAACATTACATCATATACTGCTTATCAGATCACATGTAGAATAATCCTGCATTATTGACATTTGGGGCCAGATAATTTCTTGTTGTCAGGGCTGTTCTGTGCATTGCAGGATGTTGAACAGCATTCCTAGCTGCTACCTGCCAGATGGCGTTCCTCCCAAAGCTGCCTACGGTTGAGAACCACTGGGTTACTTACTTGTCAGTCCTGCGACACGAATGGAAACTTAGAAACTATAATACTCATAACCTACTTTCTCTATTTCCTAGTTAGGACTAGGTGTTCTTGGAATTGAGTCACATTAGCAATATCTCTACTGTCACCATTAAGTTATGGTGACTAAAGAAGTCTACCTCTTTTTCTTGGCATCGCTGGTGAAAATCAGTCAATATTTTAAAGAGTCAGAAATCACAGGCTAAAACCATAGCTCATTTGTCTTTTTTATCTACCTTGGCTCAAGACTCAAATTCCCGCAAAGCGGATGTCTAATATATATTTTTTGTTCTTGATGATGAATTTAACTGCATATATGGATATGACCTGATTGGAAAACTTTAGAAATTTGACATAAACTTTCAGTAACTGATGAAATTAAGAAGCCGAGGAATCCATGAGGTGCTTTTTGAGGAACTATTACCTCCCAATCTGTTTGATTCAAAGAACAGGTGCACTGGTCATTCACATTTTAAATGAAAAATCTCTTACTCTTGCTTAACGAATAAATTAATCAGTTAACATAAAAATGGGTTAGGATAGCGAATCATATACCACCATATAGAGTCAAGAATAAGACATGTAAAATATGGACTCTCTCATCATTTTTGAAATTCATGGTTTTCTACTTGTCATTAGTTGTCCATGTCTGCTCTAATATATTCAGTAGCACATGGCCAAAATGGTGGATCTTATATGAATTGCTTGGGCAAGGGAACCCTCCCCCCAACATTTTTTCATTAAATTTCCCATTCTGGGCACCATTTTTCAGGATTATTTTTTCAAAAAGATCATTTGAGTGTCAGTGCCATGGGTTCCACAGTAAGTTGCATACTCCTTTAAGCCTCTCTCATGTGGATGTCTCAACACGCCACTGTTTCAATAATCACCAAACAGGTTGGAGAAACTCCCTGTAACACGTACTACTCTCACTCTGTACACTTGCTTTGGAAGAGTCTATTGCTACTCGCTGTAACCATTCACTGCCATTTCTGCATACCCTAATTAGCTTCAGGATTCTGATTCTTCTTTAGACCCTTAAGATTAAGTTGCCAGAGAACAAGAAAAACTAGGATGGTTTAGTCTCCTAGTTTTTCCCATCATCCCAATAAAGAATTTTTTATAAATATTACAAAGGTGACAAACACCAATTGTAGTTAAACTTGAAATGGTCTCTATACAGTAATGAAAAATAGGCAGCTGATTTCTAAATTTAGTTTTAATTATGTAATTATATAGCCATACTCAGCACAAAAGACCAATCTTTTGAATCTTCCCACCTTTATTTTTGTAGAGTACTATTGAGCTACTTTATACTTTAGAGTCTAATAATAAAGATAAAATAGCTAAGGAATGCATATTATATCTTATCTGGAAACAAAGGAGTCTGTTTCTACTTATCAGCAACTAGAAATTTGTGGCCTAAGAAAATATGTATGTGCTAAGCACACATGGAGACAGATACCCAAATTTAATTTAAATACTTGGCAAGTACCAGGAAGCACTGCCTGGCTGATAGACACTTCAGATGTTTTACAGTCTGCTCAGCGTCTTTCTTCTATATTTTCAGATTGAGTCCAGCAAAAAATGGTTTATAATGAGCATACCTACTATGTCCAAAACATTCTTTCATTTATTATAAATAGCAATGAATCTCTGGGAGCTATCTTGTGGTAGCAAAATCTTGCTGATGTGAAGAGGGAAAAAGACATTCTTGGTTTGATGGTCTTCAAAAAAAAAAAAAAGACATAATTTGAGTTGGCATACCCATTCTAGCTATGCCCTTCTTTTTTTTGCATTATGCATTTTGTTTCTATATAGTTTCCCTTTTTTCACATAAATAAAACTAAATTGGCATCAGTAAGCACTTTTAAGTTACTGGAAAGACCACAGTTTAGGTGGTGGTTATAAGAGTGTTTTACAAGTTTTCCAAATATTGTATTTAAAAATGATAATTAGATTGTATTTTATCTGCTTTCAAACTGAAATTACAGAATAGCACCTACATTTAAACGTTTAAGACCACCAACATGGTCATACTCTATCAGGTTAATTAGTTTTTACGTGCACTCTGAATATAGTTCCTTCTATCATCTCTGCAAATATCTGAACTGTTAGCAAATGTGTCATTCATTAGAAGATTTGTAACTCTGCAATGGGTTTTTCTTTTTTAGCCCTACATATATTTGCTCATGTAAAGTTGGTACAGGTGACTATACTAATACATCACATGTGGGCCATGCTCTATTAAGCATCAAGTGAGGATGACGTTCACCCACCTGGCCTTTGATCTTCAGGTGTGCACGTTTCTGGGCAAGCATCAGGTGGGCCTCAGCATCATGGCAAGGTACTGAAGGCAGCTTTTGCTTGAAGTTTGGATTGATTCTTGGTCTTTCGTTTTATATTTACTTATAAATTTACTTCATTTTATATTTACTTATTATACTTACTTCGTTTTATATTTATATAAATATCAATATATTTATATTTACAAATACCTGGAGCAGTTTTTAGATCTCTTAGCCATAACACTTTGACACGAAATATCCTATTATTCCTTTTTAAGTCTTTCAGATTATAGGCATTCAAAATGGCCCTGAGATTGTTAAGCAAGTTGATAAAAAAAAATAGTTACCGGACTTCCCTGGTGGCGCAGTGGTTAAGAATCCGCCTGCCAATGCAGGGGACACGGGCTCGAGCCCTGGTCCGGGAAGATCCCACATGCCACAGAGCAACTAAGCCCGTGCGCTACAACTACTGAGCCTGTGCTCTAGAGCCTGTGAGCCACAACTACTGAGCCCACATGCCACAACTACTGAAGCCCATGCGCCTAGAGCCCATGCTCTGCAGCAAGAGAAGCCACCGCAGTGAGAAGCCCGCGCACCGCAACGAAGAGTAGCCCCTGCTCGCCTCAACTAGAGAAAGCCCGTGCGCAGCAATGAAGACCCAACGCAGCCAAAAATAAATAAATAAATAAATAAATAAAAATTTATATTAAAAAAAAAAAAGTTACCAGTAGTGACTACTTGCATGTGGAAATCAAGATCCTTCCCATCTTATACGATCAAAACCAAAGAAGAAAAGACTTAAATGTTCACCAAAAATATTTAAAGCAGAGGCACAGCTGGGGTCAACACTGGCAAATATCACAGGTGTAGAGTCTGGGGAACAACTGAACAGAAGAAAAAGCACAATAGGCAGATAACGTCAAGAATTATTTCAAAATATTGGCCACGGTTAAGGCAGTGACATTTTCTTAAATGTTGTCTCTCACATTTTTGGGAGCATTTATCATGTTCCTGAAAGGTAGGTAAAAGAAAGAAAATGTCAAGATTTTAACTATACAGAAAATGAGATTTTGTTTCAGTTTCACACCAAGTGTTTCCTTAGATAAAAATTAGTCAAAACTGGAAATTTTCCATTTGAATATCTTGGAAAATTTCTTAGAGAAAAATCAGAATTGTATTTTTAATTCCAAAGTTATTGAAATATATACTTTCTTTAGACCTTTATTGTCTTTAAAATAAATCTAAGAGATGTGAAGTGCAATAAACTCAGAAACTGCACCTCAAAACAGAAGTGACCATTAGCTTCATGAGATCATGAAAAAGAGTTTAGTAAAGTTCCAAAGCTGTGTCCATCTGAAAATGATTTCTTGTTATTGTAGGAATAACTTTAAGTTCATTTCAAGACAGTTAAATCCAGTTTAGATGTTACCAAAGTGTAAGACTCTATAGTTTAAAAATTAACTGATCAAGTACTTTTCAAAAATAAAAATATTATAGAAGTCAGTCCTACAGTCTGTTTGTAAGGGAAGACATCCAAGAGTTTCCCCAGGGCTTCTATATCATCAGTAAAATCTAGAAGGTTAAAAATCAGCCATGTGCCCTGGCTATGTCTCCTTAATTTTGACAAGGGCATTTCCACTGGCCCTCTATGCAGCCCTCTACCCTTCTAAGAAGATAAGACCAGAACGGTTTAACTTCATGTTCTTCGGGATTTTAAAATCTCTATGAAGGATAGAATCTTCAGAATTGACTGGAGGTTGCCATCCATTTAGACTGAAGTTATTTAGCTGTTGAGGGGTCTTTTAAATTAACAGCATCGACAGCAAAACACGCTGTTAACAATGCTGAGCTCCTGACTATACCAGAGAAGTATAAAACATTTGGTGTAAAATCCGTATCAAAGAACTATTGTGATAAGCTTTCTAGGGAATTATACAAGGCTACTAGTATATACATAGTTTGCAATTAAACTTAAAATCTCGTTAATTCCTCAAAAAAAATCAAGACTCTGCCTCGAACTTTTCACATTACTTGATTATCTGATATCCTGGAAAAGGCAGAAGAAGGGAGACAATAAAAAGATCAGTGGTTTGGGGGGAATAGGGAAGTGAATAGGCAAAGCACAGAGGATATTTAGGGCTGTGAAAATAATCTCTGTGATACCATAGTGATGGATATATGTCATTATACATTTGTCCAAACCCACAGAATGTACAACACCAAGGGTGAATCCTAAGTAAACTATGAGCTTTAGATAATTATGATGTCAATGTAGGTTCAAATTTGGTTAAAAATGTACCACTCTGATGGGTGATGTGGGTAACGAGGAGGCTGTACACGTGTGGGGACAGGGCAGAGACGGGAACTCTCTGTAGCTTCCTCTCAATTACGTTGTAAACCTAGAACTGCTCTAAAAAATAGTCTTAATAACAAAAAGACTAAATGCCATAGAAAAAGGCGTAACAGTAAAGGGCAAATTATCAACGAACAAGAATATATCTCCTTTTCTGGGAAACAAAAAGATAAAACACAATATTATAAATCAACTATACTCCAATATAATTTTTTTTTTAAAAAAAGGCAAAAAGACAAGGGAAAAAGATAGAACAGTCTGAGAGTAATCTGACCTCCTTGAAAGATGACCATACAACATTAAGTCACAAAGGAATTGAAACTGAAGGGAACAATATACAATGTTTAACAATTAGCAATTAAAGGGCACAATAAAAATGGCATCACTTTATCATCTTTCATTGTATGAAAACACTAATACCAAACATCAAAGAGTCACATAAACTATTAATAATGCCCTTAAATGGACTGACATGAGCAGTGTAAACAAAGGTATCTGTGGCACCTAATTCTGAGAGTGCTGGCTGATTTCTCTCACAGGGCCCCGCCCCAATCCATTCTAGAAAGAAAGTCTTAGTTCTCTGGCAGAGATCATGTACTTAACCACGTGGTCGCTTTTAAATAAACAAGGTGCTTATGTGTCATTGTTCACACTGTGTAGGAGCAATTGAAAATCAAGAGGGCCAAAGAAAGAGCTGGGAAGAAATATTCCCATCAAATGAATTCTCTATTGTGACATAATCTTCTCAAAAATGAACTAGACTAACATTCGAGGTGGAGATCATGGGGAAAAAGAATGGGGTTTGGAATTAGGAAGGTTGGAGAAAGAAGCATGGAGCTGACCTTCCTGAATCAGAGCCTTTTTCAAAGCCAGCTTACCTACTGCCACATTCTTAGGTCCAACAATATGAGAATTAAAAAATAATCATCAAAATCAGTAACATCTAAGTGATAGGGTAAGTACAGAGAACAGTGAGGTGAGAGAAAGCTGATTCAGTTCTAAAGCTGAGCTCCTGGAGAAGAGGAAAGTTAAAAGAACTTAAGATGAAGCATAAGAAGAAAGTGTATTACTCAGTGCTGTTAATTTCCTCTGTATTGTGTCACTGCCAGCTGTACATCTACACTAAAACTGCATTCTAACCACACTAAACTATCTACTTTACTGAAGAGTTTAATTTATAATGTGGGTTTCTGTGACGTTTACAATTCCTGGAAGCCCACAGTAGAGAACTTTGTATTCCTGCTTTCTATATCAAGTAGAAAAATACATATGCATACATATATTATATATTCATATTCTGTACATCAAGTAAACACTGCATACATATTTATTGTTTCTCATATACACATGAAATAAATATGCATACACATATTTTGCCTTTTAATAGTATTTTTGCCTCACTAGTTCAAATACCATTGTAAGAGTCCTTCCTTGACCGCACTATTTTAAAATGAAACCATCCATCCCCATCCTGATATTTTTTTTTCTGTATTTTCTCTTTAAGAGAATGAGGAGAAAGAGAAGAAGGAGGTAAAAGAAGAAGAGGAGAAAAAAAATTAAAAAGCTGATCATCCCTGACTCTCTGTTTTCTGGCTATTTAAAATACATACCAGAAAGTGTTGTAGCATGCACTTTATAGAGATATTTTGTCCAAATTCATTAATATTGTATTTAATCTCTATGAGTAGTACTTTAAATTTTATGATCTCGACTTAATTTTAACAGGTAAATCACAATGGTTAAGATGAACGCCTAAAATGTATTTATAGATTTGCAAATAACTGCTATGGTAGTCACAAAAAACACACCCTTCTCCACGGAGAAAAATTAAGGAGACAGCATTTTTTAAAGGAGGACAGGAAAGTGTGTTTTAATGGGTTAAATCACTCACCTAACTTTGATAGATCTACTCTTATGGATCAAACTTCTGATCTTAAAGAATATTACTTTGCTTTCCTAATTCATACCTGTTTCTTATCCAATTGCCAGGTTTTCTAGATGAAAGGATTGTGAGAATTTCCACACTGTTTTGAAAGTACATGTAATGATGCATCTCCTCCAGCATCTAGAAAGTGGCCTATAACCTAGTTGGAAACTCTTGCATAGAGGAATTTCCTTTAAATAGTAATGAGCGGAATATCTTTTTTCCCCCTTGAACAACTGTAGACTGTTAGCAAGAATAGTTTCACTTTATTTTCCCAAAATTTGCGTTAAGTTAATCAGATTACGAATTTCAATGATAAAATCCAGCTAAAGGGAAAACTTGAAAAAAAAATAGAAGAACAGTCTAACCAGTGAACAAATAGCCTTAGCCTTAAAATTATTATTTTTATAATGAGTGTAAAAAAGAATATTCAGTTTTTTCATGAATCATAGCTGAGAGGGCCTTACCTCTCTAAGGGAGATTAGACAACACAGTCTAATTAATTCCATAACTGCTGGAGGACAAAACTACCATACTATAGGTAATGCATTAATTTGATTCTGCTTTTAAAGACACTAAGAAACTTTTTTTAAGCCAAAAAGGAAGCTTTTGTTGTTGTTGTACTGTAGTTGATTACTTTGGGAATTTACTGATAGAATAATTTGGCTATTTTCAGCTTGTTCTTAAGTGCTTCTTCCCTGAATGCCTAGGTAGGCACAGAAAATACCTTTTAAAGCTTGGGATGTTGCCATTTCCTGTAAATGGAGCCACATAACGGTGTGAGGTCTAAAGGTCTGTTTCTTTTAAATTTTGACGGCTTACATTACACTAGTCAGATTAAAACCAACAGAAAAGCAAAGGGAAGGGGGAGGGACTTCTGGTCACCCTCCTCCCTCCTGAAGCCGAGTAGAGGCTTCCAGAGTCCCCATCAAGGATTTTTGAGCCTCAGGCATCATTTTCTATGAAGAAGAGTCTTGTTAGATTGAGAAAGAGTATAGAGTATCCCCCAAAGTTCTTGCTTTCTGTCCCAATGTCTTGTACATACTCCATGACCCTTGTTATTGCTGTGACTTCCCTCTTTCCTTGGTAGGTTTGATGGAAGCTCGGTATTATTACTTGACATTGTTGATGCTTCTATATCAGTTCTCACCAATCCCCGTAAGAATGCCTGTGCATCTACTGAGACTCACTTAGCAAGCAGAGCAGGACACAGTCAACAAGCGTCCTCAGGGAACCCCGATATACTTGCCCCTTCTTTATCCAGTGTAACTCACTACTCCGTGCTTCCCAATTCTCGCCATGCTTTCTCTCTCCCTTTCATTTCTTCTTCTTTGAATATACACCTGGAAATTACTTACTCATTTTTAAATCTCCTCTTCTTGGAAGTGAGAAAACTAAGTGTTTCAGTTACAGTTTACATTCTCTTTCTTTTTCTCGTTTCATATCGAATCGAAGTTTTCCTACATATACTACTGCTAAAAATACTCACTCTACTTGGATATGTTATATATGCTTACTTTACTCAAGCAAATGGTGTTGCTAAATATATTTACATTGTTTATTTATCAGTTGCCTATAATATACCAGGCATTGTTTTAAGACCTCCGGTTTGAGAGCATGGCTTTCAATGTCGGTATCTCCAAGATCTAGAACTGAGCAAAGACACTATAAAGTACTCAGGAAATATTTGCAGAATGAGCTACTACAGATTGTGTGGCCAGCACCCCTGTGCAGCTTCTAGCAATGGTTTCTTTCTTTCTAGATAAGATTCAGATGCCTCTTCCCTTTTCCCCAGGTTCTTGAGAGTTGGGAATTTTAAGACAGATGATGTCATCGTCCAATGAAACTTGTTATATTTATTTATTTTTATTTGGGGATGAGCAGTTTTACCACTTCTTACTTTTTATTTTAATACTGATTCCAAAGTGGCTATAACAGAGACCAGAGAGGAAAATAATTCCTCTACCAGCTAATTTTCCAGATTCATATTATCATTATGATCATCTCAGAGATGCCCTCCTGAGAGATTGGAAAAGTATTTTCTCAAAAAGACTCACTTCATCAAACCCAAGAATCTACAACAGACGCACATTAATGAGAAGGGAAGCAATTAACACAGATGCATCAATGCTTATATTTGGAATCATATTGTCATACTCCCAACTGCTAAATTACATTTGCTTTATTTTAATACTAAAATGTCCAAGACCTTTTAGAGAGTTCAGAATTCAGTGGTAGGTTATACAGCTACTCTAAAATTAAAGGCTTGCTTCAGCTAATCCAAAGCCTGGTAAATGATAGCTAAACTGCTCTCATTCATCACCTCTAAAGACCTGATATATTAAAATAGCATGTTGAGGCTGTGAATCTCAGTCCAAAAGCAGAGATGTACAAGAATCTTCTGTTTTTCTGTTTTCAATGGTATCAGTTTAATTTTGAGCTTAATCAAGTCTTGTTCTCAATTTAAAGAGTCTTATAAAGTGCAAAATATGGCTGCGCGTGTGTGTGTGTGTGCACGTGTGCGTGTGCGCTTTGGACCATAGGCAGGGGTGGGCTGGGGTCATTGGTGTTCTATTCATAATAACATCACAGTAACACCTACTGCTCCTTACTTTATGGTTCCTTTATGCCTTGCATCTTCTTTTTTTTTTTTCTGTGCCATACTGGAGACCAGAAATTTTTGTTAGGTCCTGTCTGCTTTGATTATCTATTCAGGGTCCTCCTTAGCCACCAAGAATAAGCCACACCAGGATTCCCAATGCTCAGCTCTCTTTTTTTTTTTTTTTTTCCCCTGCCCGGGGAATTCCTCTCTCTCCAATCTTCTTATACCAAGTCAACCTGCTTTTCCCAGAAAATTGTGTTTTTCTTTTCTATCTCTTCAAATACTTGAAGTTCTCCTATAGGCTTAGCACACTTTACATATGAAGAAAGAAAAGATGTTAAGTGAAAAAAATAATGATTCAAAGCATTATTCATCCACAATTAAAGTGAAAATTGGACACTTACTTTCTAGTCTGAGCTCTTGCTTCCGTCATGCTGTGTGCTGCTCTGCACTTTCATGTGTACCCTAGATCCGCATATTTCAATGACTAGAACTAAAAGTATGGGGAAGAATAGTTCCAGAAATTAAGAGGAAAATAGCAAAACAAAATGTCCTCCAATCCTTTTTTTTTTTCTATTAGTGATATATTGGACAGGTCAGAGATGAAATTCAGTCAAAGCATCACAAAAAATGCCATCTACTCCTTTGTATTTTTAAACTAAAATAAAAACTACTTATTTCCTAAATTACTTTTTAAGCCATTTTTACTTTCTCCAACTGTCTTCATTCAGTTTAGCACATAACTTCAATGATTTTAACCAAATTTGAACATTACAGTAAGTGTCCAGATGAAAAGTAAATGCCTACCATGTAAATCAAAATATAGCAATCTTTATGACCAAAATCATATAATTGTTTAAAGTATTATGTGATTTATCCCAAGGTCAGGTACTAATTTTCTGCAAAGAAGAAGTTTGCCTCAAAATCTGGATAAATGGGAGAATCCTAAATTTGATCACAAGGATACCTGCTAGTATATGAACAGATTAGTGAAAGAAAAATCATCATTGCCAGCAAAATAACTAAAATACATTCTACAGAACAATGGGCAATAGATCAATAGCATTATCTTATTAAAAGAATGTTGCATTCATTTATTGTATGGGATGTAAAAGAATGGCTTAAATGACTTGAAACTTTTTATAGAGTGATCAAAACTCTATAAAGTAGTACTTGTTCAGACGGTCTCCAACATTCACTTACTTTGATGTTATTTAATCTCTTTGTGCATCGGTTTTCTCAGTTTTAAAAGGTTAGTAAGAGAAACTACCTCCTAAGTGTGTACAGTTAAATGAGCTAATAATACAAGTACTGTGCTTAGAACAGTAAGGTCTGTGTGAAAGTTGACTGACAGCCTAGGCAGCCTAAGAACAGTCTGCAGCAAAATGGGTATTACAGAGCCTTTCTATAAATAAATAAAAGGAGGTATCACTAAGCAGAAGCCATCCTCAGCCTGCCCGGGTGGCCTGGGCAGCAATTAAATCCTTAAAAGGGAGAATGGCCCCATTGTTCTGTGGTAGAATTGCAGGTTCTATGTGTGTGTGTCAACCGTGGCTGTTTCCACCCAACCCAGCTGTGGAGCTACCACTGAAAAATAATGTCCTTTTGGACGTTATGATTTGGAGGAGGGAGTTAATGAAAAATAACATTCTAATTTATCTAGTTGTGGGACCAGAAATCCTTTCCTAATCAAACGCCCTCCCCTTTGCCCAGAGAATAGGAACATTTATGAATTGTATGTTACGCTCCTTTAAGATCAGAGTCAGAGGTGCATACCTTTCACCTAAGAGGCTCTGACATGCTTCACCAAGAACTGGACGAGTTGCTTTATTTCCTCTTTCCTTTCTTTTTTCTTCTAAATAGTTGGTGTGAAAGTGTGTACAGTTGGAGCCCTGATGATTCTCCTATCATCCCTCCCTCTAATTAAAAATGTTCCTTGTTGAACTGGTGAGAAGCCCTTTCTCGACCCCCTTGCTCTACCTGGAGCTCACATTGCCTGGAAAAGTAACCATGGAGGAGAATCAGGATTGGTGGCACCTGGCATTGGGCTAGAAAAAAAAATCAACTCAAACTCCAGAAGCCAACAAACCCTTGAATGATGTAGGCCCACTGTGGCCCATTGGGGGTATAGCTTCTGTTCAGCTGAGTGCTTGGAAATACTTCTTCCTTGCCTAATAAGTTTTCATAGGAGTTTGTTATGTGCTATCAAAGCTAAGAAGCTCAGATGATGCTACTAGATTCACACGACCTCTCCTCAAAATGGTAAAAACTAAAAGAAGTAAACAACTGTGTGCATCATGAATAAGAAAACACACCTAAGGTATGAAGCAGGGATTCGCTATGTGAGTCCAATGACACCAACGGACTTGTAACAGCACACTCCCTCGATTGGGGAGGAATTACTTTGCCATGTTGGGAATTCTTTCACAAACGTGGAGATAAACATTTAAAGAGTTTAGGGGCTGTTTTTTATTTTTGCCAAAATGTTACAACAAAAAGTTGTTCCAAAAACAACACAGCTTTTTAGAATGTTCATCTGTTTCTGTTTTTAAAAAGTAATATTTTGCTCAAATGAAGATATACAGGGATTAATTAAATGTAGCATTTATATCATCTTAAAAGGTACAGATTGTACTTTAAAAAATTATATGAAAATTGCATTAAATCAAGTGGAATAAATGTTTGCTGTTACTAAATTTCACATTTTACCCTCGTCATAACACGATCAATACACAATTTGGGTATAGTCAAGTGGTTGATACCTGACTCCCAAAAGGATTACCAGGTGTACTTTGGTCCTGGCCTCTCTTTTGTGGGAGGGGAAATAGTAAAAAATGTACAGATGGAAGGAAATTCCAGGTATCAGATGTCGAACAAAGCCTTATGAACACATACAACAATACTTCCTGTGTAAAGCAGTTTTATCTTCTGAGATTTTTTTTGAGGAAATTTTTACCTATATAATGTTGAATTCTTATAATGAAATGTAAGCCCTATTTGCCTTACTAATGTATCTATAAATAGCAGCATGCTTTACTTAACCCATTTTCTCATTGACACACACCCAACTACAGATAGTCACAAGCATGTTCATCTTCTCTTCAAGACCTTTATATGTGTGACTCCTGTTGCCCTGAATGTCCCTCATTGCCTTTTCAAAATATTTTTACTTTATATTGGAGTATAGTTGATTTACAATGTTGTGTTAGTTTCAGGTGTACAGGAAAGTGATTCAGTTATACATGTATCTATTCTTTTTCAGATTCTTTTCCCATATAGGTTATTATAGAATATTGAGTAGAGTTCCCTGAGCTATACAGTAGGTCTTTGTAGATTATCTATTTTATATACAGTAGTGTGTATATGTTAATCCCAAACTCCTCATTTATCCCTCCCCACCCCCTTTCCCCTTTGGTAACCATAAATTTGTTTTCTAAGTCTGTGAGTCTGTTTCTGTTTTGTAAATAAGTTCATTTGTATCATTTTTTAGATTCCACATATAAGTGATATCATATGATATTTGTCTTTGTCTGACTTACTTCACTTAGTATGATAATCTCTAGGTCCATCCATGTTGCTGCAAAAGGCATTATTTCATTCTTTTTTATGGCTGAGTAATATTCCATATGATATTCCAATACAAAATGCCACATCTTTATCCATTCATCTGTTGATGGACATTGAGGTTTCTTCCATGCCCCAGCTATTGTAAATAGTGCTGCAGTGAACATTGGGGTGCATGTGTCTTTTTGAATTATGGTTTTCTCAGGGTACATGCCCAGGAGTGGGATTGCTGGATCATATGGTAGTTCTATTTTCAGTTTTTTAAGGAGCCTCCATACTGTTCTCTATAGTGACTGTACCAATTTACATTCCCACCAACAGTGCAGGAGGGATCCCTTTTCTCCACATCCTCTCCAGCATTTATTGTTTGTACACTTTTTGTCAGAACGTTTTCCTCCTCTCTGAAGCCGTGTTCTCCCCTGCACACTCAAGCACAGAGATGTGCTTTCTTAATCATTTCTACCTGCATCGATAGTACCTACCATGTGGAACACTAACTAATTTCATGTCACCATTGTCTCTTCTCTAAGTCAGAGAGTGAGTCCCTGGAAGGCAGGCCTTTCTTACACACCTGGATATCCCCTGTGCCAAATATAGCATCTGTTTAGCACATGGAATAGAGTAAAAGCTCAGTAAATATTTAATATAACAGTGAATGATGAAGCCATAAGTTAAGACACCTCCAAACTATTTAGGTAAGACTCAGTTACGAGAACATTTATACCTAATGATCTTCCCAGAGTAAAGTTGCATTTCAAACATGAACTATTTCATCTGTGCTCTCGGAAGCTCACTCCCAGTCATTCTCAAGAGTGAAAATGGCCTTTGGCTTTTCCTTCTACTCTGACTCATTAAGCAGGAAGTAAATGTAGGCAATTAAGTATTAGTTTTGTTTTTAAAATCTACTCTCAGGCCGACCATATTGGAACTTCTGCTTGAATAACATCTCTCAGGTATCCAGACTCACATAGATTCTGTCCATACATTTCATGATCAGTGAGCATTCTGTACATATTGAATGAAGAGTGTTTGGGGGTCACTTAGTGTCTTTTAAGTAGAGAAGATGCCAAACCTTTCTCTTGCACGTAGCTCGATGCAGCAATAAATGACTTGGAGCCTCACTGTGCTGTGGGCCCTCTGATGTTCCTCAGTTCTCCTTCCAGCATTGACATAGGTTGCATGGACTTAATGAAATTTTTTAAGAGAAGCGTTGCTTGCTTTTCATCACAAGATGTTAGAGTTTTTGATGCTAGGTGTCTGGACAAAGATCGGCTTTTCATGTGCATAGTAGGAAATTAAACTAGACATTCACCACCTTTGAGTTTCTCAGAACCACCGTTTGGTGCCAAAGTTGCTCATATTCTTAAATGAATTACATTCCAACTGCTGAAAAGTAATGGGTTCCCTGGAGAACAGAGGGGGAAATTGCAAGTTTCTCCATGAACTCCCCAGGGACACTTCCCTTGACTGCAGTCAGCATGAAATAGACTGATCACAGAAAGTAAGGTATTTCACTTCTTAGTTGGGTACTTTTACCCATTTCCCTGGGGCCCTTGCCAATCTGGCTAAGTCTCCTTTCTGTCAGGGGCGGCCTGGGCTCAAGGAACCCAGACACTGCTAAGATCCTGTGACTTCTCTCAACTCAAGGACCAGTGTGGAAACTCCACTAAGTTTCTCCTTTGACTATCCTATAGGGTCAATTTCCCATTTGCCAGCATCAATCAGAAGAGCGTCCTGTTAAAGGTTGATCAACTCTATTACCCAATTCTGTATCTAAAATATAGCATGTAGAATATATGTAAAAGAGACAAATACTGGAAATTAAAGTCTCGCGATTCCCCATGGTCTCTCCGTGATGCTTTTCTAGTGCCCCCGGGAGTGCAGAATGAATGATATCGTCTCAGGATGCAGCCTTCTCTCCTGATCATCTCAGAGCCTGCTGCACCTCCCAGGCTGTTCTATGGCCTTGGCATAAAATACGCTGTTGCAAAGTTTTTCTTCCCCAGTCATTTTCTCTTTCTCTGATTCATGGCATCCATAGTTCTCGTTATTCTTATGTTCATTGACAAATCTCAAAGATTTTCTCCTGCACTGATTGATGGATCTGACTTCTACATAGGGCAGCATTAGCGTTGAAACAGAATCCTCAGAGCAGACATCTCTCTTCCTCATCTCTCCCGTCCCTGCACACTTAGAGGCCAGCCAGGTTTGGGTCCGTTTCTGCCCACCTCCGCGACCCCGAGCTGTGAGAACCGGCTCGTTCAGAGCTCAGCCTCTGTACTGGGTGATGGGGGTCAGCAGTCTAGATGCAGGTAAGCCATGCCTTTATCCGGAGTTTGGTACCACACCCAGACAGCCTCCCTTTACTCACCAGACACTCTAGAAGCTATTCTCAAAGTAGCGATGTCTCCTGGCCACCACTCATTCCCAGGGAAATTTTGCCCAAACTACTCCTATAGAGGCATTCCTTAAGAGCAGAAGCCCAGTGAGGATAAGACCACAGCCAAGCCATGTACATTTGCAAATTTCTTCGCGTCTAAGCCTGTGCAGGTCTTTCTCCTGCAGAGGACCAATTATTTCTGCAGAAGAGTAACGCTGATCTCATTTTTTTTTCACGTTCGTCTTTTAAAAATTTTCCTTCCCTTTCAAAATATTTTTCCATATTTCTATATTATATTCATTCAGACAAAGTCCTTCAAGAGAGAGGGCTTGTCCTCCATGCATCTCCTGCGGTGGTCAGCGCTCTGCTGGCAATGACCCTCGTGATTGATGACAGTGACACTCAGCTCATGTGGAATTGACACGGTTGCCCCAGTTTGTTGCTTAGAAGCATTTTTCTCCCAAAACCACATCATTTTTAAGTTCCAGAATAAACATTACCAGGTCAACAGGGACAATCATAACTTTCCTGGGTGACTTTCAAACATTTCTGCATGTACATTGCTTATGTACTCTTCTCATTGTTTACATCTGAATTGCCAGAGATAATTTTCGAGAGGCAGTGAAAGGTAAGAGTGTTTGCACTTAAATTTGATGCCTATCATTTATATTTGGTGATACTCTGAAAATTTTCTGAGTTTGCATCTTCTTGTAATCATTAGGCTCAAATTTAATGCTAGAATAACTTTCTGTTCACAATAGAAACAAGAAAGGTGTTTTCTCCTTTAGAGCCTGGTACCTGAGTTTATCAAAGATCCCAACTTTAACCAAATATGCGTTCTCCCTAATCTACCCCCATGAACCCATGCATGTGTCACAGTAGATGGTGGCTGTATTAGTTTCCTGAGGCTGCTGTAACAATTATCACAAACTTGATGGCTTAGAAGAACAGAAATGTATTCTATCACTGACTGGAGGCCAGAAGTCCAAAATCAGTATTTTGGGGCTGAAGTCACAGTGTCACAAGGTTATATCCCTTCCAGAGGCTCTAGGGAGACTCTCTTCCTCGCTGCTTCTAGCTTCTGGCGGCTGTGGGCAATCTCTGCTTCCATGTTCACAGCACTGTCTCCTTCTGCCTCTCTCTTATGTGGTAGCATTAAGGACCTACCTGGATAATCCAGGATCATCTCTGCATCTCAAGTTCCTTAATCACATTTGCAAAGACCCCTTTTCCAAATAACCCAACATTGACAGGTTCAAGGGGTTAGGACCTGATATCTTTGGGGAACATTATTCAGCCTACTACAGAGGTGTAAAGAAAGAGAGTGAAAAGTAAGAGAGGAGATTTACAAAAACCCCTCTGGGACGTGGAAAGCCCTGATTTTATTGCTGCCAGATTTTGTAACATAGGAGACAATGCCTGTGATTCTGGCAGCAACCGTTTTGGCATCAGCAGAAGAGATTTCAGATCCACACACCAAACACAAGAAGCCTCAAAACAGCCATCAGCTGGCGTGGGCACCTCTCATATGGATGGCAGCAAGCATAATTAGACCAGGCATTGGCGACGGTTCCTCTTTTGCAGGACAATACAATGACAAAGGCATAATTGGTAGATATTGGTGGCATAGCTTCCAATTCAAACATCTGAATCAAGAGCAGACATTATGACAGTAATTCAAAGGGAGTGAGGAAAAATAGCAAATGCGAAACAGAAAACAGGAGAACTAGCTTGAGGAGTACCAGAGACCTTTCAAAGACACCTATTCTAAGGAAGAAGTTCCAAAATTATTTGAAAGGATTTTGCAGGAACCCAGAATGCCAGCAGCATAAAGAATAGTCCCCCGCAAAATACTATTTGTACCATGTTTGCCCCCTAGGCTGGTTTGGTTTGGGAAACACAAGTGATATAACTATAGTTCCACTCCTGTGTTTCCATATAGTTTCTGATCGGCACTTTATGTAACTTCATTCTTGGGCTTTCTATGTGGTCCATACACATTCATGCTATCTTTAGCACCAATAACATAGATTAACTCACTGTGCTGTCAGGCTCTAAATCAAAGTTTCCCAATGGGCAACCGGTTGCCTTGGTGCCAACCCCATGTGTAAGGATGCTCAGATATTTGATTTTCTCAGAAGGCATTTTGAGATTCCTCTATCAGTTGTCGGTGTGCACTGCATTCAGCTAGCCCATTGCCATGTGCTGGGGTCCCTGCACATTTACCCACGCTGCAGCGTCTGTCCTTTCTTGTTCATCCTGGGCACCTGTGACTCTCTGGACCTTGACAGAGTCCCTAGCGACTTGGTTCTTTATTACTGAAGTGCTCATGGATAATGCCTCAAGATTCCAGAATAAACATTGTCTTTTCCTTACATTTAAAGATCTTTCATGAAGCAGAATAAGAAATCCAATCCAAGAGTGAGATCATTATGCTTGGATTTTTATCCCCAAGACGTTGCATATAACAGGTGCTCAAAAATGTTTCTAGAAAGAAAGAATTAACTATATATGATTAGGTGCATTGCTGATTAATGGGCGAGGCTCTGGAATGGGAAAATCCTAAATTCAGTCTTTAGTTCCCCCAAAGATAGAACTATTTGACACCATGGGCAACATGTTTGAAATGTTTACTCTCAACCCTCATCACAACTATATTGTAGATGATAACATAAACTTTCTCACACAAACTGCTAAGCAATTCTGTGTAAATCTCTTTTTCTTAATGGGGAAATGCCCCTCTATTTTTTTTTTTTTTTCTCTCGCTGAAGCTGGTGCCAAGAAAAACAGATCAAATGTGACTGGTTAGGAATGAAGGTGGGTAGCCAAGAGTAGAACACTAAAACCAAATTGGGAACTAATATGGAGAGATATGGCAAGGGGCCAGCTCCTCAGAGAGGAGAAATAGAAATACGAGTGAGCTAACGTGAAAGGCAGAACTAGGGTCCAGATTAGAAGGAGAGAACAGGGTAGCTGGGATCACAGTGGGACTAAGATTGGAGCTAAGGAATTCTGGTGTCATGGTCTTACGACATTCATGTTTCTTCTTCACCAAGAAGGCAGAACTGCGTTGGTCGGTGGAGCATCCCTAGTTGTAAAACTGAGGTGCCCATAGCCAACTTGTGATGTTACCCACTTCCTGCTTATGTATGACTACATGATTCGACCGCAGTAAAAATAAGCTACCACCACTTAGCAAAAGGGACCAGCTGATAAAATCTTTCCCTAGAGGATGCTGGACCCACGTAAAATCATGCTCCATCATCCCACCCCCATCTCATAATAACAACCAAAAAAAAACAAAAACAAAAAAAACATAGCTGGGTAAAATCAAATGCGTTTTGGGTTTTTTTTCTTCCCCTAAAAGAAAAGTAGGTAGCTTTAGGCTTATCTGCTTAATGGGAAGAATCTGGGTTAATGACACAAGTCATAGAGCAGCATCAGTTCAGCCCCTGTATCACATGCCCCTCAAAACAAAGCAACTGCCTATGTGGAAAAGTCTCCAAGTGTCCACAGCTTTATTTTATCAATATAACATAGTGTACCCCTGAAGTGCATTCTGAAGCGGGTCCTGACATGGCTGGTGGGAAGAGTCTTTGACTTCCCCAAACTTGTAGGGGCAATTAGGCTGAACAGTGCTCACAGAATAATCTATTAATGTAGACAATACTACAGTATTAAATGATCCTCTTAAACATTTTATATTTTGAAGAGACCTGCTCTAGATGAAAAATCTCTTACATGTTTGCATAAAAATTATATTCCATATACTTTAAACATTGAAACTACTCACGTTACCATAAGGAATGCTTTCATTCAAAATGTTTGCTTTGGACCATTGTTTCACAATGGTCATGATATTGGCATGTAAAGTTAAAATCACAGTTGTCTGTCGTAAAAACAATAGCTAAGGTTTGAATCTGAAGCCAGTCAGTGTAAATCATATAGCTCTCTACAGTGCAGGTGTTATGTTCCCTTACACAGCCACTTGGACTGCCACTGCCACTCAATGTGAAGCACACCCAGACCAAGGCAGCCATGTGTGCCTACAGAGGGTCATGGCAAGGTGTCAAGTGGAATCCCCAGCAACGCAAGGCAATCAGGCGCCAAGCCAGGGATTTCCTTGTGGCCCACCTACGGAGGACGCCTCATCCTAGTGCACTGAAAGTTAATGTGTTTTCAATTTCAATATTCTTTAACCTCTGCAGATACCATTCTGCCTAATCTGGAAGTCTAGGAAGTCTTAAAAGAAAAGAAAAGAAAAACCTAGCAAAGTAGCAGCTGACTCTAGGCTTGTTGAACTGTACTTATTGCCCTGACATAGATTAATAATTTGAGAGTAGACATCATACATTTTTCATATATTCTGTAATAATGTCAAGTCAAAACTTGTTTTACGTATTTTATTTCTGTGCGTTCTCTGATGGCCAAATGCTACACTACTGAACTTAGTTGTCTCCTCTTACTAAGGAATGTCTATTCCATTTGGCATTCAAAACTCTCTTCCAAACTGCTCCGCCCTCTCTCTGCTCACCTCTCGCTACAATCCCAAATGTGCTTGAACTTCTAGGTATACACACAATCCCAGTCCTAACTCAGAAGGCTTTCATCAGCCTAGGATGCCTTTCTGTATCTCACTAACAAATTTCAATTCAATTAGGCACATACGTATTGATCCTCAGGCCCATTATGGTGCGTGGCTCATAGGTAGTACACATTTGTGTTTGTAAATAAATGATGAGATGACCACGTACAAATGTTTTCTTAAGTGCCCCATGACACAGAAGGAGACAAAGGATATGATCTTTAACCTTGAGGAACTCACAAGCTAGACAATGAGACGATAATGCAAACAACTAACAATTAAAAACGCATGAAATAAGTTTCATCATCGTGAAGGTGATACACATGACTTCTACACACGTTCTATGACTGTGACAACCACACAGCCTCCAGAGATGTCCAGGGACTGGGAAGTGCAGTGTTCCTGTACACAAAGGAGGAATCTGGATGTGAACACACAATATTGTGTCTGCCACACTGAGCACACACTTAAAAAACTCACACTGGTGACATCCCCAGTGTATGTGACACCAGAGCAGGGCGCTTCCTAATATCTCCTCCTTGATATCACATGGATTATTATGAATTATTTTTAATTATAATCAAGAAATTATTGATATTTGATATAATGGCCAGAAAGGAAATGCAGAGAGTGATTTTTGTCTCTTATAGTATTTCATATAGATGTTATAATTATGCCAGTAAACATAATAAATGTATTTATTTAATCATAGTACCAAAAAAGGGAAAGAGGCACAACTATTTCTGTAATAGTTTCTATATCTCCCCAACAGATTTAAAGTTGGATCCTTTGGATATAATAATGATATAATAATGTTGGGCAAATAATTATCCAGTAGTTAATAATGGATTTTAATAAAACTAAGATGTTTGCAAAAGGTACAATTTAGGCAGCTACTAAATAACACTACTGATGAAGCCTTTCATTTTCTTAATTGCTTCTTTAGTATCACAATAAATAGGAAGGATACATTTAAAGTTTCAAGATAATTTCATGAAAACTTTTCATGCATGCACTAAAAGTTGAACTTCCCAAACAAAAATACACACCATGCTATGAACAGCTGTTTCACCGTTTTTTTGTAAGCAGAGATAAAAACTCTTGAGTGGTGACAGAAACGAAATGAAGCAGCTCAAATCCTACTTTTCGGTCTTTAGAGTCACTATGATGACATTATTTATTTCAAATCTATTGCTTAAACGTAGAAACAGGCAGTACTGTTTGGGTACAGGAGCTGTGCCCAACTTGGGCCCAGAGGATTTCAAACCACTTCGAACTGAACTCTTGAAACACAAGCACGGAGCTGAGTCCTGGGGTGGCAGGAATTGACCAGGGGATGGTGAATCGTTTAATTTGATTTTCAAGTAGACAGCTGTGTTTATTAAAGGATAGCTAATAATTCTGCTAATTTAAAGGATACATGCTCAGAATAAAAACTCAACCTTAGTCATGGCATTGTTTAGAACTTAGAACTACAGAAGCTATTTGTTTTTTTTTTTTAATCACTGACACTGCTTAGAATTGCCTGACAAGGGTGAGAACAAAAAGCAGACTGATTTTGGTTGGTGTTATTATTGCTTCCTAACTCCCTACAGACAATGACAGTGTCTCAGTCCTTTACAGTCCCCGGGAAGTGCTGCTTCCACGGTCCTGTCTTTGGTTTGTCACTGCTTCACAATATTACAATGTCCTTATCTATCAATACATTGGGAATCTGAAATGATGTCAAAGGATTATTTTTTACTTGTTTTGAATCAGGAAGAATAAGAGTCCAGAGTGCTCAGCACGTATGTGGATGAGCCCAAACCCAAGGCATAGCGTATGTAACCAAAGATAATTCTCAGTTCCAGCTGTGTGGACCATGTGTACCAGTGTAGTGTGATCCAAATTCTAGGAGCTAACTGAAAAATAACTATCCAGCAAAACCCTGGCTAGTTACTCAAAAGCCAACCAAAGATGTAGCCCTTTGAGTAAAGCCAATTCACAAGTTCACTAACAACGTTTTTATTAAAATGCATATCTGATGCTCTTGGTACTAGGGCTACGATGGTCAGCCAAGACTGGGTCTCTTGTCCTCACTGATCATACAATCTAACGGAGGAGAAAGCCAACGCATTGTGCGAGAGTAAACATAGAGTTTGTAAGACGTGCAGTGAAGGGAAAAATAAAGGGTCTAAAGGAAGCCTTTCCAGGATGTGAAATTTAACCTTTAATTTCAAGAACAAAGAGAAGTTAGCCAGTCAAGGAGGTGGGAAAACCAACCACTCCAGGTGTTTATGAAGAAGATAATTCTGAAAAGGGCTCAGTACCCGAAGAACTAAAGCAAGCGCAGTATGGGTTTAGCATCTTGCCTCAGTGGGAAAATGTGTGAGACATGCAGCCGTATATAGTTAGGTGGAGGACGATTTTAGAGTATCTATCAGAATGGTAAGGTCTTTAGGTTTGATCCTAAGTATCACGGATGTCATGGAAGAGTTTTACATGAACAAGGGATGTGACCAAATGTATATTGTTCTTATTGTAGATTAATCAGATTGTTACTGGAGCCTGGATTGAATAGGATTAGGAGAAGAACACTAGGAGGACATTATATGAGTGGGTGTGAGAAAGAAAGGAGGTCAAGGATGACTCCTAGCTTTCTGGCAAAAACAAACAAACAAAACACACACACACACACACACACAAAACAAGTAGAGGTGCCAAGTACAGAGTCAGGGAGTCCTAGAAGAGGGAAAAATGTGTGTGGGAGTAGAAAGTGAAGGGCTTTGTTTTCATTCTATTAAGACTGGAGATTTCTCTGAGACTTCCCACACAAATCTCCAGTCAGTTGTAAATAAAAATCTAGGCTAGGAACAAGGTTCTGAGCTAAAAGTAAATATTCCAGATATATTAGTATGTGGAATGATTTTACTAGAAAAGATACAGCAACTGGTTGTCATAAGAAAGAACAATGTATATTTTAGAATTCTGATTAGCACCTTTTCTATTTAAGATACAGTATATGGCAAATAATTTTTGCAACAAGAATTGTTTTTCTGAGAGTCAATAAATACTTTAAAACAAATAAAAGACATTTATGTTAAAGCATTTCAGGTGAGTTTCAAAAATTAAAAAAAACATTGATTTTTCTACAAAATTTTATTTTATATATGCCAATTAATAATTTATACCATACTATATAATTTATACTATATAATTAAGAATATTTACACAGCTAGTGAATCTCTCTTTTGTACACTTCTCGTCTCAAAGCAGATTATCAAGTAAAAGTTTAACCCTCTAACAAAACTATTGGCCTATGGAGTGTCAGTTGAATGCTTCTTAATGCATCTCTAAAATAATGTGCACTGTCACGTGTTTACAATTGAACCAACACATAAATCTTACAACATTCTGTCCAAACGGGATGGAGAGAAAGTCATGAATGTGTCATGAATCACTCTTAAATCCCATCAGCAAATATGTACCGCTTCGTATGCCCTGGGTCCATGGAGTCAATGTTGAGTTAAAGCTATTTTTTGTTGTTGCTGTTCTCATGAAGAATCAGCTCTGAGGGGGAAGGCTGGTATTGTCTACCTCACCTAGTAAGTCTGAAGTTACAACTGCTAAGTAATGCAATGGAGAAGTGTGTGGTGCTTTAAGAACCATTGCGAGAAGCAACCATCACGTAGCACCGTGAATCTGGTGAAGGGGAGAGACGTAGGTAGAGTTCAATCCAGAAGCCACCATCAAGCAGGGGTGAGGGCTATGCACGTAAGCACAGCAGAGAGCAAAGCTCAGGAACCCACAAGAATAAAGAAGGTAGCAAGAGCAGGCACCAATATAAATGGCTTAAAGCATTTTCTCTATTTCCTAGGAAAGCCTCCTGGTGCCATCGCTGCAAAATACAGGCGAGCAACCTTCAATACTGCTCTCCTGACAGGCCGCGGGCACCACAGAACACTAAGTGTAGATGAGTTGTTTGTGGCATTGTTATTTCCATTAAAAATAACTTAATCTGAAGGAGAAATATTTTAAAAATCCAATTAAATTAAAAATGAAATAAAATATAAACCTCTGAAAAAATACTTTTATTGAGATGTAATTGACAAATAACATTATACTAGTTTCAGGTGTATAGCATAATGATTCAGTACTTGTATCTATTGCAAAATGATCACCACAATAAGTCTAGTTAACATTCAGGGAAAAAAAATACTTTTAAAAGTGCTCTATATTAACAATATTCGAGGTGTTACAGGTGGCATGATGTAAGAGAAAACACACCCCCTTTTAGGCTGGTGGACTCCGCTTTAAAAGGCAAACCGATTTCTATATACATGCATGTCTAGGTACCAGGGGCTCAAGGACCATATCTGAGTCTCTGAGGTGGCTCGGTGCTCAGGAAGGTGCCAGCCACATGGTAGGTGCTTGGGAGATATGGTTCAATGGACAAGTTATTTGCACCAGTTCTTAATTAGCAGTAAATTCCAGAGCCAATATTCAAACCCAAGTCAGTTTACAACCAATCTCAAGTGAAAATAGCTACCCTACCTATTTCTCTGTGATGGAAAATAGAATTGAATCATGCCCGGCTGGTCCAATTCATGGGGCTGTACTAGAACCAAAGAAGACGTTATTATGTGAGAATGTGTTTTGTAAAATATGATCCACTGGAAAAATATAAGTAATTGAAAAATGGAGTTGTAATAAATGTGTATCGCTCCTTTCAAAGTCAGAGTCACTACTGTCTAGGAATAGAGAATTGGAAAAGAGACCTATCTTAAAGCAGAATTTTTACCTTTGTAAAGGGAGATTCTGAAATCTCTAGCATATGATTTCTTAAATGTTCAGTGCTGTGTATTTAGGTTCTTAGATAATGACATTGTTATTTTAATGTAAACCCAGGAGAGCATTATATATTATTCAACACGAATCCCAACAAACTCTTCAAATTACTTTTTCCCCAACCTATTCAAGCACCCTGAAAAGAAGAATATAATTTGTATTTTGGAAACTTTAAAGTGATTTTTTTTTTTTTTTTTTTTGTCTTTGCTGTAAGATAAAAATAGCCACCAATTTCCTGGGGCCAGTCTTGATCAATAGATATCTGACCTCTGAGAGCATCACAAACGGTGGAAATTATTTTTGAGACTTCCTCCATGTTTTCACTAAAAGTCTTTCTGCTGGAGGCTCTAGCCAGTGCAGAGAGAGTAATGCCAATGCTTTGAAAGAAATATCTGATCAGATGTGAAGGAAATGCCTCAACTTCTTCATCTAAAGCCACATAATACCTTTTTTCTTATTCTTTCTAGATTTACAACTCTTAATTAGCCAATGATATAGAATTTGGATATTAAAGAATTTGAATCACTTATACGCAGTCAGAAAAAACAGAGAAAACCCTATAAACTATAGATTCAATGTTTAACTTTAGAGTTAAGATTCGAATACACAATTTCATGCTGGTTTGGGGGCTACAGTTTCAGCTGGGCGTTATCAGGTGATACAGACCACATCTCATGTTACTACTAGATCCACATCACATCATCATTTCAAACTTTAATGTACACAAATAATCAGGCATCTTTTTAAACGGAGCTATGGGTTCTGTGTACCTGGAGTAGCACCCGAGAGTCTGAATTTCTAACAAGGCCAGCTGATCTGACGATGCTGGCCCACAGGCCACACTTCTAGAAGCAAAAACCCATATCAAGCCTCAGCTCATTTCCACCTCTTAGACCTGAAATTAGCTCTCCAGTCTGGCTCCTTCTCAGCTTCTCTCTAATTGCCATGTGACACCAATAAGATTGATGACAATGCTGTTGTCCAAGTCTGCCTGGAGTTAATAGAACATTTGGAGGGTATTTTTTTAACAAATTTTGTGTTTTCATTATGCTCCACTTTACTAATTCGTATCACAAGTCATACTTCCAAAAATGCAGTTATGGGGCTTCCCTGGTGGCACAGTGGTTGACAATCCGCCTGCCAATGCAGGGGACACGGGTTCGAGCCCTGGTCTGGGAAGATCCCACATGCCGCGGAGCAACTAGGCCCGTGAGCCACAACTACTGAGCCTGCGCGTCTGGAGCCTGTGCTCCCAACAAGAGAGGCCACGATAGTGAGAGGCCCGCGCACCGCGATGAAGAGTGGCCCCCGCTTGCCGCAACTAGAGAAAGCCCTCGCACAGAAACGAAGACCCAACACAGCCAAAAGTAAACAATTAATTAATTAATTAATTTTTTAAAAATGCAATTATAAAACAACTATCTGATAAGAAATCCTATGAAAATAGCCCAGTTTCCTATTCTTACCAAAGAATAGCAGTTGTAGAGTTGTCATTTTTGACATCGTAAACACCAAAAGTTGAATCTTGCTATCTCAACAAAATGAATCGATTTATTGGAAAGACATAGGGTAATCAAAGAATTGGTGTGATTTGGGGTCAGATGGGAGGAAGCCCAGGTGAGGGCTCAGGCTGGCCCTTGGCTGGCAGCTTCTATCAGGGCAGTGTCTCTGAATTCTACTGTGTCCCTTAATTTTTGTTGTTGTAGATCAAGACCCAGAATCCTAGTACCAAGCTTCTGATTGGCAGGGTTTAGGTCAAGTGCCTATTCCCTCCTCCCCAACCAAGATCAGACGAAACTTTGCCCCAACATGAAAGGTCAGAGTGGGGAGCAGACCCAGGAAGCTGATTTCCAGCTGAGAACAGAAAACAGGGGTTCCTCCATCAAGGGAGCAGGGCTGCCAGGTGAAGGCTGTAAGTTTGGACACTCAGAGGTAGAAAAAGCCACAAACGTTGCTATGCGCAGGTAATCGAGTGCTCTAGTAAAGTGTGCCACGTGGTCATACAATTGTCATTAAACAAATACCTCAGAAAACACACAATGTTAAAAAACTGTAGACACCTGCTTAAATTTTACAGGAGGCAGGTTTTCATGGTTAAAGGAAACCAACTTATGTAAGACCTTTAATTAGCTGCTTTTATTTTGTAACAATTACAGGACACACAAATGCTACATTTGTTTCTGAGATGTGGTCTCGGAAGAAACAATTATTCTATTGATGCTGGGATGTGGGTGCACGGTCTCCTCTTTAATAGCACTTTCTACTTCAAATCTGTTAAATGAACATTTCTTTCTCTCTTTTTAGTGAATATCAAAGAAAAGAAAAAGGAAAAGGCGGTTCAGTGAGAAAATCCTACAGTCTCTAGAATACAGAGATACCATTTGCACACGCGCAGCAAACACCAGCATCACTTTTGTTTAGAAGAAATAAAAATTGAATATATATTTGTATTGTCAGTAGTTTTCTCCTTAAACAGAAACACTTCGGTTGTCTTTACCATGTCTGCTTATTTAAATTATTTTTAATGTGGCAAAGGCCTGGGAATTAATCAGCCCCATCTGCATACACAAAAGACATGACACAGGGAACAAAAAACGTCTGAGGACAAATCTAGGCTTCCTTTCACAGGCAATAGGGGAAATTAGTGTCATCACTAGGTTGAAGACATAAAGAGATTCAAAATTAAAAATCCTTTGAACACTTCCAACAAGATTCCTATAATCAGCTGAAAGATAAGTAATGATCAAAGCCCTTTAAAACAGTATTGTTCACTCCATTAGAACTGTTTAAATGTACCCTACTATTCACCAGAAATTACACAAGATTACTGCAGAAGCTATGCTATTGTTTCAGCTAGGCACCCAGATGTTTTAAGGATGGCTACGCCCACCGGCGTAAGGTTAAAAGCCAAGATACAAAAACAGCTGCAGTTATAAACCTTAATTACCAAGAACATCCCACCACATAGGTACCCAATTGCCCTGACAAATTGATTTATCCTGAGCAGAGTGGGCTGGAGTTGATGTTTGGGGATTGGGAAGGCAGATTAGTAGAACGGCAAGTTCATTTCTACATGGGATCACGTTTTGTCTAATTCTCCAAACAAACCCTTCCAGAGCCCTCACTAACTTTGTATCTGGGGAACGTTAACCTCCTAAAGATTCCTTTTTCATTCAGTCCATGTTATCCCAGCTCCAGTACTATGGGTGAAAAGAGATAAGCACGTTTCTAAACACCTCATTACCACTGTTATTTTATGCAGTCGCCCGGGGATATTCCAGCAGTGCCACATCGGGACCTGAGAACATTCCTAAGCAGGAGACCAGAGTAATGAACGTTTGACAGATTTACTGACTCTTTTACTCTTCCTCCCCGATGTACTGTGAGATTTAATAACAATATTGTTATTGCTTTTACTGATAACAATTTGGAGAGGACATCTTCTGTCTCCATCTTTTAAACACTTTGGAGGTTTCACATGACACCGCTGATCACTAGCTGAAGATGATGAAAGAATTAGCAGGACTTTAGAAACTGATTTCTACCAGCCATTTGGAAAACGTAGAGCAATTTCAGTTTTATGTTCCAGGCAATATCGCTTTAAATGTCACAGACAACACTGAGAGAGGGAGATGTTACAAGCGGAGTATAATCTCTGAAGTTGTGTGAACAGAATCAAAATCGAGTAGGTATGGGTTAAAGTATGGTGCGTGTAGTGTCAAATTTTAAACTTCTGCCCAGTTCTGAACGATTAGCCCTAGATTTTTTCACCTTCCCACGCTGTCTTCAACTCCCAAATATCGTATCATAGGTGAAGCAAGGATAAAGTGAACATAATCATTATCCTTAAAGAATGCTGAAACTTGAAAATGTTAGGAAAATTTGGAGAAGTGTAATTCCACTGGGTTTGCCTTAGAATCTTGGGAGTGGCTTGAAGAGGCTGTAACATCTTTATATTTAATAATCAAACAGCAGAAATCACTGCCTTCAGCCATGACTTCTGGGCGTCATCCTTTCCCCATCCTCACATATGAATTCTAGGGAAATCGCAGGGCGATAGCTTCGATTTTTTGTATTGTAAGACAGTGATTCCGAATACAAGTTGCATCAAAATTACCATCAGGAGTTGTTAATGCTAATAACCACAATAATCATAATAATCATAATTACATTTACGGAGCACCCACTAAGTTCTTCACTAACCACTTCTTAAGCATAATCTCTTCCAAAGACTCAAATGTTTTAGAAAATCAGAATCTCTAGAGGTGACGCCCTGGCACCTCTCAGATGATTTCATTAATACTGTGGTTTGAAAAAAACAACAACAGCTGTGAAAAAAACGACATTACTCTCCAACTATGTTCCCAAACCCTGGGGGTGAATAGTTATTGGTGAATAGAGGGTTTAAGATGCCTCAGGGAAAACCTGGCCCACCCTCTCCCAAATTCACAGGAGGTTTTAAGTAAGTCATGGAGGAGATCTTTGGAAGGCTTTAATTTTTTCCCAGTATGACCCTGGGCTTGCACACTTCTCTGTCATTAGGCTGCATTTCCAAGTTCCTTGGAGACTTTTGAGATGCACTGGCCCATGTTACATCTGGTACCATGCTGGTCCAATATGGACCTTGTGATTAGCACCCTTGTTCTGTGCAAAGACTCCAGGGTGTTTATCACTGATTTGTGGAGTTCTTTGTACTAAGTGAGGAGTGAGCTTTGGATGAAGATCTGTAGACTCTAAGTTCCTGGTAAAGCACATCTTGAAATTAATTTGAGAAACCATGATCCTCCAGGACTTCACGTATACTAGTCCTTCCATTTGGAAGAATTTTCCATCAGTCCAGGCCCTTTCAGCTGGTGAAATCTGAATCATTTTTTTTCTGGTCCTTAAATCCTCTTAATATATTTTATAAATGAAATGTAAAATAGCCAGAGGAGCCAGAATAGACTATGACTTAACCAAGGGCAGGCACTGATTTTATTTATTTTTGTAGCACCTGTATCTAGCAAGCTGTTTCTTGCTTTTAAGCACAAGGTAGAACTTCAAAATATGCCTATTGAATGCATGAACAGAGCTTTCAAGAGTAATATAACATTTTTAGACTACAGAAAAGTACAAAAGTTGCTTTTGTGGATACATTTCATTGAGAAATTTGGATTCCTTAAAGCAAAATTTTTGCAGCAAAGTCTATTTTTTAAAATACAGCATATGGAACTTCATTATATTTGAGTGATCTAATATCTAATTTGAAAAAAGAAATGGTCCATGAGTTGACTCTGGAAGTGGTTTAAGTCCTCACTTAGACCACGGTAAGCTATAGATAACTCATGGTACAAAATGTGTGTTCTCCATGAATGCCTTCATCAACTAGACCCTAAAAGAATACATACAGAAAATGAACAGGTTTGTTTAGTTGAATTGCTCTTTCCATGAAGATCACAGGTCATTTCTAGTCTTTTGTTCACTAAATATTCCAACAACTTTGAACAAGAATTAAGTGATTCAGGGAGATCAGCTCGGTGCTTTGTGACTACTTAGAGGGGTGGGATAGGGAGGGTGGGAAGGAGGGAGACGCAAGAGGGAAGAGATATGGGAACATATGTATATGTATAACTGATTCACTTTGTTATAAAGCAGAAACTAACACACCATTGTAAAGCAATTATACTCCAATAAAGATGTTTAAAAAAAAAGAATTAAGTGATTGACTTTGATATGCACCCTAAATAATGTAAAGACACCTAATCAAAGACCTTTCACACAGCATACTAAATAATCTGGCAGAAAATCACCATGGCAAAGCTACAATTCTTTGGAGTAGAAGGCACCTACATGAAATTGATGTGAAATGTAGAGAGTTAACCAAAACTGACTTTTTAAAACCACTTTTAAATGGATAATATTGCCAAAACCTAAAGGAACTCCTAGTTTGCATGAAGTAAGTAGTACGTTTCATTGAAAGTGAGTTAAAGTGTTTTCAGTATTTGCACTACATGACAAGCTATAGGCAATGCAGACAGGGCTGGGTTTTATTATATGCTCCTCACATTAGACCTTAAAATTTTGATTTTGACTCTTTAAATATACACTTAAGATATCTTCATGATAGAAGAAAAAGGCATGTAAAAATCTGTTGAATGCATGACCTATCAGAATGATTGCTACTGGCTGGGTATTTTCTCCATTATTCCATTTTAAATTAGCCATGTCAAACTCCTGCCTCCTAGCCATTTGGCAGGGGTAGCTTAATGAGATTAAAAAAAAAAAAAAAGAAAGAAACAAGAAAGAGAGAGAAAGAGCTAATGGGCTAGATTGCTTTGCTTTGGTAGACCTGAACTGAAAATGCTTTTTTCAATATAGATTTGTTTTAATGAACACCACGTCAACCTGCCCTTATTCATCTTTATGTGAATCTTACATTTGAATATATCAAGTATCAGCATTGGCAGTGCAATTTGCATGCCCAGTTTTGAAAGGCAAACTCTTCTGTTCGTGACAACATTCAAACTGCCACACAAGCACTGTGTTCATAGTTATAGATAAGGTAATTTGAATTTTTTCCTCTATAACACATTGTGGAAAAATAAGGAAGAAGATAATGAGAGTTTTATCCCAGAATGAGGTCATCATTTGATTACCAGCGTCCAAATCCAACCACACCTAGGTACAGCCAACTCCGTCCCATACCTTACGTTCGCATGCAATCTTTTTTACTCAGTTTTCTAAGGAACAAGAAACATCTGTCTTTTTCAGTCTCTTCACAGCATCCAACTCCATGGACAGATGTTTTCAAAACCACGTTGTCTGTGAACATTTAAAGGAATACTGTATTTGCATAAACTCTGGGAATTCCAAGCTTCGTGCTTTCCATACTGTTTTAGTTTTTTAAATCAATATTTTTTTGTTCTGTACCCATCATTTTGTTTTACTTCTCATAAAGCAGACATTGTGTGCACACATCTGTTAAATCTGGGCTGCATATATTACAGTTCTGTTCTTCCAGAAACAGGAAGGATTAATTACCACAGACCGGCTCTAGAAGCACCCCCGTGTTTCTTAACACACAAAATTAATTCAGAGTTGACAAAACTCTTTCAGACACAGCCTGCTTCCTGCTGATGACGCTTTATTAGCATATTCTTCCCAGAAAAAAAATGCCTCCTAGACCCTTTTTACCTCTCCTCTGAGTTCAATTTGTACAGCACTGAGTGACAGGCAGCAAAATGGCTTGAATATATCGAAGGCAAGTTGCCAAAATCCTCCCGATAGAAGCACTTTGGAGCCTTTGTTCTGAGCCCATTAAAGTCACAGAAGGTCCATGTACTGTAGACAGTGTGGGGCAGGCAGGATGTTCTCAGTAAGACAAAACAGCAGGTGATAAATGACATTAAATAACAGTGAGAATTTACCACAGACTAAATTAACTACTGGAGTGAAATGTTCTCAGCTCTAAGGCTATATTAACACTGAATTTATAATTAGGCGATTATCATTCTTTTTAGTGTTTGAGGAGTCTATATGTAAACATGATGAAGACAGCTCCATTTGACTCTGGAGACACAGGGCTGGAAGTGGTTCGAAGAATGCTGGAGAATAATTCTTCTTTCAGTCCTTATAAAGTCAATTGTAAAAATAAGTGCTTGGAAGTGAATTAGATTGTTGGATATCTTACACACACACACACACACACACACACTTGAAATCTGCAGCCTCAGAGAACAGACTACCAGGAAATCAAACCCTCAAAACTACATCTTGTTGATGTTCTTGAAATTAATCAGAACTTGATTACTGGCAAGAGAATTTTTTTCAGGTGCACATTAATCTGTGGTTTTCTTTTTCCATTAGAGACAATATCCTTTAAAATACTCAATTTCTGTTCTAAATCGTAAGGAATTCCTTTATGACCTTTGCCATGTTTGTGGCCTTAGAAGAGCATTTCACTTTGGTTTTCCCCTCAAGTCTCTAAGAATCTAAAGAAATGCAATAGAATTTTTCCAAAAAAAAAAAAAAAAACGTGTCAGGGAAAGAAAATGAACTGCTACATTGATCATTGACTAAATTCTCCCCAAATCATCACATAGCAATAGCTTTGTCAAATGCCCTTAAAGGAAATACTAATAAAAATAGAAAATGATAATAATCTTTAAACTTCTTAAAATCATTTTTCTTTGCACATTATTTTTCTCTCCCAGACCCATGCTTACGTCTGATGAATAGTATTTCAGTTTTCTGCCCATCCAACCCCATCCTAAAGGGGGAATAAGTTCCTAATGATGCCAGGAGCACATATGGGCCTTTGGTAGAATTCTCACCGTGTACTTGTGCACTTTCCATGAGGATCTCTTTTAAAGCTAGAACACTTCATTTTTGGCAACCAAGCTCTGTATGTCTAGACACATTATAGTGCTTGGTTACAATTGTATTTCCATAATAAACTAGTATGCATTCATTCATAACTTTCTCAAAAAATTCTCCTTTTGGGCTTTAAACACTCCAGGCTTAGCTTTAGCCAAAAGGTGAATATTTGGAAAGTTTCTGCTAAATCCATTTTATCAGCTATTGACTTCTATGACTCAGAAAATCATTTTCCATATGTCCACAAGAATTATTACCCCCAAAAATAACCCATGAGGAGCTGACTTTTATAATTTAAAGTTTTGAATATGACTAGTCCTTTGAGAAACAAGCTCAAAAGTTAGAATGAAAGATTCAAATTTAAAACCAAAATTTTTCTATGTACATATTCCACTAAAGCATAAACACATGCACACACAATTCCAATTTTTCAATTCTTTTGGAATTGGATGCACTTTTATGTGCATCCCTTTCCTCTTATTATTTTTGTCTAGAAAAAACTTATTAGCAAAATCCTAACTAAATATTAGAATTCAAGGCTAGTTTATAACTTCCATAGCGGAGAAACTGTAACATTTTCTAACATGGCTGTACTTTGCAATAGCACGTTGTATCCAGACAGCCTTGGGCCCATGCGCTGCTTCGCATACAATACCTCTCTGTGTGGATGGTTTTTAAATCTGTACTAATTTGATTTTTCCCTTTTTCTTTTTTGACATAATCTAGAAAGATCATAAATATAACACATGTATGAAATAACTGAATATAGCACTGGGGCCAATTTGCTCATTCCAACCCATTTCGTCTCTTAAAATTCTCTCTGCCTCTCCTGGGCACCAGGGTTCTGAGCTTCTCAAGAGACTCTCTCTTATAATCAGTTAATTAATGAGCACTAAATTAGTGACAGTCCGTCAGCCCTTCCAAACTTGTTTTTATTTAAAAGAATATTCAATAAAGCAAAAGTAACTCAAGGTAAACAAGAAAACTGAAAGTAGAATTTAAAATACTTGACACCTTGACAATGGTGATATTTTGTTCAAAGTGATTTCAGGGCAAACCCTTTATAAATTGCTTATTTAACCTCTCTGTGCCTAATATCCTCATCCATTGACTAGCAAAAATATCAGCATCTACCTATTTGGATAATTGTGAAAGTTAAGATTGTGGGGTAGACATCACTTAGAAGAGTTCTGATTAAAAATGTACTCAGAGGGCTTCCCTGGTGGCGCAGTGGTTGAGAATCTGCCTGCCAATGCAGGGGACACGGGTTCGAGCCCTGGTCTGGGAAGATCCCACATGCCGCGGAGCAACTAGGCCCGTGAGCCACAACTACTGAGCCTGCGCGTCTGGAGCCTGTGCTCCGCAACAAGAGAGGCCACGATAGTGAGAGGCCCGCGCATCGCGATGAAGAGTGGCCCCCGCTTGCCGCAACTAGAGAAAGCCCTCGCACAGAAACGAAGACCCAACACAGCCAAAAATAAATAAATAAATAAATAAAAAATCCTTCCCTCTACTTAAAAAAAAAAAAAAAAAATGTCTTCAGCAAATATCAGTTATCATTAATGGTCTAATCATTATTGTGATTATCAAAGAAGAGTAAAAAGAGCCCTGAAGATGTCAATTCTGGGCCTAAATCCAGTACTAGCAATCATAGAAGAATTTTTCCCACTTTTTAATTAATGATAATTTTTACATCTAGATATATATATTAATTCCCATGAGTTGGGTAAGATGTTTAGTACACACAGACAGAATTCCTTTTCAAACTTAATAAAATAGATATTAATCACCAATATGTATCAGTTACTACAAACAGCCACATACTGTACGTGAATGGCAAGTCGGAGGTGATTTCACTGTGATCACCCATTATGACCCAAAACAACTTGCCCTTGGAGAGTGTGCTGGAGAAACAGGGTGACATCACTCATCCACCCCACAACTCATATCATCCACTCTAGCAAACAATTTTCAATCTCTTCAAAGTTACACATTCTTAAATCAAAGACCATAAAATATCCATCTGAAAAATTAGTCGATGTATGCTTTCAGTACTTAAATTACCAGGTAAATAATTTCTACATTGTTATTTTTTTACCTATAAAGCCATAAACAACATGAACTTAGATGGCTTTTAGCAACTTTGTAACAGTTGCCAGAACTAAAACAAACAAACAAACCCCCCCCCCAAACAAAAAAAACCACTCACAAATGTCAAAAAAAAATTAGTTTAATGATATTGAGAGAATCTGGTTAATTCTGATTATTTTTTAAGTTTGACAAAATATGACAAAGACACTACATAGATGTTTTTGGTGTTATCAGAATAGAAAAGAAACACCATCTAAGCTATTTTATAGCAAGTTCAAAACTGATCAATCATTTTATAATGACTCATAGGATTGTAAAGCATGTTAAACAGTCAGAACTTCACTGAAGGGTAGTAATTAACACAGTTACCTGTATCATGCAGTCTAAATGCAGTGAAATTTCAAAAGAACAACAAAGAATAGATACTGAAGGACTTTCTTATAAAATTCAGAGGCTTCTAACCTCTTTTCAGTATGTTTTTCTTTTTATACTTTTATTACTAGTGGCAAATTCTGTGTCTCTGACTATACTTAAAATATAATTTAGTAAAAATTATGCATAAAATGCATATACCTGTTATCTTATAAGATCAGTAATGACTCCATATTTCAATAACTAACATTTTCATAACACCTACCAGCTTCTGAAGCATTTCCATACTCAAGAAATCACTTCATTGTCTTGTAATAATATATAATGGAAAAGAATCTGAAGCTGTACACCAGAAACTAACACAATATTTTAAATCAATTACAGTTAAATGAATAAAATTAAAATTTTAAAAAATTTTTAAAAAAGAAAGAAATCACTTCATTATCATAAGAACCTTGTGATAAATTCATTAATGCCTTTTAATTTTTTTTTACAACTGAGGTTAAATGACTTACCCAAACTCCCTAACTTCTAGAAATTACCAAAAACAAGAGTCAGACCCACATCTTCGGCTCACAAATTCCACGATATCATACTCCCTATCTGTGCCTTTATTTTAAGTTGTAAATAATAATTCCAGTCTAAATGAGTCTTGAAATCCATCCATGGGATTTCACAATGTGCCAGGCAGCGCTGTGCAGTTTATGTTCATTATTTTAATTAATATTCAAAACAGCAATGCAAGATACAAGTTTATTTGTGGCATCTTACAGATAAGAAATTCCTCAAGATTATAAAGCTAATACCAGTATTGGGATTCTATGTACTTAGTCACGATCTTTGGAGAATTACTTTAAACTGTTTTAAACATTCTTCATGGGCCTTCATGGAAAATGCTTCTACTAAATTCTTGAAGTGGAGGAGATGTGTCAACTGTACTTTACTGACTGCTGAGCGTTTTTAGGCGCTGAGGTTTATCTTCTAGATTCACATGGTCAAAGATCCTGGTAAAGTGAGAAGTTAGTATGGGGGCTTAAGAAATCCAAAGAGGAAATAGAGTGACCTTGTAGATTTAACAGAATATGTAAATGAGGCTCCACAGGAAGTGTGAAGCTATACAGAGAGAATCTGCAAGAAGAGGCCAGTGCAGCAAAGTCATTGCGAATGATGCCACAAGAACTCATTAAACTCTCTTCAATGAGGGAATTATTCTGTAGGTATCTGATGGTGAGTGAAACGTGTGAGGGGACACAAAATATAGGATAGGTTAAGGAGAACAATTCTATGCATGGAGATCAAATCAAATGGGATCGTGAAGAAAGAATGAGGAATGCATGAATGAATGTGATTTTTAAAAAATGGGATATCTCAGCCAGAAATAAAGCAAGGGCATGGATGTACTTGGAATCAAGTCATGCTAAGGACTGAGAAATAAAACTGAGTCTTTTGTGGTCATTCAACCCTTCTGGATTGTATCATGCATAAGAGCCGGATTAGCTGAAAGTCAGAAAGGCTGGAAGCAGAAAGACATTTCATTAATCTAAATATATTAGCTAGCCAGGGTCTAGACGAGGACTTTATGGATAAGAAAGTAAAGAAAAGTGTAATTTAACAAAACAGAACTTGGAATGGCCATAACAGATAAGAAGCATCAAATTTAAACCCATTTGCATTTGGGGAAAAGTGCAATAAATTTTAATAATAAATAAAAGCCATAGCGGCTCATTCAAATCATTTGCCCGCATGCCTCCCTTGTGGAGATGACACAAAAAGTAAGATGAATGAAATTTGACTTTATTTCTAATACTGTGGCATAAAGCTATTATTTTACTTGCTGTGATTATGATCAACTTAATTTCCAAAAGAGGAAAGAGATAAAAAGACAAAAATGATGTTATCAAATCTGTTCACAATGCTGAAGGATTGAGATATTGATTTTTAATTTGAAAGTTAACTCTGCATTCTACAAGCTATATCTGTAGCATATCGTCTGCCTGGATAAATAGTACTTAGTATGTAAGTCATTTCTAAGAGCTGGTTTTAGTGTTTAGGCTAATAATTCTAAGGCATTTCAAAATTGTATTTAGGTTATGAATTTTGTAGCCCCCCCTTTTAATTTTTTACCATTCAGATTAGCATTTTTAGGTCTTAGGGGGTTTTAATACTTGCATCTTAGACCCCAGACTCCAGGCCCTGGCACTTGGTCACGAGGTCAGCTTGCATCACACACACTGTCTTTCACCAGCTGTGCTGTGCATATAAAGCTCCTTGCCATTTTCTCTTCCTGACCTTGGTTCTCTGAACTTAAATCTTTCAACTTATTATACGACTGCATGAGGATGTGTTAAATATTCATATGTGTGGTCTTTTGCTGAAGATAGCTCTGTTCTTCATGGTCTTCAGTGAAGCTGAGGTATGCAGTTCTGCCCCAGGAGTGTTGGGGCACCTCTGCTGAACATGCAGGAGGCTCCAGGCCTTCTGGCCCAAATGTTATCTCTCTTGAGGCCCAGAAAACACTGTGGAATTCCCTCCTGTAACTTCTATTTCCCTCCTAGGAATCTCACAAAATTATAGAGGGAATAATTCAATCACTATCATCTAAATGAAAGACAGTAAAACCAAATACCAAAACAAATGGGCAATAATAAACATTTTATATAAATTTGACAAGAGTATGAAGGCCTTTGCATTGATCAGAAAACAACCCCCCCCACACACACACAGTGATGACATAGAATGTCGTTAAGATGTGTCTACTTTCAATCTGCAAAAAGAGAGAAGTAAGTGAATAGGAGACATGTCAAAATTATGTTTTTCTTGAAAACTAACAGATAAAAATGTGTTCCCCAAAAGAACACTCACTGGACTACAAATTGAGAAATGTGTTAAACTGCAAAGAAAATGCAAAACAGTGTTTGTCAAATGATTTGTCTCTGTATCAAATTTTATCATCTTAAAATTGTTACCGATACTTTACACTTAACAATGATTATTTTTCATTGTACATCCAAGTAAAGTACCCAAATGTTGTTTGTGTTGATGTTGGTTCCTTAATCTTCAATTCTGTATTAAATATTTTTAAAAATGACATGTTGGATCAAAACCCAGAAAGGAGTTTTAGGATCCATTTTGTATGTTGCATTATTAAGTCCTTAGAAACATATTGTATGGTGAATAGTATAATTTTCAGCTTAACCTGAGACAACAAAATCTAAAGGAAGTCAGAATGCTTGGCCAAGGTCACGCAGTGATAGGGATCGTGGTAGATGCTGGGAGAACACTGGATTCCTGGACTCCTGCGTCCACATTCACCTACAGGAAGTGGCACTAGATGCAGGCTGACCTCACTCCCGGCCCTCACTGGGGAGTTTGGGGGACGGGACCAGACATGCACGATCAGCTTTTATTGGGCTCTCCACCCTGGCTCCATGTACAGTCAAGTTTTTTTTTTAAATATGATGAATTCAGTGCTGTCCAGAACTGTCAGGCATGTAGTGGAGAAATCTGAATAGTTGGAGGCAAACACAGTAGGAGGCTGATATGGCCACAGAGCCAAAGCCTTCTTCTCCAGGATAACTTGTATTAGAAATAGCTCAGCTATCCAGATTTCTGATCTCCTGTCAGTCTCTCGACTGGCTGCAATTGGCCCTTGATAACTTCACAAAGCTGTTGCACAAGCCCTGTAGGACCTACATTTGTGTTCCTTTTTACATGAGGAAAAAAATAGCTCTCCACTTATGCAAAGCACTCTGGACCGCTTCGCTTTTACATACAACCAAAAGTAATCCTAACTGACACAAAGCACAAGAAGAAAAACATTAATTGGTGTTCTACTCTGAGTTGCAAATGATGACAGGAGAACATCCTTAAATCCAGTAGACATTTGAATCAAGGGATGAAAAAAAGATGAAAGGATCATGAGAGATCTCCAGACTGGAGATTCTTCGTCAGCATCTTCACTGTATCTCAACATTTTGCTTACCAAGAAACACTTGATGGACATGCGTTAGTGTTCTTTGCAATCTCAACTTCAGAACCGTGGGGGATAAATACTACCCTAGTTTCCCTTAACAGCTGACTGTCAAATGTTATGCAATTGGATATATTTATTTTTCAACACTAAAAACTGAAAATAGGAGTTTTCATGTAGTAGGACATTTTACGCCAACTGACTTTAAAAAGCAACATTATATATTATAATTTCTATTAAAATTTTATGTATTAGAATTTTAAGATTTAAAGGTAGAGGGATAGATAAAGTAGTATCACGAGGAAAGAGAATTTTGCCCACTGAACATGACTCATCCTTAGAATAACTGAGAGATTCAAGCAAATAGGTTTTGTAAGATTTAAGCTTTTGACCTTTCTCAAAACTTAATCTGCTTCTATATATGATTCTTAGCCCTGGGTCATTTCAAATGTAACCCCTGTTTCAAAAATCTCCATTTGTTTTCTTTTTTCTTTTTGTTTTAACATTGCTAGAGTATTTAAACTAGCTTTCAGCATTGTCCCTGTTTAGTGGCTCCTTCTAGACATGACTACAAACACCCAGCACTAGAAGCTATTCCATTAAAATGAATGCATTTTTCTAAATGACGGCCAATGAACCATAACAGAATAGAACCTCCTCTCTCTGGAAGTGATCAGACAGGTTCAAAAAGAATATTTGATGGTGTGCCAGGTCAGCACATTGCTGCGATTATAAGCACAAGGCCCACACCCGAAAGAGCCAGACTTTTCTTCTCTATTATAGACCAGCTGCCTCCCATAGTGAGCCTGAGTCAGCTCAAGATCAAAAATCTCAGCTACTTCTATGTGGGTTCTGGGACATTTCACAGTAGCGCAGGACCCGGGTAAAAGCATTAACAAAATGGCTTGGGATCATGTCAAGAAGAAAGTGAGAGCTAGGGCCATGTTTTCCAGTATCACTAAACCTTTTCTTATACTACACCGAGCTGTCCGTTTAGAAATCTGTGTTGAACACAAGCTACCTGCTTTATAATTCATTCAAACATCCATCCGTGGAGCACATACCTATTGAGAAAATGTAATCAGATTGTTATACTAAGCTGTGTATCCTGCTTCTGATGCTAATATTATGTTTTGTTGTTTGTTCAAACAACTTTTCTTCCCCTAAACACCTTCAAATACCTGTTTTGTATTTGTGTAGCGCATCTAGGGTGAAGGAAGTGTGTGTTTATTCCATTCAATTCCACGTTTCACGTATCAGTTCTTTAAACACCTAAACTGTATATTCTGCTATTGTATATGTTTTAGAACAACAAACAAAGCCTTAATTTCTTATGTATGAGCTAATCAAGCCAAAGCACCATGTTTATTTTATTGTGCAGGGATATAATATATATATTTATTGCAATAATAGAACCTCGGTTGGAATGGAATTTCAAGGTAATCCAGATGAAAGTCCTATTTTGCAACACATCAAAAAGCAGCGCTTTCAACTGCGGGATGGATAACAAAACTCCTGGAGAGGTACTCATTGTACTGCATTGACATCTGCACCTGGTGGTTCTCGCTCTGCCCTCAAGGGCCACAGAAAAGCCCAAATGTTCTTTCATATAACAGCCCTGAAAGGCTGAGAACATAGTTCCCTCCACACCTGCCCACCTGTCTCCACCCTAGTCTCAAGCAATTTGTCTCCTGTTCAAGATAAACCTCCGTTCTCTTCTCACCCATCTTTACCCTTCTCCTCTGGATGTGTCTTTTTTGGTCTATGTTCCTCTTAAAGAGCGGACACGAGTTGTAGGTGTGATGTGTCAATCTGACTCCCTGTTCCTCTCAAGGTTGGCACCACTCACATTTGCGTTCTTGGCCTCCATTATTCTCTGTGCTCTCATACTGAGCCTTCAGCCAATTAATACTGCACATCTTTCTTGTAAAGGCTGCTCTGCATCCTCATGAAGACCCATCTATCCCGGGCGCTTATCTTTTGGACTTAGTGTGGGCTTTTATAATTCCATTATACTTCACATCCTCAGGCTTTTTTTTTAACCTTTTCAAGAGCATCTCAGTTTCTGAAATGTTTTAATGGGAGTCTGATCATTTCACGACTCTGTTCAAAAAACTTCAAAAAATACCTAGAAATCCACCCGATTAAGGTGAACTATTCCTAGCCTAGGATTTAATTCCCTCCTACTAGCCCCTCAGTAGACTTTCCAGTCTCATT